>NC_140296.1:163463281-164134181 GCF_964211825.1 Aythya ferina
TTTTAGTAGTCCAGGCTGGCAGTGATGATACTGAAGAGAGAAGCCTGAAGACCATCAAACGGGACTTTAGGGGACTGGGACTGTTAGTGGATGGAGTGGGAGTACAGGTGGTGTTTTCGTCCATCCCTGCGGTGGCAGGGAGGAGTACAGAGAGGACACGGAAAGCCCACCTGATAAACACGTGGCTCAGAGGCTGGTGCCAACACAGAAATTTTGTGGTTTTTTTGACCATGAGGCGCTTTACTCGGCACCCGGCCTGATGGCCGCAGACAGGTCCCTATCTCTAAGGGGAAAATGGATCCTGGGCCAGGAGCTGGCAGGGCTCATTGAGAGGGCTTTAAACTAGGTGAGAAGGGGGACAGGACTGAAACAAGGCTTGTTAGAGCTGTGCCAGGGGGAACAATGGCAAGGTTGGGAGAGAAGGCAATGGCCCAGCTGAAGTGTATCTACACTAATGCGTGCAGCATGGGTAACAAACAGGAGCTGGAAGCCATCGTCCGGCAGGTAGGCTATGACTTGGTTGCCATCACGGAAATGTGGTGGGATCACTCTCATGACTGGAGTGCTGCAATGTCTGGCTATAGGCTCTTCAGAAGGGACAGGCAGCATGGAAGGGGTGGTGGTGTGGCTCTCTATATCAGAGAGAGTTTTGATGTCATGGAACTTGAGGCTGGGAATGGTAAGGCTGGGCTGAGGTCAACTACATGAAGTTCAACAAGGTCAAGTGCCAGGTCCTGCACCTGGGGCACAATAACCCCAAGCAGAGCTACAGGCTGGGAGATGAGTGGTTGGAAAGCTGCCAGGCGGAGAAGGACCTGGAGTATTGGTGGATAGTCGGCTGAATATGAGCCAGCAGTGTGCTCAGGTGGCCAAGAAGGCCAACAGCATCCTGGCTTGCATAAGAAGTAGTGCGGCCAGCAGGTCTAGGGAAGTGATTGTCCCCCTGTACTCAGCTCTGGGGAGGCCACACCTTGAGTACTGTGTTCAGTTTTGGGCCCCTCACTACAAGAAGGACATTGAGGTGCTCCAGCGAGTCCAGAGAAGGGCAACAAAGCTGGTGAGAGCTCTCAAGAACAAGTCCTATGTGAGGAGCAGCTGAGGAAGCTGGGTTTGTTCAGCCTGGAGAAAAGGAGGCTCAGGGGCGACCTTATCGCTCTTTATAAGTACCTTAAAGGAGGCTGTAGTGAGGTGGGGGTTGGTCTATTCTCCCACGTGCCTGGTGACAGGACGAGGGGGAATGGGCTAAAGTTGCAACAGGGGTGTTTTAGGTTGGATGTTAGGAAGAACTTCTTTACTGAGAGGGTTGTGAGACATTGGAATGGGCTGCCCAGGGAAGTGGTGGAGTCACCATCCCTGGGTGTCTTTAAAAGACGTTTAGATGTAGAGCTTAGTGATATGGTTTAGTGGAGGACTTGTTAGTGTTAGGTCAGAGGTTGGACTCGATGATCTTGAGGTTTCTTCCAACCTAGACAATTCTGTGATTCTGTAACACGCCTCTATCTCTGGAAGAAAGATTGCTAGGCTTATGCAAAGTCTCTTGAAATTCTGAAACCCATTTGTCTTGTGTGTCTAGATCTTTTAGATTACCTGTTTTCTCCATCTGAGATGCAAACTTTGTTAATAACAAAACAACCAGCTCTGGGTTCATTTCAGGCTATGACATTGTCCTAATTCCAAGGCACTCTGCATATTTTACAGTGGTACTCTTGGCACCTGAGAACCTTCTTGATACAATTATGAATAAAAATCACAAGAATGTATGCTACATTGGCCTGACTTTTATTCATCAATGGTGTTAAAGATGTTTCAAGCCATAAACCTGATAACCCAGAACCCATCCCATGTTGGATTGATTCCAGAATAATGAAGGAACTGTTGACTATATTTTCTCCCATATTTCTGTTCTCCTGGAAGTACACACAACTTTTAAATAATAAAAAGGCTTTTGACAGTGTGGAGTGGCCACATGGTCAAAATTCTGAAGGAAAGCTTTTTGAAGAGCTTATTTTAATTGTCTGAGCTAATTTGCAGATAAGTTCTAATGTTTGTGAATTTCAGACAGATTATAGGATTCTTTATTTAAAAAAAAAAAAAAAAAAAAAAAAGAGTAAAGATTTCTCTACTTTATATATACATATTATATATATGACGAGTATCAGTACTTGCTCTAAAAATACCTGCTTTTATTCACATAGTAACAAAGAGAAAACATTAGCCTTTATATAAACATTCTTTCGCATGTGGGCAGTGGAGATGCACTCTGCCCTAATGCTGATGAAAATACAGATTTTCTCCTGCTAAAATAAAAATATAACTTGTGAGGAGTGTTACTGTTGAATTAAAAATAAAAAAATAAAAATAAATAAATAAATGTTTTCTTCTTCTTTCAGAATATCCTTGATTGGTTTTAAGAGGCTTCAAATTGAAACGAATACTGGCATTCCTCAAAAATGAAGAAAGATAACTAATCTTTCAGCTATTTGAGAGCTTAATTTTCTAAGAAGTTGTGTTGAATGCTGTCTATTTCTTAGAGTTGTATTTTTGGTATGAATAACAAATGATGTCATTTTGAAATTTTCCTTCTACTACTGGGGAAAAATAATAAAATAAAATATCTTTCTTAAACTGTAAAGGTAAATATAGAGTTGCCTAATGTCAGTGCCTCATTAATATTTAATGATACTTTAAAATAATTAGGTAATTACATTTGAACCCATTAGTTATTTAAAAGTTAGAAAATGCCAGACTTGCTCACATGCGCATATAACACTTCCCTTCATAGACCAGTATTATTATAGCTATTCAAACTTCAAATGTTTGTTAGTCTCATGTTAAATAAATTATAATATGTTCTTTATGGTGTTAAAAATTAAACACTAAGTAATAGCTAACAAAATATTTTCTTAAAAAAAATAATAATTTATAGTAACTTTATCTTTTTATATTTTATTTTTACAAAGATAATTTATTTGCCCATATGAATAAGTTTTTCAGCTATGGAAAGATAAGAATCTGCTTCACAGTAATTGAGACATACTTACATAATGGTGTTGTGTTTTTTTTCCCTTTTTCCCCTAGTGAAACGCCCTTTGAACTCACAGAAAAACGGTCAAAAATATGCTGAAAGAAGTAAATCAAACTAAGATTAAATTAGCTTGAAGTAGTACAAAAGATTATCTATCAGAAAAATCAGTCATAGAAACAATGTCTCTAAAGACATCCGTTGGAATTTTTAATCCAAGAATGAATATTATTTTGAAACTTTAAACAGAAACTACCATGTTTGGTTTAAAAAAAAAAGGGGGGGGGAGGGGGGGGCAGTTCCACAGCCTACTGAAGCAGGAGGACAGAGGTATGTCATTTTCACATCCACCCTTAAATTGTATTACATTAAGAATAATTATCAAAACTGTGTATTTATTTTCTTGATTTAATAATTTCACCAGCACTTATGTAGAAAAGAGTGTGTTTTTTCCTTTCACTTGTTGCCCCATTGCTATATTTTAGCAGTACAGTCTTATGAATAGAGGGATATATAACATCGTTTGGCAGTCTTTTTCAAAAGTTTACTCCTACCTCAGAACATCCTAGTCCCACTACACACACAAGAGAAAATATATCCAAAATTGCCAAAAGCCTGTGCAGGTTCTTCATTTGTAATCCAGGAACAGAAATTAATTGTGAAGCTAAAATAAAAATTCTCAGAAGCACATAGGCCATTTCCTTTTCACACAGGCAGATAATGCTTCAGCCTTCAAAGTCCTCTGGCAATTATTTCTGTAATTATTCAAATAAGTAATGCTTAACCTTAAAAAGTATTTTCAGAAGGGCACGGTTCAGCTCAGGTGACTTGGGCTAACCAAAACTGCATTAGCTGGAGAGGATAAAGCCTGAAGAACACACTTGCTATGATGCTTCCAAAAAGGATAATGAGGGCATAGGAGACACTTGCAGGCTCAGCAATTTGTGCTATAAATAACACCCAGCTCTTCCCTGCCCCCAGCAAATTAACCTCCTTTGGCTTGTTAGGCTAGTTAGATTACAGCTGCTGGCTGTAAGAGACCTCTGCATTGTTAAATGAAGTTCCTTTATGTTACAGGGATGTAATCTCTACCCAGTATTTTATGCTTTATCTAGCTAGGTTTTATTTGGTTTTGTTTTGTTTTTTCCCCTATCCCCACTGTCTCCTACCTCGTATTTGTTAGTCCAGTGAATGGCTGTTGGTCCAATCCTGACTACAGATCTCTCAGCAACAACTTATTTCTTTCTCCATCTAAATCTCTTCATTTTGATAAAATCAAAACCAGAATACAAAATTACTGTATCACATCCCTTCCCCCCCCCAAAAAAAAAAAAAAAAAAAAAAAGAAAGAAAATGCAAGACAGTCTTTTAAATTATATAACACTTGCACCCTTTTCAGTAAACTTTCCCATTCTGAGTTTTTGGGAGGGAACCTACTCCTACATCAAATCTTAAATTTGTACACAAAAATGCTGACTTCCTCTTGGCTGTTTTAGGAAGAATGTTTCCTGTTTTCCTTTTTAAGAGAATTAGAGAACTTCTGTTCTACTCTTCTTCCTAAAATCCCTTCCTGCTTCTCTTTCCTTCTCCTTGCCATCCTACTGTTCTCCTCCGCTCATTTTTTTCTTTAATTTACAACCTAATTTCCTGTCACACGTGTACCCTCAGAATTTTGCCTGCTCCTGTGAGGCTCTCTCTGCCCTTACTCTGCCCCTAGTTCTGCTGCTATGCTTCTCTCACCTGTACTTTCATTCATTAGCTCCACCAACAGCCTGGGTCCTGCATGCCTTCATGCCGCATCTTGAAGACCAGACTTTTCTGATGTCTAGAGTCTCCATCCCTTTTATCTGCTCAACCTGTGGCAGAGGTGACTCCTGCCAACAACCTGAAGACAAACCTCTAACTCAGGTTCAGCCAGTAAATGGTCTGGGCTGTGAGAATAAGACTTGGGGGCAGATGTCGCAACAGCTTTGTTTCCCTTGGTCAGACATGCAGAGACTGATGTCCTAGGAGGCTTCAGTGAAAACCTAGGACAAGAAAAACAAGCAAAAGGATGGTAACAGCTATATTACTTCAGGAAGTGCTTTAACACTGAGATCAACAAGAAGGCAGCTTGATCCACCATCCACCCTTTGAAAGGAACCCAAGAGGACTGGAAATAACCAAATTTAACCCTCCCCCCTTCCTCTCGCAACCAAAGTTTTGACTGCAGAGCTCAGCTGCTGCAGGCTGCAATTGAAGGGAGCATCCAATGCCACTAAGGTGCTGACCCTTCCCCTGCCTGCTGCCTGGGTAAGAGTTTCTCTGGTCTCCAGTGATGCAGGTCAAGAGAGAGCTTGCAGCATAGCTCTACTGAACCAAGAAAGAGCCTAGAGGTGAGAGAGCACAATGGTGAGAGAGGCCCAGCTTCTTCTACTTTTCTGAAACAGGATGGTAAGAATAAAACTCATCAAGTTCCTGAAGCCTGCATGATTTCCAGCTATTCCTACCTCCCCATTTTCAGATAATTCCCATGTTGTACAGATGATGGTGATTGTTTTCTTCATTAGTGTTTCTTCTTGAACGTGTTCCCAGTCTCTCCTTTCTGACACAACATACAAACTTCTATGGAGAAAGAACTCCACTTCCATTTTTATCTTCTTTCTTCAATATTTTTTAGAGAGAAATCTGAAGTAAATATTACTCTGACATGGTTTGTATTCAAAACCAGCTAGTTTTCAGGGAAGTTAAGAGCTCTGTTAAAAAGACCTCACTAATTCTAGATATCAGCTATCCTAATGTCAAATATCTAATTCAGATATCCTAGCAGCCTTGGGGATCTGGAGACGTTGTACAACAGACATCCATGTGTTTTTAGTGTTTGCTGGCCTTTTCTTGTCACATTTGTATTTTTCCCAGTTCTTTTGAGTCTTCTCATGACTCCCCCTACTTCACCACTTGGTTTTCCTGCTTCTGTTCTAATTCCTCATGATGACATTTTTCTCAGCTTCTTTATCTCCTTCCAATCTGCTTAAGAGCTTTGAAATCACACAACAGCAGTTATTTTTCTTTCTGGTTTATTTTGCTGGTCCAGTTCTGGGTTACTTAAGCCATCTATTGCATGTGCCAACTACAGGCTGCACTGGCTACATTAGAATAAGGTGTAATGATTTTCAGCCTTGATCAATCTACTATTAGACTCCCTGTTACTGCTGTCTCACTAGCTGCCATTGCAAAACACCAGTCTTTCATCTGTGACCATATCTGAAATCAACGTAACAGAAGCACCACAGAGCATGAAAAGTCAACATAGAGCATGCATTTGTCTAACTCATACAAAACCCTTAATCTAATTTCCTGAAAAACATGTGAAACACAAACATTGATTTCACAGGAGCTTAACTATGAGTGTAAAACAACATGAAAGCAAAAATGTTACTGTATTTTCATCAAGCTCATGAAAAGGGAGTGATATCCAGTAGTCAATTTTAGGACAGGAAAGCTGAATGACTCCCAAGTAGTTTATTTTATTTTTAAGAGAAAATGCTCATTCTCTCCAGACTGAGAAATTGCGTTCATTTTCTGAAAGCAGAATAAAGCTATACTGTAGAAAAATATAGGACTAACATTACTACTCCTATGTAAGCACTGTACAGGAGCATGCCAGGAAGCATTCTTGTACTGCCAGCAACTAGCAAGGGTGTTTAGCTCTCAGCAAGCACCCTTTCTCAGAGATCTGCAGGGTTCATCACTTGAGAGAACATTTCAAGGTATATTTTTCCAGTCCCTTATGTCCTTCCCACTCACCTTCTCTTCTCACCTGCATCTGAACTGCCCATCCACTCTTGACTCCCAGCTCCCCTAAGATTACTTTGTACCACCTGATCAATCTGTTCAACTTCCAGGTCACCCACGCTTCTCTGTCCTCAAGCCTACTGAGTACACCTGAACATGCTCTTGAGAAAGCTTACCAGGAGAAATTCAGTAAATTAAACCATCTGCGATTTTTTTCAATACTCATTTCAGCTTTTTTTTGTCCATAATTTTGTGACAAATTAGATATGTGAATAAAAAATTATGTTCCTTTCACTTGAAATATAGTGCTGCAAAAGCAGTATATATCTGCTTTGGCATTTGGTTTTAAGTTGAAGTTATACTGACCACCTTCAGAATTTAAAAGTATCTCAAGATATTTGAAGATGACTACATCATTCTGAGGAATCTAAAGAGAGATGATACATAAAGATCCCATACCAACTAATGGTTATCCTCTAGGTTTCAAGGAGTATTATCAGGCTTTCTTGTAGGGATTCAAACACCTGTTCTATTTCAAATCCTGTGCTAGGGGATGGAATTCTTTCTGTAATCATGGAAGATACTAGTAAATTCTTAGGCCTAGGTGAATTAAATCAGAGGGATATAGAAAAAAGGAAGATTCACTGATCTGTATGACAATACAATTTGACACAAATTTACACGTGTGAATTCTGAACTAACAATCTTCCTTACTTAAGCAGTGATTTAGATTCTATTTATTTTAATGTACTAATATATTTCCTAGTTTCTTATTCATTTAACTATACTTTTGTTATACATAAAATAATGAAACCTTAGGCAAAGTAGCAGAAATGCAGTTGGCAGCAAGAATCTCCTGTAGTTTCTACTGAAATAAGTTTGATCTATAGACATGGCTAGCTCTTAGTCACCAGACACAGCTTTAGATCTTACAGGTCCCAAATATATCAAGACACATTTGAAGATTTGTCTTTTGAAGGCTACAGGCACAGTGTACCTGGACCTCTATTAGATTCTTATAGGCTTGCCAAGATTATATTACCAGCAGCTGTAAAAATTACTCAGCTTATCCAAACTGAAGTAGTGCATTTCTCAGGCAATTGGTCTTTTGCTATAAAATTAACGGGTTCAAAAAGCAGACAAATTAATTCTGTTGAAAATCATTTCTCTACCAAGTTATCAATATTTTGTACAAAACAGTAGCAGTATAACCAACTTTAGCACATAATGACTTCAGTAATCTTTGTTTAGATTAAACTGACTATTAAATTAATATCGAAAGATAATCATGTTCACGTCCCTGCCTGGCTCCAGACACATTTTCCTGCTGCTCCCCTTGCACTGATTGCATTATTTGCAGTGTGGGAAACTAGGCTAGCAATAACAACAAAAAATTTAGCTTTCAGCCAGAGTGGTTCCCTGATGCAACTCATCCCAAACCCACAGGCATAAGAATGGCAGAAGGAAGTGGTGGGACGAAGTGGCAGGAGACAGTGGAAGAAGGAAAACTGTCCAACTCCTTTCAACAGCAGACTGTACTTCTGCCAGATTAAAATAGCAGTATAATGACAGTCTAAACCACTGTGAACAAAAGAGGGAGGCTATTTTAAAGGACTTTTTTTTCCTTAAAGTTTCCTTAGTAGAACATTTGGTTGCTAAAGAGAGAACATTCAATTATGACAAATTATGGAAAAAACAACACATATTTAAAAACTCCTTGCTATGTCAGAGTAGGAGATCTGAGTGTGTTTAATGAGCTGAAATGTTTGAAGAGTTATAACAAAACAATTCAGGAAAACTTTTAAATATATACACATAAGAATTGACAAACTTTCCTAGAGGACTCTAACTAATTAACAAACATTGCACTTGAACTTCCAGAGAATATATTTTCTGCACTCAGAGCAAATACTGATGTAGACCTCATAAAAATACAGTTGCTAAATGCTTATTTAACTTGCTAAACTGAAACATGGAAACAGAATTA
Organism: Aythya ferina; assembly: GCF_964211825.1. Taxonomy (NCBI): domain Eukaryota; kingdom Metazoa; phylum Chordata; class Aves; order Anseriformes; family Anatidae; genus Aythya; species Aythya ferina. The sequence continues at coordinate 163,472,065 of NC_140296.1, forward strand.
TTTGAACTCTTAGTATATACCTTCTATGTTCCATATTCCCTGGTAAGGTTTTTCAAAACTTTTTTTATTGTGACTCTGTTTCTTCCTTTGCTTCCTAAATAATTAAATAATCCAGAAAGCTTCTTTCTTAGAACTCAGTCTCCAAAGTTCTTCACTCCTCTCTACAGTTCTGCCCTTTTCTCTCCTGAGTGTATCAACACTAATTGCTAAAATTCCAAACACAAAATCAGGGCAGATTTGCAGTTGAAGAACGTATTTCTCCTTAAGACTAAAAGACTGTTCTAAGTTCATACGAAACAAGTTTGTATATAGCTTCCATTTTTAAAACATGGGAAAAAGGAAATGGTGGAATGATAGCAGGAAGTCAACATAGGTACTGTGTAAGTGAATAAAGCTTAGTGGCTAAAAGGGATTAGTGGCTGGAAAGGGTTTGGTAGCAGGGGGCTGCAGGAGTGTCTTCTGTGAGCAGAGCCCAGCAGCTGCCCCATGTCAGATCAGAGCCAGCTCCAGCTGGCTCCAAAAGGGACCTGCCACTGGCCGGAGCCATACTAGTGAGTGACATTGGTTGGGCCTCTGGGAGAGCAGATTTAAGAAAGAGGGGAAAAAAAAAAAAAAAAGTGCTGTGCAACAGCAGCTGCTAGACAGGAGTGAGAACCAGCCCTGCAGACCCCAAGGTCAGTGAAGAGCAGAAATTCCCTCGCATCCTGTGGAGAGTCCCCTGGTGGAGCAGGCTGTCCCCCTGCAGCTCATGGGTCCCAAATGGAGCAGATCTCCACGCTGCAGCCCGTTCAGGAGCCCCCGGTGGAGCAGGTGGATGTGGCCTGGAGGAGGCTGTGGCCCATGACGAGCCCCCGCAGGAGCAGGCCCTGGGCCAGAGCTGCAGCCCGTGGAGAGGAGCCCACGCAGGAGCAGGGGGCCTGGGGAGAGCTGCCGCCCACCCATGGGGGACCCGTGCTGGAGCAGTTTGCTCCTGAGGGATGGACCCCGTGGTACAGAGCTGTGTGGAAGCAGTTCCTGAAGAGGTGCTGCTGTCTGTGGGCAGCCCCAGCAGGCCCAGTTCGGGAAGGATGGCATCTCGTGGGAGGGACCCCACGGGGAGCAGGGGCAGAGAGTGACTGTGAAGGAGCGGTAGAGACAAAACATTAGGGACTGACCACAGCCCCTATTCCCAGTTTCCCTGTGCTGCTCAGGGAAAGGAGATAAAAGAGGGTAGAAGGGGAGAAGGTGTCTTTAGTTTGCTTTTAGTTTCTCACTGTTCTTCTAGTCTGCTAGTGATAGACAATAGATGACATTAATCTCCCTATGCTGAGTCTGTTTTGCCCTTGATGATAATTAGCTAGTGATCTCCTTGTCCTTATCTCAACCCCTGAGCCTTTTGCATCAATTTTCTTCCCCTTTCCTTTGAAAAGCAGGAGTGAGAGAGCGGCTGTAGTGAAGTTTAGCTGCCCAGCAGGATAAAGCCACCACAGTGGCACACTGGGATATTTAACTACTTGGAAGCTTTTTAGCTGCAAGATACTCACATTTTTCAGTAGCTCACAAATGAAATTAAACTGGAAAGTCTGTTTGTCATAATGTAAATAACAGATTTAGTCTATATAAACTACCTAACTAGACCAGTTAGCTGTCCTGTCAATGAAAAATCCCTGAATAGAACCTCAAGGTGCTGAGGATGAAGACTCCAGGGTCCAGAGAGAGGTCTGTGGAAGTCTGTGATTAAATGAGTTTCCGTGGGTAATAGCTGAGGTGGATTTCAAAGCTGGAAAGAGAAAGTAATGGAACAGTGGCTGAAGTATCTGATAGGAAGCTCTAAGATGCAGAAGAAACAGGCCTAGCATTGTGCAGTAGATGAACTGCCAAAAACTGCAGTTGCTGGGTAGCGCTTGAGAAGATATTGCATTTAGGGAATAAAGAGTACTGTAGGAAGATTATGTATTACCTGAGTACCCTTCAGTCGATTTCCAGGCTCTTCATTATACAGAACAATAAGTTAATTCTGTCTCTTTTTTTTTTTTTTTTCATTTTTTTTTATACAACTCATTAAAGCAAAAGGTAAAAATTGGCAGCCTGCAGTGTATTATGCCAATATTAAGCCTTTAAAAGACAGAAGAATTCAATTTACTGTACCAAAACTGTCAAAATCTCTTAAAGTGACTGACTCCAGCTCTTCTCCCTGTCACCACCTCTTCAGAAATGTAGTCACCTCTCGGCTCCACTATTCCTGGCATCATTCCATGGTGTCAAACTTGACTGAATGTGAGCACTGCAGTTAGCAGGTTCCCCTGGCTCATTTTCTGAGATATTGCAAGATTTTATATTTTCTTGTCAAGAGTTGTAGAGGTAAATTTTTTAATAGATAAATATAGATTATATAGATTTAACCCTTCAGTACACCAGGACAAGTATGTACACATAAAATCTATTCCAGTCAGACACAGATTCTTTGAACTCTTTTTGTATAGACGAAAGCCAAAGACTTCCCTACCTAAACTCAGACAAAATCTAGAAAGAAAAAAAAAATAACTGTCATTAACCAGGAGAGGGAGACAAACGAGAACAGCCAAAATCAGAACAGTTGGTTTCATCCTGAGGCATAGCATACCATAAAGATTTTTTTTCTTTAAGTCCTGTTTCAAAGAAGGTGTCTGGGACAAGCCAGTTTCCAAATAATCAGAGTTTTATTGTAAGATAAAACAATTTTCTGATTCCCCGAATTCCTGAAGGTTTCTTTTTCATTCTGATCCCTACAGTTACAGGCAAAAATCCAAAGCTTTTACCTAGACTATTTCAGAGGCAGTCTGACCTGCCTTTTCCAAGTAAATCAGGGAGAGAGCAAGGCAGCAGGGCAGGCAGGTAGAGACTTTTCATTTCTTGGAGTGATCTCCCAGAATCAGAACCAGGTCTGCCAATATTCAGAAGCTATAAATAGATTGAAAATGAGGGGAAATTTTCAACTCTACTGGAAATAAATAAATAATAAAAAGAATGCAAGCTTTTTCCCACAGTGTAATGAATTCTACTAAATCCACTTTCCTCAAACTTTACTTGGTAATGTTGTGTGTATGTGTGCATGCACGTTTGTACTTATGCACACATGCATAAATTTTCCCCCAAGGTCATTGCTGCAGTTATTTTAGAGAAAAGCAGCAGCTAGATGTGTTTCTTTTAGCAGACAGTGAGCATGGTGTGCGAACAGCCTTCTGTAAAACACTCCACAGCTGGTTAAGGGAGTGCTTGCGCTGCAGACTGGAGAGGGAGAGATCAACAGGCTGTACAGTTGGGCTGTTGCTCAGCAGCAGTCCCAGCAAGCTGAAAAAAATGGGCCAGCAGAAACCACATCAAGTTCAATAAAACCAAGTGTAAAGGCCTGTGCACTTTCAATCAGAAAGCAGCTTAGCAAAATAAAAAAATAAAATAAAAATAATAATAATTAAAAAAAAAAATCTGTGACTCCTGGTAGACAAGAAGTTGAACAGAACTGAGTGGCGCACTTTTGCAGAAATCAAGGCCAAAAACATACTGAGTTGGAAGTGCATTACTGGGAGGTGCAGACAGCAGAATCCAAGGAAGTGTTATTCATCGCTTGCAAAACTGCACCACCCTAAAGTACTGTGTCCAGATGTAAACTCTCCAGTACTCAAAAGTATTTGCAAGCTAGAGCAAGGCCAGTGGAGGGCCAGCAGCATGGTTAGGATCCTGAATCACAAATGGTAGGATGAAAGATTGAAAATGCAGGAAATAATGTTGCCATATTGTAGCAACAATGGGACATAATACAGGTGGAAAAGGTGATTTTATTTCATTGAAAAACTGTTTTAATTTACTTAAGCTTATGAGAAATGATGCCTGCTGAAAAGTGCTCCTCAGCTTTCCTGGGTTCTTAGTTTTGTGTTAGGGTCAAAGATGAAGACCTGGAGACCACTTATGAATTACCGTAGCAGGAAGAACCTTGTTCTTCCTGTCCTCACCCCTGTCCTGATGTGGACAGAGGGTGAGTGAGCAGCTGTGTTGTCTGATAAAAAGTTTAGATTTGTTACCTGGTATGCAATAAGCCAATACATACACTAGGTTGATATATTGTTTATTTCAGAATTGTGCAAGTCTGGGTACCAGGTGGTTTCCAACAAAGCTACAGGAATTGTTTCCAACAAAGCTAAAGGATTTTCTATGCCACTCAATCCTTTACCAATATTTACATGTTTGTACAATCCCCTACCCTCCATACATAATTAGCATACTGCTGACATGACAGAATCATTCTGCACATCCTCAGAGAAAGGTCCCTTGTTAGGCCCAGGCCTCCCAGACTATGTGTCTGATTTTTACTATTATAACAAGGATAGTTCACTGATAAATCACATTAGAATACACCTGATCTTTGTCTTTCAGCCAACTAGTCACATGATCGGTGATGTATTCAAGGGCATACGACAGGATGTTTTCCTCAAGAATGTCAATATAATGGTCTTCCTGATTAGCAGTTCCTCAATTAATCATCCTTTAGACATCTCCAAGGCCTGGGTCATCTTGCCCTTTCCTCAAATTGCATATTTTAACACTTTCACACAAAACAGAGTTAACTATACACTGGTGTCAGCTGGGTGAGAGTGTGGCTTCTAACTTGGGCCAATCCATCACATCTCCTTTTACATGTGGATGACAAACGGTCTGCACATGTATGAGCTTTTCTTCCTACTTTCCTTGGGAGCCTCTACATTTTGCATACATATGTCACAGCATACCAACTGGATGACGTATGCCTGCTGCCTGTGCCATCCTCAAAATCAGTAGTTGTAGTACACATATTTTTATCTCCAGATGTGGATGTGAATGGCATGCCCAAAAGGCAGAAGTCTTTACAAAACCTAGCACTTATACCCTTAAAGACAATGGAAGCAACACAGAGCCGTTTTACCACCTGAAGCCTGTGGAAATGAGGCCTACAGATGAATGACTGACTTCCAGAGATTCAGGTGGATGTACACATCACCATGTGTGTTTGCCTCTCCTCATTAAGGTTGGTAGGAGTGGCTGGGATACCTGCCTTGTTCAGAAACAGTTTAACAGTATCAGTGAGACAAATAAACATCTTGCTGCCACAAAAAGGGGGTTGCATCACTCCTTTGCCCACACCTCACGTGTGGCTACAGGTAACAGACGTACTGTAGAGAGTCCAGCATTTGCTTGACACTTTGGTGTGCCAGCTCAACTCATGAATCTAGCAGCACTTTTCCTTTGACAAGTGCCAGAGCTACTGCAGGTGTATGGGAGGGATTCCTTCAGTAGCCGCCAACTGACAGATCTATTCAGGTTAATTATCAAACTAATGCCGGGGAAAGAGAGTGTAAACCATATACATGTCCCTCACCGTTGAGGAAGTAGGAAATGTACCCCTGCAGTTTGTAGGGTCACACTACTGCAGTTCTTCTCGGAAACATGGCCATATCAGGTTTCCTTTAATATGTAAGACTGAGGGGGGGGGGGGGGGGGAGGGAGGAGGATCAGAAAAGAAAAAAAAAAAAAAAGAATGATTGTGTGTTCTTTGGTTACAGGGTGACAAAATTTGGGGTGTGTTTATCCTCCCAGTGAGTGTGAAAGGTGGGGCGGAAGGGACAGGGTACCACCCAGTTTTCTTTGTCTCCTGTACTGCCGTGAGGTGATCACAGCCTGTGGCTGTGAGATGGGCAGAGAGGTCTTTGTCTGCCATGACCTTGGCAGGTAACTGAGCTGTGTTCCTCCTTTTGGGGCTGTGACAGGAAGGGACAGTGCTCAGGATAGGCAGGAGAGGACAGGAGTGTTTCTGAGGGATGGGGCAGCAAGAAGCCCATGTGCAGCACACCTTCTGTGGATTATGGGGGGGGGGGGGGGGGTTGGCTTTGGCCAAAAAGGACACGGCTTGCAATGCATTCATTTCTTCCAGAAGTGGAAAAAACACGTAAAGCACACGGTGTTTTCCTCATTGTGGCTGAGAAGAAAATGTGGGTCAAGCGCCAGGGCAGCCAGGCGAGACGTCAATTGTGAGGGCAGCGTGCGGCTCGGCCGGGGCCCACCCAGGCGATGGAGGGACAAGGGGTCAGGGTGCTGTGGGACTGTGGGAGGCAGGCCGGGGGAGGAGGAGGCGGAGGCGGGAGAGAGGAAGGCGGGGGCGCTGCCCGCAGCCAGCACAGCCGGCCCGGGCCGGTTCGAGCCGGTCTGAGCCGGTTGTGGCTCTGCAAGGAGACTGCAGCTGCGGAGGCTGCCGCTTGCATCAGGGCGAGCGGCACTCTTCGGACTGGATTCCTGAGAGCCCTCGGAGCGGAGCTGCCGGCAGACTCCATACGGCCCGGCCCGGCCCTGCCGCAGAGCGGAGCCGGAGCCGCCCGCACGCGGGGATCCGCTCCGGGCTTTGCGTCTCGCCCCGCGCTGCCGCAGGCTGCCGGAGGGGCAGGGAGGCCCCGGTGTCGGGTTTCAGCCGCAGTCCTGTGGCTGCTGGGGGTGGGGAGGGGAAGGGAAGGGAAGGGAGAGGAGCGGCGGCGAGAGGGCGCCTCAGGGCCAGGCCGGGAAAAGCCAGGCCAGGCCAGGCTAGGCTGGCCTGAAGGCGGCTGGGAGGGCAGCGTGCGGCCCTTGCTGGCCATGGAGCCCCGGCCGCCCCTCGCACAGCCCCAGGGTGCCCCCGTCAGGCATCGCTTGGCGGGATGGGTGCCGCTGAGGTGGTGTGGGGCAGGAAGCCTCCTGTGGTGTGTGGAGAAGGGAGCTAGGTTTTTCCAGTGGTCCTTTAAACGCGAGCGTTTTTGGACTAACCTAAAATCTTTGAAATGACTTTCACACCACGTCTGTTTGGTGGTTTATTTGTGCGTGTGTTTCTTTCGCACTGTACTTGTGCATATGCAGGTACTGCGTTTGATCTACTGTGGTAGCATTCAAAGTACAAAAAAGCATCCGAATCCTTTTGTGCGGGAAGTGACAATCTCCCCTGGAAGACTTTTTTTTTTTTTTTTCTCCCCAGCTGATAAAATCTCGTTATTAAAGTGCCTGTCACTGCAGCATGGAGGAACAGGCATTCAGACTCCTGACTTTCTTTGCGAAATGCTTTCACACTTTAATGCTTTACTTAATAGAAGACTGTTCTTTTTGCTTCCCCAGCCTAAAGTACCATTTTATTACACCGTATTTCCTAGAACAAGTTTTAGTGGCTGTCTATAGCATAGTAAGTCAACCTACTTTTAACAAATGTCATACTTTTTGTCTGTACATTACCTGCACAGAGATCCGAACATACACAATTTCTGGTCTTAATATTATTTTATCCTTTCTGTCACATCAAGTTGTTAACAGGAACATAAGCTGGCCTGTGGTGTTTCAGCCTAAGGGCTAACTCAGTCATAATACTGAAAATACCGAATCAGTAAAAGAACAGCCTTGTCCCCTCCCTTTCTATTAGATTAGATCTTTCCATGTGTCTTTAATCTCCTCTTATGTGTTTGATTTACTTCTAGCTTCAGTCTTTCATCTCGCTGTCTTAGATCATGTTACATCGTTCTCTGGATAACCCTGATAAGTGGAGGCCACTCCCTGTCCGTCATCAAGAGTTTTTCTTTCTTTTTTGCCCCTCAGGGCATACCAACATGTCATTTTTCACCATTGACACAAGTTTGTGAAAGGTGGGAATGGTGGTGCAGGAAAAGTGCTCCCTTGCTTAGTTATCTGACCCACTTAAAGTACGGTCCTAAAGTTTCACGATAAAAATCCTTGTGGCTGCCCATATTTTGCCTGCAGCAGTCAGTATTCTTGCATGCCTTATCAGAAGTAGAGCTGCTCTGATAATTCTAGAGCAGTCACAGGAGACAATCTAGTACAGACAGAACCTAAACATGTAGGAAGAGATAGGAGCTGTATTTTGTTCTTTGGAAGCCCAAAGGAGACAGCATATGTCAATATGGACAAATTATATTTTTAGAAGCACTAAATATGGACAGAGTTCACTGGACCAGATGTGTTTGTGTCTCAGCTCAATACGTTTAGTACTCGGAGTGCAAGATGTGTCAGTTGCTCAGATCCTTATTCCCTTCCAAGGAGATCTTCTTTCTTTTTCCAAGGTATTCTTTCTCTTTGACATGAAAGATAATGAAGCAAGAGAGCTCCTTTACATTGGTTGTTACAGTGCAGTCACCTCTCATTGGTTGGGTGAGCCACTCTTGCTGCACTCCTCTTGTATCATCTGTATCATCAAAGGGTGGGGATGGGTCCTATGCTGTACCATAGAATTAAAACTATATTGAAATGCATGGGATGATTTATCCTCCTAGTACTTTCCAGTTCTTCTGGAGCTGACTCTTTTGTTGTTGTTTGTTTTCTTATTACAAAAGAATAGAACTCTTGCCATGGGGTGTTAATTTTGTATATCATCACAGGGGAAAAAAAAAAATGTTTCTGTTCCTTTAGTTCATGGTTGTTGTGTCGTGAGATGCTTTTTGGAACAGAGAAAGTCAGACCTGATTACGATACAGATGCAGGAGCTGTAAATTTGTTGCGGCCAGATTTTTTAACCCATGTTTACTTGAGAATTGTGACTTGACAAACAAGGTAATTTATAGAAAGCACGTGTCTCCTAAACACTGGTGAATATGAGGTATTTCATTCAGAGTTGCTATGTTTATTTTGTCATACTTTAAACTTATTTTATTTTTACAATAAAAAATAAATAAATTATAAAACAGCATCTTTCTCTCATCTTCTATCCCAAATGTCTCCCCCAGTGTGTTCATTTATTATAACATTTTGGAGTTCTAGTGAGACATTCATATCTGGAAGACTGCACGTGAGATATTACAACTGAGGCAATCATTAAGCAGATTATTTTAGTCATTCATGTATTTTAGATGTCTTGTTTAACACATTGCAAAGGAAGCATGCACTTCTTGCACTTTGAAGAAAGAACATAGTATCACCTCTGTCACAGTTCCTTTTATAGGGTAGGCATGAAAAAGTTTGTTCATGTTAGCATGAGATTAGCACCAAGTGACTTGCTGGTGGTCACGGTAAGTCAGGTCAGACTGAGTCATACGAAGAACGTCAGTCATCTGATGGTTAACCACTAGACTGTACTGCTCAAATTACTGGGATTTACATTTTTAAATGAAATTGAGTTGCAATTCTTTACTCACCTATCTGCTCAAGGCATCTAAAACAATGTAGGATGCTCAGTGAAATATTCCTCTTTCGTGGCTTTTATCTGCCGTTTCCTAGGCAACAACAATGAATATGAGTCCTGACAGAGAAAGGAAAGAGAAGCACTGTCTTTTTAGCATAAATGTTATCTGTACAAACATATTGCAAGCAGTTGCTTGGTATATTTGAACATTATAAATGGAATTTGTTGGTTTAGTCTTCATTTTATCTGATACTTGTAATGGCTTTTAGAACTGGAGGCCTAACAAGTTTGTGACCCAAGGTCTTGAGATATCTTCTTTCTTGTTGCTGGAGTGGGTTTTCGAACCTAATGTCTTGACCATTCTCCAATTTGTGTAATTATTTTTCATAGAATCGTAGAATATCCCAAGTTAGAAGGGACCCAAAAGGATCATCAAATCCAACTCCTGGCACCACACAGGTATGTCCAAAAAATCACGCCGTATGACTAAGGGCATAGACCAAACACTTCTTAAATTCCAACAGGCTTGGTACCGTGACTGTGTCCCTGGGTAGCCTGTTCCAGTGCACGACAACCCTCTCAGTGAAGAACCTCTTCCTGATATCCAGCCTGACCCTCCCTTGTTGCAGCTTGACACCATTCCCTCAGGTCCTATCACTGGTCATTAAAGAGAATAGATAGGCACCTGCCCCTCCACTCCCCTTTGTGAGTGAGGAAGCTGTAGACCGCAATGAGGTCTCCCCTCAGCCTCTTTCCGGGCTGAACAGGCCAAGTAACGTCAGCCACTCCTTGTAGGTCTTCCCCTCTAGGTCCTTCACCAAAGGTTTGGTCAGCTCAAGATTCCTGTTGCTTACCCTAAGCTACTGTGTTGTGTTCTACACCATGTATGTGCAGTATTACAAAGATAAAATATTCCTTCAGACCTGTCTGAATTTTAGCCATGCAGACAGAGGCCTTTGGCGTAACCTGAGGTGACTATCCCCACACTCATTCTCTCCTTCTTATAGCAGGAAAAAATAAAAATTAAAAAAAAAAAAAATGCATAGTCTGTCCTCTCAGGAGGTTTGCCTCCCTCAGTTATCTTCAATTTTCCTTCTTTGGTGACTGTCAAAACATTATCTGGAAACTCAGGGGATACTTGGCCTCACAAAAGTAACATATATGTTTATAGCAGAATTTTAAAATGTGTGACTCTCTTTCAAATTATCAGTCAAGCCTGCCTAAGGCTAGCCTGCCTAACATGAGTTGTCTTTCCTCAAACATACATTTAAAAGGAGCTGTATTTCTCTTGTACTTCTAAGCAGAAGTATCTTTGGGGTATAAAGCATTCTCATCGAGTAGCCCTTTCATTTATGCCTCAACATGTGTCTTATTGGTAGAAAATAAGCTCAAGATATGTAACAGCAAAGCAGAAACAGAAGTGTATAGTTAAGTTTTTCCTAACAGTAATGAAACTAAGATTCTGAAGAAGCCATAGATAAAATGGAATTAAGGAAGGGAAGTTTGGTACATACACATTATACCTGAATATATCTGGTTACAAATACAAAAATTAAGAAATAAAATAAAACCATCAGATACTATAGAAGTATATACCTTACCATGGTTCCAGCTAATATATTAATTTTGACTTTTAAAGGCAATTCATGGTCATTACTGTCCACATAGCTGTGTATATGCATTCAGCTTCTCCCAATAAATCTGTACCTTCTTCTGCCAACAAATCTATACCTATAATATGGGAAAGAATGAATAACTTTTTTTTTTTCTAGAAAATAAAAGTTTTATTTGTGTGAGTGATTCTATCTTATAAACAGGACTTAAGATCACAACCTGTTATTATAGTTGACCACACTTCCTATGGTAAAACCCATTTCCAGTTGCAAAAACCTCCACTAAGTATTAACTGTTAAGGCTGAAACCTTTTGGCTACGTGTCTGGCAATGTCTGTGTGTGTATTTCATTTGATTACATTTTGATTTATTTGGAAAATAGCAGTTAAAAAAATAAATCTATTTCCAAGAATGAGGTCAAGCAAAAATAAAAGACTGTTTTTCCCCATTTAGAAATTTTAGGAAACTTTAGGAACCTCCAAAGTAACATGACATTTTGGAGAGAAATGACGTCTGTGCTGAGCATGTACTTTTTAGTATTCCTGTGAAACTCCACACAGATTTAGAAAGTTAAGGCCTAAAAAAAGGATGTTCATGCTTTCAGCAGGCATCCTAATTTTTATTATCATCATTATAATCATAATCCCATCTAGCTGTCACTCTTAACCAAGATCCCACCATGTGCATTGTAAAGACACAGAACTCCAAAGCAGTCCTTGCCTCAGAAATGTTCTGAAGAGGTTACACGGTGCTGGACAGCACATGGATGTGGACAGGCTGGTAAAGGAGTTAAGGCATAAGGAGGGTCATGTGAGGCATGGGAAGAGGCAGGGATATGACTGGGACAGCAGATATAGAAAATAGAACCAGAAACTGTGATTAAATAAGGAAGTCAGACTGGCTGATTGAGAAAATTGGGTAGAGAACTGAGGAAAAAGTGGAATCTGTGAAGTGATAAGCTGTTAGGTCTAGAACAGGTGATACAGACTATTAAATCATTTGTCAGGGATCTTGGAAGAGATTGGAGTTGTCCTGGGGGGAAAATGGTAGAAACTTGGATAAGCTAGGCAAGAAAGTATGGGCTGGAAATTGAGGTAAGAGAGACCAAGGATTTGGGAGTCAAGTTGGAAAAACTGAAACAGAAAGGGTCAATTTCAAAAGAAACAGGCAGAGGAGCTTAAGAGTGATCTACCAGATTTCTATTTCAGGTCTGGAATAAACTTGTGAATTTTGAATCACCCCTTTCCTCAGGTGGAAGCAAATAGTAGCATGGCACTTGGCATAGTGGATGAAAATATGCTACATCACTTACTTCTCTGTGAGTACAAGTTGCAAAAGTCTGTAATTCAGTCTTGTATAAGACTAGTGTCAAACTGACATCATCTGATTGGGTTGCTAATAAGAAATAAGAATAAGAAAATAAGAATAAGAAATAAGAATAAGAAAATAGGTCTATTTTTATTCTTTTTTTTTTCTGTTAAAAAATACTCATAAAAATCTTTATTAAAACCATTGGGCTGTGAAGTCAACTATTCAAAAAATACCCGAATGAAGGTTCCCTGCACAATTTCAGTTTATCCCATACGTTGAGTAAGTATTATGGTCATTCACAAGATCTTTGTCTCTTTCAGTGTACAGTGCTGTAGGAATGAATCAAGATAATACAATAACAGAAACACCCACAGAACCCTTGTGTACAACTAGAAGTTGTACACCATTGTAGTCAGAATATTGCTCTCTTTATTAACAGTTTACACCTCTGAGAAGTCTCTAGATTTGTTATTAAGTAGTGCCTCGGCTAATAGGTTTTGTTGTTATTAATTGTAAACAAGCCTGATTCATGCTTGTGGTGGTTGGTCAGCTTCTAATTTATTGGTAATACAAAGGAATGCAGACTCTTTTTTTTTTCCTTTATTTATGACATCTGAAGAATGCATTCATTGTTTTTCTTTCTTTGAGGGCATATTGATCCTGGCTGGTCACTGCTTGACATTTTCTTTGATTCCTCTTACTAATTCAGCAAGGTTTCCTCATTTAGGAAACGCTTTGTGTTCTGTTAGTGTTGAGATTAAAATACAGACAACAGGATGTGTTTCTAGGATGAGCAATTGCTTATTTGTTTGTTATTATGTTTTTTTCATTTTCTATTGCAATTTATAAAAACCTATGTTAAAACTTTACATGGAATTCATTGATTCTAGTGTGGCTTTCTTTAATAGTTAGGGTAGAAATATTTTCACTTATTCTCTTGCTTTACGGACTTCTAATTACCACTCTTTGGAAGAGGGAGAGCTATGTCCTATGGGATAACAGGGACCAGAAGTGGTCTGGCTTTGGGGCAAGTTTACCACTTCTTCAAAGTTCTCCACATTTTTGAGAGCAAGACAGATCGCTCTCCATTTTGGGTTCTTGGGTTCTTCCACAGCAATAAGAACCTTAGAAAACAATTTATTTAGATAATTAAATAGCTTTCTTTCTTCCTCCTGGTAAGGAATTGAAGGGGAAGGGGAAGGGGAAGGGGAAGGGGAAGGGGAAGGGGAAGGGGAGGGGGAGGGGGAGGGGGAGGGGGAGGGGGGAGGGGGGGGAGGGGGGGGGAGGGGGGGGAGGGGGAGGGGGAGGGGGAGGGGGGAGGGGGGGGAGGGGGGGGGAGGGCGGGGAGGGGGGGGAGGGGGGGGAGGGGGAGGGGAGGGGAGGGGAGGGGAGGGGAGGGGAGGGGAGGGGAGGGGAGGGGAGGGGAGGGGAGGGGAGGGGAGGGGAGGGGAGGGGAGGGGAGGGGAGGGGAGGGGAGGGGAGGGGAGGGGAGGGGAGGGGAGGGGAGGGGGGGGAGGGGAGGGGGGGGGAGGGGAGGGGGGGGGAGGGGAGGGGAGGGGAGGGGAGGGGAGGGGAGGGGAGGGGAGGGGAGGGGAGGGGAGGGGAGGGGAGGGGAGGGGAGGGGAGGGGAGGGGAGGGGAGAAAAAAAAAAAAGATTAATTAATTTTGCTTACAGCATTTCAAAATACTTTCCATCTGAGATTAAACATGGAAATTTCTTAAGGCTTAATGTGGAAAACTTGAACACACAAATGCTTCACAAACTCCCATGAATAAAAAGTTGTTGTAATTCAAACTATTCTGAATCCTCAGTTATGAAACACTATCAAGTGTCTGCTATCATACAAGTAATCATAAGTAATGAATAATGGAGACTCACAAGAAAAAAAAAATTAAAGGCAAAGGTTTATGTTTTTTTCTCCAGAACTCCCATGCTATAAAGCTCCCATTAATGTTATCTAAGTTGTACTTATTGATACCAGGATAGAGTTATTGGAGAGGCTTAGGGAATTGGTAGCCTCCTGTCAACCAGGTAACCTGCAGTTGGCATAGCCTGGTGGTTCCTCTTATGCACCCGAGAGGTGGAAGACTGAGTTGTTGCACGAGCACTTAATGCATTAACGAGCACCTAATTCATATAATGGCCACACCCAGCCTTGAGCTGAAAAGAAAATGAAAAGTGTCTTCAGAAAGGCTGGAGAAGGTTACCTATCAATAACTCCCTCTTTGCAGATTTTCTAATAAAGATTTTACATTAGGAAACATGTTTATACATCTCAACAGTTTTAAATGGCTGCATAGTCATGAATACAAGTATTTTAGTGCCTTAAGTATTTTGTTGAATCAGAACTTAACAGAAACAGGGGAAGAGGAGCAGAACAGGAAAATGAAACTACTATCAGTTTCAATTCTTGTAGAGTGTAATCATCACATTAGATGAGTCAAGGACAGGTACTGTGAGATAACCACCAGAAGAGGAATAAGTATGGTGAAGATAATGGGAAGAAAGTAAGGGATGGAAAAATTATACAAGACATGAAAGAGGAAAGCATTGTAGACTAAAGAAAGACAAAAAACGATGAAGGAAAGTCTGACTGCAGAGGAAAGGAATAAAATGGGAAGGAGAATAAATGAAGAGCAACACCAAAAGAAAACCAAAAGGAATTAATGACAGAGTAGATTTGCATACTCTTTCCTTCCATAAATCCTTCAGACATCAAAATATCTCCATGGACCTCAGTATCAGGTCTATTTTTTTTTTTCTCCCAGCTTTATCTTCTAAGTGATATAAAGTCTTGTTTGGTATACTGTAGCTTAGAGTTCACATGCAGCACAAAAGATGATGTACCTTGGTACAGCAGTTCAGACCATGGCTTATAAACATCCATGTTTACAGTTCTTTGAGCTATGGAATGACCAAGTAGTTGTGATTCATTTGATCTTTAAGAGATAAGGGTCTTTGTCACAGAGCAAGTATAAGATTATTAATGTGATATTCCTGGAAAGATAAAAAATGTCTAAAGGATATTCTATTCAATGGACAATAGCATTGGTTGTATTTTTCATAAATGCAGTTTTCTGATTTCTGTAGTTTACACTGTGTGTATGTGTCAATGAATGTGCTCTGTAACACTTCTTTTCCTGAACTGGACTAAGGAACATTCAGCATTAATTTTCCATTGAGACAATCTCCCTCAATTAAGCACCAACAACACCATTTCAGCTAGGATGAGAAGCCTGTGGTCCTTCATAAGTATCTCTATATTATACTACTATTCTCTATATTATATATATACTATTTTCTATATTATACTACTTCGGCTATAAGCAACAGGCAAACATGAGACCAGTATGAGTGGAAGATATTTTGCTGGCAGCTTTTTTTTTTTTTTTTTCCGGATGGTTTATCCTTAAAAAAAAAAAAAAAAAAAAAAAAGAGAGAGAGAAAGAGAGAGAGAGAAGTGAGGAAAAAAGGATTTTTGTTCTAGCTCTCAGAAAATCCCAAAGTCTCTAGGATAAAGCGGTGCCTGAAAGGAGCTTGGAAATGTAAGCAAAAAAAAAAAGTGTCTCCTTTTATTAGGTTCCTGCTGATTTCAGACAATATCATTGTGTGCAATCTTTCTGAAAAACTGGAATTGTTCAAAGATCCTCATGCCACCACTGTCTTTTTGAACCTACTAAAAGTAATTCAGAGTTTCCCTAGTTAAAACAGTAACTTGGGTAATTGTATAAGATATGCCACAAGTCCTGGATCATACATCACGCCACATTCATATTGTATTTGCCTTTGACAGAAACAGGGTATATATATCCTTCAATGACATGCTTATTTTGTAGTAGTGCCTCTTGTCAGAGCAATTCGTTAGTACTAGCTATTTCTAGTTTTTCTCTCATTGTTTGTGAGTACTTTTTCTTTAACTGAGGATCCACAAATCGTTCATTGTTTGACAGCACAGAGACTAAATTCAACAAATGTCAGCAAAGGTGTGTAAAAACCTTTTCTTAGGATGAGAGAAAAAATGCTGAAAGTTCACGAGACACTGATGCAGAATTTAAAATAACGCTAATTTATGTCTAACTGATGGGTATATATTGTAGATCCAATATTGTTTTAATGTAATTTGAGAAGGACATATATTTTCAAGCAAACTGTACATCCATATGTAAAATGAAAAAGCAGAAATGTTGTTGACGGAAGGAAGACAGGGACACTCAAGAGTGATCAGCAAGCTTCATTTTATTGCCCGAATAGCCTAACTTTTATAGTGAACTTAACAGGGGTGGACAGTGTTTCACACAAGATTATTGGTCAAAAGCACTCAGACAACAATTACAAGAAAACAACCCCACCTGCAAGAAAAGAACCCCTTGTGATTAGCAGTCACGTAAACCTTGTCCTTGAAGCCAGCTGCAGGTAACAGTATTTTTCTGAGTTCCTTAATTAGGCGATGTGGGAGTCATTGCCGTGGGAGCTTCTCACAGTTACTCTGGTAGCTTGGTTTGCTCAGCTACAGCAGGCCCTGAGATTTTCTAAGGCCTACCCCTGATTGCTTAAAGCAAGCTCAGATTGAACAATTGTTCCATGGGCACATGTCCACGTCCTGTATGCCAATTCCCAACACAGAAACACTTTCAAGTGTGACTGTGAAATGCTCAATGCAATCAGGACTATGAAACCACTGCAATATAGCAAAAAGTGTTTATTTTCCTTTGCATTTACATTATGATTGCTTAAAAAAAAATAATAAAAAAAAAAATGATGGGGGGAAGGGTGAGCAGAGAGAATTTTTCTCATTGATCATGTGAACAACTCTCATTTGAACAATAGTGCCCTAACCAAAAGCCTGCTTCTTCTGGAATGGAAATCCTCTACCACACCCTTCCAGGCTGACCTTCCCTCCCCCTTCTACCATAGCTCATATTTCAGAGCTGAGCTGGTAGCCAGCAGACTGTAGAAGGAATGCATAATTTGCTGAAAAGAAAAGCAGAGGCATAACTGTTAACTGCCCCCTATTCCACACCCCTACCTGCGTGTAGTTAAGACATGAACTTGCTATTTCCCACAGGTACCTGTACAGGGGCTTTACTGTCTTCAGGAGGCCACGCTGCTTCTCTCAGAAAGCTAAGTAGGCCATGGCGGCTGACCTATCACTGTGTTCTCACGTGATCAAGTCCTAGAGCCAAATCCAGATTGTTGTTCTCATGTGATTTAGGCAATCTGCTCACATCTGGTAGACAAACAAAATTTTGATCAATAAAAGCAAAGTTTATAAAAAGACACCAAGATGATGCTATTGCCTGTGAGCACTGAATGTTTAATAGAAGGTCTTGCCTCTACTAAGAAGTGTTTAAAATAGTACATATTTGTATTACCTGCAAACTTTGCAAGTAAACATGCTTTTGTAGTTGAGTCTCTTTTGCCCATCCTTTGAACAAAAATAGATACATTGGCAGCAATGCCCCTTGAGCTGTAATTGTGTTTACATTTAGACTTTTTGACTCTAAGTTTCGTTGGTCATGGAGATCAGGAGGGCTGAATTTTCTTTAGCTTTGTCAGTCAAACTTTAAAAAATTAGGAGGAATGTTGTCAAAATATCAAATGAAGAATGCTCCAATTTAACGAAGTTTTATAAAAGCCAAGAATATTTTTGCTTTTCTTCTCCCCCATCTTTTATTTTTTTATTTTTTTCTAATAAATATTTCACATACTACTAGTCATCAGCCATAATTACAGCATCTGTGTCAATGTGTACATACTGGAATATATTTTGATTCCCAAATGGGTTTTACTTTAACTGCAAGAGGATCTTTCCATTGACAGGTGTGATGAAGCAATGGAAATTAAATAGAAAAATGGCTGGATCTAGTGAGATGATGATAATATAATGAACTAAACATTAAGCATTCATAAATAGAAGACATTGGCAAATATAAGACATTGGTATTAGCTTCTGTACAGGAATTTTGATTTAAATAACTACTCTAATACCTTTTTATTTTATTTTTTTCCTGAACCACTAATGTCCGTCCAATAAACATTCTTAATATCATGTCATCCTGGAAAGTGTGAAATGAAGATAGTTCTCCCTACTAAAACAAGGCATTTTAGGGTGATACAGAAAAAAAGGGGAAAAAAAAAAAAAAAAGAAATAAAAGAAAAAAAAGAAATAAAAAAAAAAAATAATAAGGTCAAGGGCTGTCTGTATAAATAAAATATGGTAAAACAAGCTGGGGTGTGAACCTAACAGCACAACAGCTATTCTCACCCTCTCTTAAGTCATGAGACTACTTGAGCACTCATTCTGTCTTCAGTTTTCTGTTACATTGGCAGATAGACAAGCTCTCCAAAATATGTTTCTTTTTAGAGCAGGGTGGGAATGAATTTGGTGCTCTGAAATAGCTGCTCATGGATATTCCTTATTCAGAACAAAAGTATCCTCACATGGACTTAATCAGGAAAAGCTTCATGGGTAAACAATTCATAATACAGTATTTAGAGTCTGAGTGACAGAATTGGACAGTTGAAGAGCGGATGTTCTTCCATTCTATTTAGAAGCTATAAAACTGAATCTAAGCAAGGCTTCTGGATAGAAACTGGATTAGAGCATTAGGTGAGCAAGATGTCAAAGTATCTGTGAGCCACCTCTTTCTTCCCTTGCCACTAAACCCAGCTTAAAGCCAGACTCATCTGTTTTGTGACTGAAAGAGGTCTGAAGGTGCAGTTAAGCAGGGAGGAGTGACCTTCTCCGGAGCAAATAGCAGAGATGCTGGAGCACAGCTCATGCATGTCAAAAAGACACAGGTACAGAAGCACAGAGCGAATCACAAATGTTTTTGGTTTGCCAGAGTTGAGAATATAGTTTGTAGGTGCTGCCTTCCTTTGATCCTCAACAGATCAAACAGGTTTTAGAGACAACACAAGTCTGGGCTTGTATGTATGGGTTTGCCACTTCCTTTAGCTATGTTTCTTTATTGTTAGAAGGAGGAACTCCCCACACCACCAGAAGTGTACAGATCATTGTACGGGCAATGATACATAGGAGCCTTCTAACTCTTGCACGCCTTGTCCTTCTGGGTGAGGAAGGAGAAGACATTGCCAGTTCACAGCTTCCAGGAGGTGATTGCTAATGCTGCCAGAAATGCTGACAACTCCAGGGGGGTTGTGTCTGGACAAGCTAAACCTGTTAAACAAGTGTAGCAGCTCATACAAATCACCATACTCCAGAGCTGCTCTGCAGGCCTCCGGAGCGCTGCTCTGCAGGGATGCCTCTGTATTACTGTTGCTTGCAGCCTGTCCCTCCAAAAGTGTGCAGCAGAAGTCAATAAAATTTCTGATTTTTACCTCAGTGCTTGGTTTCAATGCCAAGGAATGGGGGTTGGGTTTCCTTACTAGTAGAAATTCCTCTAACCACTCTTTGTACCTTCAGCTGTTACCATCTCATATGTTAATTTAAAGCATATTCCTATTATAGCTGCCAATAAAATAACATGTCGAATGCAAGAAGCTACATTCCCTGGTGCCAGCAGCCGGCTCAGCTAAACACGGATCTTGGGCTTGCAAGCTCTTGAAAGAAGTTCCAGCCTGCTGGAACCAGCCCTACCTACGTCTGCTGAGACGGGCTGCTGCCCTCCCCCACTACACGTGGCTGACACGACTGTAAATGTTTGACTCGTACAGCACCTTTTCCAGCCAGGATGACTAATGTCTTGCGCGTGACAGTGTCATGGGAACAGTTGTTAGGAAAACAATAAGAGTTGCTTGTGCAGGCCTGGTGTGGTGGACCAGCAGCAGAGCTCTTCAGGATTTCAAAACCTCGGCTGGCACAGCTTCTCTCCATACTCCCACAAACAGCCAGTCCTTCAGCAGGACTCAAGGCGGTCCTTCCAAATGTTGTCTTCTCAGCAACAGATCTTCACACTCAAGGTGTTTACTCGTCCTGCTGCCTCTCCCTGCAGTATTGCTGTTTATCCCTCCTCGGCTGAGTCAGTACATGTGTTTGTGGAGCTGCACTGTTGATTGCATCACTGGAGAGGTGGGGAAAACAAACAAACAAACAAACACAACAACACCCAACATCCTCCTCCCAGAGCTGCATTTAAAACACATCAGTTCTGTGAGCTGCTGAGGGATGTCTCTGTAAAGAGAGTAATCAGCACAATAAAGAGGGTGCCAGACAGCTGGGTGTAGAAGCAAGTAGTTGACAAGGGTGTCTTTGAGGTCCTGGTAAACTAACTTCAGCCTTAAACCTAACCTGTGTTGGGATGTCAGCTAGAGTACAGCTGGTGGTACCAGCCTCCCCCTCAGGCTAAGTGTTAGTAATATTGAAATAAGGTATTTTTACCCACAGGCATTTCTGAAGGAGAACCTTCTGCCTTGGACAGATCTCTGATACTGTGTTTATCCTCAGAAGAGGTGAGGTGTGGGTAGGAGCACATGAACTTTTACATCCTGCTATTTCCTTCCCCTTGTGGTTTCTCACTGAGCCCACGAGACCGCTACTAAGGCAAAACAGTTTACCTTCTGTTTTCTTGCTGTACAAGGCCTTCTTACAGAGATTGTCAAGCCAAGGACTGATTAGTGCCCTACAAAGTAGAGGGGTATGGACACTACTTCCTCAGAAAATAAACACCAGCTCATTTTTTACAGACTGCCAAGAGCCACCAAGCAAATTGGTTAAGTTCAGTCACTCCTAGACTAAGAACATTTGGAAAAATCTGGGTGACAAATCCTGTTATATCAATCCTTTTCATTTAGTTTCTTAATACATGTGTAATGCTTATCTTGCCTTTCCACAGCAAGAGCATGAAAAGGTCCCTCCCCTGCTCCCTCTTGCTGTTCATCCTCCATGCTCTATTTGTTTTTTTTTTTTAGCCAAGTTCTGTTTCCTCCCTGTGCTGTTCTCTTTCTCTTTCCTTCCTTCCCGCACATCATAATTGCCATATATTTCTTGTTTGTTTGTTTGTTTGTTTTCCTGTTTCTGTCTAAAATGGTAGTAAAAACCTAACCAAATTTTGACAACATTGGGGGAAAAAAATAAATAAATAATGTAACTTTATTTGCAAAGCTCCTAGTCCCCAGAGAGGAAAAAGATCTTGTATATTAGAGAGGAAAGCACTTTGACAGAAACAAGAGATCTTTCTTTGGACACTCTAAAGCAACAAAAGCCTTACATTCACAGATTAGAGTAGTTAAGCTAGTATGCCCTCCCATCTTAATCACTGTTAGTTGCTTCAGGGGAAGGTACGAAATGCAGAATAATTCACACAGAAAATGTCTCTTTTAACACTTCTTTCCACAGAGCCTCACTTGACTTTACCTTAAGTTAACTGATAGCCCTTTGACTTGAGGCACCTGATATTTGTAAAGGTTAATGTGTGCACTCCTCACACAACTCATCCAGTTTCTAAATATTCTTAACCCTAAGAGTGTATCTTTATTGACAAAAAAGGGTGTGCACGTCTACATTCATAAAATTTATCACTGTGAAACTCTAGTATACACAAATACATGGACAGTGTCTACTTCACTAGACAAGATCAACACCGTGCTCTAATATAGGCTTTATACCCAGCCTAGCTGTAACATAATAAAAGCTAAAAAGCTCCGAGTTTTGTGGGATTTCCTAGCAAGATGTTTATTTAAAAGGAAAAAATAACTAATTCTGCTGTAAAAAAAAACATGGGCTGCTGCTACTTGCTCTTCCCTGGAATCTTTTCTTTTTTTTTTCTTTTTTTTTTTCCCCCCTACTTTTTTCCCTATTTTTTTCTTATTCCTTTTCTTTTTTTCTTCTATGTAAATACCATTCTTGAATGATGACTCATGGCAGGAAACAGAGCTGCCTTGTGTCCTTGCGCAAGAGCCAGAAGGCATATGTAGGCCAGCAGCACATGTACAGACTGTCCCGGCAAGCTTGAATGCAATGCATTCCTCATTGTAAGTGCTTACACTCACAAGCATTCATCAATACTAAAAGTGCTGGTGAAACACTGTGTCCTGAAATCAAAAGGGAAACCCAGTGGCAAAGAACGGCATTTGCAAGAAAAGATCTGGAGACATCATTTGTGAGAAATAAAGTAGTTTCTTATTACTGTTTGCTAAGTTGTCTGGAGGTGGAGGAACTAGAAAACAGCATGAGTATAGGTGACGTGCAAATTCTAGCTAAAAATAAGCAAACGTTAAAACTGGATGGTGTCCCAAATAACTTTTTACGCTGTCCAGCTCTTTCTGTTGCCTTGACACATTCTCTGTATGTCAGATGATTATCTCTAGTTCAAAGAGTTACAGCCTCTTCAACAGTATTAGCTATTCGTATAGAAAAGATCTATGATTCACATAGAAAAAAAAAATACACCCTATCTGTAAGGATTAAAAAAAAAAAAAAAAGTTATAGATCCCCAACAGTATAATTTCATTTGCTATTTCACTTCCAAAAGGCACAACACTGACTTCCTGCTGGAAGCCATGCATGGGCAAGTTAGCTGTCTGATGACTTCACAGATAGCTGCCCTTGGGCTGGTTACTGCTTTAAAAGAACACAGAACTATGCAGCCACTCTAGAAGTCATTTTTTCCAAGTACTACTCCTACACATGATTCTACTGTGTCAATTATTGCAGCTTTTTACAGTCATATTTTCCTGTTTCACAAATTGTCTCCATCAGTACAATAGTAGGAAAACACAAATTAGGGAAACTGTGAGTCTGACTGTGCCTAAAATGGTAAGTTCAAAAGTTCAAAATGTAGAAATTTCTCTGCCCATAATCTCTCTGTTGAACTGGTAATATAATACTACTTAATTACAGTGATCTTATGCTTTATTCTTCCAGCTATTTAAGCTCTCCTGGGGCCATTTAGGAAAAATTCTACTCTTTCTACCACGTATTCAGCCCTGCAGTGCCAGCAAGTTTAGCTACCCTGGACCTATGAACACTGGTCGTCAAAAATAATTTCTAATTGGAGGAAAAAGTGTTTTTAAACAGTCCTTATACTTAAGGAACCCAAATCCTACTCAACAACAAAGTTCCCCTTGCCAACAAAACTACAAAATATTATTAGATAAATTTGGGACATTGATTTTTGCCACAGTGAGACAAGATTTAAAGCCAACCTGTAACTATGGAAGACTGGAAGACTTACCAGGAGGGTAGAATACATGTGGATATGCTTGCATGTGCACTGAACAGAGAATAGAGAAATGGAGTTTGTTTTCCCCACACCAGTTTGTATATGTTGTGCTTCAGTCTACATGAGTAAATGGAGTAAAGTTGGAAGCACTGGGAAGAGATGAAGTCTGACTTAATTTCGATCACAAAGGTGGAACCAAAAGAGGAAGGTCCAAATCAAAATAATGATGCAAGTTCTTGTTCAACATACTCAGTATATTTCTCTTGCAGCAGCACTGAAAATATGCTTCTGTTAGAAAATGCTAGTTATCAAATGCATGCTATGTCCCTGGGAAACAAAAGTCGCATACAAAGGTCAGGAGACCTCTATTTAGGCTGCAGATTTTACTTCTTCCATTTGAGGGCATAGGACTCTTTGCTTTGTACTAGAGAGGAGTCACACAGAGACAGGTCTGAAGAGGGTCAGACGAACTATGCAGAGGCTGAAATGAGCTGTGTACTGCAAAGAAAAAGTGTCAGCTGGGGTCGTTGGAGACAATTATCCATCTTGGTTCTTTAGGCTTCACTCAGTTAGACTTGTTCACCAGCCCTGTCAAGGAGCGGCACGACCTCAGTGAATTCCTTCCAGCTTTCTCTCTGTTACCCCAGTCTCAGCCTCTGTGGGTTGTGTTCGGGCTGTATGGGGAACAGCTTTCATTGCACTATCTGATAGAAAAGGTTTCCATCTGTTTTTTATACTGTAAATTCTGAGTTCTATGTAATTACTTTAGTGCAACTTTTAAAATAGATCTATATAGCTTTGAAATAGATATCAATTGCCAAGCACTGTTTCTCCCATGCTGTTAGTTAGCCACTGAATTTGCATTTGCAGGGTCTTAGCCAAGGACATCTTGCAATTTTAGCATGATGTTTACTTGTCATGCTTTAGAGCTGTGTGAACACGAGCTGTTCAGATCTGTCAATGCCAGCTGAGGACCTGAGCATACTAAGAAATTATATAGGTTTTGGGTTTGACAATTTCTTCCTCATCCTGATGTCCATTTGTTAATCTCCTCATGGCCTTCACATACTGTTAATAGTTCAGGAACAAATACATCGCCCAGCATTCAGCTGGAATAGCATAAATTTTCTTCTATTGAAGCTTCTACTGCCAGAGCAGTAAAATAAATAAATAAACAAAAAATGGGAAAAACAAATAGCAAAGAGGTCAAGAACAGATAGAATTTTATTTTCACTATAATTCTCCATATTTACTTAACTGTGCTCATTATAACACCATTTCCACCAGAAAAATGAATAAAACAACTTCTTTAATCTGTAAATTTGCCAGTTCCACATCCTGCTTTTTTACTTTTGTATTGTTTTAAATATTTAAGAACACAAAATAGCCTGATTGTTACCTTATCCACAATGTTTAAATAGTACTTGGTTGTCAAAGCTGGATTTTCAAAATAACTAAAGTTATGCAAAATGCTTGAATAATTGACCAGATCGTTGAGTGCTCAGGTTACTGTACACTGAGTGATTTTAAACCTGTGTCTGCTATGACCAGAAAGTAGTTACAATCAGAGAGTTGTTTCTTCCTAACAGGGTTAGGAAGTGTAGTTTCTAATAGTTAGATGACTGCCTCCCACTTTTGTAGTTAACAGTGTTGCCAGCTTTTACCTGACTGGGTGGAAACCAAGAATCAAAAGGCTTAAACTCCTTGCTGTTGTCAGAAAGCAGGAGCTGGCAGAACTTACAATTGTTTCTCTTTAGTGGACAAATACAGAGACAAAACAGATGTGGCAATGTAGATTTCAGTATACTGTCCACTTCCATTGGATGAAAATGTCAGCTTTTTGTGGATCTTATAGGAAGTAAGAAAGTTGTGTGGCTACAAACTGATCATCTCTCAAGTAAAAGTTCAGTGCATTAACAAACCTGTTGAACAGGTGGGGTTCCTTAAGATCAGGGGGTAATTTCTGAGCCATACCTGCTCTGGGTGGCAGTCTGTTAGTGGATTTTGCTCAACAGTGGCAGAAATTCTTGTCTGTGGCTAGGAGATAAAGGTGGAGGGACTTTGTGGATCTATGGAATAGCCCATGAGGATGCACACACACAATTTCTGCCTGTTCAGCTAGGTGGTTACTGTGTTTTCAGAGCTGAAGTTTGAGTAATGGGTAAAGAAGGTATTTATGCCAACAATACTGAAGAAAAAAGATTTAAATACTATATAATTTGAAGTTAATGGAGAGAAACTGTATGTCAGTGAACTCCCAATAAAATTCCTAAGCAAAATTTTACATAACAATAATTTTTAATAATAATAATTAAAAAACAAACAAACAAAAAAAACAACACCTATTTCTTCAATGTAGTACTAATCATTTAAAGTGAATGGGGGACAATGACAGAATTTCCTCCTACTTTGCAACGAGTAAAAAGCTTGCTAAAAACTTTTCTATAAATGTGAGAAATATCCCAATAATTTTCTAAGACAGGGTCTCTTGTGAAGTTAATTTATTTTCAATGGCAATGGTGGGCATCCTGCAAGCAGGAGTGCACAGCGGAAGCGTATCACAGCCCTATATCCTCTATTACCCCACACTTGATTCCTCCCCTGTTTTCTCATTGGCTGAATACTACAGGTTTACAACCTGCCCAATGCTTGTTTCTATGTTCTGTGTGCACAGTTTTATTTGACCAACCTTTAATTAATTAAATAATTTGTTTGTTTGTTTATTTATTTTTGAGGGGCCCATGATTTCATAACTTCTTGTCCTTGCTGATTCCACAACTGCTTGTCTTGTTTTTCTTAGCCATCGTCCTTATTTTGGGACAGTGGAACCTTCCACTGTCCCCTTATCTGCTTATCTTAACATACCCCCCACTGTTATGGCTGCACAATCACTTTTGAATATGCAAGGTTAGTGGAATTTTCCACTGCAAAAACACAACTTTAATTCTTACGTAAAGTAGCATGTCCAGTTATGGGCACAACACTCCAAGCAAATACACATCAGCTGGAGAAAATCCAAAGATGAGTAACAGCAAAATGGTAAGGAATCCAGAAAGACTAACCCAGGATTGGTATAACTGGACATGTTTAGTCTAGTGAATAATGAGCAGAAATGTTGAAATATTAAAAATACATCTGCAGAAAGGAGCAGAATGATTATTTTATTTCATATCCATTGGAACAGGATGAAAAGTAATGAAGTGGAAAGTGAAGAAGGTAGCTTGATGATAAGAATGTGTTAACAGTTTTACAAAAACTTTTCTAAATTGTAGGATACATATGCTGGATGGGTAACCAACTGAATGAATTGCAATTGGCAGGCTGTGAAATACCCATCTTCTTTACTTGTCAGCTTTCTGGACATTTTGCTGAGATGCAAACATGAACTCAGCAAGTTTGTCCTTCATCCCCCTCTCTTCCTTAGAGTTTTATCAGGAACTCAGCAGATGACTGCCTCTGTCTATCGGGAGAGCAGTATGACTGCAAGTGGAAATGAGCAAGAAAAAACACAAATCTTTATTATCCAAATACTAGGCTGAATGGCAGCAAGGATGAAATGAGCTTTTATTTATCACTTTTTGATTATTCCTTTGCCAGTTTGAAGTGTACTTGGAGAGGAGTTGTTTTGTTTGTTTTGTTTTGTTTTGTTTTTTCACTTGGAGCTCATTTCTCTGGGACCTTCAGGCCCATGCAGAGTTGGTATTTGCTTAGAGAGGATAAATGATAAATGTCTCTCTCAAGAGAACAGGGTTATAACTGAGGGTCCTCAATCAGGTCACATAGAGGTACGAATGTGGCCACTCTGAGGAGTTCTGTACCCTTTTCTGCATTTACTTCCAAACAGGTTGTAACTGCAAACATATGATGCACTTGCATTTGGAACAGGGAGGTGACATCAAGACGAGATGATCTGAGGTCAGGAGAAAACTGTACACAAGTAAAATGGAGAAGTTGATCCAGGTGAAGAGCAATGCTGGATGGAAAGGAATAAGCAGCAGAATAACTTCTCTGACACATATAATTGACTGTGACACTACTTCCTTCAGGACTTCCATATGTGAGATACTAAAACAGGTAAGATGACTTAGTACCAGCTGCTTGGATGTATTTGTCAGTGCCACTGTGGGAAGAAAGAAACCATCAGGAAGATTACACAGGTCTTTTTTACGTTGGTCTTCAGATGTGATGAGGTCATTCCTTCTCCTTTTCACGTAATCTGGTATACAACCATTTCCTGACATCATGTGAATCATGTTGACTCATGAGTTCTCCTTTGGCTTTCTTTATATAGATTAAGTGGCTTCTAAAGTGAAGAATGAACACTCTTGAGTCTGTTGTACTAAGATTTTGACTCACTGGTTTGTTTCTAATTGTATTCCAAATCTTTTCTTTGCCTTTTCTTTGCTAGCCATTTTAATTTAAGAGGAGTTCAAGGAGTCTATTGATGTTAGATCCTGGCCATCAATACCACCAATGCATTCCAAAATTGGCTTTTTTTTTTTCAGTTTGTGGCATGCACATTCAATGATTTCAATGTCTTTTTTGTTTGTTTGTTTGTTGTATGTTTGGGTTTTGTTTTTCTTTTTGTTTTTCCCATGGGGAATAAATCAAATAATTCCTTCAAGAACCTCTTTGGAAGGAAATAGACAACCAACATTTGTAATATAAAGAGGAAGCTGCCAGCTTGCCCCTGAAAATATTTCTTAAAAAAGTAATTTGGATGCAACTGCACATACTGTTGCCACATTTCCAGGTTCTTAAGCAGATCTTACCTCCTAAGGAATTACATATTTTGTGGCATAAAGTAGAGCAGTCTTAAAATTTAAAATGTCTTGGCATCTGTCTGTTTAGATCAGACGACAAATGTAACATCCAGTGATCAACTGGTAAGATACTCCAGCATTAACATGGTGCAATTTGCTTTTCCATTCCTGTTTCCCTCTTCTCTGCCTCTTGATGTTGGATATTTATAAAAGTAAGCTGATTATAGGATCTTATCTTCAGTTCCAAGTTCATCAGTTCTTACAAGCTATCATGCTTGTAAGGAAGCATACAGTAAGCCTCCAAGGAAAACCCATTTGCTTCAGTAAAAAGACTAGATTTTTTTACCCCTGTTGTTTTCATTTTTATAATTTTCATTAAAAAAAAAAAAAAAAAAGACCTTAGAATACTTTAAAATAGGGAATGATTATGTGATTGGCTTGCACCATTCCAGCTCAAACATGGTTCTGTTTCAAAATGATTTTTCCTACACTAGAAGTTACATAGTGTAATCATCAGAGTTTGGAGGAAATCTGTTGCTATACATTTGTTGTAATGCTCCTCAGTTGTCTACACTCTTCATACAAATAGTATTGCATATTTATATATGCCATCATAAAACAGACCCACCCATAAAATAATTATTACCATATGTATGTGACACACTTACTGAAGGTCCACTTAGGAATATACAAGTCTGTACATGGGTGGATATATATAAGATGATATATATAAGATGTTATAATGCTCATAAATATTACTAAACCTTGCCCAGTTTAGGTACTTCAGAGATGCATGTTTTTGTAGGTATATTAATCTGACTGTGTTGAATGCAGATAAGGTGAGAAGGCTTAGATGTTAATTGACTGACTAAGCTTGGTAGCTTACAAAGTGAGTCTTCCTGAGGCACTAAATTGTGACTAATGAGAGCCTCATTCCAAGTGTTTAATACTGCCTTGCCACACTGTTGTGCAGGCATTCAGCTACGGGAGGGATTTGAGTATATAATCTTCCACTTACAGATGAATAATATAATGCAGCAGAGTATGTGTGTGGAAGGTTGCATTAGCTTTCTTGCCTCTAGAGGCAGGAAGTTAGAGGAACGTGCTGTGCTGTTAGAACTGTACTAGCATGAGCAGTAGAATTTCACAACAGAGATAATGTTGCAAAGACATCCTGAATGCTAAATACCTATTTTGACTTAGCTGCATATTTCTACATTAATCACAAAATATGCAGAAGTAGAATTGCAGGTATATTGGCAAATAAGCCCTTTCATCAGCATGCTATTTGCAGCTGTAGTTTAGCCTTGTTGTAGGCCAAAAATCATTTCAGACCTCATCATTCAGTGACCTCGTTTCCATGTAGTCATCTTCCCCCACACCATCACTCTGTGTTTATATGACCTAAGGGGAAGAATAAATAATTTCCTTTTCCTGTAAGGATTCCACCAAAGGTTGGTGTTGGCAGACACAGACACAAACTCAGAAGTAATTTCAGTGGTCTCACTGATGATGTCATTGAACTGTACTCTTTATTCTTGTCTCTTCTGACCCTATCTGATTTACTGCTTCCTGTACTGCACTCACTCACTGCCTTCTTTTATCAGCTTTGCATTTCCTGCTTCCAGTGGTCCTGCACAACCTTCCTTCCCTTGTTCTCTTAGTGTTTCCTGTAACTAACCCCTCCTGTTTTTCTGCAATATCCTTGCCTTATAAAGCAGAATGTCATAGCCCAGGACTGAAAAACTGAGACCAAAGTAATGGAACCAAAAAGATCACTGCTACTATTTTGCACTGCCTTTATCTTTTTTTTTTTTTCCTCATGTCAAATTATAAACATTCCTTACTCTCTATGGTGAAAGTGTTAGTGCAATATAAAAATTTAAGTAATACGCATTAAAAAAAATATATCTTGTGATAGCCAGTGTGAAATGTGCAAGTAAGAAGCTAGAACCTCTCATATCTTAGCCTTTCTAATAGGTTCAAACTGCAGTGATTTTTCAGTGTTTCTTACACAAAACCAGGAATATTGCAAACCTAAAATTCTACATCTTGCCTCTTTGAGAATTACAATAGCATCTAAAGCAAGTTTGGAATAATTTCATCAGACTCAAATAATTCAATTATTACTATTTTTTAATGTGGCATTTCAGCATATGGCCATTTGTAAACTAATGCAAATAATAGATCAAAATGAAGTAGCTATTTCAGTTTTTAATGTGATGGGCAATAGGGGGTTAAAACTTCTTGTGTTTTAAGCATATAGAATATTGACATTATCACACAGTGGTTAATTACAGTGTAGTTGTAGTTGAGTTGATACCCATTTACAGTAAAGTCATGCTTTTTCAAGATTAATTAATGCCAATACAAATACATGGTAACTATACAGGTAAGCCAGATGTTCCCATTCTGCACTACACATGTGTCTATCCTACATCGGAATTCCATATACACATATAGACAGACGCATTATCATATCTATATAAATTTATGTGTATGTATCTCAAATGTGCTAACACCATTGTGTTCACTCTATAATTATTTCCAGCCATGCTCTTTGTGGTTACATGAATTAGTGGTAATTGTAGGATAAAAAATTACTTGTGTAACTATGCTATAATTTCAGTGTAATTACAGTCATTGTATTATGAAGCTCAACCAAATATCGAGCTTGTACTCTTTCAAAACAGAACATTTAACTGCAGCCATTGCATAGAAGAGCTTAAAGTTTTAGCTTATTTCACTTTATAAAAGTTTCCTCTTTCTCTCCCACACTAACACCTTTCTTTTTTCTTTTTTTTTTTTAATAATTAAAATAATAGTCTGTGGGCAACTGAAAAATTCATATATTTGTAATATGCTTGGGAGAAAACAAGTTATGGAAAATTAACCTTTTCCTTCAATTGAAAAGTTGAGAATGTTATCTCTGTATTTTTTTTCTGAAGAGATCTACAATAAAGCCAACACTTGGTTTATATCTTTATAAGATGCAATAGTAGGATTTTTTTCCTTTGTATCTCCCTTTTAAACAGTTCAAATGTAATACTTATTATTTTCATGTCTGGCTTCAGTGAAGATGCATGGAAGTTACATTTCGTCTTCAAAACGAATCTGAAAAGAAGGAAGAATATGGTTTATCTACAGTGATGCTGGGCCACCAAACTGGACCCAACAACTTTACACTTGCAAAAACAACAACAATCAAACAAACAAAAATAACAACCCAATATCATCATCAACAACAACAACAAAATAATTTATTATAAGTATAAACAGGGAGTTCTGTTGCTTTTCATAAGAAAGAAAGGTGGTTACTTTAGTCATACATTCCTAAGAAAAATCCATTAATTTTGCAGCCCTGCAGCAAAAATAGCTTTTAATCCCTGAAGTAAAGTGAAATAGCCTAGAATGCTCAGGAACTAGAACATCATTGGTAACTGTCCCGGTGAACAGTCTAGCACCTAAATTTGAAATCCTCATTTTCCTCAAGCATAGGCTTCTCAGCTTTCTAAATATCAGAATGAATAGACCTTGTGGTTCAAAGACTGTGGCACATTTTGTCCTATGCTGAGCTCCCCTTGATAGTAACATCACACACTGTAGCCAAGGAACATGCTTTTGCAGAGGAAATACTGCAGCATTTTGGGAGATGTCCTGTGGACATAGCCTGTCCGTACAGGCTTTCTCTGACTCCTCATTCACTACGTGCCATGCGGAGCTGATGAGCATGATCTGGGGTCCTGGAAAAAAAGAAGCAGCACTGCACTGCCAGCACATGAGCTATGGGTGATGTAAAATGAGACAAAAAGCTGTTGATACGTCTGAAGCTCACATCATGAAATGTATTCCTGAATCAGGGATCCATGTTTATTTCTAGTATGTTTCATTGTCACTGACAGTCAGATGAACATGTGAAGTTCTACGGGCCTGCAATCTCAATACTAGTTTCATCTCAAAACCAGTAATACATAGTTTACGACATCATTTACAAAATTAGAATTGTAAATTAGCAGATCAGCATACCAATACACATAGTCAATTGTGGGTCAGAGGAAATGTACATTTTATATGTAACTGCTTAGCACTGTTAAATAGCCAAAGGGGGCACATGCAAAAGCTGGATATATGTAATAAAATGTTACTTTCAACAGCACAGATGAGTATAGATATGTTACTGTTCTGTTTGATACTGTACTGCTTGATAATAATAAATGTGCTTTCAGTTGAAACTCCAAGTGACAGTAAAACACAATCTCAACAGACAGAAATATTCTCTTCCATATATTTTGAATAGTGTACATCCTTTCCTAATGCAGCACACCACAATTTGAACAATTGGTGCTGGTAGAAGTAGTAAAAAAGGGAGATAGAAAGCCAGGGAAGTTTATCATATCAACTAGAAACCAGTTATAAAATTTTACACTTCAGAAATGCTATAAAGTATGCTCATGAATCATAAAAAGAAGTTATGGCCACAATGATTTGCATTTTACAGTAAAATTCTAATGTCTGAAGAATTAGGGAAAGGGTTTGTTTGTTTGTTTGTTTGTTTGTTTGTTTGTTTTAGCAAAGGAATTGTGGGGTGAGGGAGCCGTAAATCTGGGACTTCACAAATTTGCTTTGACTACCATGGCAGTGAGTCTGCCTAGATACTTGCTTCTGGCATGGCGAACATGCCCACTTCACAGGTAGCAGCAAGGTTTATACTAAAATGGTAATTCTAAAATGCTAAACTAAAGACCGGTAGAATAGGTCTAGTATCAGGAATTCAGATTGCAGCGTGGGGATTTTGTCAAAAGAATTAATTTGTGTTTTTTTCCTCATTGCACAATTTGACAGTAATAGAAACAGCTCAGAACTGTTTTATCTTGTGAGAGAAACAGAGACTCAAATTTAATGCCTGAAGTAGAATTAAACTCAACAAAATAAAAAATGAATACATTTAAATTTGAGATATCTTATGAACCTGTAGAACCTATTTCTGTTATGTGGTGTAGAAATTACATATGTGTAATCTCATCTTAGTGAGCAGCAGTGGTTACGGAAAGGTGGTGTACTGGAGCAACTTCTTTCACATCAGATGGCGCATGAGCAGCACCAGGCAGTTCTAATATGGAGACTACAAACCCCATCAGGCTTCCTGACTCTTGTAACTTAGTATATCCACAGTCTGTGTCATTCAGTTTTCACAATTTGCCCCGATGGGCTTTTAGAAAGGCCACATGGAATGTCAGCCTGAAATCTCTATGCCACATGATATTTTTTCATAGCTTTCATAGTTGTTGTCACTTACTACTTGCTAAATGGAACATTCTCAACCTTTCATTTTTGTTTTCATCAATGTTTTCAGTTATGCTTGAACTCAAATTTCTGTAATGGTGTGCCTGTGTTTGAGATGGTAGTATCACACCTGAAAACAGTATTTCATATGAGTGCATGTGATACAGAAGTACAGATAGACAAGCTAATATTCTACTATCATCAATATATTTTTCTTCAAATTTTCCCTTCTTCTATTTCACTTTTATTTTTTTAATCGTTAATTCATATTAAGTGAAGATTTACATGTTCCTCTCCATCATAACCACCACATGTCCTTCCTGAGAAATCAGTCAATGTAGAAGCTATCATCAAGTCTTTGTATTCCACTTTCTCCCGACCTGTTGTCTAGCACAGAAAACCAAAGAAATGTAACTGTCATTACATAGACATCTGCTTGTCTCCATCAGCTTCTTCTGGACCTTCTCTCTCTTGAGACCTCTTTTGTCGGGGTACAAACGCCTAGACCTAAGCAAGTCTCCCAAACAAATTCTGTTTTAAAGAATTACATTTTACCTATTTGCATTACTGAAAGATTAAAAGTTATGTCCCTGTGATTTAATTTTAGAAAGCAACTGCATGAAGGAGACGTGCTCAAGGAGCTCTTTCTGACCTCAGTCTCCACCAAGAAAACCAAAACTGGGGCAGGGACTTTCTGTAACTTCCTTTCACATCAACATGCACACTTTTACTTGCTCCTGACTATTCTTCCCCGTTGCAAGGGGAGAACAAGGACAAATGGAGAGGATGAGCAGCGCCTGTGGAGAGCTTGCTCCAAGGACAGCCACAGCACCCTGCAGCACTAGGCCAACGCCATATCGGCGTTCCTGGCGCATTCCTGGGGACAGTTTCGGGACCAGTTTTGGGTCCGTTTTTGGGCCTGGTGTCAAAGCAGCTTCCGGCTCCCTCCCCTCCCCCACCCCAGCTCCCTGCCCCTCCCCCCATTCCAACGGCTGTTCTCCGAACTCTCTAGAGACTCCTCGTGCCCGAAGCCCCGGTTGCTAGGCAACACCATTTACCTCACGCGCATTGCCATGGTGACAGCTCCCGGCGGGCGGGCCACCATGGCAGTTCCTCACACAGCAGCGGTTGGAGGCCCACACGGCTAGGAGCGGGACATGGAACCACCTCACCTCACCTCAGCCAGGACCCCAGGCCATTCTCCCCTCTGTCTTGTGGCCGCAGGCACCAAGCCCTGGCAGCACTCCCAGCGCTGTCAGGCACAGTTTCAGGACCACTGACCTCTGGCAAGAAGTGTTCAATCAAAGCACAGAACGGGCATTTGGGGAAGGCAATTTGGGAAATTTGTTTACTTCTGTACATGCCGTATATAGGTGGGAACAGTTTTCTCCAGAGTTGCCAGAGGGACATCAAGAGCACACATAGGGGCGAGCACGTGTACATAGCCACGAGAGAAGCAATTGTAAAGGGATCATCCTGTGTGGGAATAAAGCCATAAAAATGCTTGCTTCCCCATTCTAGGGAAACACTCTCTTACCACTAGTGGTGAAATAGCAAGTAAGCAAAGAGAGTAAAACCATGGTGCTACTCCTTAGCAACAAGCAAAATGGTAGAATGGAACACCAGAACCCCTCTAGCAACTGGAAGATGACAGTTAAAAAGCAGAGGGAGCAGTCACTAAAAAGGTTGCAATCAAAATAAAATTAATCATCCAAGCAAAACAAGGCAAACCTTTTTGCTCTTTGTAACAGGTAGGTAGCTTTCCTCAATAAATAGCAGCAGGTCTTTTTGAGGATTATTGTATAATAAATCCAGTTCTTACAGTTACAATGGGAATAAGATAAAATATTTTGTTTTTCTGAAGTTGCTCTAATGCCTTTGCTGTATTTTACAGGTTTGCCAAGTGGTGGCTATTTAGTTGCTCACTGTTTTCACTGTTGGGTGATCAAAAAAGTGAATGATAGTGAATTTGTTCTTTCCACAACTGATTAGAGAAGCCCTCAACAGTTTCATGTTTCAGAGAAAAGTGAAACCCACAAGCAGGCTGGGAAAGGTAAATCAAAAGTGATACCAAAGCCCGGAGCAGCTAGAACACTTTGAGGTAAGATAAATTGAGATAGAAGCAGTGCATCCTCATTGCTTCATCTCAGGAGTAAATGGGCTGTTTATTAGCATGAGACTAGTACAAAAGGCAGGACTACAAAGGAGAATTGAAAGAAACCATGCCTAAAAAATCTCGGTAAGTTGAAAGGATTTGACTTTGCACCTGTTTCACATCCTTTGTTTACAGCCTTGTCCTTGATAGTGAGACTGTTGGCCAGATTCTAATGCAATTCCAAAATACAATTTTGCGGGTCAAGTTCTGAGGACAGGAAGGGAAATGTGATGGTGGAAAGGGGGATAAGAATAAAAAAGATAGAATTTTCTACATTTTGTAATACAAAGAATTGGAAGAAATACATTTACAGGGATATAAAATATAAGCAAAAAAAAATAAAAGAAGGCAGGATGACATAGGACCACTGCAAAGGAACATAATAGGGACATTACAGATTGGACAGACTGCAAACCATTTAGGAAAATGGAAGTGTGGAGTAATCCAGGAAAAAAAAAAAAAAAAAAAAAAAAAAAAAAAAAAAAAAAGCAAATGATGTGGCAAAAAAAAAAAAAGAAAAAAAAAAAAGATATGATTAAACAGGTTTTAATGGATGCATTCTTTAAATCTATATCAAGTTTCAGTATTTGGTATTTCAGACAGTTATTTATATTGCTGTTGGCCAGGTCTGTTGTTAATCAAATACTATGTAGAAAGTGTGTTCAAATGTTGTGAAATATTCACACAAAAATTTTATTTTGCTAACTGACAGTGATACAATCGGATACACTAAAACCCATGTATTCCCCTTCATTTCACAAAATTCAGCATTTAGCATGATGAAGGTGGAATATTTAACTCTGGTTAGTATGTCCAGTTCCAGAGATTTTGTTTTGTGTGTGTGTGCTACGGCACTTGGATGTGCACAAGTCGATGGGGCTGGATGGGATCCACCCAAGGGTACTGAGAGAACTGGCAGAGGAGCTGGCCAAGCCACTATCCATCATTTATCAGCAGTCCTGGCTATCGGGGGAGGTCCCAGTTGACTGGCGGCTAGCAAATGTGACGCCCATCTACAAGAAGGGCTGGAGGGCAGACCCGGGAAACTACAGGCCTGTCAGTTTGACCTCAGTACCAGGGAAGCTCATGGAGCAGATCCTCTTGAGAGTCATCATGCAGCACTTGCAGGGCAAGCAGGCGATCAGGCCCAGTCAGCATGGGTTTATGAAAGGCAGATCCTGCTTGACAAACCTGATCTCCTTCTATGACAAAGTGACGCGCTGGGTGGACGAGGGAAAGGCTGTGGATGTAGTCTACCTTGACTTCAGCAAGGCTTTTGACACCGTCTCCCACAGCATTCTCCTCAAGAAACTGGCTGGTCTTGACTTGGACTGGCGCACACTCCGTTGGGTTAGAAACTGGCTGGATAGCTGGGCCCAAAGAGTCGTGGTGAATGGAGTCAGGTCCAGCTGGAGGCCAGTCACTAGTGGCGTTCCTCAGGGCTCAGTGCTGGGGCCAGTCCTCTTTAATATCTTCATCAATGATCTGGACGAGGGAATTGAGTGCACCCTCAGTAAGTTTGCAGATGACACCAAGTTAGGTGCGTGTGTCGATCTGCTTGAGGGTAGGAAAGCTCTGCAGGAGGATCTGGATAGGCTGCACCGATGGGCTGAGGTCAACTGCATGAAGTTCAACAAGGCCAAGTGCCGGGTCCTGCACCTGGGGTGCAATAACCCCAAGCAGAGCTACAGGCTGGGAGAGGAATGGCTGGAGAGCTGCCTCGCAGAGAAGGACCTGGGAGTGATGGTGGATAGTCGGCTGAATATGAGCCAGCAGTGTGCTCAGGTGCCCAAGAAGGCCAACGGCATCCTGGCTTGTATCAGAAACAGTGTGACCAGCAGGGCTAGGGAGGTGATCGTCCCCCTGTACTCAGCTCTGGTGAGGCCGCACCTTGAGTACTGTGTTCAGTTTTGGGCCCCTCACTACAAGAAGGACATTGAGGTGCTTGAGCGGGTGCAGAGAAGGGCGACAAAGCTGGTGAGGGGCCTGGAGAACAAGTCCTACGAGGAGCGGCTGAGGGAGCTGGGCTTGTTCAGCCTGGAGAAGAGGAGGCTCGGGGGCGACCTTATCGCTCTCTATAGGTACCTCAAGGGAGGCTGTAGCGAGGTGGGGGTTGGTCTGTTCTCCCACGTGCCTGGTGACAGGATGAGGGGGGATGGGCTAAAGTTGCGCCAGGGGAGTTTTAGGTTAGATGTTAGGAAGAACTTCTTTACCGAAAGGGTTGTTAGACATTGGAACAGGCTGCCCAGGGAAGTGGTTGAGTCAGCATCCCTGGAGGTCTTTAAAAGACGCTTAGATGTAGAGCTTAGGGATATGGTTTAGTTGGGACTGTTAGCGTTAGGTCAGAGGTTGGACTCGATGATCTTGAGGTCTCTTCCAACCTAGAAATTCTGTGATTCTGTATGTGGAGACATGAGACCAGGATAAACTGAGATCAATGGCTGTTTATAAATTAAAAATGTCTGAATTTTCAATCAAATATACTTCTAGTAGTTTTGAAATTTCTTTAAGCAGTACTAATATAATACAATTTAATATAAAACTTGTGTCTTTCAGAATAAATAATAAAGTATTATTGGTATCTGAAAGTTGGGCTGATGTGAAAATGCAAAGTAAAGCATTGATGTGCTCAAAAATGTTATAACCATTTAGGATATTTTGTTGAGTGGCAGCAAAATGTCTTCATCATATCTACAGATTTTCTACATGATCTATTTCTCTTCTCCCTGCTCCCAGAGGGATACTTTTGCTGGAGAATGAGCTTCTTTAGAAATGTGTCATTACACTGTCTCAATGAAGAAATGTAATACAATGAAAGAATGTTTTGCTTTGAAATTTTTGTTGATCACTTCCTTTTGAAACCAATGAGACACATTTGAAAATACAGTTGTTAATATTTTAATAACATGATATACTGTGAACTACATCAAGAAAGTATTAAAAGGTCAATTTATAAGAATACAGCAGAATAACACTAATAAGTACTAAAATGAACTAATGTTTCACCGTTTTTATCAGAAAGCAGAGAATAAAGGAAAATATATGATTTATTACATCACAGGAACTTTTGGACTCTTGGATTAAGAAAGGGGAGGGGGGAAGTGTTATTTTAATTTTTGTTTTTATTACTTACTACCCAAATCTATTTTAATTGGCAATAAATTAAATTAATGCCCCCCTAAGTCAAGCCTGTTTTACCACTGAGAGTAACTGGTAAGCAATTTCACAGTCTTTACCACGACCCACAGACTTTTCCACCATATTCTCTCCCCTCGTCCAGCTGAGGAGGTGGAGTGAGAGAGCTGCGTGGACATCTGGCTGCTGGCCAAGACTAACCCATCACAGTACAGTAATTAGTGCAGTCATGTCATGCAGTCCAAGCCTAAGATTTTTAAGTAATTTCATAACAGCTCACTATTTAAAATGATGTTTTTATTTTAATACCTTACACTATCGGTAACAATGGAAAACAATTATATATTTTTTGTTTTATTGATTATATTAAATAATATAGCTGGTATACGTGCTTTGTGCATAATATAGTATCATCATAGACTCAATTTAGGCTTCATTTGTTATTTTTGTAAATAAAATCTTAAAACACTTTTGCAGATAGTAGGGTGGAAACACTATGAAGCATTTTCAGCTTTATCTCTGTCCAGTGTGATTTCTGACTAATGGAAACTAGAAATCTGAATAACACACCCACAACCATGGAAGGACTAAATCCAGTTTGCATTCCATAGCAACCTAGTTGCACAAAAAATTGCCAATGAGCAATTCCAATGAACTATACGGTTGTAGAACAGATAAGTTTCATGGATCTTGTTAAGGAAAAAAAAAATAATTAAAAAAAAAAATGTGGGGGGAGGGGGTTCCTTAGCAAGATCCATGAAAAAAGTGTTTTTTTGTTTGTTTGTTGGTTGGTTGGTTGGTTGCTTTGGTTTGGTTTTGGGGTTTTGTTTATTTGTGGTTTTGGTTTACAAATAGTTGAAATCATGAATCCTATCCCAAGAAAAATCAACAGTGGATCTGATTGTGGTCAAAGGAAAACAAGCTTTGGTAACACCTGATTCAGGGCTTACAAAACATGCAGCTCATGAACATAGCACTTGCAG
Source organism: Aythya ferina (assembly GCF_964211825.1). Taxonomy (NCBI): domain Eukaryota; kingdom Metazoa; phylum Chordata; class Aves; order Anseriformes; family Anatidae; genus Aythya; species Aythya ferina. Next base: position 163,511,562 of record NC_140296.1, read on the forward strand.
ATTTTTAGTTTTAGCACTGCTATTGAATGAAGGCCTGTAGAAGACTGTTGGAAGAGGAGAAATATGAGAGAATGGAGAAGCAGAAAGAGTAAAGAGAGCAATCTGCAGATGTGGCAGAGACCAAGTATATTAGGGGATGAAACAAAAGGAATGGATGGAAAAGATAAATGGCAATGAATTAAATTTAATTAATGGCAGCTCTACTTTCAATCCTACTATCTGCTGCTACCAACTGTTCCCCTTCCTTTTGATTTCTACTCCTCCCTTGTCATACATAGGCATCCATCTGATCTTAGAAGCTGCCACAGACACAGGGAATGGCAGGCATAGAACAGATGCATCTCACACAAAATTGGGAATAGAGAAGTGATCTCAGGTCCCCATATCATAGGGAATGTCTCTGTGAGAGGGCCCTGTAACATTGATAGAGGGATAAAATTGTCTCTGAGTGTACATGTTAGCCTGTTAGTCAAACTCTCAAAAGTTCTCTCATTAATGTCTCCTTCATTCAAATTTTGAGGACTGGGCCTGTCATGGTAAGAGGGGCAGAAGAGGCAACCTAAGCTCCCCTCTCCCCCTCCCTTTCTTCCTCTCCCTCTTCCTTTCTATCTGGCTTCATTCAAGAGTGTATGTGTATATATTATGATCTGCAGACCGATTACCTCAAAAAGATATAAGAGCTCCTTTCTCTCTTCCCCAAGTACACCAACATCTGGAGAAATCTTTTCAAATTATTCTGCTAGGTCATGGAAACTAATTATGTAAGATGGTGGTAACTGGCAATGGTGGGTGCTGAGTTTTTCATTTGTTGATGATTTTGAATGAGGATGAGTGGATATCATCTGTTTTGGTTAGTTACCTGCCTCAGTATTAGAACTGTTCAATATTTTCTTAGCTATGTTTATACAAGAGATGAGACATTGGTCTTGTTTTACCAGATGATAAAAGAAGCTATAGAAGGAAGTAATGAGAAAGTACTTTGAATACAGCAAAAATACCAGATGATGACTTCAATTAGGAAAACCTTTAAGGACAAGATAATGTCTTGAAATTCACGTTTTATTCACAATGACTTCTAGCAAAAATAAAACTCGAAAATGTTTTGTTGTTTTGTTTTTCAAAGGCAGGAAGGCAGGAAAAAGAGAAAGGAAGGAGAGGGGAGGGGAGGGGAGCAGAGGGGAAGGGGGAGGGGGAAGGAGAGGGGGAGGGGAAGGGGGAGGGGGAGGGGAAGGGAGAGGGAAGGGGAAGAGGGAGGGGGAGGGAAGGGGAGAGGAGGGAGAGAAGGGGGAGGGGGAGGGGGAGGGGAAGAGGGAGGGGGAGGGAAGGGGAGAGGAGGGAGAGAAGGGGGAGGGGGAGGGAAGGGAAGGGAAGGGAAGGGAAGGGAAGGGAAGGGAAGGGAAGGGAAGGGAAGGGAAGGGAAGGGAAGGGAAGGGAAGGGAAGGGAAGGGAAGGGAAGGGAAGGGAAGGGAAGGGAAGGGAAGGGAAGGGAAGGGAAGGGAAGGGAAGGGAAGGGAAGGGAAGGGAAGGGAAGGGAAGGGAAGGGAAGGGAAGGGAAGGGAAGGGAAGGGAAGGGAAGGGAAGGGAAGGGAAGGGAAGGGAAGGGGAAGGGGAAGAGGGGAGGGGAGGGGAGGGAGGGAGGGAGGGAGGGAGGGAGGGAGGGAGGGAGGGAGGGAGGGAGGAAGGAAGGAAGGAAGGAAGGAAGGAAGGAAGGAAGGAAGGAAGGAAGGAAGGAAGGAAGGAAGGAAGGAAGGAAGGAAGGAAGGAAGGAAGGAAGGAAGACCTTTCAAAACACTACCAAAACCACGAGATATTCCTAAATTCCAGTTATGTAATTAACCTCTTATTGAAAAAGTTCATTGTGGATAAGTCCAAGTATTCTACCTTTGTGACTTGTTACTAAACCACTCTGCATCTTTTTCTTCACTGCCAATTTCTTGAAGATACACATCATTTATTGAGAATTCCATATATTACCACTCAGATTCACTAAACTATACATCTTCTACTTGCTGGAAAGATCTAAAGCAGGTCTTACAATGGAAAAAAAAATCCAAGGTAAGACTTGAGAAACTGACATTAGATATTCACCCTGAAGATAAGCCATCTTAACTGGGACAGAATTTTTTCCCTTAAAAAAGTATTCCCATTTATAAACATTAGAAAAGGTCAAATATTTTTCATTCGTTTAAACTCAATCAATAATGTGACCACAAAAAAAAAAAAAAAAAAAAGAGTCCATTCATTTCAGATCATCTGTATAGTTCATTTACTGAAGACATCCTGTATGTATTACATATGTATTACATTCCAAATTGATATTCAAATACATTTCTTCCAACATGTCAAAACATATTCCTCAGAGCACTTACAGGAGGGAACATCAGACATATTCTTCACATTTCTTCATTTCAAAAAAAAATACATAAAGTATATTGGATAAATTAATGAGACATATTCATAAAACTTTACCTATGTAATTTAGAGGTCAAGCACATTTCATCTAAAACGTATTGTGGGAGTTAGAAATGAGCACTAATTTCTCAACCTCTGCTGTAATAACAATACTATCACAGTATTACGTTGTGCTTTCAGGCGCAAGGAGGGCTCTTCCAAATCTAGCTTCTCCCAGAGCCATTATCTCCGAAGTAATGAATAGACAACTGCATTCAGGAAGGTACATCATTAATACACTTGATGAAAAGAAGACTGTCCACTGCCATCACGTGAATACTTGGAATCATAGAATCATTAAAGTTGGAAAAGACCTCCAAGATCATGTGGTCCAACATCCCCCAGTATCACCAAGGTCACCCACTAAACCATGTCCCTAAGCACCAGGTACAACCTTTCCTTAAACACCCCCAGGGACGTGGTGGAGTCACACCACCTCCCACGACCTCCCTGGGCAACCTGTTCCAATGCCTCTGAGAAGAAAAGTCTCCTAATTTCCAGCCTGAATCTCCCCTGGCACAACTTGAGGCCATTCCCTCTAGTCCTATTGTTAGTTATCTGCAAGAAAGAGGCCGACCCCCAGCTCCTCACACTTTCCTTTCAGCTAGTTGTAGAAAGCAATAAGGTCTCCCCTGAGCCTCCTTCTCCAGACTAAACAACCCCAGTTCCCTCAGCCACTCCTCATAGGACTTGTGCTCCAGATGTAAAATATGCTGCAAGAAAAATAAATAAACACAAAAGAGCTTTTACAGTTTTAAGGTTCTCTAGTGTGTTAGGTGCTGTTTTTACAACTTGGTTTCACAAGTTGATATGATTTCACATATCAAAGAGTAAGTGGGACAATAGATGACATTTTTTTTTTTCTTCCAACAAACAGAAGCCTGATCAGTGCTTAGAACTGACTAAATTTGGGGATTTTTTTGGAAAAGGATCTTCATATGATACACACCAATTATCCATCAGGTCATGTCAAGATTACTTCTTTTGAAATCTGATAGACTCTTTAGCTAGACATTAAGAACAACAATGCGCAGTGTAGATGGTACTTGTTTGTATCTCAAAATACTGATATTTTAGTGTAGTAGAAACTAGTTTTACAAGCTATAGAAATATGTTTTTGTCACTGAACTCTGAAATTGTGACTGAACTGCATCAACCTATATGGTACAAAATATATTTTTTTCTTAAAAACAGAAATTAAGGTAGTTGCAGTTCGCTTTTGTGGAGCTAGAAGGTAACAAAGGTAGAAGACAATTCAAAGATGAAAAAAAAAGACTGGTGGGTGTTTAACCTAGACATATCTGCTTAGTAGATAGATGAATTAGCTAATACAGCAAAGTTACTCAGTGTAAGTTTATCAGAAAACAGCTGAGCGACATTTGCTTGATGATTAGTGAATTTTATTTATTTTAATTATGATTAAATCTGAGACGAATAGAGTGGATTTAGGATTTTTCCCCAAATTCTGTATCTTGTCAACAGTAAAGGAAATAGACAATGATACTATATTCTACAAAAGTCAAGCTACTTAAAGGTACTTAACCAACAGTGAAAAGTAATCTAAGTAAAAATGCCTGTAGTAGTTTCACTTAATTATAGGAAAAAAATCCTCAGGTATTTTAGTTACATTTATCACAGTTATGCTCAATGTTTGTTACCATGTTGATGTGTAAAAATATTTAGGAAATGACTTAAAACATTCTCATTGATTTATTCTTGTTGGCTGTGCTTTAGGTTACTGCATTTAAAAAAAAACACACACACATTAAAAAGAACTTTGAAATTCTTTTGGTTTTCTTCATAAGAAAGGTATCATATGATTCCTTCTTGAGTGAAATTTTAAGCCTTCCTAGTGAAATTTTTGAAGTCCCAAAAGACTCATCAATTACAGATTGTTGTCTCAGATAAGGATTTTTTTTTTCTTGCCAGAGATATTTTTATTAGTGAAATTACTTTCTGGTATTATGGTGTTTCTTTTGCCTTGCATAGGACCTGTTTATAATCAGAGAAGTCATATTCATTCTATCCTATTAAATCACTATAGAAGAAATACTTATTAATCTAATCAATTACCAAGAAAAATTAACATAAATCTTGTCTCAGAAGTCATCCATTTAGCAAGGTAGCCTCTTGCAATTACACATTTTTGAGCAGTGATTTAAAAATAAAACATACAAGGAAAATTACTTTTCATTTCTCTGTATTGCTATTTCTTACAGTCATATTTTGATTTCTTTAAAAGTAATTAGTTTTCTATATTCAAAAAGTTTATTTTCATACTGAGAGCTATAACTCGTCTGTGCATGGCTTTCCTTTCTTCTTTTTATCATCCCCATTTGTGACTAGGCAATGTCTCAATTAGCAATTACTAAATCATATGGAGAGAGCTACTATTTGGGTAACATTCAAGTTGTCTCATTTTTCTACATGTTCCTACATGAAAACCTACTTTTTGTGCTGTTATAAGATTAGTATCTTTTACGTTTAATTCCAGCGTGGCATTTGCTTTACATGCCACTTTAGCAGGAAAAAAATAATAATAAAAAATTAAAAATAAATTTTGCAAATAAAATTACTGAAGGCATATTTTCTCAACAACTTTTTATTTAAACTTTTTTCTTGTGAAGAGGCTGAGCAATAGATATTGATACCATTGCTCTTCCGAATTTATGACCAGACTGCCTTCAGCAGGAACGGCTGAAGGAAATCTGGACTTTCCCTTCCTCAAACTGCTGAACTGATAATTTCTATACGATCATTATTTATCAAATTTAAGGATGTTAACCCACTGCTTATACTGGTATCTAAAATATCATAGCAGGGCATAGCAAGGGTACTTTCCTTACTGTAGCAGCTATATTAATACAATTTTAGTCTTAACTAATAAAACTGTGAAATATGAAGTATGTAATAATACACTGGGGGGGAGAAGGGGCTTTTCCTGATTTTTTTTTTTTCTTTCAAGGCTGAACAGGAATGGGAATGTTGCCTGAGAAAGAAACTGGGGAAAAAGTAATCACTGACATTATATTTCCATAAAACCATTTTGAAAAAATAATGAAATAAGTCATAATTTGTGCTAACTAAAAGAATGAAAATAAATATTTCCCTTTAAAAATAATTAAGATGGTGATGTTCTGTTAAACCATTGTCTTTGGTGGTCAACAGTAAGTAATTCTGAAAATTAACTAATTTTGCTTGTGTTTTATAGTTTGTCTTTCTGTAGCTATTTTACTATTTCTACTTTTGTCATTTTTGTAAAGCTTTGTTGAAGAAAAAGATCCCATTCTCTCTGCAAAAAAAGAATACATGCAACAAGATAATTTTTTAAGCAATTCTATGTAAAACATTGAATGCATTTGTTTCTTATCACTTTTCAAGTCACTACTGAATTTATTAATAGATTAATTTTTTTAAAAACTCCTTTCTAAACAGGATTCGACATATTTATGACCAATTCCTAAGAAACAGCCATCAGTCTACCAGGTCTCGCACACACTTTCACATGTGTTTAAGTGTAAGATTTCAATGGCAATTTTTATGTTTCTATATTTCATTACAGAACTGGCTCTCTGAACTTCCTTCAGAGATTTCTCGGTTTCTGTTCTCATGAACAAAGTATAAATTCTGGACAGCTGGATTCTTCAGAATTTGAAAGAACAGTAGTATAAGACTTCTAATCTCTCAGAAATCATCAGCAATCTAGACACTGGGGATAATCACAATCAACACCACTCCATCTCTTCTATTAGTAATCAAACAGTCCTCTCAGTTGCTGATTAAACTGAGGCCTGAAAAATAGGATATTTTGAGGCACTCGGATTTCCACTACTATCTTTTCTTCTGAGATCCAAGAAAGATTTTTGTAATCATTCATTTCATGGTGCATTTCCAAATTTTCTATTTATCTGTGATAATAACTAACTAAAAAAAAAAATAAAAAATCAAGCTAATAGCAGGGAACCATGTTCTTTAGGGTGACAAAGCCTCCTTCCTCATTCTCCCTTTAGGCACAGGAAATGCACTGTCGTCAATAAAACACTATGGTGCTCTAAGGGTTTCCATACTAAAGCAGGAATGCCACCAGCAGTTATCCAAAGAGATTATTATATTAATACCTAGTCTTCTGAAGACATGCATCTTTTAGCCAAAAAGCTTTCACTCCTGATTGACTCTCAAAGGATGTATATGCATGGACCTGCTAAAGTGCTCACCAGCAGCAACATTTCAAGTTGAACAATAGGCAGGGTTAGTAACTACCCACTTCTGGATAGTTCTAGCCTTTTCTTTCTGAAGTGCTTGCCTCTGTCTGCATGTAAAAGCACAGAAGATTCAACATTTTTCAAAGACTAGCTGTGACAGTTTAAGAAATTACTGTTTCAGGTGTCTGCCACACTTTTTGTTAGAAATTGCTGTGTCTGTACCAGAGATGGCAGACTAAGATGTACATTCACACTTCAGTGGTTCAAGTTCCAGGGTTAGTATACCTGAATAAAGCACTGCTGCAGATGTGTTTACACAAATTTATGGGCATGTGGATACATTTCTTTCTGCCGTCTTGGCACTGTCAGTGGAAGCACTTAGCAGGGAGGTTAGGCAAACCACCAGGAATGACAGCATCTTAAAATACTATCACTTAAACTGTCAAGCACAGCTGACGAACATTTATAATGGCTGTGCCATAGATACTGTTTCACAACATAGAGGAACGCGGAACTGTGTTGGTCAGCCTTTTTTGTATATGACTGACAAAAATGTACTTCATATTTAGCATTCTCTTGAAACAGATGAAGTGAGATGCCATTTTCCACTGTTTTGTGCCTTCAGTAGGAAGAATGGGAGCTTTAGTGACATTAACAGAGAGGGAATGGGACTCTCCATTACAGGGTTGGTAGATGACTGGTACTTGAGCCTCCACACTACCACTCAGGCAGTACGTAAACACGTTTTCTGAAAACACTACAAGTTTTTCTACACCCTTGTACTTACCTAGGGATATAGCCACCATTCTCTCCGCTAGAACTGAATAGTGACTTGGAGTACAGACTAGCTCTTCACAAGTCACTTCTGCCTTTGGTTGAGAACAAAGCGTTGTAAGTCATGGCTGAAACTAAAGCATGTACTGAGCTCTGCCATCCTCTCCTGAGGTAGAAATGGAGGGCAGGTGAGAAATGGCTGCTTATGGCTTTGGCCTGCAGGTCACCTGGGATAATCCACGTGCCTTAGATGGAGAGCAGCGCTTCTTGGTTGCTCAACACTCTCGATACTCAAAGCTAGCTATTAAAAACCAACCAACCAACCCTCTATGTTTTGGCCAGGCACTGCCTGTAGTAGACAAAACTTGAAGTTACATCCCAGAGAACCAACGAACTGGACCACGGCCCCCATAAGGATGCTCCAGTACAGATGCTGCCACCAGCGCCACACCAAGTGGGTAACGCCAGTTACTTTCAGGGTAGCCCAGCGGACCTCGGCCTGGCTTTGGGAGGTGCTGGCAACCCACGGCCGCTGTGGGGGGAAGCCAAGGGAGAGAGGGCCAAGTGTGGGGTGCACGGGTGGGCTGCGGGTGGGTTGCGGGTAGGCTGCCTCTGGGCCCCACAAGAGCGCCCCCTGGCAGCGGCGGTTGCAGGGCGCCCCCAGGCCCCTGCGCGTTACCGCCGATAACCACCCGCCAAGGGGCGGAGCCACGCGCTCATTTAAATACTGCCGGGACTCATTTGCATGCCGCCAAGATGGCCGGCCCGGCGATTGGCCGGCTCCGAGGCAGCCCTCGCGGCCGGCCCCCGTGCCCGCGGAGGGGGCGGGGCCTGAAAGGAGAGGGGAGGGGACACGGGCCTTATTTGCATAACGGCCCGGCGCGTGCGACGGGGGGAGGCGGTGTTGGTGCCCGGAGCGGGTTCCGATTTTGAATCTACGGCGGCAGCAGCGGAGGAGGCGGGCGCGGCGTTAGCGGCCGGGCGCAGCGGCAGGGGGACTTCCGCAGAACGCGGCGGCACAGGTACTGCGCGGCCCCGGCGGGCGGCGGGGCGCGTTCCCGCGGCGGCCGGGCAGCGGCAGCACTTGGCGCGGAACGCTGCCCCGCGCTGTGGCGGCGGCGGCGGCGGCAGGAGTGCGCATGCTCCGGGGCTGCAGGTCTGCACAGGCGCCGCGCGGCGCAGCCGCTCGCCAGCGCAGCGCAGCTCCGCGCAGACTGCATGGGAGCACGTGACGCGGCTCCAGTGCAGGCGGCGGCGCGCATGCGCGTTGCTGTTTTCGCCCCGAGGTGGCAGCAGGTGGGGAGCGTGGCGCGGGGGCGCGCCTGCCGCCCTGCCCTGCGCGTCGGGGGCTCCCGCGGCGGCCGCTGCGGCTCGCAGGTAGGTCTGGCGTGGGGCAGGGCGAGCGTGGGGCGCTGTGCTCGGTCGTGAGGTGCGGAGGAGAGCTGGGTGACACCCGGCAGGAGCCCGAGCGCTGTCTGGGACGCGCCTTGGCGAGGCGTGGTGAGGTGAGGTAGGGGTGCTGCGGTCCACCCGCAGCAGGTAGGTGTTGAGGTGGGACGGCAGCACGCCCTGCGCCTCGAAAGCACCTCCTGGCTCGCTGTGGGAATGGGGAGTGGCCGCCTGCACCTGCCAAATGGCCTCGAAAGACATTGGCATCGATGCTGAGCGCTGCAGCGGAAGCGCTGCTGTGGAAGCAGCGAGGAGGAAAACGCATCTGGTGTTACTGCGCGCGGTGTGCGCGGGTGAGGTTTCAGTTTGAAGTTCCTGCAGCAAATGGCCTTGCTCGTTTTCTGGAAATGCGCATGTTTCAGTGAGGAAACTTAAAAAACAGGCCCAGTTGTGTATTAGTTATTTCTGTCGTATTCTCAGTGAACTTGGCCAGAGTTACCGCTTAAGGCTGCCATGTGGAAAATAGTGGAAGCGTAAATTGTATGCTGATGTAAAGAACGCACGCTTGAACTTCTAACTTTCTTTGAACTTAAACACTTAGAATATTGAAACTATTGATAGTCACTGCTGTGGTATTGGTGCCTGTTTGAGGTATGGCATTCTTGATTGCTTAACCTTGAGAAATATCCAATGGAAATGCTTCCATTAGAATATTTTGTTGCATAGTAGTAATGGTGAAACGACTACAAAATAATGATCACGCTGACGTTAAAATATCGCAGATAGGCTTGTTGGACAGAAAAATTAGATGGAATTGCTGATGGGGAAAAATATTCTCTTAAAATGAAGAGGTGAGATGCACATTGCACAGCTCAAATGTTTTACACAAAAAAAATTGAGCTTAAAACAGCAGTTTTAATCAATCGTAGAAAAATAACACTTGCACATTTGGACGTCTTATTTAACGTTAGTCCAAATTGCAGAAATAAGAGTATGTTAGTAGATATTATACTTGGTCAATATCCTTGATTGTACAAATAAATGCAGTATTATTATGAATAAATCTATTGGAATTTGCATCTGCAAGATCACAGCCAAACAGTGGGCTTCTACAATATTTTCCCTTAAAAGTTTGGATGTATTTGGGGATATTCGTTGTTATACCAGTTTCTTCTATTTAAAATTATTCCAATTATAAATATTTTGTATATATATAAAAATACAGAAAACGTACTTAATGTCCATTTAAATCTGAAATTTAGAAGTTAAATATGAACTTGATACAGAGGTAAACTTAAAAGAATGTAAGAAGTATGTAAGATTTTATGATTGGGTATTGTTTTGTGCAGTCCCAGGGGAAGGTATGAAAGAGGATATTGCCTTGAACATTAAGAATTTTTTCGAGGAGGAAAAATAAGCAGAGAACTGCTATTTGATATGTGATCATGGATAGGCAATTTCTCACTTTTCAAATCAGTGAAATGGGGCTAATGGTGATTGTCAGGACCATCATAAAATAAAATCACTACTGCTTTCACGTGGACTTGTGCTATTCATGAATCATGGCAATTAAACCCACTATTTATTACTCAAGATTGGCGGTTATGTTACTATTTTATATGCTTCAGAAGCATCAAATTAAATTCTTACATATATGTAATACAGAAAAGAATGGTATTGCTTATTTTGGATAGCAGTAAATTTTTAGATAAACAACAAATATTTAAAATACTGAAAATTTTGTTACTGTTTATAAGTAACTGCTCATTCTGTGTTCTTTTTTCAAAGAATATCAAAAGGTCTTTATGTTCTCTTAATTGTATTTTTATTTTAGCAGACTTATTATCTTGCTTAGAATAAAAGTATTTTCATCAGTTGCAACCTTGCCATCAAGTGTAGCAGTGCTGAACTGATGCTTCTGATAACGTAGCACAGTTCTGTGTTTTGCTGTATGAATTCATTTGACAGGACTATCTTGGATGTTGTATAGGCTTGAAACTGGTTGTGCTTAACAACTGTTTCATAGTAGGATGCATTACTTATATAGATCAATTAAAACAGACATTTTTATGCTGTTACTGAGGGACCTCTTACATCTCATTTCCCATCCGTTAAGTCTGTTTCCAGTAAGATACTAATCCCAATAGACATTCATACATGCCATGTTTTGTTGAAACCTCCTGCTTTAGCTTGCATTGTTATGCCCATTTCACATATGTAGAAGCTCAGCACAGCATCAATTATAGTATGTTATTTTTCTTGTAAAGGGTCTGTTGGTAATGCTTCCAGAACTTGGGATGCAAGGACAGGAAACATAGCCTGCTATAGACGAATGCATTCCCTCCCCCCACCAGGGAAGGTGATTTTGCTAGCCAAGAGCCTGAACAACCTAGGAATAAAAATAATTTAATTCTAAATACTGATTTTTGCAGAATCTCTATAAAACAAACAGCTTAAAATGTTAAATGACTTTTAAAATCCTATTTTAGTAAGCAATTTTAATTGGTAACTAAATCATAATTTTCAGTATGCTTCATTCTGATTTTTGGAAGAATACTTTTTTTTGGTAGCAAATAGAAGATACTTCCAAGATGAAAAATGGTTAATTAAGCCTGATGATATATTTTCCTTCCAAAACAAGAAAACATAAATTTCCCCGAATCTAAAATTTTTATAATAGCTAAAATATTAATGAGGTTCATCTGTACTTACTGTTGGGAATCTTATTTATGCCAAAAATCTCTTAGTTATGAAAAGTAGACAGTAAGACCAAAAGATATTTGATTAGTATGTTGGTGTTAGCTTGCAACAATGTATTTTTTCCTATTTGCTCTCCACTTTGTGTTTTTCTATATTGTGTGCTAGTCATGTTTATATCATGAGGTCACTTCCACAATGAATTCAGTGATACAGATGTGAATCACAATTTTTCTGAGAGATATTAGCTGAGGAAAATGAGTTGTGAGTTTTACAACCATTAAGGTTTGATTTTTTTTTTTTTTTCTTTTTCCCAATATATTTTTATATGTTTCTCTTAAATGCAGTGAAATCTAAGATTGTTAATGTTTCTCAGCTACAACCGTGCCTGGACTATTTTATTACTCCTACTCAGTATGTGACATTACTTTGAGAGACTTATCTACACATACACAGTAACTGATAACTGCCCAACACAAATGATGTGTTCAGAATGTGTGTTTTTAAGTCAGGAATTTTAGTTATACTTTGTGCACCATATCCATATGAAAAAAATGCTCGTTTGTTTCTATCATACCTCAGGAAACAATGTTTATCAAGCTTCAGTGACTTACCTTACTGTTCAGCTGATATTTGGATAAGGTGATGGTGGTTTTTTTTTTTTTATATATAATTTTGATTTACTCATTTTTTGACAGCTCAGTAAGAAGCAGAGAGAGAGGTTCTTCTCTAAAGCAATCTCTGTATACAAGTAGTTCTTGTTAAATTGGACAGTTATGGAGTGTCTTAATCTCTGCATAAAGTTCAGAAGAGAATTGTGTAATACTTCATATTTAAAATTCCTGCAGCTCAGTCCTTGCTTTGGATGTTAAAGCCTGGTGGGTGATTGCAAAGAAAGTAATTGTATAGTATTTTAGCTTTAAGTTTTTCAGTCAGGAGCATATATTTTTGTCACTCTTTGAGTTCTGAGTATCTTTTCAAAATACAAATTTTCTGTAATATTCTGGAATCTTAATTCTCATTCTTAGAGGTTTTATTTAGTGATTATAGTGTGTTCAGGTGTCTTACCTTTCTTGTTATGTGTTTTTTTTTTTCTTTTTTTTTTTTTTTTTTCCTTTCTTTGCCTTCCTTTGCCACAGCAGCAAAGGGAATTAGGAAATCCTTGACTTTGTATAGGATGTTTTAGGTTTCTGGAAACATCTTATTATTCAAGCTCATTTTTAATCTACAGATCAGATAATAAAATGGAGTGTCATGAATTTTAGAGATCCAGTTTCTGTATTGGTACTTGTATTTACAGAATACGTTAATAATTTATCTTAGAATGATAAGGACTGAGCTAAACCAATGATTTTTTTTTTTTTTACTTGACAGGGTATAAACAATTGAATTGTGATTCGGAAATGTGAGTCTAGTTTTGTGTTTACTTCTGTTGCATATTCTGGCTGTAGTTAATATTGTAGTTTTTATTTCTGATTGCTACTAATGGTCTATTTTGACTATTCGTGTACATACAGTAAAACTATAAAATCCAAAAATAGACAGTAAAATTGCAGTTACACTTGAGTTTTACATGGCTTTATTTATGTTTTCATCTAAGGCTACATTAGCCACTAAAACCAGAATGTTGTTAGTGAAAAATGAATGCTTGCATGAAATTTTTGTAAGTGCATAAAGGCTATTAAATGGTACTTGTGCCGTGCCACTAATAAAATACGTATTTAACAAATATGTTTCTTAACCAAAAAATTGCAAAAAGCACATGACAAAAAATATTTTAATTGTCACAGTCCACAGGTTTTAGTTGAAACCTGCTCACTTCTAGTATGTTAGCCCAACTTCACGTGATTGTTGTCTGTCAATTGATCTATCCTCAAAAATTTTTGAAAGACTTGACTGCTGTCAATAAATCTGACAGTAGTAGGTCTCCAAGGTAATTAATTCCACCAAGTTTGTGAAAATAAGCAGCTGAGGTTAGGAGAGACTATCCCCAGTGATGTAAAAGGCATGAAGAACCTCACAGGAACACATTGTTTTGGGGTGATAAGTAGCTGGTCAGCCGGAACATAGGTACTGTCTGTGAAAGCAGTATGGAGGCTGTTGCATTAACATACAACTTCAGGCTGTATGGTACAGATGGTTGCCTGGTGTGGTAAGGCACCAATAATAACCTGGGGTTACTCTGATAAAAAGTAACAAGATAGTGTTTACAAATTTGCAGGAAATGTGGTTTTGTTTTTTTTCTGTTGCGTGCTCATTATCTTGTTTAGTATTACCGACATGTACTTTAAAAAATTGCCCGTGTTTGCAACAGCAGGTCGTCCCCCCTCATCTCTCCCCCTCCCCTTTTTTTAGTAATGATTCCTTGGTGTTGTAGCTAAAGGCATCATAGTAACTGTGGTATTAAATAAATGCGTGATCCTCAGTTGTTTGAAAGCTTTCATCATGTCATTGTGGAGCAATTCAGAATACTGTATATACATATGTGTTCATATAAATGCCCTTGATGTTCCTTTGTGATTTATGAGCAACTTAAACAACAACATTTAAAATAAATAAATAAACACCCACTAGCTTTGCCCTTTACAATGTTTGATTTTGAGATGTGTATGTTATAAATGACTGAAAACTGTACTGATGAGTATCAGCTCTTATTTCTTCCAGGAACAAACATCAAATCACAGGAGGTCTTAAGTAAATTAGGTGGCTGTGTGCAGGGTAATTCTTAATAACTTATTTATTAAGATACTTAGGTGTACCAGTACAGTTTACTTCTTGTGTTTAACCTTATGTTTTTAATACAGAAAAAAAGTTTTTCTCTTCTAGATCCAGTTTCTGAAGATAATTTTAAGTGAACTCACACAGTTAATGCAGAGGTATATGAATGGCATGAACAGAAGTATTTCATCTAGCTGTTAAAATAACCAGTGTATTTGCAGTGCTCTGTCATTTTGTGCCATAGAGAAACAATATGTTTAATAATAACAAAAAAAAGACACTTGCCATGACAGGAAGTTCCTTCCACAGTTGACTCCAACCTATTAAGAAGCAGTGTGGCCAGCAGGTCTAGGGAAGTGATTGTCCCCCTGTACTCGGCTCTGGTGAGGCCGCACCTCGAGTACTATGTTCAGTTTTGGGCCCCTCGCTACAAGAAGGACATCAAGGTGCTTGAGCAAGCCTAAAGAAGGGCAATGAAGCTGGTGAGGGGTCTGAAGAACAAGTCTTACAAGGAGTGGCTGAGGGAGCTGGGATTGTTCAGCCTGGAGAAGAGGAGACTCAGGGGAGACCTTATCGCTCTCTATAGGTACATTAAAGGAGGCTGTAGCGAGGTCGGGGTTGGTCTATTCTCCCACGTGCCTGGTGACAGGATGAGGGGGAATGGGCTAAAGTTGCAACAGGGATGTTTTAGGTTGGTTATTAGGAAGAACTTCTTTACTGAGAGGGTTGTGAGGCATTGGAACGGGCTGCCCAGGGAAGTGGTGGAGTCACCATCCCTGGAGGTCTTTAAAAGACATTTAGATGTAGAGCTTAGTGATACAGTTTAGTGGAGGACTTGTTAGTATTGGGTCAGAGGTTGGACTAGGTGATCTTAGAGGTCTCTTCCAACCTAGATGATTCTGTGATTTTATTGCAGTTTCCACAAGGCACTTTTACATAAACGTTGCGCACTGATTTTTTTATTTTTTTTTTTTGAAGAGCGTTTCAAAGTGTTTTTAGAAAACTAGCACATTGGCATACACACTTGCTGACTACATTAACAGTTTCCTTCATTGGTCCTACCATCAAGTGGTTTGGACTTGCAGGAAGAACATGGGTGTCATGCAAACTTTGACTTTTCCTGACTCTAGTCTTATGGTTGTCATGGATTTTGCCCCCCTCCCCCGGGCAAACAGTAGTTAAAGTAAGTTTAATCTACCAAGTTCTTTCAGTTATGTGTGTTTTTTTTCTTGTGTTAGTCTTCTTGAGTGTGTAAATACAGGCATAAGGGAGGGTTTCAGTAGATGGTCCACTGAAACGTTAAATCAGATGCATACTTCATTAAGTGGAGGAATTGTTTTGTTCACTTAATAAAGATACTACTCAAAAGAAGAAGGTAAATAATATGGATGAGGTGTGTTTTGTGCCCAGAGAAGTATGGATTATATGTAGTAGACTGATCTTTAGATCTACGATGTCAGCAAAACAAATGTTTTTGTGCTTTGGCTTTTTTTTTTTTGCTGACATTATAATGTGAAAACTTAAAACCGTGTCTGAAAATCTGTAATTTTCTGCCTTGTCAATTGATTCTTTAGGGTCGGAGCCATAGTATAAAATCTGACCCTACATAATGGCATTTGGGGGAGGGACATGTCTGCTTGTATTACTTCCGTGTAAGGAAGGAAACAGGGAAATGACAGGCTACAGTTCTGAGTTTCCTGTTTGATGTTCATGAGAAGGTTGGAAAAGAGAAGCTCCATTTTAGAAATTAACCTGTGACTAGAATAATTGAACTTGCTGGAATAGTACTTTAGTGGGTTGGCTTGTCATTAAAAGAGGGCAGAGTTAAGGATGTTAGGAGTTTTTATTGTGTGTGTAAGAGAAATGTAAACGTATGAGGTAACTTAAGTTAAAATTCCATTTTGAATCCATTTTTAAAAATGCCTGATTTCCACATTTATTTCTGAGTATTGGAGAACCTGTATAAATGCTACCCTAAGTAGCAATAAGAAGTGGCAATCTCACACTTACATAGCAGTTCTGCATTACTATAGGTTCACTTCATGGTTCCTCAACCAAAATATTCACAAATGAGTTATTCAGATCTCAATTTGACATTTAATTAAATATCTGGTTTTATTTTACTATTCAATTTGGCTAGTATTTTTAAATAAATAGCACACCTGTGCAGTTAAGTATGCTGAAATGAAGTCTGAGTATATGCTTATAGTTCCTTAGTATTTGGTTAGATTTCTTGAGACTGGGTGTCTGTATTAACTTGTCAGCACCTCTGTGTTCATGAAGTTTTCTGATGAGGTGATTGACTGCATGCAGCATGTGATGTGAGCTCTGTTTTCTATGGGTCAGAGGAAGTGTTCTCTCACTCCTTATTTTTATCTTTTTCAAATAGGCCAAAGGAGTTTTGCCTATACAAACCTATTTAAGTTACTGAGTTTCTATATAGAGAGCTCCAGGACCAAATGTCAGAGTACTGTACAAGTGTAGCTCTTGGGTTCCAGTGGAGACCCCCGTTAGGTTTACGTTGAAGTTGTAGGAGTGGAGATCAGAACTCAAATTTTGATCTAGGAGTGTTGTGGATGTGCTCATTGTAGAATTCTATTTAAAACACTTGTTACTGTGGAAATCAAAATGAATGTATTTGTCATAAATGAAATACTAAGTTTGAGTTTCGAAATGTTAGAACTTACTGCAAATCATTGTAAGGTAAAGACATTTTATGTATAAAGTTCAGAGTAAACAACTTGGGGTTATAACTGGTTATTCAAAAATATTTGTTTTTCGAATTTGTTGTGAAGTTCATTTTGATGTTGTAATGGATCTTGACCAAAAAAAGCTTCAGTGTAGTAGGCAATTTTCAAGTGTCTGGTGTGTAATGGAATTGTACCCCAGTCCTCAAAATTTTGCTTAAGAGACCGGTCTTTTGGGCACTTGAACTTAAAGCATACTTTAATTATTATATTCAAAGGATTAAATTAATTTATCTTACTATAGTTATTAGATGTTCTCTCCCTTGTGTTGCAAACCATGCTTTTTCTTTTGTCCTTGTATTAGCCAGGTGGTGCATTCAAACATATTAAGTTTGAAATACTAGTGCAGATGAGCACATCAGACAACTACTGCTGGCATGATTAATCAGTCCTGAAATAACCAGCTACAACTGGCAACAGATACATGCACACTTACATAAGTTTAGATATTTTAATAGGAGAATGGATGGAGGGCATGTTCTATTTTCTTAACCTTTACAAAAAAAAAAAAATAATAATCAACATTCATTTCCTTCAAGATAGGCCCGTCTGCTCTTGTAGTTGTTTTAAAATAGCTGTATTTGCATTTTCTAGAGGACAGGTTACATGATGCAGCAAGGCAGATACGGCAGTGCTCCCTCCAGATCTGATGCACTGTTGTTGCCTGTATGACAGCAGACAATTGGCATTAATGAACAAAACCTAAAGGGGAACCTTATTAGCTTAACTTCAGCTTGCATTCAAATTGTGTTTTCATCTGGCATTCCACTTCCCACTCCTATGCCCACCCCCCACCAGGTTCCCAAATCAGTTCTTTAAGGACAAACTTCTTAGCATTTAAAAAACAAAAACGTTAAAAAATATAGTAAAAATTGCTGAAGGGATTCTAGATCTTTGGGGAGGGTGAACTTGTATACTGTATGACTTAAAGAATTAGATATGTGGTTTCTGTGGTGACTGAAGTTCCTGAGTGTTCTTGAGTTACGGGGTTTTCTAGCTTCCTTATTTCTAAAGCAAACTGCCTTTAATTGGGAAAAACAAAAACAAACAAAAAAAAACTTTTATTGGACAACTAATATTTCAAATTTAACAATACTTTCCCTTTTGAAACAGAGGTACGGATATGGTTTAGTATTTGTTGTCGCTTTTGTTTTATTTAAAGGATTGAAATGAGGCTGCTCTTGAGAAGTATGCCATAGTGTTTGTCAGTTCTAGGCATGAAGTGGCTCTATCTATGGCTGTTAATATGTGAAGTGGAATCCAAGCTGCCTGGAGTTAGGGAGGATTTGAAGTATGTGATACAAATCCTAACTGCAGGCCTAGCAAGGCTGCCTCTCTTAATATCTAGTGGGTTTTGGTTTATTTTCTGTTCTCTTTGCCAGTGGTGCTCTGAGTAGCTGCAATGTTGCATCCATGCGTTAACCATTTTCTGCCTAAAAACCCATTTCTCTGGCCCTCCTCTCCCTATGCTGTTTGTGTGGCAAAGAGGGAGGTGCTCTGCTGTATAAATGTTTTATCCACTGCTGAGTTGTCACTGAATGGCTGGTCTTGAGTGCACAGTGCAGCCATCTTAATCATGTTTTCAGTGCAGCTGAGACAGTGCAGTTTCAAAATGGCTGCCGAGGTGTTCTTCATTGCAGCAGTTTAGCTTGACTGTATGCAAATGAGCAGAGCTGTTGGCACCACACGCTTCAGAACTTGGAGGTAAGCACTAGCTCTGCTTTGCTGAGAAACAATTACAAATTTTAAACAATTACAAATTTTGTTCAATCAAAATGCTAGAATTCTAACCTGTATAAAATACCTTAAAGTATTGGTGGTTTTTTTTTTTTTTTTTTTTTGGCAGCAGGAGGGCGTGGTTTCCCCCCCCATCCCCCCCTCCCTTCCCTGAATTAATTCACAGACCTCTATCCTTTCTCAGTTACAGGGTAGATTGGGTGGGACAGGAGGGGTCAGAGGTCATACCCCCATGTCTTGTTAAACAAATGATTTAATTTTGGCTCCCTTCCTTACCAGGCCAGCTCTTACTTCATGCTGCCGTTTCTCAAAAACTTGCCTCGTGGTTTAACTAACACCTAAAATAAATTCTTTATGAACTTAATTACACTCTTGTAATTGAGTGGCTAAATTTACGTTTGATATCATATTTTCAACATGTTATTTTTTTCCCCCAATGTTAAATGAGAACTACAAAACCTGAGTAAATACATTTGAATAGTGATGATAATGTAAATGTTAACCATTTTGCAGGTACCAGTTATTTGCTATTCAACAATTATAGTACCATAAATCCTGTAGAAGTACTGCAAAAGATAAAGTGAAAGTTTCAAGTTAAATTGTTCTTTTATTTCTTAGGTGAAATCTGAGTTTCAAAATGCTGGTGGCTTCATGTGACTTAGGCATTTCCTGTGCATGTTACTGGTTAAAGGCAGCCTAGCTATTTGTCATGCTTGACGCCCATTAAAAGGTTGTTGGTAGGTGGTGTTGTCCAGGGGCGTGAAGTTGGGAGAAAAGCAGTGCTCAGATTTTTTTCCATTGGGGAAGGGGAGAACAATACAGCAGGAAGAGGCTAAGACATTTTTCCTCATGACTTATCTTCTTTTTTGGAGTTTGTCTTAAATACCTAACTAAGATCTCAATGGGGTCTTAAGCTAGACGCATGTTAATTCTACAGTAATTATATAAGGAGTTATTTGAAGTTCTCCACAAACATATTAGGAGCAGCAGAAGAGCTGGATAACTCATCAGTATATAGTTAATAATATTTTCCTGTCTGAAGTTGAATTTAGTGCAAAGGTTGTGGAAGTCTATATTAAATGCCTGAAAGTTTACTTCTTCCTCAGTATTTTTGCACATTGACCTGGTGTTTTTAGCATATTCTGTAACAAAACACTTGGTGGTTAAATTAGTCTTTAAATATTTGCTTGTATAAATCTTCTAGTGGTAATGGTAGTACGCTCTTCTGAAGAAACAAAGTATTTTGAGCAGATAGTGCACATCAAGTTCTCAGGAGATGATGTTGCATGTTTACCTGTGTATTTGGTGTAAGAAATAATAAAGAACTCAGTGAAAATCAGTCATTTAAGGCTAGGTAGATTGTTGACTTCAGCTAACTGTAAATCTGGAAGTGGTCACAGGCTCTCCATGCATTAGGGTAACAAGTCAGTGATAGAAATAATGCAGATGTACAATCACAGGTGATGCTGAAATGCAGTTAGGTGGGTAGTCTATTACTTATTTATTGCTAGAGGAATTTTGTTCAGTGGTCTTGACTTAAGGCAGGTTTTACTTCATAGTCTTTTTCTTGGTTAAGAAGGTAGGTAGGTAAGATACTGCAATCAGTTAGGCACTTCCAAATGTCTGAAAAGTTGGACAACAAATTCTACTTATTTTGCTAAAGTGTGCCTCATTTAATAAATGTATACTCATAACGTAAGGAGATATCCTGCTTCCCATCCCACAAACAATCTTTCTGATTTCTTACAAGATACTGAGTCAAGTCATCCTGACCCCTGTCTTAAAAATGATTACAGAGGTTTGTTTATATGGTTTTAGTCAGTTATTGTTGCTGATTAATTCCAGATGTTAATAAACCATTGTTTGAAGCAAGAAAAAATAATTCATTCTGTATCATAAGACAGCTGAAGTCCTACTTGGTAGTCACTGAAGGGAATGAAATTTTGTCTAAAACATATGTTAGCATACATACACATGAAAACTGTCAAACATTATTGATTCTGCTGTTTTTTGTTAACCCCTCTTTCATGGGAACATGAAAAGGGAAAGTGGCATATTTTTTGACATTCACTGTAAGGAGTAGTTCTTCAGATGTATTAGATTTGAGTACAGTAACTTACATGTACGCTGTGTCTTTCTTTTACACAATTCTTTTTGTACCTTTTTTGGTACCAAAAAAAAAACAAAACCACCAACCTTTCTGTGAGCTAAGTAAGCTTATTCCCATTTTAGAGAAAGCATGATGCCCAGAGAGATTGGCAGGGTTCAGAGGAAAGCTCCTCTTGGCTCTACAGTGTTTGCCTTTTTCCTTTGTTCTTTGGTTTACTTTATAACAGGCCATTTTGAAAAACATCATTCTTGGAAGTCCTGTAGGATATGAGTGGGAGGCATAGAGTGTTTCTGTTGTAGTGAGATGTGTGGAGGTGTGATGCGATTGGGGTTTTTTGTTTGGATAATTTTCTTTTTTTTCCTTCCCTAAAGTGGGCATTGGAATGCATAAAGTATGGTGGGTTTTGAAACCTGTGTTAACGTGGAACACATTCCTGTTCCAGAAGTCCAAGTATACAGTAATGGTTGGTGTGCAGAATACACTAGTAGCTGTCACCATGACTTTCCCTCTCTCCAATGTTGTTAATAGTTGCCTTTTTGACTATTGAAGAACAAACAAAAAACATTTGATTTACTTGCATGTGAATGCTGCACTCTAAAGAATACAAAGATGCACATTTATTAAATATATGAATTATATGTGCATGACCTAAATTAGGAACAGTTGTGTGTAATGAATTATCAACTTAACTAAATTGATTGCTGTGCATTTTAAATGTGAGATGCGTCATCAGATTCTCCACTTCGGAGACCTGCTGCATTCTAGAATAATTAGTTTTGCAGTGCTGATACCTGAAGGGTAGGCTTTCAGAAATAAACTCCAAATAGGGTAGCAGTGTCAAATACATGTGAATTTCCAAGAGAAATGTGCAACACTGAAGGAGTTTATAATTTTTTTTTTTCCTAGTGGTATATTCAAGAAAACTATTCTACTTTTCCATTTGTGTTTCATATAGCAAATAAACATACGATTGCTTCCTAAATTGTAGCAGTTTGGAACCATCCTAACATGGCTTGATTATTTTCTGTGTTCTTAAAACTCAAAATTGTCTGAATTTGCACAGCTGCGTCTTCTATTTGAGAAGATATTCTGGGGGAAAACAATCTCAGGCAGGATTCAAACCAAACTGGAATGGATTGCTGAATTAATGCAATACTCTTTAATCTATGCAAATCACTTTCAAACAGCAGACTTGATTGGTTCTTTTAGTAGTAGAACTAAATGGTTGTGGAGCACTAAAAACTGTTTTGAATCTTAAATACTTAATCACATCATGATTATTCTGCAACAGTTAAAATTCAAGTTTATTTTTAGCTGTAAAATTTACTATGGTTTTCTCCAGATTTTAGTGTCTTTAAAGGATTTATGAGTTAAGCAAGTATGTATTTTCTTTTTTCCTGCATCATCTTGCACACTTAGGCCTTTAGGTTTTTCAGTATTCAGTAAATAAATAAATAAATAATTCATGTAAATTTGAGTAAAATTGACTTTTTTTCTTCTCTGTGGTTGCTAAGGAGTCAACCAGTATTTTACTTTTCTGAAGCAAAGGGAGCACATCTTACTGTGGTGCAGCCTGGATGTTTCTTGTTTTAAGTGTTTTCTAACCCCTTTTATATAGTAGAAAAACAGATACAACTAGTGTTAGTCCTGCCTTTCCTGCTCCTTCTATTGCTACAGGCTTCTGCTGTAAAATATCTTGAAGTAAAACCATGCTGGCTAAGATAAGCATGTGATTTGACAGACTGTTCTGTATTACAGCAATGAGTATGATTTGCTGTGCTGTCCAAAGACTAACTCAAGAAAGGCTAGGGAACTACCAAGTTTCTGGCTGTTACAGGAATGACTTGTTCAGTTTCATACTTCGGGGGAAAAAAGGCAAAGTCAGAGAGAAAAGCGATGTTTTGGGCTGTATATATACTGCCTAAAGAGTTTTCCCTTGTTCTGTGACTTTTCCCACTTACTTTTCTTTTGAGCTACTAAAGACAGGTTTCATCATTATATTTTTTTTTTTTTTTTACTATTTTTAAGACAAATTTTGCTTATGAAATGCTTGCACAAATCATTTTGTAGTAGATTTTTTTCTGTACCTTTCTATTCTGAGATTTATCAACTATGACATTTAAAATGAGGATATTATCTACCTATCTATAAAATGGATATTGTCTACCATATTTACCAATTGAAAGCATACAGCTAATAATAATTACTTTGAAGACAATTGGCCTTAATACTTTTGCCTGTAACATCTGTTCTTTGAGAACACAAAGTAGTGGAAACTTTTTAATATACTGTATTGAATGTAGGAAAAAGTCTTTTATTAGTTATTTATTTTGTAATGGCAATCCATGGAGAATGGAAGGGACTATGATAATGCTTTTTCTCCAGTGTTACTCTGACACTCGAAACCAGCAGCACCACCAAAGCCACCCTCTGTCTTTGGAAGGCCCTAAGATGGCGGCCGTGCAGCCTCTGTGGCCCGTGAGGCACAGCAGGGCCCTGCAAGCCCTATGCCCTGTCAGTGGGCCCGTGACGAGCAGGCCGCCTGCCCTGCTCCTGGCAGACTGCCTGCGCACTTCTGGACGATGACCCCGCTGTGTGGAAACGCGCTGCGTCTGAAAATTGCCTCTGCCCTAGCTGGCCGCGCAACAAGGCGCAGGGAAGAGGCAGAGCAGCGGGAGTGGGTGTGACGTCACTCGGAAGGTTCTGGAAGCGGGGTGGTGCCGCCTCCAGGCAGCAGCTGGAGAACCCGGCCGCGGGGCTGCCTGCAAGCTCCGGCCCGGATTTCCCTGAGTGGATTGGAGTGGAGACAAATGCTCTGAGTCAAGGATCTGGCTTTATACTGTCTCTTTCGGTGTTGAGGATGGTAGTGTTGTGCTGGAATATGTGCATAAGGCAGTAGAGCTGGTATGTGTGTGTAACGGCATGTAGGCAATGCGAGGCTCGGGTTTTGCCTGTGTGTTTTTTAAGGCAGCATTGGTGCCTTTTATTTCCAAGTACTGAGCCTGTTCAGCTGATGACTCATTCTGCAAATGACAAAAGCATCACTGAAAGATGTATTCTGCACAATGCTTAAATGTGCTAATGGACACAAATCTGTCTGAAAGTAATATAAATCAAAAGATGCATGTGAAATAATAGATGAGAAACACCAGATCACTTACATGGTTAATGGTTGTTACTGTAATGTGACAGTAATTGTGGGAAAATAAAAGTTGTTCCTTTGCACATCTCTTCAGGTTTTTGGATACAACATCTAAGCCTGAACTGTAACAACCAAAGAATAATAATTTGCATTACTAAATACTTTGACATGAAGTTGGAGTGTTTGTGATGTTATGATAAGCAAACTGCATTATGCTGAAATAACCTAGAACCAGCCATACAGCAAATTGTAATTCCACAGTGGAAAAGGGACATCCAAAGTAATTGGATTATGTATATATCCCTGGCACTGTTAGCATCCTGAAGAGAAGCAATGTGGGCAACAAAAGAGGCCAGGAGCACAAAGAAGGCTTTCCTGGTCCTGAGGTGGCTCTGCCTTTGTCCTACTCAAATTGTCAGGCATTTGTCTCCATCGTTTCCCTCTTCCCTGTATATGCCACTGAATGGTGCAATGCTGCAAGTACAGCAGTGTTGCTAGATGCTAGCCCAACATTATTGTGGTTTAACATAATTTTTTTTTCAGGGTTTGCAAATTCATATTTATAAGCAATATAATAAATGGTATGTTTATTTGCCTTGAGTTGTGTTACATGCTAGGAGTTTCTCATAAGGCTACACATGTGGAGGGGAAGGTATCGGAGAATGATTCGTCTTTTTACATAAACACATTTAATAGTAAGGAAAGCCTGGTTAAGTTTTTTTTTTGTTTTTTTTTTTTTTTCCCAGTAAGTAAGGTGAGTTTTAGAGTAGGCATTTGTAAAATATAACTTATTTGTTAAAGTAAAAGGGTTTATGACTGGAAGTGAAAAAGGCAAGAATTAAGAAATTAACTATTTGAAGTTGGAGCAATGCTGAAATCCAAGCTGCTCTCTCTACCTGTCACTATACCCTCTTAGGTAGTTGGAGAGAGAGCCCACAGCTCCACCTGCCTGGGGAAGGGGGGTGGGCCGGGGGTGAGTGAAGTATTAACAGTAAATTAAATGAAATGGCCAGGCACGTTACCTGTTGTCAGTAGGTTAAAACCGAATTGCTCTACTTTGGAGGCTACAGTTCCTTGTTATTGGTAGGCTGTGAATTATTGGAAATACCAGTTACAGAGAAGCTGATTGCATATGCATAGCCATTTATTCAGCGTTATGCAAATCACTATAAAACACTTACCAAAACCTTCCTGACCAGTGCAGCATTTTGCAGTTCTGCTAGGAACCTGTTTTCAAGGGGGCATTTCTTTTGCAGAGACCACAGACAGTTTTTATAAACACTGAGATTACCACTTGACTTTTGGTGTGGCTCTGGACTGTTAGTAAGCAGATAAGGTAGCCTCCATATTCTAGAACTCGTGGCTGTCTCTGGGGGCCCTGGGGGGAGCGGGGGAGGGGGGGGCGAGCCTTGCCTGGCAGCATCTTGCTGCAGCTCCCTCTTGAACTGGGGCCCCCTTTATGTAAATTTTCACTGGCGCCAGCTAGCTGTAACTGCAGTCTGTCTCTGCCTCGGCAGCAAGGAACATGTGTCCTGGAGTTTCCTTTGCAGGGATTGCAGGAGCAGTCTGGTTTCTGGGCAAAGCAAGCCACACCGATGAATTTGGAAAGGCATACAAGGGAATCTCGGTGTGGTTAGATTGCTAGTGTGTCAAAACACGGCGGAGATTTTCAGCTTGCTTCTTGGTTTTAGTGTGCTGTCTTATGCTGAGCTGTAATAAATTTATGCTTGTTGGTACTACCGTGTGGTATGTGGGAGGTACCTCGCTGCACATAGTTGCTGCAGTGCTAAATAGTTGGCAGCACAGAAGGCAGCACAAAGAGTTCCGATTGTGGACACTTGCAGTTGCAACGTTCCCTTGGAGGCTGTGGCATGCTCAGTGAGCTGCAGTGACACTCCTGACACCTTCATTCACTTGTGTGTGGGAGTGGGAGTTCCTGTGTGCTGCAACAAGCTGCTGTAGGCTACTGGCTGGGAGGTACAACAGCATAGCTCAGGCTGGATGGAAAATAGTACTTATGCTGCTGTGTAAACAAAACAAGATCTGAGTATCAAGATGGCCGACCTGGAAGCCTACTTGTAGCTCATGCTACTTATGCAAATGAGCTGCATGTCAGTGGCTTTCCCACAGGAGGAAGTTCATTTGGCACGTGTCAAGTTCTCGTCAGGTAAGAGAAGCAACTCATTTTCTGCATTAATGTTTCCAAGGCCTTTGAAGTTATTTTTTTCCACTTAGGTGCCCAGCCCCCACCTTGGCAATGTGCCCGTTGTATTACATTCAAATTGAAGAGGCATTTTTTGGGAAGCCTGGAAGTCACTTCTTGATGTAATTATTTGGGGTCACTGTCATTGGAGGGAATGTTAACTAACAACTATTGTAAAATGTTTGCATAGGTTAAACTGAAGACTTTAAAAATACTAGTGTTCTAGTATTAGTGTTCTTTTTGCTGTTGTTGATATTTTTTTATTATTATTTTGATTGTAACCCCCCACTCTTCTGCTACTGTGTTTTTGTGTCTCTGTAGCAACACCAGTTGATGCAAATAGGGGCATAGCACTACTGTGAGCCCACCCCTAAAAGGGTACAAAATTAAGGTATACCAGTGGTGTGGGTTTCTTTTGGTTTGTGTGGGTTTGGATTTTTTTTTTTTTTGGCTTCACAGTATTGTAAAGGAACTTAATTATCCTGGTTGTGGTTTAAACAATCATTTTTTTGAGGTGGTAAAGCTGTTCAAAATACTGGATGGTGAACTGTTAACCATGTATCTTTTAGTATAAATGCGCATTCACAAGTGCTTTTATATGAATTTTTAAAAGGTGCTATTTGTAAATAGGAAGCAAATGAGAATATATCTATCTGATCTGACCCCTCAGATAAATCTCAGAAGATACTAAGCTTGTTAAAATAGCAAATTTTAACAAAATGACAGTATTGCTAATTTCATAACATACTGTGCTGTAGTTATGCATGCAGTAACATGAAAGGAATGTGTTGAGCAGATGTGCTGGTTCTGCACTAGTGTATTTGCATTGTTGCCATTTTATAGCCCCAAAAATTTGGGACAGAGTGGGAGACAGGAAAGTGGAGACAGTAAAAGAAAATGACTGGATTGGGGATGTCTCTAAGCTAAACAAAATAAAGACTTGGAGATGCATGAACAGGCCAAGCAATACATGGAAAGAGTGATCTCCTGTAAAGGTAAATGGCAGCTAAAGATAGGGATATACAAGTGGCAGTAGACAGGAGGTGGGTCAAGATGGAAAACTGAGATTAATCAAAGTGAAACTAAAAAGGTAGGGGGTCAAAGTCGGCAGGTAGACTACTTGAACTTAAAATGAGGAACTGATAGAGACTATAAATACTAAAGCTGCTCTGAAATGGCCTTTGAATTAAGGCCAAGAGAAAAGGTATAAATATGCTAGGAAAGAGCTACAGCTGGTTGATATTGAGGAGAGGGAAAGTCAATGATAATAGACAAAGGTATTGATACGACAGCGTAAAACACTGCATGCCAACAACTTGGGCCAAAATTTTTCCTTGTATCTAATTACACATTTCCTTTGAAATGTGTAATAACTGTTTTCTTTAGTGGTAACTTAAGATTTGATATGGGATGCAGTTTTGCTTGTTTGCATGCATATCCAGACTAAAACAAAAATGCAATAAAATGGTGTGTGTATGTGCACGCAGACATATGTATCAGAAAGTACATAAATAGGTATGTGGTGGATTTCTCCGAGTAAATTACACTAGCAATCACGGTTAACTGTTTTAGAGGTTGTACATAAAAGGCAATTTCTGTTAAAAATATCTTTTCCTTTTATTGCGGTCTGACAGAAGCAATTCAGGACCCTTCCCTCATTTTCTGTATAGAGCACAAGTGTGAGGATGGTAGAGGGGAAAAATGGCATTGTGGGCCATGAAGAATCTAGAAAACTGATTATCTAAGAAGAAAATCTTGACTAATATGGCAAATGATAACAAAGGTGAGGTTGCTAGGATTCTTTCTTCACTTCTATTAGTTATGTTGGTGACAATAGTACCATGGTTTTTAGTGAAGTGGAAAGGACAGGATATTACAGTGACTACTTTTGTTTGTTCTTTAGGTAGAAGTGGGGTGGGTGAGTATCTTGCAGGTGACTAAGGTACTTAATCTAGAAGTTACAACAGAAGAGTCCATGACAGACATTTCTAAGCAGAAGCTATTAACAGGTCTTTGTAACTTGCACCCAGGAGGTCTATTAAATAATTAAAAAATGGCTGAAAATATTTTTTCATCTGAGGTGTGTTGTCCCACACCAAGAACTCTTAAAATACAAAAGAAATTCCTGAAGTCCTGGAAGACTGCTTGCTTAAAAAAGCTCAGGAAGGATGACCTAAATAAAAAATTCAGGAAATGAAGAGGAAAAAAAAATGCCAAAAAAAGCTTAATGGAAATATATATTTTTAAAAGAAAAATACTAAATATGGAAGTAAAATTATATCTAGAATAATACTACATTTGTTTTAGAACACAGTTGTTTGGCATAAGCACTCAGTGTGTAATGCAGTTATGCCTTCTTAGGGAAAACAAAAAAGCACCTGTACCATGTAAATTGAATACCTTCTTAAAAGCTTGAAGGGGTGGAAGACTGACAAAGGTGTTACTGAAGGAAGCATGTTCCAAGTCAAGCTTCTTTATGAAGGGTACTGCAAAGAAGTTCTTTTAATTTGTATATGGCAAAAAAAGAATGGAATCACCTGGGTCACTTGTTCAGTGGGACATGTTCAGTCTACGGTTGCACAGCAAAATCTGAAATTGTACTTCAGTGGACAGTTTCTAAATGTACATACCTTCTTAAGAAGAAGCTGGACCCTGGGATCATAGAGCCAAAAAGTTGAACCAAAGTCCCAAGGGTAGAGTAAATGTAAAGGGACTGAAATTCTGATGAATATAGAGCAAGATTAAGGAAGTCACTTACTTTACTTAATTAAACTCCTCCAGTTGTACTGATGATATGAAATCTGTATCACTACAGGTTATGGTCTTGTCCGTAGGTTTTAACAATGTCAACAAATTAGGAAGGGTCCTGGGGAAAAGCAAAAAAGTGACTCTGGCTGAAGAACGCAGAATCGCAGAATAATTTAATCTAATCTGACATCTTCAAAGGAGTGTTGCTTCAAATTTATTCTAGGTTACTCCAGGGTTCCTCCTTGTGAGGCCTGAAAGTCTGAAAGGGTGGAGGTTCCACAGCCTCTCCAGATAAGCTGTTTCAGTGTTTAATCACACTTAGAGCAAGAATTGTTCTCTACATCTATCTGGAATTTCCATTGTAGCAAGGTGTTCCTTGTCAGTATATTGTGCATCTCTGGAAAGAGTTTCTCTTTGCCTTCTCAATAAATGCCAATTAGGTCATTGAAGACAGCAATTAGTTCCCACTTAGCAATCTATTCTTTATACTACACAAATTCAGCTTACTAGTTTAACCTCACCTGCCACATTCTCCATCCTTAACCATCTCGGTGGTTCTTCAGTGGACTATCTCCTGTTTATCAGTATTTCCGTTGCATTAGGGGTGGCAAAAGTGGATGTGCTGTAATTCAGATGTAGTTTCACAGGTGCCAAACAGAGTGGCATAATAACTTCCTTTGTCTTGTAGAATGTTTCTGCTTATGCAGTCTAATCTTGTGTCTGTAAGACAGAATGGATCTCTTTTAGCTTATTAAAGAGATAATCGGGATAAAGCAGTAATTCCAGTGTATAAGTTGTTTCAGAAAGCAAAAATATCTACTTAAATAGGATGTCCAGTCTAGAGACAAAAGAGAAGTAATGGGAGACTGGAAGAAGACCAACTAATGTTTAAAAGTGGTGATTCTTTTCTTTAATTATATTGTAAGTGAATAAAAATGTAGCAAGTCTTTGTGTTTTGTCATCCTCCAGAAAGACATCCAATCTTCATGTGGAGACAGGCTTTACTTGGAAGGATGGCCAACCTATGACACTAAGATGGTGTATGGCTTTGGAACAGCTAATGTATGACTTAACAACTGTGGCAACTCTGCAGCTGGGTTACATGGGATAGCGTTGGCATGAAGTCTTCCATATAATCTAAATCTTTGATTATTTGATAAAGTTCTCTGGTTGGAACCATTACAATTAGTATCACTAGTTTGACTCAGACCTGGCTACATATTTAGCCAAACCTTCCCCTGCTAATGTGGTGCCTTTCACTTACTACAGTGGTGAGACCTCACAAAAGGTGTCAAAATCATCAGCCCAATAATAATTTTCGAACTGTTCCATGCTGTGACTCTTAGCCAAATAATATACTTGCATGAAAAGGTCAAGAAAATTGTCCAAGTGTGCAGTAGCCATGTGCCTTTTTGGTTTCAGGAAATGGATGGCTAAGGGCATTTAATGGTCAAGGCTTAATCTCCATGCTGCAAAACTATTGCATCTATTGGATGAAATCATGAAAGGTCAACAGAACTAAAATTCTTAATAATATTCAGTCATTGTAGTGGCATGTAGTCAGTTACCTTTTTAAATTTTAATTTATCTTTTGTTCTGGACCTTTTTCATAACTTAAAGTGAAATTTTAGGGCAGATCTCACCATAAGTGATGTTTTTCTTCTGCATTTGAGTGTTTGTTTTTAAATAAAAGACAATAATAAAGCTGTGAATAGTGTGACTTTTATACTGCCTTGATTTAGAACTTAAATGGTATTTTCATCTTGTCTATGATCAGTCACAAGCATAGCTATCAGTTGCAGTATAGGCCTGCACTGTATGTGGGAGTGAAGCTGGAGGGACAGGATGATGCCTTGTTTAGCTACTCTGAGTAGATCTGAACTCTGCTTAGGAAATATCAGCTGATCTATGCTGCAGACAATGCATGTATTACATTTACTGAAGATAGTTACGCTCATGCAGTTCTTCAACTTTCAGTCAGAGCATCATCTTCTACTGTGTGCAGTTATTTCTTTTTATGGGACAAGGAA
The DNA here is from genome assembly GCF_964211825.1 of Aythya ferina. NCBI lineage: Eukaryota > Metazoa > Chordata > Aves > Anseriformes > Anatidae > Aythya > Aythya ferina. Next base: position 163,542,510 of record NC_140296.1, read on the forward strand.
GGGGAAATTATGAAGCTCTGCTGTGCCTTCTGGATTTGTTATCACACAATGTGATGGAAAGAGAGTTCCAAATGTGCTGTAGCCAGAGATTTCCTATTAACTGTCTTAATCCATCTATTACAAGGTTGACAGCAGCACGGAGAATTAAACCAATGTCTCATAAGCTAATTGCAAAGGAAGAAAGTTGTAGTATTACAGCTGCTTTCTTTTGTTGGATAGGATAAGTCAAGTATGATATGCACCAGCACAATAGCTGCCTGTGTATTCCAGGAAACCTTGCTGATGGTAATATGGCAAATTTTGTAGATAACTCATTCTCCAGCCTAGGAGTGAGCTCCATAATGGAGGAGGCATTACAGAACCACATCTAAGGCTGTTCATTTGTCATAGAAAATCCAGCTATCATAGGAATTGTCAGAGTTAAAAGGTTAAAACTTAACTCTAGTGCCACTTAAAGCAGATGATGCAGGTTCTCAGTTGGTTTGGACATTCCATGATTATTTCTAATTTAGTAAGGGAGATGAGCTTCCTCTAGGGTGAGGCTTTGCTTCCACCTTCTAAAGAAAAATGATCGTCTCTAACACAGCTAGCATTCATTTAACAAGGTGTTAGAAAAACAGATTGCAGAATAAAGAAAGTGCTTTAATGTGTACAAACCTGATAAAATACTGGCTGATACTTGAGCAGTCAAAAGCTAAGATTATTTTTCTTAGTAGGTACAGTGCTGTTTGCTTATATGCAGAGTTGGAGAGGTTTTTGATCTTTAAGCACAATGATTTATTTACTTCTGAATATTAGGTCTGCTAATGAACAGTGTGCATCTGTGACATTAACCCATGTTTGCTGTTGACGTTCCCTAGAGGGAGGTAGAACTTCAGTGATCACTACTCTAGTTATGGTAAAATGGAAGAATTTTTTTCTTCCTAAATAGCTGTAGTAGTTAATTATAAGGCAGTGCATGTAGTAATTTGAGAATTGTTGGTAGGATTTTATTTCTACTGACTGAAGGCCTTCTGTGGTAGTGTTGTAACCCATGTATCACTCAGGGAAGGCCCCAATACTGTTAGCTGCAGCCTTGTTCTCAAGGTGAAAAATTCTCAAGAAGAAGATGGAAATTCTCTGGATTTGTTGACTATTTAAAAAAAAAAAAAAAAAGTTAGGACTTATGCTTAAACTTGAAGCTTCAGCTGGTTCTGAATAACAAAGTCATCTTACAATTGTTTGAGTTTTGAGAAGAAACCATTTGGGTGTCCCCTGCATGTGTCGTGATGGTAAAGAAGGCTGATCCAGACAAGATGTCTGCACAAGCACTGAGGTCAGAGTATTGTGAAGCTGAATCAGTACTATGAACCTGAACCCACAATACTAGGATGGTAAGATGTGGAGCAGTACTTTGAAATTTTTGCATAACGACAAGGTCCACAAAAAAAAATAAAAATAATTACAAGAACACAAAAACACAAAAGACCATATATATACATATACAAAATGACAGCATCTGCTTCCCTGACCTCTTTTACACTCTGCTGTGCCATATGAATAGTCAAACAATTATATGCAAATGTGCTGTGGTCTTGATAGAATGCAAAGAGATTTCATTAAAATTCTGCAACTGGATATCAGTTGTGGTTAGTGAGAAGGTTCCTGTGGACACCAAACTGAGATGCTTTCTAAGCTTATAGTTTGATTGTAGAATTGCATTTTGATTTGCAGTGCAGTTTAGAGATTATTTTTTTTAATATAAAGCAATTTCAAGTTGACATTAACTTATAGCTGGATTTTAGTTCCCTTCTTGCATTCATTAACAGATTGTCATGTTATGACAAATAATGTTATGTATTTTGTAAAAGGTGAAAAGGAGAAGCTTGTTTTCTGACATCTATCATGCAGATGTTTTATTTTGTGAATCATCTTTGTTATCGTGCATAAAATCACTTCTTTAGGAGATCAATCACCAGGTGAAAAGCGTTAGGTAATTAGAGTTAGAAGTACGGTGTTGTAGATGAGTGGTTTCTGTTATGTTGGTTTTTTTCTTCTGTTTTGGAAAGGTAGGGGATACTGACACTGACACCTTCAAAAACTTTTAATACAAAGTCGTTTTCTAAGCTCTTGATGCCTATCATTGTGGAAGTTAAATGGAAAAATATGTAATGGTGATTGATGTTTCCCATCTACATAATCTGAGCTTTTCATACGAGATTCAGTCCCAATTTTGCAAGAAGACTCTAATGAACATGGACTTCTTATTTGAGTCAAAATTGAGAAGTGGTATTGATTTGGTTTAGAGCTCTTCTTTACCTATCCTTTTTAGAGGTTTAAGAAACCTTCCTTTATATACAACGTGAAATATTCATTAATTTGCTACTGTTATTGAGCTAGTACGGCCCATGTTAATGATGTCCTTTTGTTGAAGGCCAAGGATCATTTTGAATTGGACTTTGGTTTTGATGTGTAAAAACATGAATAAAATGTTTCAGGGCCTTGGGTCCTTCAAAATATGCTGCAAAATACTGGCTTTTATTAGTCCCTGAGAGGCTTTTCCCTACAGTAGTTGAATGGTGTGTTGGTAGCTTCAATAAAGAAACGAAGTATTTACTGCGTGCTTCCCACACTTCTGGAACTGAGCAGCAATGACTGTCTGTCTATAATTCATTGTTCAGTTTAGTTTCCAAGGATGGGTTTGGCTTAACAGGCAGTCTTCTAGACCCATTTTAGATGCTTTTGGATGTGACTCCTGGATCTGAACCATGATCCCGGAAGGGCCCTGGTATCTTCTAGGTGATGTTACATCTGCCAGCTTCATACAGAGCCTAGAGCATCAAAAATGGCACTAGTTGCCTATTTTGATTAGTTGCTTACTGAATCTTGTTTTTTGTGATCATAAGTTCCTTTCTGAACTTCTGCATTTACCACAGTTTGCCATAGTCTCTGTATTCTGTTGTCCTTAGAGGTGGAAGGTTCAAGCATTTCAGAATTCTTCAAGAGAAACATGGCTTTATACTTAAACTACGTTGTGTGTTAAGATAATGAAAGACAAGTTGTCTTTCTCTGTGAAGATACACTACTGACTATGTTCTGTGCTCTCGCAAATTTGGATGATTTGATATAACAACTGGAATTCAGAAGTGCTGTGTAAAATTTTTGGTGATTGGTGTTTTTCTATAAACTGTTTTCTAGGAAAAGCATTCCAATCCCTAGAAAAAAGGATGAAACGCTGAAGTTAACCTCTTGGGTTTGATTATTTGTGTTTTGTTTTCTTAGTATTTTTCAATAGCCTTGTGGAAAAAAGATTGCACAGTGGCATTTGGAACGGACTCTTAGCTTGTTGAATTTTCTTTCTTTGAAGCAATGAATTTATTAATAACAACTGTCACTCTTCAAAATGATTTCAGTTTGTGTAACGTTCTTAAATTATGAAGAAGCCCCATATTTACTTAAATATATATATATACACACTGCACAGTGTTAAAATGGTTCTGAGATCCAGAATTAAGCCCAAGATATTAAGAATCAACATTAGGCTTCAAAGAACATTCCAGATCATAGGCAATCATAATTTTACAGTCATCTAACCTTTCCTTTCCCCTCAAATAATACCATGTAATCTTACAAGAAAAAGATTTTGGATGGTTTTTGTTCCAGAGTTGCATAATATGTGTTTCAGATATATTAGAAACCTTTTTCTCATTCGTGTTTATTTGCAAAGCAGTGGCTTGTTTTGATGTGAGGTGTGGATTTTAAGACTATGAAGTAAATTCCGTAACAGTTTTGAATTCGATGTGTGTTATTTTCTTGAAGAGCTTAAACTACATAAAAGCTGTCTTCTCAATATAAATGTTTTGTTTGCTTTTGTATTTACTTACATGCTGTTTTATCTGTCAGCTGTATCTTCTGACTAGCTGGAGGGGTTTTGTTTTGTTTTTCCCTAAGAAAACGCAAAAGGTAAGGCTCAGTTCACTTTCTCTGTCACAATCTCTGACTATTTCGCAGTCATTTACAGAAAAAAAAATAAATATCTGTATCTCAGTATCTCATTTAGCAATCAAGAAAAAACAAGGCTGGTGATACAGTAATTTGACAAGCCTAAATTTTTGATAACTTGTTGGAGTTGAAATGGAAAGTAACTGATCTCTAGCACCAGTCTGGTACCTTATTTAGTGTCTTGTGACAGAGGCGATGACAAATGAAGAAGGAAGATGTCATCGTACATGCACACAAACACACTCTGTGAGTAGGATTAGAGCAATTCCAAGGTTTGTGGGGAACAGCTATCTGATGTGTTGTGCCCCACCCGCCCCAATCATCCCACCTCTTCCATTTGGCCAAAGCCATCTGTATTCATACAGATAACATCCTGCTGGAAAATAGGCAGACCTTGCCATGAAACTTCAGTTGTCTGGCATACTGTAGGGAATTTGTTGCTACTATGTTTTTGTCCTGAAGTCTTCTGTTTTGTTTACTCCTTTTTCATGTTCAGTGTGTTTCTGCTTTTACAGATAGTGTGTCTTTGCTAATGACGCTCTGCTTTTGGTGTGTGGAAACTCTGGAATCTCAAGGCCTTCACCTGGATCTGGTTTAAATAGTCATGTATCCCCTCAGACTGACAGATATTCTCTGTTCAGAACTGAATCCAATATACATATTCCCTGTCTCCTTCATCTCACCTTCAATCCACTGCCTGGATGACCAGAAAGATTATGTGCTTGGCAGCATTGAGTCTTTGTGAGAAATTAAAGCCCTTCCAGTGGAACCTCAGATGTCTCCATATGAAGAATTCTACAACAGAGAAGCTGAAAAAGCCACACCTTGAAAACTAGGCAGCAGTTTCCAGTACGTGATGAACCACAGATTCTGCAAGATTCTGATCATGTTGACTTTTTTGTGAGCCTGCCTCTGTGCCTAATGTGGTTATTGATTCTCTCTGGGAATTGAAACTTAGAAGAAAACCTGAAGAACAAAACACTATTCCAAAACACACTTTTGTACTATGTGTGTGTTTAAGGATTCCATTCTTGATAAGAGAAACTATTAATTCCTCTAGTGCCTCTGTGCAGCATTCTAACTATCCATGTGGCTTTGAGGTAGAGAAATAGATCACGCCTACGTAGTCTCTTGATAATGTTTTAAGATGTTGTATGAGTCAGCGCAGGCAGCGGCAACAACCACAGACCCACAGCTAAAATGAAGAGTAGATTTATTCTTGTTACTTTGCCAACTGGGGGATCCCTTAAGCAGCACCTGGCAGAGGCACGCAAGCAGGGACACAGGCACTGCTAAGCTAAGCTCTGTCCCTGCTCGAAGACCGGCCTGCTGTTCACACTCGTTTATCAAAGGCTTGCGCAGGCACAGTCTTTAGCACCATGCTGCGATTCTCACTGTGCTTCTCTGATCTTCCCTGTACCAAGGCTGGGAGCTCAAGCGTTTCTGATTGGGTGACTCTGAGTCTAGCAAACACGTACATTATCTATACACAGATGCACTACTTGCCAAACACACAGAGCTTAAACAGCAGTAGGTACAATTTATGTGCTTTTCTACATTGCTGCTCCCAGACTTCACGCATTCCCAGCTGCAAGGTCACTTGAGTGTATTTACAATCCTCCTTGCCAGTCTTCTGTTCTGACCCCATCCTTCTTGCCAGTCTTCCACTTTTAACCCATTCCTCCCAACAGACATGTTTCAGATCTTCAAGGTTACATTCCAGGATAATCTTCTGCATGTCCTTAGTCTGGCCATCCTAGTACTCCCTAGCAAGTGGTATGGAAATAAGATACAGCTTCAGATGCTAAGAAACTGGTTTGGTTCCCACACGAGAGAGACTCCCCTTTGGCCTGTCTTATCCTGTTTCATAATTGTCCGTGGCACCTTGTATGTCCGTGGCACCATGTGTTATGAAGACATATGTATTTCTATGGGAAACCTACAGACAGCTCTTTACCTCAGAATAATTCTGATATGTATGTGGATATTTTTCCTGCTATTGTCCAGGTACCACCAACATTTTCTGCATCTCTGTATCTGGCTTCTCCTACCCCAAGAAAATTAAAAATAGGTTTTGCATGGCACAAGCAGTGCATTTCTTGAAAAAGAAGAACTGGCAAGCTGTTCTGTTTGCAGCATGCTGCTGTGATAGAACTCATCCTTCATGATTTCTATTTTTCTCAACTCACTTGCTAATCCAAAGCAAGTTGACTTACCCATATTGTTTTTAAAGCAAACAAACTATAGCTGCTGTGTTATTTCCCTGCCTGTGGAAGATCAGTTCTTTTCTACATGATGAATTGCTTTTGTATATTTAACCAATCTGTTTCCTCTGCTCTAGTTGTGATGGCTTAGTAAGATGTAAAGATAGTCTTTGCCCTAATAGCTTAACAGTTTGCAGCCAAACCTTTAGATGCCTTTCTCTGTGTGTGTGTGTCTGTTTGAGGGGAGAGGGAGTCAAGACAGCACTGGTGTAGTTATTACTGTTTTCACTGAGGAAGACTGCTGAGGAATTCTTGTAAGCTTTCCTCTTTGTTGGTCACAGTACTTCATCTTATTTAGGTTTCTCTTAATTTTTCTACAACCATTAGAGTTCTGAAGCATCTGTACATAAATCTGGTATGATATGAGTCTTGATTTTTATCTGTGTGGAATCAAGTCCTTCTGGAAGTTCTCTTAGCTGTTGGTTTCCATTTAAAAAACAAACAAACAAACAAAAAAAAACACTCAGCTTGTTACATCTTTCCAACAACTCTTTAGCTGAATGATGAACTGTGCCAAAGCTCGCAGAGGTGAATTGGTTAAGAATGATGAGAATTTCTCTGTTCAGTGAAAGCTGAATCCATTCCAAGAATGTCTCATTAAACATTTTTCAGGACAGCCCCTTGGAAATAGGTAAAAATATTACATGCATAAAGAAAATGCCGTAGTGGGTTGAACATTAAATTTGTTTCAGTGCCTGCTCACATCAGGTTCTAAAAGTGGAGTCTGCTGGTGCAGTAAGCTGATCATGGACTTCGGACAAAAATTTGCAAGCATTCAGAAGAAGTTGAAAATTCTTGCAGTGTATATTCTCACCAATTCTAGCTTCTTTTTTTTTTTTTTTTTGACTTCCCAGCAGCTCTAAAAGAAGACCAAGGTCATAGATAGAGTTTGGATGGCTTAGTTTGGAATGGCTGGTATATTTACTGTTGTTCAGCTGAAACACAGCTTTTTTTTTTTTTTTTTTACTTGCTTTACAGTTCTTTTTTGTTTGTTTGTTTTGTTTTGTTTTTTTCCTGATTTATAGAGTATCATTTTAAATTTGCTAATTTTGCTTTATCATTAAATACCTCAGTCTTGAACAGTTCAGACGTCTTTGTGCCAGTAAGATTGCCCTGATGAGCCAAAAACTTGTGCTTTTTACTCATTTACTGTTGAGCCCTGGGAAAAGGGGATGCCCAGCTGTGCTGTGTGAGTACAGGGATGCAGAAACTGAGTTGAGAGGTTTGTATATGTAGGTACATATTTACGTACGCATATGTAGTATACGCATACAGGGATCCTTCACTTTCAGTGTCAATGGTCCTGTATATATGTGTAGCAATTGTAAAACAATTTTTAATGGTTTGGGAGTAAAGGCCATAATAAAAAAAAAAGGATATGGGAAAATGAAAAAAGTAATTGTTTCACAAAACATAATGGTTTTGCTTAGTTTTATTTTTGGCTGGGGAGAGGGTTGGATTCAAATAATGTTTTCTACTGTTTGGGACACCATTTTTTCTCTTCTTAACTTTACAGAAAGACATGTCCATATAATGTAACAGTGAGATTTGTAATGTAAAAATGTTGTGGTGTAACGTGAGGTGGTTCCTTCTTACAACATCATTTAGTCTGACTTACCAAACACCTTTCTATTTTTTCAAGTCCTACTTCCGTTGAAGTGCTTCCTGTCCTAGGTCTGTCTTCCTTTTTGTTTCTTCAGTATACTCAAATAAAATGCAGAACAGAAAAAAGCCACTGGAAAAGAAGCAAACTGAATTTTGTCTTCTCTTAAATTTGAACGTGTAGATTATTCTTTTTTTATTTTTCCCTTGGTGAAGTCTCAGTTCCTCTAAATAGTTCATGCTGGAGCAGGATTTTCAGCCTTTTTAAAGATCGTTCAAGAAATGCTGGCAGCCCCCTTTGTTAGAAAATCTTCTTCTACTTCAAAAGAAGCAATTCTTCCTTGCGTGGATAGATATGGAAAGATGGAAGAACTTGAACTGACTGAAACAGTTGCTCAGCTCTTCTCCTGAAGCCACTATGACAGTGAGGCACTGCCTACAGAATTCCAAGTAAGAGGATCTAGTAAGAGCTCATTGCTCTTTCTTCCCCATCAACGTAATCATCTTTGTGTAGTTTCAAAGTGAACTAGAGCTGTGTCATGCCAGCAATGCCAGTCCAGTTGAGAAGGAAATCTTGTGGCTGGTGTTGGATTTTGTGGTTTAGAGCTTGGTTGAATACATTCAGACTGTGACAAGGACCTCCAAGACACCAAACAAAAGCATCCAGGAAGCCCCTTGTGAAGTATCAGTATTTCAAACATGCATAAGAACTCAAGTTAAAAACCTGCTTGAAAGAATAAATCCAAAGTACTGATATCCAGGGATTTCTATCTTAAATTCTGATCTACATGATAAGGGGAATCAGGAAAGATTAAATTTGGATCTTGTGTGAGTAACATTAATACGAAAAAAGCACCCCTAGCAAAAAGGAAACACACTGAATTGTTCCCATCTTGAACTGCGCTGAGATGGAGAATAAGAAAATCCATCAAGGTTCTGGTTGAAATGCCCTGAACAAAAGAAAACTGCTTCCTCTCTTTTTTGTCATTATTATGTAAGGATTTTGCTGAAACATGCTAAGCAGAATCTGTTTTTCTTGATTAACATTTTGGAGCTTGCAGGTTAACATCGTCGTGGCATTCTTTTTCATGACTTCCTTTTCAAAGTCTTTTTTTGTTGGAATCAGAACATTGCAGCTTGAAAGTAGAGTTTTTGTATCCGTTTTCTCATAAAGAGGGAAGGAAGTTTTAACACTGTCTTGGTACATTGAGTCTTGTGTACTCACAGAAGATTGCAGAAATTTGCCTTATTTTAATTTGGAAAATAAAATTTGTAGTATTTGTATTCTCAAAACAAATACTTAACGGTTCCTTCAAGCCTCAGTAGGTTTTTATGCAGAAAGTCTTCACTGGGGCTGCACACAACTTTAAAGAAGCTAGTAATAACTAGCAAACAAAATTCAGATTGGAAAGGTTCTTAGGAAGTTGTCTAGCTCAATCATTTTTTCAAGCCTTTGTTCAGACAAGCCTTTTTTAGCATTCTATTATTTAGAGAAATTCTTCCCCAAGAAGGTCCAGTGGTGATGACAAATGAGTATGATCCAGCTAATGCTTACCTTTTAGGTACATAAATAAGATAGTTTTATAATTACAGATGCAAACTTGGAAAGAGACTGATACACATACAAAACCCTCGGGAGAGCCTGTTAGCTACTGCCTGCAAAATTATCAGGAAGCAGCTCAACTACCTTATGGGCATGGCAGAAAGGAAAAAAAGAAACTGAAAACTGACATCTGCAGTCATTCTAAGTGAAATTTACTCTATACTTTGGGATAATGTGAACCTGCTGTTTGCTTACAGGGAACAAACAAGCATTGTGGCTCACTGGATCTGCAGGTAAATCTCAGGCTGTGGAGGAGCTATATACAGAGTACTCCTTCAGATGTTAAAACTGAGTAGAAACTTTCTGGAAGGCTTTCATTACAGCTAGGTGTAAGTCTTTAGAATACGAGAGGGCTTTCCTTTTGAGGTTTTTGTACCAGTTGTTTATAGAGGCATTCTTGAGCATCATTAATACTGTCTGCTTCTGGCAGTTTGGTTTTAGGGTGATATTTGGGAAGCTTCCTTGATTCTTTCAACCTGAGTGACCATGTATGGATGCATTTTTCTCCATATAATTTTCTGTGGAGCTTAGAGAGACAAGGAGTCTAAAATAATATTTATAGTACATATTTATATGTTACATATATATATATAACATACGTGAAGAATTATTTATAATACTTCTCACGCGTACTTTATCATGTCTGTGGTGATGGTGCTTCTGGTTTGTTGCTTCATCAGCAGCTGCCTTTCTCCCTTGCACAGTGGTAATATTAAGGACAGTTTTTGTAGAGGTATTCTGAGCTCTTTAGACAGCAACTTGGGGAAGTCATTTAGAGACCAAGTATTAACCACTACTGAAAGTGTTGGTGGTATTGCTACAGCCATTTTTTTTGTTGTTGTTTCAGACTCCAAACCATTGACCTTTCTAACAAAACCAGTGCTGCATATTAAACCTACACCTGGCAGCTCTTTTTTTTTTGTTTTGGTATTATATACCACTGTGAAATGCTAGCTTGATGTCTTATGCGGACTATCAGTACTTCGTGAATTTTTAAAAATAAAAACAGAATTGCAGTAGCAAGCAAAACAATGGAAGAAATGCATTTTGCTTTTGTTTACTTTCATCCTTTTCACTTACGAATGCAACACTGGCAATGAAAGTGACTTTAGACACGTTTTTTTCTGAGCACAAGAGGCATGAGTTCTATCTCTAGATATCTTTATCTAGTCCACCAAGCTAGTATGTATGATCTTACTAGTCATTCCTACTAAAGATTCTGGGGCATCTGTTCATTAGCCTGCAAGCCACTGTTCTTTGCTGTCTACAACTGGGGGAGTACTGATAACTGTTTTTGCCTTTTAAGGCAGATTCCAGAATGTATGAAGGTTTAGAATACTTTTGTGGAAGAGGAAGCAGTGTAGAATACTCAACAGTTAAATGCCTTCATGCAGGTTCACTATTTGTTACCCCAAAATTGCTCAAGCCTGAAAGTCTACTTTGTTTGTGGACTGCAAAATCAACTGATACATATATGTATGTATTATTATACGTATATATATATCATAACATATATATATATATAGATAGATAGATATTTGTATGTGAGACCATATTCCTTTGCAATATTAACAATAAGCCTGTACTTCACAGAAAACATGTCAGATTCCTTGTACTGGTGTTTTACTACAGGTACAGGTGTTGATATTTGGTTATCGCACAACACAGAAGATAAATACAATGTACTTAGCAACTAGTGCTCATTAACTTTGCAATCATCAGTCTCTGTGACTAATTCAAGTGGCATCACCCTTGTTAAGTGACCAACTTTTTTGAGTAATCTTAATGCTCTTTATTGTTTACTGGTTACAGAAATCCAGTTTTCAACGAAAGCTATGCCAGTAAGAGTTTACTAGTAAAGTAACTATCTGAAATGAAGCTTTTAACTAAAGAGATATTACCAAAAGTATACTTCTGATTGCTTGGACTAATTCAATAGCCGGATGAATATGCCAGGTTTCAGAAGTCCTCTGCAGACATACCTACATGCAAGAATTTCTGTAGTAGTTTATATCTAGTCCAGAGACGGTGTTAGAATAAGTTAGTTATGAGCATCCTGTCAGACCCTGTCATCAAATGAGTGGAAAAAATGATGCATGTAACATACTATCCATTATTTGCCCTTACCAAGGTGTTTGGGAAGCATACTTCCAGCTGGACTTCCATTATCTTTTAAAATGATTTTTTTTTCCCTTTAAAATGCTTAGAAGTGTTCTGGGAGATAAGGCAGTCAAGTTGATCTGCTAGGTATTTCTACCTAAAAGAATCAATGTTGTCACTGAGACAAAAGATAGCTTATAATACAGTAGGTCATGCAGTTTCAGCACACAAACTCAGGTCATTCTTGATTTCTTGCTTGCTGATACAGTCTGGCAGCGTATACCCTTGAAGGTTCTACTGTAAATCAGAAAACTCTCAGCTGGATTGATTTATACGAAAAAATAAAAATGTAAGATTTTTCTCTTTGGCAATCTGATACTGCTCTGAAATCTTCCAGGCATTTCATTTCTGATTGCGATATAAAACTTTCTAGTTGTCTTCTTTTGCAAGATGAGAAAGTGCAATAGCTGAATTACCTTTATATAAAAATAATTTTACTCTGCATCCTTGAGACATCTGTGCAATATTAGTCAGGTTTGTTGTCTCCCCTTTCAAAATTATTAACCTAAGCACTTGCTTTTTGTCCCTGATTAAGGCTATTATTTGAAGAGCTATTGCCTGAAGTGCACGCCTCATTTCATTTATTTAGTATTTCATCAACGTATAGCCATTCATCATTCTCTTCCCAAGAGCCTATACCTAGTTAGTACAAGTTCATCCTCTCTTCTCTTTCTTCCTCAGTACTTATCCAACCCAAAGGGACATGATGCAGCATATAGTTCATGTAACAGAGCTCATGTTACAAGTCAGTTGGGAATACTTCTTAATGCTTACGTGCATTAAACGGGAGAAAGCTTAAACGGAGTTCATATAGAGACGCATTCTGATGAACTATTGAAGATGGTGCTACCCAGTAGCCATGGTGTTGATTCTACTAGAGCTCTAGAAACCTCATTGCTGCCTCTCTTGAAGACTGGAACTGCATTCAAGTATTGCCAAGTAACCGGGTACAGGCTATTCTCCTACAGGGTGCTTTTTTTGCTGTAAACCCATCCGGGTTAGATGATGATCGATCTGGGCAGTCTGTCAAGGTTACAGTTGTGTCATAGCGTTCTTACTTGCAGGTGTATGTACTCTGCATGGATTTTTGCCATTTCCTTTCTTCCCTGCCTCTATGGAATCTCCTGCTGGATGGCTGAGCATTGGTGAAGTCATTCACAGCTGCTTAGGGTCAGTCCGTGTTTGGTAAGATAGAAAAACATGTGTATGCTTGTGTATAGCATTCCTTGAACCTTCTTAATCTCACGCGTTGAGTGTGTGTCTTCCAAGACTAGAATAAATCTAGATAGTGAACTAGTAAGAGGAACTATCTTACTAGTAAGCAAGCTGTCAGTAAGTAAGCTTACTAGAAGTAAGCTGTCATCTGGTTTGCATTTATTACTACCTTTATTCTGAAACTCTCTTCTGTTCTTGCTACGTTACATGGAGAAGCTAGAAATGGGAAAGGGCAAGAGAGATGCTGAAATTTTGAGTGGGATTCCTGTAGCACCGTCTGTTTCTTGCCGTATGCAAATATCTCAATATGTTTTATCTGTTGAAAAAAAATAATCAGAACAATATAGGAGAGAAGGAGGTTTCTGCCTTTTTTTTTTTTTTTAAGTGGTTTGCTGTCTGTGATTTTTTTGATGGACTTAGTGTGTAAAGGAAAAAAAATACTTATAGGAGAAGGCCATCAAAACAGAATTGTATAAGCAAATTCCTAACTGTAAAGAAAGAGCATTCACTGCTCCCTGAAAATGCTACTTGATTGTACTTTGTAAAAACAGCTGTGAAAAGCCTGCATTTTCATTTGATTCCTGATGGTATGCAGTCAGTATTACAGATCTTTGGAAAAAGGAAGAGGAATGAGATCAGGTTGTTTAAAGAGCATTAGGTTCCAGTGAGTGCTCCCAAATGGCAAATGTCAAAGCTGAGATGGAACTGAGAGGCGTTGGTTAGCAGTTGTGGTGGTCTCTTGGCTGCAGATGAATACAATGAGCAAATACAGCAGCAGCACTGCTGGAACGCAGGTCTAGCTGGGGAAGGACCTATATAAAAGCTAGTTTTACTCATAACAATTAAATAATTATTTCTTCCCCATCTAGAAGGTGGTGAACCTTCAAGCTGTCAGGGGTGGGAAACAAAGTGGCAACAAAACTGATTTTGTAAATTTACGTGTTCCTAATGGTAAATTAGGACTTGTTGAGTTGTCTTCAGTATTTTGAGGCAGGATTACATTGGATTAGTTGTGTGTCGGCTACAACAGCAGACCGGGGGAAAAAGATTCTATGTCCAAGAATAACTTGCTTTCAATATTTCTTTTCACTGCATTAGCCCTAATACATTGTGATTTTTACAGTGTTCCCTGCTGTACATCCCTTGCACTGTGTTGTGCGTTCTTAGAGAAGCTCTACAAACCCTACTGGCAGCAGCCTCATTTCTTCTTTCCCTCGGTTAATGACTTCCTTCTGCAAGTGTATTTTGAATTCCCATTTCTTTTTGATACAGCTTTTAAACTGTTTTAACATTCTTCTGAAATTAAAATTTTCAGACTGGAAAAGAAAGATGAGTAAATGAAATGTAACAAACATATATGAAAGTACGGTACAGATTTGTTGAAGTCTTAACTGTTCTTTATTTCAATCAGGTTTTATTGGTGTGCGGATCTTAAAGAATGTGCTATGCTGCACTTTTTCAAGTTCTTCCTTGCTTCATTTGAATTCCTTGAATTGAAACAAAAAAAGGGTTATGTTTCTTGATAGGCATTCTAAAGCTTCTTAGAGTTGTTCAGTGTCTCCTAGTTTGGACTACTTAAAATTACCTTCTCATTCTAGAATTGGATCTTCTAAGCCTTCTATGTACCTAGCCCTTAAAACAAAGAACTTCTCAGTAATGTTTGTTTGGCATCCTATTGGTCTAGATCATGTAGGATGTTCCTAAGTAAAAACAGATTGTGAAGCATAAGCTGTCTCTTCCTTACTTCTGCTTCACCCTTAGACTTCAAAGGTGCTACATTTATCTATTTGCATTTAAAGTATGTCAGGCAACTTGAAGAATTTTGTAAGATCCCCTTAAATCTAGCATTCCTTGCAGTGTCTTCAAGTATATTTATCTGTATATTTATTTTACCTGCAGCATTCACTGAATGAATCGTTTATCTCACCGTGTCAGAATGGTAAACAGTCAAAAGAAATAAGATGATGATGCAAAGTGAAGCTTTCATCTTATTTGTTGATTAAAGAAGTGGAAGTCAGACATTTGGAATTCATATCTCAGATCTAATAGAAGTCTGTGTGTCTTATATGAATTAAAAATTATATTTCAGAAGCAGTGTCTTCAGCTGTATGATTTTTTTGCATATCTGACTAGAGATACCAAACTTCCTTTTCCCAAAGGGATTGTGGCTAAAGATAAGTTTGCTTTTTTGTCTGTCTTATCTTCTACCATGTGCATGTTTTTCAGCTTCCATAGAGAATCACTTTTAAAATTCTATGCAAATAACTTATTCCATACGCTCAGTATTTAATTATAATCAGAAAAGATAGAGAATTGATCACACTTTCTACAACCATGTATAAATACAAAATACACAAAGTTTACAAACACGTATGCACACATCTTCTAAAAAGTATTTTTACATAAATGTATATATAAAAGTGTATAGCATATTTGGAGGATAATTGCTTGAAAAGTACCTTCTCAACTCTGAAATTACTAATTCTTTGCTGAAGATGTCACACTCCTTCAGAAGACAGGGAGGGGCATCAGTTCATCTTTAAAGGCCCCTTTTTAGAGGGCAATTTTTAGTATCTGGCAGCTAATGCTAATATTTTGGTAATAAAAACAATCTTAATGCTCTTTTAAATTTTTCATAACTCTGGCTAAAATCAATTGGTGGGTAAACTTGAAAAAGTTATACCTTAAACCTTGGAATTAGTACCTACAAGTCTTACAAGAATTGCTCATTAGGTAGAAGGAAATTACACAGAACTAGAAAAATCTCTTATTTCGAAGTCTTTGTTACTTCCTTGCTACTTCTTTCACGTGAAAACGTATAGATATGACTGATTTTATGTGTACGCATGGCTTGTCTGTCTGCTTATTGTTTTTTCTTACTCCCAGACACTTCTTAAAACCAGCCTGCAATTATATCAACAAAAATAAAGCTTTTTTGGTTTTGCCTTTTTGTTGTGGCTGGTACCAGAGAATACAAGTGCATCTTCCGTTGCATCTTACAGTCACCATGGTCATCTTCATACTGCTCCTCCTTGGGACTGCTTCTTACTGACCTCTTCTAGAGAGCACACTGCCCAACTGTGTAGATTAAATGTGTTCGTTGGTGGCATGTGCACAGATTACTTTGATTGTATTTCAGCTGTGCTAAATTTAAATGTAGTTTGATGGAAAAAAGACTTTGTTCAGTTATCTGGGTATATAATGGAAAAATGGAGATCAGTTCTTCAGGTTCTTTCTACTACAGGCTTCACATCCTTAGAAACATCTTTGGAAGGGTACTGATGATCACATTCTTGATCTTTTTCTATTTCACACAACCACAGAACTGTAGGGGTTAGAAGGGACCTCGAAAGATCATCAGGTCCACCCCCCCCCCGCCAAAGCAGGTTCCTCAGAGCACGCTGCCCTGGTAGGCGTCCAGACAGGCCTTGAATATCTCCAGAGAAGGAGACTCTACAACCTTCCTAGGCAGCCTGTTCCAATGCTCTGTCACCCTCACAGTGAAGAAGTTCTTTCGCATGTTAGTGCAGAACTTCCTGGGCTCTAACTTGCAGCCATTGCACCTTGTCCTATCCCCACAAACAACTGAGAGGTTGGCTACATCCTTCTGTCCCCCACCCCTCAGATATTTATATACACTGAGGAGATCCCCTCTCAGTCTTCTCTTCTCCAGGCTGGACAGACCCAGGTCTCTCAGCCTTTCTTCATAGGGAAGATGCTCCAGGCCCTGTATCATCTTTGTGGCCCTCTGCTGGACTCTTTTCAGGAGATCCCTGTTTTTCTTGTACCAGGGAGCCCAGAACTGGACACAGTACTCCAGGTGAGGCCTGACCAGGACAGAGTAGAGGGGGAGGATTACCTCCCTTGACCTGCTGGCCACGCTCCTTTTAATGCATGCCAGGATCCCATTAGCCCTCTTGGCCACAAGGGCACACTGCTGGCTCATGGTCGACCTGTCGTCTACCAGGATCCCCAGGTCCTCCTCAGAGCTCCTCTCCAGCAGGTTGTCCCCCAGCCTGTACTGATACTTTGAGTTGTTCCTTCCCAGGTGCAGGACTCTACACTTGCTCTTATTAAATCTCATTTGGTTTCTTCCTGCCCATCTCTCCAGCCTGTCCGGGTCTCACTGAATGGCAGCACAGCCTTCTGGCGTGTCAGCCACTCCTCCCAGCTTTGTGTCATCAGTGTACTTGCTGACGGCAGACACTATTCCCTCATCAAGGTCATCGATGAAGATGTTTAACAAGTACAGACCCAGCACCAACCCCTGGGGATCACCGCTAGTCACAGGCCTCCAGCCAGACTCTGCTCTGCTGATCACCACCCTCTGAGCTCAGCCAGTCAGCCAGTTCTCAAACCACCTTACTGTCCACTCCTCTATCCCACACTTTCTCAGCTTTGCTAGTAGGATGTCATGGGAGACAGTATCGAAAGCCTTGCTAAAGTCAAGGTAGATGACATCCACCGCTCCTCCCCATCTACCCAGCTGGTGATGCCATCATAGAAGGCAACGAGTTTGGTCGTGCATGACTTCCCCTTGGTGAATCCATGCTGACTCATAACCTTCTTCTCTTCCAATTGCTTGGAGATGGCACCCAGAACAAGCTGCTCCAATGCCTTTCCAGGGACAGAGGTGAGACTGACTGGCCTGTAGTTTCCCGGATCCTCCTTCCTGCCCTTCTTGAAGACTGGAGTGACATTGACTATCCTTCAGTCTTCAAGCACCTCACCCGTTCTCCAGACCTTTAAGATAATAGAGAGTGGTTCGGCGATCACATCTGCCAGCTCCCTTAGCACATGCAGATGCATCCCACCGGGACCCATGGATTTGTGTGCGTTGAGCTCACTCAGATGCTTCCAAACCACCCTCACGTCCACCGGGGGGGAGCCCTCCATTTCCCAGACCCTTTGTCCTGTTGCCAGGAGCGAGGAGTCCTGGGGGAGTGTCCTTGAAGCAAACTCTGAAGCAAAGAAAGCACTCAGTATCTCTGCCTTCTCAGCGTCTCCCACGACCAGGACACCCCCCTCATTCAGCAAGAGACCCACATTATCCCTAGATAATTTATGCATGTAGTGTAGTTCGGAGGGGGTTAGTTTTCCTTTCCATAGCAGGTTATCAGCTTGATCTTTTTGAAAGAGTTGCTAATATAAGAAAAGGGATGCGATTTGTTAATGTTGCCAGTTGTCACGTAGAATAACTATGAAACTTTGATCACTGTATGGTAGCCTAGGATCTAGGCTCAAAAAAGCCTAAACTGTAGGATTTCCACTCCTACCTCCTGCAAAAATTACAATACTCTAGAAAGATTTTATTCATTTCTGGGCTTCTGTTATATGCAGTTACAACCTAACAAATGTTTACAAAGCAAAAAATGGCCTAAGGCTGTTGGCAAATGCCTCTTGCTAGTGCGCTTTGGTTAGCTTCCTTGCTTTTCTGTGTGCTTTCAAAGCTGCTGGAAGTTTATAAACCCTAGCAGTAATCTTAATCCCCAAATCAAGATATGACACGATGATTAGCTACACAGGAAGATAAATTTATGATTTGTATTTACTGTGAAGTTGTATTGTACTGCATAATTAAAAACTAAAGTGATTGCTTGCAAGCTTTTTGTAATACTTAGTGAAGTATCTCAAGTTTTGGGATAAAGTGACTCCTTAAGGGAGTTGCTTCTCCCTGTTGGTCCTTGTTACAAATGACTCTGTCTGCACTGGATAATCAAAGAAAATGTGATTCTTGCAAATCATGTTTATGTAACATATAATTAATTTTTGGCTAAGCCTTTTCAAGCTTCATGTTACGTTTTCTTAAGTATACTCTGGCACACTAGACGTGGATTTCTCTTAGCAGTCTGACCTTCTTTGTTGATGCAGTGCTCAACTTTGTGGTGATAACACTTAGTGTTTATTTGGGATAAGTGAATATTAAGTAGAGCCATCCAAACCAACTGTGGGCTATAAATATATCTTTCCTTAATTAATTTTTCCTGGTGTGTTTAAAATAGATACCAAATCATTAAATTAATGGATGATCCAAGCAGATGTGTGAGTAGAGAATTTCCACAGAAAATTTCTACAGTTTGTGCACGTGTAACTGTTTTCATGTGACCAGGAAGACTTGAGAATGTTACAGAATAAAGCTTGCCACCCCCATCGAAAGCACCAAATTAATGTTTAGCAATAACATACTTGATGACCACCAGGTCAGCTGGCAAAGAGCTTAGCACGCATGTATATTTATATGGACTAACAAAAATAATCTTTTTAAAGTAGAGAATAAAATATTTGTACATGCTGCAGGATATTTACTGAAATTGTTTTAAAGGGATGGACTGATCTTATAATACTGAGTATAATCAACATTTGATGTCTCTATCTGAATACATAGATCTGGAAATATTTTAAGGTAAATTTCACATTCAGAGCTTGATGTTACGTATTGGGAAGAGGCAAACTTTTTTTTCCCTTTTTAATAATCTGTCTGAAAGCTGCTGTGTGTTTCAGGGTCCTTCCATCACTGTAAAATTTGGTACAGTCTAAAACCAGAAGTGAAATTAGATCTTTAATCTGTTTATTTACAACAGTTTGTTCTTGAAGCATTCAAGAAATAACTACATATTACATATGAAATGAGTATTGTTGCACATACTGCTTTCATGTCAGAGGAGTAGTTGTAAGCATTTAAAAACAATTAAAATGACATCTACTTGAATGTACCAAATATATTTCTATGTGGGAACAGCTTCCTTGCCATATCCCTAAATTCCCAAATAACCAGATGGAGCTGACTTCATATGGGACATGTCAGCCTCCAGAAGATCTGCCCATTACAGTAATCCTCAAGTCGTACATCAACACCCAGCAAACCCAAGGTTCTCCCATTGCATATTCCAGTGTAGCAGCCCTGGTTTTCATCAGATTTTGTTAGCCAGCTCAAGGAGCCAAGTTCAACAAAGCACTATCCTACTAATCAAGTAACTGATCTAGCTCGGTGCTACACATGTACAGGTAATGTAAGTTGCATTTGAAGGCTTGTGGGCAACAAGGTCAGCTTGAAGCAGTTCTCTGTTCCCCTTCCTGCCCGCTGTTTTTTGCTGGCTTAAGTGCTAAGAGCAGCTGCATGGTTAATAGCATCAGACAATTGATCTGGGCTAAGGTTTTTTTTGCTTGCTGGGTTGCTTTGAATCCATTGGGCTAAACTCACATCAAAAAGGTTAGCACTAATGTGCCTGAAATCTGAGTTCACATGCAACTGCACAAATGCTTGCATCATATTCTTGCATAATTTCATTTGTTGTACACAAACAATTGCATAGTGTCATGCAGTATCAACAAAGCTTATGCAGAGTGGATGCAATTTTGTTCAGTCAAAACCGTTGATAAGAAGAATAAGTGCATACAATTGTGCCTCTTGCAGCCAGTGTTACTTCAAAATTCTTATGTACTTGCATTGAATTTCAGCTGTCTCAAGAAGATAGTAGTGTGAGAATAGAGTTTCTTTTATACAGTAAGGATTAAAAATAAGATGCTGTTTGGTCTTGAAAGAACTCTGGAAGATTGTGTATAGTGAGATTGTGAAGGTACTGACTGTGCAGCCAGCAAGTGTGGTGAGACAAGGGGCAGCATGGTTGAGGGCTCTAGAAAGGGAGGATACAGCTACCCATTCCAGGGTAGTTCTTGTCATTAAAAACCCTTTCAAAAGCAGTTGTATTGTTCTTGACCTTTGTTTCTGTGACTGGAACTACATAAACCATCCTGTGTTTGTCCACTCTGTGCTTCCTGTTCCTTGGTCAGTTTAGCAAAAAATTTATTTCAGTCTGGCGATCTGTTTGTGTCTGCAGAGCTTGTTTTGAGTTAAGTTGAAGAATCATCTGTGTTATGACTGCTTACATATTTGAATGTTATAAAACATTTAAAGTGTAGCTTGGGTGGTATCTTGGGTAATTTTTCTTTTAAGCCCTTACAGTTGCAGACATTTGAAAAATCTTTGCCTAGCAGCGAATACCGAAAAATAATTGTCTGCCCATTGACCCAATAAAATGTAATCTGTTGCTGTACACTTGTAGTAGGGTAAATAAATCTTATTCTATGGTATGCTTAGTATAATAAGAAATCGACTGCTATAGAAACTTATTAAAGAGAGAGACTGTTTATTACTGTAAAAATATGCACTACCTGTATTACTTAGGACTCTTAGCCTATTAATACTCTGGGTTACCAGCACTGAAAACATATTTGTTTTCTTGAATCTAGTAATGAATAGAATAGTAGGTTCGTAAGTTTATTTTTTCAATTGCTGTCTCTCCCCAACACTAGCTTCTCTTAGAAAACATATAGCTTCTGTTGGTTAATGAAAAAAATGTCTTGTGGGTAGGGAGGAATGGTTGCTGAGCTAAAGAGTATTAGCAGAGACCAGCTAACATTCATGGGGTGAGCTGCCTTTCCTTACAGAAGGATGCTTGTAACTAACAATTTTAAGACTATATATGGATACTAGAAGTTCTATAAATTGTAGCTTTTGCAAACAAAAAAAATATTTCCTCCCCCACCTTTTTTTCTGATGTTACTTTGAAGATTTATTTTCCTCTTGTGGCTTTTCGTTAGTTTTGTGATTCTATTTTGTTGAGTCATTCAAAAGCTATCAGCTGTTGTCAGTGGTCACTGTGACTGTGTTAGCCACCTTTCTTCATTTTCTCCTCATTTAATTACTGTGACCCTGTAGAGAATACAGATATCTTTATGTACTAGACGTGGTCAGATGGTGCTTTTCAGGCTGCAGAAGACCTGGATGAGCACCCTGTGCATGTATTGGGTGCTGTTCTAATTCGTTGTGCTCTGTTGGCTTTGACCTGCCTGCAACCAGTTCCATGAAACCGAAACCTGTGGGCAGATGTGGGTAGGAAAGTTTGGAGACCTCTTCTGGCTTCTGCTGCAGTCAGAAGAGTCTACGCCTATGACTCAGTGGTACTAAAAGTTAAGCTTGTGTTTTGTAGGTTGAAAATGATAAAACTTAAGTCATGAATTAATTTACTTGTAACAGGATGTCTATTTAGAGAAGTATTTTTAAGTTGTATGCTTTTTTTAGCCAGTTCTTGATGAGAAAAATCAAATACAGATGACTTAACCACTTTAGTTTCATTCCTTGGTTTGGCCAGCTCAGCCTTCCACACCTAGTATTGTCTGTAGTCAGCAAGCACAAATTCTGACAGTGTCATGATGTTGGGTGTACTAAGAATTAAAATAGGAAGAAGCCCAAACCAGTCCATAATGCCAGGTCTCAGCGTGTGTGATTAGTGAAGATTCAGGTACGTCTGCTGCAGTGAGTGGATGCCTCTGCTTCCATTCACGTCACCAAGGTAACTTGGTATGTAAACTAGACTGAGTGATGCCTTCTGTGTACGCTTACTTAAAAATTAAGGACTGAAGAAAACGTGCAGGTTTTAATGGTTTAATTGGGAAACATTGACCCCACCGCCCTTCTAAAACAACCATTTCAATTCAAAACCCAAATCCGAGCCACGACAGCCTGAGCCACAAAGAGGACCGTGCCCTCCCCTCCCGTGCCTCTGTCCCTTTGCCAGTGCGAGCGTCGCTGTTACCCACAGGGCACGAGGAGCCCGCGCACAACGCCACAAACGCAGCGGCGCCGTCACGCCCGTTCTGGGTGCGGCGCCGGCTCTATTTTTAGCCGGTTGCCGGGCAGACTCGGCACAGGCGAATCCCGGCGGCGCCTCCGCCTCGCGGTTGCGGCTCTTCCTCAGCCAATCCGCAGCCAGTATGCAAATTGCCCGCCGCCATCTGTCGGCCAGCCGCGGGGGGGCTCCCTGCTGCGCGCTGCGGTCCCGCGGGAGGGCTTAAGAGGGCCCCGTGGGGTGGCTGCGGCCTCCCGGGCCCTACCCTGGAGACCGGGCCTCAGTGAGTGGAATTTGTGAGACACACGCTTCCTTCCTGTGCCAGGGGCTTCCTGCCCGCAGTCAAGAGACGATGGCTTTGGGAGTTCTGTAGTGATTCTTGTGTGTTTCTATGCACAACAAGCGTTTAGTAACATAAAATCAGCATCACCTTTCTGTTTCTAGTTTTCTTTCAGTTTCTGTTTCTTCTAGCATTTTATAAATGACCTTAAGGGCCCGTGGTTAAGTGATATCATACTTCAGAGGTGTGAGCTGTCTGATGCCAAACTGCAAATGTTTGAGAACTGGTTGCATAATGATAGTTGCGTATGTAATGAGCTAATTTAGAAAAGGCACTGCATAATGGGTAAACTTAGTAGAATCGTGTCATTTCATCTAGCAAGGCTTCTAAAGAGGTCTACCTTAAAAGGATGTAATTCTGCATCCATTAATAATATCTTCTTCCTGCGTTAGTCTATCAAATTATCACTTGAAATTTCACCTATGGAAGAATGAAGTATTGTACTTTGTAATGCATAGAAAAAACTAACCATGAAGGGAACGTTTTGCATTACTTTTATTAATGCTGTTTTGTGTTTTTTTTTTTTAACCTGCAAGTATATGAATCATTAACCAGGTTATTCAGCCTTTAGTTTTGGAATATGAGAAGTTGGCTAAGTTTCAAGTTGTGAATGTCTTATTGCAATTAGTGCCCACTTGCGTGGAATTACTAGCTCTGCTTTGTATTTAGGATAATATAACTGTTAGTCTAGTGCCAAAGACATAGCTTTAGTATAACATTTAAACTATGTGAGAAAATATTCCACACATGTATATTAAAAGGCACAAAATATATAAAATTAGAATTTTTACAGAGAGAAGCATACTTAATGCTTTTAGCTTATGCTAAAAATGAGTTCTAAGAATGTTGAATTTTTGTGTTACAGGAATTTGAAACAGCAGTATTTGTTTAGCATTTAGGATCTCACAGCTGAATTGAAAGCTGATGTTTTCAGTTGTTGATAAAAGTTGAAATGCCTAACACTTTGTGGTAAGAAGACAGGCAGTATCTACCACTTGCTCTGGCTGAGTTCCACTCCAAACAATTTTACTCTCATAAGGATTGAAATGCCTGTTAAAATTTGCTAACAGAAGTCAACAAAGCTCTCTCTTTCTTCTTGGAGAACAAGGTTCGGAGCTTAGACTCCATGTGTTTTAAAGGCTGGTGATTCTAAGGCAGTTATATTTGAATAAGGTTAGCTGGAATATGTAATTAAATGCTGTATAGAAAAGATGCACTCATTTTCCTCTTTTTCATTATGTATGTATCTATCTGTATTTATATATGTACTTAACGTGTAATAGCTACTGAAGCATGAACTGCTGAACCATGGAAGGGCAATTCTGGAAAACCACCAGCAAGTTGAAAGATTCAATTGTATAAATAGACCTAACATGGTGTAGCTGTCATTCCTCAAGAGAGAAGAATCTAAAATTGCTATATTAGGATGAGAAATTGATTCATGAGCCAAAGTCAGAGGTAGTATCATTCTCTTAGAGGTACAGATGACATGGGACAATTGCTTAATTCATTATGGCACCAGAGCGATGAGAATACAATTCAATGTGAAGCCATTGATGAAATATACAATATACAAGACCAACACCACTCAACTTGTCTGAAACTATACTATGGACATACTCTAGTTTACCAAGCACGTAACCGTATTTTGGTGTGTTTCCTAGTAGGCATAGATCCATGTAGATTTGGTGTTACACAACCGCTTCCTCAAAAGTCAGAGCTCAAGGGTGGGGGAGAAGTGGATCTCCCCATCACGGTCACGTCCCACTGCAGTCATGGGGAAGAACTGGATTTTGATGCTTCTGTAGAAGGGCACAGCTGCTGCCTGGTAACAGAGGAAAGAATAAAAACAGCTGTGCTTGGACCCAGCTTGGCTTTCTGTGTTTTTTTGTCTCAGCATTTAATATAACACAAACTCGCTAGTCTTAAACCAGCATGACAGAGTTAAAGAGGGAATGTGCACGCAGGCTATGCGCTTCCTGTTCGCTGCACTTGTGAGCTAACGCTGTTCTGAAGTCCTGGGTCTGAGCCCTGTAACTTTTCACTTCAGGTCGTTCCTAGCACTGCACTCCGCTCTCCTGCGCCATTCCCTGCCCACATTCTGCCTCAGGGCCTCGTGGCTCTCTGTTGCTGGGTAGACTTTCAGGAGCCGCTGCCTGATTGGCCGCCGTGCCGATCGCGTCTAGCCAATCAGAGAGGGGCCTGTGGCCTGTCGCTGTGAGGCGGTGGCCGGGCGGGAGCGCGGCCGGGGCGGGCTCCCCCTAGCGTGCGGCCGGGAAACTGCAGGGCTCTGAGGCGGGAAATGCTGCCCGGTTCCCAACCAGCCAGCCGCCCTGCCACCTCCCTCAGCCCTGGACAACGCAGCGAAAAAATAGGCCGGAGGTTCCGTCAGAGTGAACCTCGTCTTGCTGTAGGTACAGGAGGTGAAGCTGAACGGGTTGGCGATGTGATTTTTCTCTCAGAAAATGGCGTGTTCTGCTGCCGCACTCAGCCAGCGCACACAAAATGTTAGCCTGGAAGGGACCAAAACCGATTGCATGTGGTGTACTAGAAGAAATGCTGTTTTCACTTACTGTATCTCCTCAGCTTTGTTTCTTACATTTGCTTTAAAATACTAAGACATAGTAGTATATGGATGTTCGTCTACTGGTGGTGTGTATCTTGCGTTCAGTCCGTTAGGGGCATGAAAACACGCTCCTGTGCGTATTTCAGCACATGTTCTAGAAGAACAGATCACAAACTTCCTTGTTTTTCTTTGAAAATGGTTTTTAAATTTCTGATGACGTGTATCAAAATTGCTATAGATGGTTTCATTTGAAAACTGCTTATGAACCGCCATTTAAGAGGTAGGTTTTGTACATTACATGCATTCTCTGGGACTCTCCATCTAGAACATTGTGCTCCTGACTGTTAGCAGTCTCCATTCCCTTGATTCAGCTGTGCTACATTTTAAGTAGACTTGCATATTTGAGCACTGGTTTTCCTGATCAAAGGCTTTTACTTCCTCTGTGTAGTTCTTGTGCTTTTGCAAGTGTTTTATGGTTGTGGTGCTTTTGGCTAGCGCTATATACATTCCAGGAAGCCTGTGCAAACGCTGTTCTAGACTGATTATATTATGCAAAACCCATTGTGCACTGTTGCAGAGATTCCAATTTTTTTTTTTCCCCCAGTGTGTTTCCATGACCTTCTCTTTGTCTACAGCCTGTTACCAGGCAGGATTCAAGCAGCCGCTTGCTGATTGGCTCACTTTTTGAGCAGCTCGTGGGCTGTGCTCATACGAGCTCACGATTATAGGCTAATCCATAGCAGCTAAACTAATACCTTCCTTTGTTGCTTCAGAGCTGCAATCTCTTTGCATGGTAATAATAAATATATGTATGTATAAGGGGAAGAGGTGGGAAAATTTTCTAATTGGCTGCAAGAGAAGTCCTTCGTGTATTCTTAGCTACATTGGTAAATTCTGGTTTTGCCATCCATCACATATTTGGTAATGAGAAATATTTGCAGATTTGTAATTGGAGGGAGGTGCATGATGGTGTGTTTGTCTGTCATGCTGAAGTATGTATGACTTTAAAGCTTAAAATGAAGAATTTTGATAAATGGTACCTAAACAAATACATACGGTATTCATGTGTTGATGTTTCAAAATTGATTATTGTTTTGTTGGACTTTACTAAAAAAAAAAAAAAAAAAAAAAAAAACCAACACGTTATTTGCAGAATTTAACCCTTACATACTTAGCTCTACATGCAGGAGTCATTTCGTACTGCTTTGTACAAATGCCTTTCCTTGAAATAATAGGTGCCACTTCACTGGCTTGGCGCCTGAGCCGCTCATGACCATGTCACAACAAAGAAATGTGATGATGAAAAACTGAAACTACTTAAGCATCATATTATGGAAGTGTATAGCAAATGTAGCTAAACTCTGTGTTAATTGTTGAGTATAAAAGGAGACTATCTAAATACATTCCTTTTTAAAACACTAAGAGTTTATAAAGTGTTAAGACTGAATTCACATAACCTGCTCTCCTCTCTGAAAGGCAGCCTCTACCCCTTTGGCGGACTGGAAGGCAGATATTTATAAGATCATTGCTCATTGGCTTGCACCCATACAACCAAACCTGTCTGAACTGGTTACTGATTAATTTGTTTCTTATTTTACACAGCTCTCACATGAGATCTGTTACTTGGCTGCAGTGTGCTCCCTTGTGGGTATGGCTGGAAATGCTTTAAGTGTGGTCTGCTGTGATATGTGATACTTAACCAGCATTTAGTTTTCATCCTTAAATCTCATCTGTGTTTATAGTTTTGTAGCTTTTACTTGGTGTTGTTTGGTCGCGAAAGATTGTGGGATTGAGCTGAAAATGTGCATCAATTAACTCAAATAGCCATCTAACAATGGAATTTTGTGAGGCTTCTTTGTATCGGTTTCACTGTAGAACTGTATTAGGGCTTTGTCTTTTAGCTATATTTTCGATAATATTGTTAGATATAAACTAAACACCTTTTTTGAAATACATTAGTAACTCAAGCTTATTCCTTCAGTATTTTTATAAGAAAAAAACTAAAGATGCGCATTAATATAAAAAAGGTATTCTGATGTTTGATTTTTAAGGTTGTTATTCTTGGTAAACTGAAAAAGGAAGTGTCTTTCATTTTAGTTTTTATTTACCATATTTCATGCTATGTTAAAAATATGAATGAAAGGCCGTTTAGATATTTAAGGAAACTAGAGCATACAAATACTACTTTGCTTTAAATTGCATTTCATGATTATACAAGTGATGCATTTACAAACCTGATTTTAAATTGTGTGAAATTTTGTAACTGATAATTAAAATATCATTTGGTTACAGTAAGATCAGATATTACAAAATTCACAAACTTTTAAAGACTTTCAAATTCAGCGTAATGCTTATAAAATAAAGCATTGTAGTCAGGGAAATCAAGCTACATGTACTCATTTAATTTTGATACAAAGGCCAAATATCCTTCTACTAGATGAACAGAAGGCTTTAGCTGCTGCCTATCATGAGCCTTAAGAATTGTTCAAGGTTAGCCAAGCCTGACGCCTGACTTTTTTTTCCTTTCAAAATTGACTCTGCAAGACATACTTCTGAAACAACATGCATGTTGTAGGGGATTATGCTCATGGAACTGTGAGTATGTCGATGATCAGTGCTCTATGTGACAGCCTGATACAACCTTTTATAATGACATTAAAAAAGCTTTCTGCTGAAGCTTTTGGGAAGAAGGAGTGTGTATGCTTTCAGAGACTGCACACGTGCTTCTAAAATGTTTAGAGGTTTTTCTATGCTTCTCATAATTTCAGGACTGTGTTAAATTACTGTCTCGTGTATTCTCTTTTAGAGAAATATAAAGATACTGTATTTACTATGTAGACTGGTTAGGAAGGATTATTAACAACTCATCTTGAGTTTGTGTTTCATCTGACTAGAAATGGTTATGGGATGAGAATGTTTTCTTACTTACAGGTAAACTGATTTTCCAAATCAGTGTTTCTGTAGGTGTGTTGCATTTTGCTTCCACTAGTGGCAGCACAGTAGTAGACAATTATGTTCAGAAACTTGTTCAGACTCTCTTAATGGTATTATGGTGAGTCTGTAAATCGAGCTGATAAAATCTTTTTTGAAGGTCTTTTTCATCTGTTTGCAAGGTGTGGACACATCTGTTACTTAAGCTCCATCAGTTACTAAATTATGAAGATTCTACATTGTCAAGCAGAAAAGAATCGAAACAAAGTATAAAGGAATTCAGTATTAATAAGAAATGGAAAAGGACAAAAAAAAAATCTTTATCACATCTCTTTCCATTTTACCTGTATCTTTGATAAATTATGGTACCTAAGGATGGTAGAAGCCTTATGTTTACATAATACAGTATGTCATGGTTGTAAGGTCTTGAGTTTATCTGAGTTGAATTTATATTGTACCACAGAATATATATTCCTTTTGCATCTTCAAATATTCTAGTTGGGAAATGCAGAAATGCTAGATTTCCTTCATAAACAAGCTGTTCACAGTAAACTAGGAAGGATCCAGTAGAGGACTACCAAAATGATAAGAGCCTAAAGCACCTACAAAGAGACTGAAGGAGCTCAATGACTTTAATCTGCTGAAGAGAAGGCTATAAAGAGCGGTCTTCCAGCTATTTAGTACTTGTAGGCAGGCTTGATTATAAAGAGGGTGGAGCCAACTGTAGTGGTATGGCATGGTACAATGGCCATGAGTTGGAGTGTAGGAGTTTCAGGCTGGAAAAAATTCCCCAAGAGGTATTAGTGCATCAAAGGAACAGGTTAGTTAAAGGTTGAGGAATCTCTGTTGTGTGAATTTTATGACTTTTTATTTACACACAAAACCATGGCAATAGTCCTGTTCTGAGTGGGATGTTGAGTTAGATGATCTCCACAAGTCTCTTTGGGCCACCATTTCTATGATTCTTTGATTCCTTTAAGTAACTGTGTGGCTATATAGGACAATCATATCCTGCAGTTTTCTTTTCTCAGTCATACTGAGAAGTTGCTCAGAATTCTAGGGGAGACTGTGTATCGGTGTCCACTTCCCCAGATACACCTCTCTGTCAGGTCTGCTTTGAAATACAAGAACTTATTTTCTTAAATCCTTTAGGACATGGTCAGTAAACTTGTTGCTACCACCATCTTTAGGAAGAACAGGTTGAGTTGGTATCAATGATAATGAGGGCTGTGGCTTCTAAAAATGCATTTGACATCAGCTCTCACGTAGATGTGGTAGATGTGCCGTCATTGCTACAGAGCATGGCTCAGACGTCAAGGAACTTCTATGCCAAAGGTTTACTGTGTGGGCAAAATACTTGAAATGTTGATGAACTTTTGGTAGTAGATTTAAGGTGATGCCTCTAGGTCAGCTGCCATGTTGAGCCAGTACTGTGCCACCAGGCCGCTCCCCTAAGTTACTGCCCAAAGTTAGGAATGGCTTTAAAGTAGCTTAATCATGTAATGCTTAAGCGTTATATGTACAATATGTTAGCCTGAACTGGAATGGTTGTTGATACCTATCTCAGCTGACAAAGCTTAACCTGCTTCAAACCCATAAGCCTTTGATTCTCATAGCTCATTGAAGATAAGTATATTTAAAATGAATCAGGTATTGGAGCAATAACCTAATTATATAACTAATAACTCTTGCTTGCCGGTTAATGAATGCAGTGATTCGATGATTCTGTGTTTCAATTTATGACTGATATTTTTGGTGTGAGTGTCTGAAACTTCCTTGTCCTGTAAAGGTGTATAAGGGTATATGTGGCTCTGCTGTAATAATACTGTGAGTTGATTGGTTTAAAATACATAGTAATGGTATTACTGCATAATGTTATTAAAGTAATAGTGTGGTCTCAGTGATCTTTACATACACATATTTGTGCAACACGCATGGAAGCTTTCATTCACTTCTTACGAGGGCAAACAAAATGTAAGTGTTTTTGTTTCTATAGATACAGTTAGACCAATCTGCTAAACAATGTGCTAAATGCAACTTGCAGCTACAGTATTTCTTTGAAATACCTGTAATATGAAGATAATAAATTACCATCACCATTCTTACTGATCTTTTGTTTTTTAAGGGTCAAGATGGATGGCACAGATGAACCTCAAAAAAAGGTCTTCAAAGCACGAAAAACAATGAGAGTAAGCGATCGACAACAACTTGAGGCTGTCTATAAGGCTAAAGAGGACTTGCTGAAGACAGCTGAAGTTAAACTGTTAAATGGAAAGCATGAGAATGGAGATTCTGATTTAAATTCCTCTCTAAGCAATACAGACTGTTTGGAGGACAAGAAGGAAGTTAATGGCTTAGTGGATTTTTGTCTTAACTCTGAAGAAGGAAGAACAACTTCCAATGAAATTAGGGAAGTCAAAAGTCCTGAAAGTAGTGCAGAGAGTGTAGTGAGTGGCCTAGAACCTAAACCACGAACACTGTCTCCAGCAAATGTTACGCCTGAGCAGAAAACTGATACTGCACTAGCTCGTGAGGCTGAAAATGGAGTGCTTGGTAGCAATAAATTCCATGAAGAAAATAGTATAAAAGATCGTTTGGACCAAAGAGAGAGTAACACTCCATCAGAAGGTGAAAACAAACCAAGCTGTGATAATAGTGACTCTTCAGAAGAGACAGGACAGATAAATGACATAATTGTTAATTCTCATTCATCTGTTGAAGAGGAAAAGAGGGATGAAGAAGTAAGTATTGAAGATGCTGTTGGAGAAGAAGCCATCTCTAGCAGTATGGAAGCTGACCAAGAACCAAAGGATGATAGAGACAGCACTGGAAGTCTTTCAGAAACCACAGCTAAGAAGGCAATAGATCAATCAAGTGGAGGTATCCTGGAGAATACTGACTCTATGGAAACAGATGAAATTATTCCAATTTTGGAAAAATTAGCCCCTGCTGAAGATGAGCTGAGCTGTTTTTCTAAAAGTTCTCTGCTTCCAGTAGATGACACCGCCCCAGATTTAGATGAGAAAATGGACAACTGTTTGGGTTCACCATCAAAGCAAGAAAGCAATGAAAATCTGCCAAAGGAGGCTTTCTTAGTACTGTCTGATGAAGAGGATCCTTGTGATGAGAAGGAGTGTGCTGAAGTGATACTATCAAACAAGTCAAGTCTTCCAGGTAAGAGTTTTCTAAGCTGGTAGTTTTGATTCAAGTCTCGGGTTTTGATTGTTTATTAAAATAGTGCACTTGTGACATGTTTCTAAATTAATAACTAAGAATTCCAGTCTTTCAGTTATGTAGGGGGGATTATGTGGACATTTCCTCCAAAGAACTCCTTCGAAGTAATTAATTTTAGGCACATGAAATTCAGATCAGTATCTTTGTAAATGATGGTGGTAAGCCATATTTAATGAAGTAATACACTTTTTAATTCTTCCCAGTATTCTTTAACATTGCTGGTGTAAGCATTTGTCCTTGAATTAGCACTATGAGCAGCAAATATGAAACAATATTGAAGGCATTTAAATTATATTTTATTATATATAAACTCTAAAAAGCAGCAAAGCTTTTTTTTTAAAAAAAAGGCAAAAAAAAAAAGGCAAGCCAACAGGTGTTGGTAACACCTCACACTGACATAGTATTTCTTAGCACCTCTTTTTACTTCTTACTAAGAATGACAAGAGGTAAGATTACCTGTGTCCGACAGCACACAACTTCTCAATGAATCAAACTGTATTCCAGATGATAGCCTTCATTCCCTTTTGTTTTTTGCATAACTAATTTTATATAAGGATTCAATTCTGGCAGTGTATATTCCTGTATGACTTTAAGTCGGGCATATTCTGTATTAGGAAAATTTCCAAAGTTTGTATCCAAATTCACATGTTCAGAGGTCCAACAAAAGGCCTCTTGTGAGTCTTACAAATTTTATGTAGTCTTATGAAATAATAGGTGGAATTTGAGGCCTAGGAAGACTGAAAATAATACCGAAAATTGTCATCCTAGAGACCTTCTCTCACAGTCGTGTCTCCCCTCTTTTTACAAAATGAGTCAAGGGGGGAAGGGAGAGGGATAGAAAAGGTGGATAGCTGATGGACACGGTACAGAAAGATTAGTAGAAAAATGTGTTAATTTTGTTCTTGAGTAGAAGAAGAGAGAACAGCTTTCTTTAACGTGCATGTAAATAGAAAGAATGAAAGCATACTGGTAATCCAGGCATGTCACAACTCCCATTTGTTTCAAATTTCTTTCACCAAATGACAGTATTAGAAAGGCTTCATGAAAAAACGCAGTTCATGTGCATGATTTGATGCATGATGGTTTTTTTTAAATCTGATTTTGGTGCTAATGGCAACTGCCTGGCATTTGAAAACATTAGGTATATGAAACTGGTCCTATAGTCTTTCTGTGTAGCTAGCAGAAGCAACAGGTAGGTTCTTGATGTTAAACATATGTTATCTATACTCTGGTACTGTCGTACAGTTTAGAAGGATCTGATGTATCTTCTGGACATGGGGCACTCTATCATGCTATCTGACTTGTGAAAAATAAAACATGAATAATTTACAGATATATCGATGCTGCCCTTTATTTGTGGTTAAAGAAGGCTGTTGTTTCAATGCTGCTATTTTGTTGATAGAAATGAAATGAAAATAATACTAAGCCAAATGTGTTTATTCCTACTTGACTAAGTAGGAGTTCCGTAGACGAAACAAGATCCAGGTGTCTTTCTGTCTCTGGGAAATTAGCACCCATAATTTCTTAAGTCTTTCACCAGTAATGAAATTGTCTTTCACTAACTTGTAAAAACATTCATGGTCTTGAGTGTCTACATAACTAGAGACAGGGAGATAAGAATATGTCTCTTCAGCCATGTTTCAGACTCTTCCTTCTTTTCTGGTGTTTACCTTTAAATTTATGCCAGTTAAACACAGAAGAGGTAGATTCCATAGTTCCTTCAGAGGATTTTATTGAGGTAATAAAAACCACGTTCCATTGAAATTGCAAAAGTGTACACTGTTGTGGGGTGGGGGGATGGCAGTAGGAAAAGAACACTCTGTGTGCTTGGGTAGAAATTATAGTGTATTATGAGTCCCTTCTGTAAAATGTGTTCCAAATAAATCGTTGATACTTGTTCTTACCACATTTTAAGGCTTCTTTTATTGGATGTGAATGAAATTAAGATATCAGAGTGGCTCTTCTCATCCTAGCCAGTCAGGAAGAAACATGCTGTGACCACAGTGTAGTTTTAGCTCTGAAGCAAAAGACTGTAAGTGAATACTGAATGTTGAACTACAGTTTGCAGAAGCCTTCAAATGATCGTATCCAGCAATATTATTTTTTTTCAGTTTTAGTGGCACAATAAATTCTTGACTAGTAGTTTGTTTATTGGCTATAACAGTTTGTGACTTTTACAGTTGTGTGGATGTAACTGTGACTGTTTGTGAAAAGAAAATTGGCCACTGAAGTGTGTTCTTAACTAGTGGACACATGTTAATTTCTGCATTCTATTCTAAGCTGCATAAAGCTTGCCCGTTAAGTTGCAGAGGAGGGAGTTTAAGTTTTTCCAAATAGTATGTTCTGCATGAAATATTTCAAACAAATCTTTTGGGGATCCATTTTGTATTAAATGTAACATGATTTTAATACTACAATTCCGAAATATTTACATCTGTGAAAGGATTGCAATAACAAGTATCAGAAGGTTGAAGGGACAGGAAACGCTATTGTATGAGAAACCAAGTAGAATAAATAAAATATCTTGGAACAAAAGCGCTAACATTTGGAAAGAGTCTTGTTAGAATCAAATCTGTGGAGATGGTGTGGACATTATTTAAGGACACTATCTTGGACACAGGTGCAAACTGCTCAATTAAAATGTACAGCTTTAAAAAAAACAAACAAGAAAAAAGCATGGCTAAACGACAATATAAAGAATAGTACTAGAAGGTTTTCCTTAACTTGAGAGATTAATACAATTTGATTTCAAATAAAATTTGTGTGTGTGTGTGTACATGTGTGTGTGTGTATGTGTATATATATGTATATATATAAAATAGCTATGCTGTGACACTTAAGATATCTGTAATGGGAGGTTATACCGTAGAAACCCATGGAGCTCCTTGAGTAAGCAAGTACATGACAAAGATGATCTGATTGAAATATTTGAATTACTTCAGATATCCAAACACAAATAGGTTCTTACCAAAAACTTAATGGAAACAGAACCATTTGGGGATAAGATGGAAAGTCCTCATGCAGGCAATAATCTTTTGAAGAATAAAAGGTAAATCCACAAGGATGTGTTCCAGGGACTGTTCTGTGAAACAGAGCTCATGATATATTGAAAATGAAGAGTGACTACTGAGATGACAGTTTAATGATGACATGAGTAACTGATATATAAAAATGGCAGATGAAACTCACTGTGGCTAACTACAAAGTGATAAATAAGTACAAAAATGTTCATAACTTGATAAAAAGATAGAGTTTACTATTCAAGCACAATTTTCCAGGATTATAGTAGTTTTGTGAAAATATCAATTCAGTGGAAGTTGAAGAAAGCAAAGAATGCTGGAAATAAATACAGAAATTGAGGAAAATGTCAATGTGGGACATCAAGCTTTGGTATGTTTTGAACTGAGCAATGTCCCTATGTTTTTGTTTATTTCTGTGCAATTCCTTTTACGTTGGAGCTCTGTCAGAAGGTCCACGTTCAGTCATGCTGGCTTTCCTCCACCCTGGTTCTACACTGTATGTATTGAAGCGGACTGTTTCCACGTTTCAAGGTGGCTCTCAAAGAAGAATTAGCACTCCTGGGTCCCTTTTCTCTCCAGGGCAGTCTCCCTCTGGATGCTGCTGTGTACAGCCTGAACAAGGTGAAAACTGCTCTCTGGAAAGCGTGGGCTGTAATGCTCTTCCTTCTGCTGAGTTCTGGCATGATTTTAAGTTCAGCAGTCTTGTGGTTCCTGCAGTTGAATCTACTGTTGGCCTATGTGCACCGGACCAGTTCTTCCTTGTTTGTGAATGACAAACCCAGCAGAGCATCTCCCCTAGTTGTCTCAGCAATCACCTATGTCAAGAAATTGTCTTCAGCACACTCCAGAAACCACCTGGATTGTGGGGTCCCAGTTTATTTCCTCTTTACCTCTTCCACGCAGTTGACTCATATCTTTCTACAGCTTCTTCGCTTTCTGACTAATGGCAGGTCAGAGAGGCAACTTCTAGAAAAGAACAAAGTATATAATAGAGAAGTATTTATCAGCCTGAAAGAAGAGATGGAGGAGGTCTGTGACGAAGATCTGTAAAATCATTAGTATGGAGAGTATTTGCTGCCTTTTCCTCCAGAAGAACACAAATGGAAGAAAGGATGAAAACTGAGAGGAAGGATCAAAGCATGGAAGAAAGAATTCTCCATGTGGAGAACTATGGAGCTTCTTGCTAACAGCAAGTACTGTGACTGCTAAAAGTTTACCTACTTTCTCTGTGAAAGAGTAATTTTTTGATGGCTATCAAACAAAAGAAGCCTAAATCTTTGGAGGTCTTCCAGCTGCAGCTTCTCAGAAGGCTGAAGGAGTTTTCTGGGCTAGTGCAACAGTGTTCTTTAATCCTTCATGCATTCTTTCCTACTTGGTCATCTTCTGTTGTCAGGAAAGCATTGGATGTAGGATTCTAGACTAGGTGAACTGTTAGTTTTACCTAGTGGAGCTGCTGACATGTTCTTGCCTTATCTCTAGTCTCTCATGTTTGACCAGGTGAGGATGACTGCTAAGGAAAACCTGAAGTCTTTCTCAGAATCACTATCCTACATTCTAGACACCTTGACTTGAGGCTTCTCTGCAGCAGTGCTGTTTTGTGCCCTTCAGGGCTATTTTGAAAGAGAGCTCACTTATTACTGGTCTATGGTAAGAGTCTGAAATCAAGCAGCACACCCAAGTACAACCTGTTAAGAATAAACGGTGCAGTTAGCATTTCAAAGAATACGGCTCATCTTCTAGAAAGTAGCGTTTAAGAGAACTTCATAGCATGTGAGTGGCAGATAAACAAGTAAACATGAACTTTTGTTCCTGTAGTATAACACAGATAGCTCTCAAAATTCTTGAATGTAAAAAGAAAATAAGTTATACTTGGATGGCACTAATGAAACCACTTTTTTTTTTTCAATATTTCCAGTTCTGGTTTTAATTCTAAAAGGGATTAATGTGAGGCTTTCAGAGATCTGGTGCAATGATGTTTCAGCATTTAGGAAATATACTTCATATTGGAAAGCTTAAGAGGACGAGATTTGTTCATCCAATAAAAGATTTAGGAGGTCTGTAGTACCTGCAACTGTGAGATGAATATATGGTACAATAGTTTTATTTAATGTGACAGACAAAGACACAACTGCTGCACCTTTGATCCATGGGATTTTGCACACCAGAAATGGGGCATACCCCTGTCTGATGGACTTCGGAGGACTGGGTCAGGGATGTTGGATTTATCAGTTGGGATCTTGAAGTCCTTTACAGATTTTTTTCCAACTACAAATATGGCAATTAAAAAATAAGAGAATATTGTGGTTTGTGTTGGAATCACTTGATAGATTGTTTGTGTACTTTGTGATGGGCAGGAGGAGGAGGAGTGACCAAATAAGAGCATAGTTTACATTGGGAAGGACCTCAATAGGTATTTAGTTAATTCTCCTGCTTAAAGTAGGGTCAGTTGTGAGATTAGATCAGGCTGTTCAGGACTTGGTCCAGGTAGGTCTTAAAAGTTACTACTGGTGAACACTGGATTACCTCTCCAAGCAACCTGTTCCAGTGTCAGTCTACTAATTGGAAAAGTTTTATCTTCTATCACTTGGAATATCTTTGTGCTTGCATGTCTCCGGCAGAGAGCAATGTAGCAAGTGCCAAGTAGAGGACAGTAGCTACTTCCTATGATGTCCTGGCTATTTTTCCTGTAAATACAGCTTGGGATGCTGTTAGTCTCCTTTGCTGCCAGGGCACGCTGCCAGCTCACGTGTGGCTTGCTGCCTGTGCAAGTCCTCAGTGCAGAGCTGTTCTCCAGACACATGGCAGTCACCCCTCGTGTCCTTGCAAAGATTCTCCCTTCCCAGGTGCTGAACTTTGTATTTGTACTTGCTGGATATCATATAGCATTTGGTGGTCCATTACTCCAGCCTGTCTAGATCATGATGGTTTCTTTGAAAATACATTAATCTGCTACTTTCCAGATCAACAATCGTCTTTGTACTCATCGTTCATATTAATTAAAATAACACTGAGAGGACTCCCAAAACATGTAAAACATTTAAAAATGTCTGAAAACATTGAGACTGTATAAAAGGAACTGGAAGAGGCTATGGACAGTATCTTCGCTTGGACTTGAACCTGAAGGATGTGTCATGGTGATGTGGATTTTGTGGATACTGAAACTTCCAGTAACTTGGAAACCTACTCAGGTGCATAATCCCTCCTTTAGTGTTGTATATACAGCTCTACTTCTGTTTAGAAAAAGCACTGCACAAATTCTAAGCATTGGGCAGTATTTATTATATATTGGACAGACCTTGTCAATTAAAGTGAAAATGCTTTATAAGGAGCTCGATATTCTTCCTAGCTCAAGATTGAAATCTGACTAATGTATTACTCTGGAAGACTTCTGTGTACATGCAGAGTGATGCTATGCTTGGTTTTGGGTGCTAGAAAAATACGGAATAGAAAACATCAAGATCAATATAAATATTTTAAATATCTGTAATTAAGCATCAATTAATGTTCACTTAACACCACATTTTGAGAAACAAATACCTGTAAAATACACTGAATGCATTTAAGATAACATCAGTGTCCTAGCAGTAGCAATATGAGCTAGGCATCCTTAGCAGATCTAGAGCTGTTAGACACAGAAATCCCTGTTTCTACAGTGGATATAAGAGTGACAAAAAAACTTCTGACGTGGTTCCTGCAGAAAAGCTGTTGTGTTGACACAGCACTATACGTGATACCAAATAGATAAAGTCAGCAGACTTCTGCCTAATTATCCCCCATGTTAACAATCCTTTTAAATCAGGGTTCTCTGCTACTGCCTCTTGAGTAGCATGTTTCCACAAATTCACAGGTGTTAGACTAGGTAACCTACAAACTTCATATGCCTATCAGATCTTTCCTTTGCATTGTAGAAGAAAACATTCATAGTTAATTTCCCAGTTTCAAGGCTGCATGAGAGAAACTCTTCATGGAATGATAGAATGGCCCAGGTTGGAAGGGACCTCAAAAGATCAGCAACCTTCTGTGGGAGAAGGGAGCCCAGGTGCCCCTATATAACGCTGTCCAATTGCATCCTGAAAACCTCCAGGGATGGGGATTCCACCACATCCCTGGTGAGGTTGTTCCAGTGAGGGATTGTTCTTACTGTAAAAAAAGATAAATATTTTCTTACACCAAGGCAAAATCTCTCCCTGTACAACTTGTACCCATTGTCCTTTGCCTGCTCCACGTGGCTCTATGTGAAGAGAGAGACACTGCTCTCTCTGAGTACTTGAATATCATGATGAGATCCATCTGAGTTTTCTCCAGGGTGAAAAGACATAACATGTTGAGTCTTTCCTCACGAGGCAGCTTTTCCAGCCCTTTGGATCCTCTCTGGTCTGACTGCATCACTTTGAATTGTGGGGCTAGAACAGGGTACAGCACTCCATATGCAGCCTGACAAGCACTGAGTAGAATAGGATGATGACAAGTCATCTTCTCAGCACTGCGTGAATGTGAAGTACATCCCACAGTTGAAAGACTGCTGGTGGTGCCCTATTGCACCCCCCCTGAGTTGATGAGCTTCCATGGGGACTTATCCACAAACCTGCTACATCCCCAGCAGTACAGTTCTGACCTCTCTGGAGTTCATAAATAAAAAGTTAAAAATCTGAAAGGTGGCATAGAGAAGTGTTAAATTCAATAAATATGTACTTCAGACATACAATTTAGACATGTTGGTTATAAAATAATAATAATAATAATTAATAACAACAACAACAACAACAGTAAAGTTATGTCCAGGTAACTTTTCAGATCCTGTTCAAAAACTGTATGTGTTCTGGTAATTCACAAGTAACTTCATATAGAGAAAGTATCCATTGAAAGCAAGAGACAGGCCATTTGTGGAAATGTGGGAGTAATGGGTATTTATCTTGTCCTAGAGAATATGCGAATTGCTGTTTTGTAAGACAAATACATAAGAAACTAAAATGTAATTATTTGTAAAGCCATTAGAAATACTCTGATACCAAAACAGAGGACTTCAAATCTCTTTCTAGTGCGATCCTTTTGAATGAAATCTACTGAGAAAAAAATAGTCTGATGAAGGGACTAAACTTAGACCAGGGAGCAAAAAAGTAATGTGATGCACAAGGTGTCCAAATGAATAGCAGCAAAATTGATTTTAGACATGAGCATGATAAATACTGTTTCACAAAAATGTATCACATTGGTAGAAGTCTGTAGCATTTAATAGATAGAATATCATTTAAAACAGCATTTCTGTTGTGTAAAAATTTTTGTGTAGGGTTTGATTGAGCATTATGAGGGCTAGGTTTTGTGCTTTCTTGTGGCTATTGTCTGAGTACATGAGCTGCAGCCAGTCTATAAGGAGAATGTTATGGTTACAGGATGATGGCATAATGGGAGTATTACTGTGCAGTGCAGAATATTTGCAGATACTTCGTATTTCCCTAAGCTTAAGCTTATTCATTATTTTTATTTCCATTTATGTATATTGGCAGAGCTGACATCCAAATATGCATTCAGTCAGTTACTAAGCAGATTTGAATGGTTGCAGCTGTAAAAGCTATTAAAAGGTATTTTCAGCCATTCATCAACAGGAAAATATAGGGATAAAAAAGAAGAAAAAAAAAAACATTTTTGTTCGCATCTACAGCAAATAATGTGGCTAACTAGGAAGACTCTGAGAAATAAAATGATAACGATATTTCCAAATTACTTGGTTTTCTGTAATAGCACTGGTCTCCATGCAGAAGTGAAAAACAAAACACTACAGCTTTGAAGCTTGTAACATGTTATGTTAAAGACACCCTACGTATGTGTATCTTTCTGTGAAGTGTTTACATCTTTCAGTTGCATATTAAAATCTGCAACTTCTGGAAAAAGAACTCTTGAACTTCAGGAGCCTCCTTTAGAACCATGAAGCTTATCTTGTAGGTCTTTTAAAATTGGCATTTGGCACTATGATGTTTCGTTACATTAAAAAAAAAAAAAAAAAAAGTCAAGTTGATTTTGAGGAATTTGTGTGATTTCAATCTCCATGATTTCTTGCATAGGTTAATTAAATTAAAAAAACATTTTTGTAATTTCAGTTTGCTTTTTTGACTCCTTTTGCTGATTTATTTTGTAATTTTATTTTAAATCATTGAAATAGTCTTCATAGTAGAAATAACATTTAGTGTTAAGAGAGCATCAGTATATCTGTGCAACTGCAACTTCCTCTAAAAAATCATGTTTAGACTCTTCTTCAATTTCTATTTTATTTTTTTTATTACAGCAGTGTAGAGATCGAGTGTTACATACTAATGTTGACTTATTCTGTTATATTCTGAATAAATTTTAGCATATATTTTATTTTCCTATCTAGCAAGCACAGGAAGCAGCAATACTGTCTCTGTGAAATACAGTAAAATTTCATGGAATGTGCATAAAAGTTGATGGAAATTTGACACTTTGTGCAGCTTTCAGGAGGTGTTAGTGTTTCCTTTTAAGCTGTGTGGATATGAGGCATGGTTGTTTTTGTTTAAAGAACTTCCTCAATTGTAGGTTTTAAATGACTAGATTTAAACTGTGATGCTTTTTACTAGGAAAGAAGTAAATGAAAATTAATACTTGCTAAGAAAAAAGAATTTTGGCCTTTTCTACTATAAAGATTACAGACAAATTTTCCAAATGCAAATAAACATCTTAGTGTTTTCTTACTGCATTTTTACACTTTCTTCCTAAATGTAACTTTCAGAGGTAACTTTGAGGCACTGTATTGATTTTGAAGCTTAGCAAATCCAGACGTGGATCTGTGTTGTACAGTAGTTCAAAATTTTGCTCTGAAGTTATCGTTATTCTTTTTTTTTTTTTTTTTTTTTTTAATCTCTAAACGCTTCCCTGTGCCTTACCTCTCTCTCCCCTGGATTGTTGTGTTTAAAAAAAATAAATGTTCTAAGCTCACTAGTCAAGATAGGACTCTATATGCAACTTTCGATGGGTCAACATAAATAATGTGTGTTTTTCTCCTGTGTTTATAGAAGAGGTGGAGGAGGAAAGAAAGAGTAAGGAAGAGGACAAAGACAGTGAAGACGCCCACAAAGATGATGACAAACACACAGAGAGAAGTATGTAATGTTAAAACTATTATGCTTCACTGATGGCACGTATTAGGAAACACAGAATCACTGAGGTTGGAAGGGATGCCTGTGCATGCGGACTACCAGGACATTTTCTGCAAAGCTGCTTCCTAGCCAGTTAGTTCCCAGCCTAGACTGGTACCCAGGCCTACTCATATTCAACTGTAGGGCTTTGCATTTTCTTTTGTGACCTTCATGAAGTTCCTGTTTACCTATTTCTCCAGCTTGTCAAAATCAGTCTGACAGCATAACTATATAGTGTAGCAACCATTCCTTTCAGATTTGTATCTTCTGCAAATTTCTGAGGGTGCCCTCTATACTGTCACTTCAGTCATGAATGAAGATGCAAGTTCTGGTCTCAGTATTTACCCCCAGGTTATGTTACTAGTGACTGGCCTTAAATGGGACTTGGTGCTGCCAATCACAACTTTTGGAGCCCAGCAGCTGAACCAGTTTCTTGCTGTCCATTTTTCCAGGTCATACTCAGTCGGTTTCTCTTAGGATGTTTTGGGTACCAAAAACAGTACTAAAAAACAAGATAAACAGCATCCCCTCACCCACCAAACCAGTCGTCTCATCATAGAAGGTTGCCAGGCTGATGAAGCCAATTTTGTTGCCCTTTATGTCTCTCACCAAACTCAGCTCAAGGTGGCCTTTGCCTTTCTTAACTCCATCCCTGCATGCTTCATTTTTTGCTTAGGCAATTGAGGTGTTCCCCTGGGCACAGCTTCCAGCCATCTGCCATGACAGTGGTGAACCAATCCTGTTGTTCTATGCACCTGCAGGCAGAGTGGGAGCCACTGTGCTGGTGCTTCCAGCCTTCGTCGTCATGGGAGTCTCTATTTCACAACTAAATAAGCTCACGTTCTGCCCATACATCCTTTGATATAGCTGGTGGTTCTAGTTCTTGAAGCTGCAAGATCTTACAGTTTATCTAGTCTATCTCTTCCTAATGATCTCTGATTTCCCTGACATACTGACATAGCTACTTTGGCGTGGTGACATAACTGTCCCACTGTTTGCACCACCCGTAGGCAAGAAATTCATCTTCATCTGCCACTGCTTCTGTAAAGTTAGAAATATAACTCACATAGCATACATAATAAAAGTAAAGAAAAAATAAGAATGAAAAGCAGCTGTTTCTTGTGCTTTTACAGTTTCAGTGAATCTTCTTTATCTACTACTAATTTTGTCTTTCTGATTTGCCCTCAGGTTTGAGGTGAAGGGTTTGGGGGTTTGGAGGTTATGGTGTTTGGATGCTGGGCACATGCCCACAGTATGCTCTATAGCTTCCCTTACTGATAATTTACCTAGGCATGTCATTTTTATGCATGTCACTAAGAGGATACTGTGCCAGGAGCTGGAAGAGAAAATGAGGTCTCTCTTTGGTTCTTCTATATACTTCATCACTGCAATGAAAATAACATCTATAATGTTAAATTTAAACTTAATATTTTTGGGGCCCCTTCTTTCATCAGATTTTTACTTTCCATCTTGTTCAAATAGTAAAAATAATAATAATAATAAAATGTTTACAAAGTTTTGACTATTTTCTCAGTCGGGTTGGTGGTGCAGGTTAAAAATTAATGAAGGGTAGGAAAGAGCTCTGTGCTGATACAGGCAGAACAAAGGAGAAGTTTTACTTGGCGAAGAGGTTACTGA
This sequence comes from Aythya ferina, assembly GCF_964211825.1. Taxonomy (NCBI): domain Eukaryota; kingdom Metazoa; phylum Chordata; class Aves; order Anseriformes; family Anatidae; genus Aythya; species Aythya ferina. The sequence continues at coordinate 163,585,841 of NC_140296.1, forward strand.
GAAAAGGATAACTTTTTTGGAAGATGGTTGTGTTTTGCTTTTCAGAAGCCATGTTGCATTATAGGATAGTGCTGGTAGGAGCAGGAGGAAGTGGAGGCAAGTGAGAAGGGAATGGTGGTGGTGTAGAGTGATCTTCGATTTGAGGGTGTGGTTTGGTGAATCACAAAGCAGAACTCAGCAGCAGTGTATGGAGATCAAAGGGACTGTTGTTCTGTTTCAATGTCATCAAATACATTGTTTTCCTGAAGGCATTGTTACTGCTTTAGAATGAAAAATGCTTACACTAGGAAAAAATGAAACTTCATAATAACCATGTTATTCTGCAGATACCTATTTCTTTGTTTTGTGTTTTTAAGGTTCCTCACCAGCAGTTTTATCTAATTGTTTCAGGTGAAGTGTCCAGGAGAAAGCGTTCGAAATCTGAGGATATGGACAGTGTACATTCTAAACGTCGTCGGTATGTGGGAGAAGAAGATTACGAAGCAGAACTCCAAGTAAAAATTACAGCCAGAAGAGATGTTGACCAAAAATTACAGAAGGTACAGTGGAGGTGCAGAATGAAGATGGCCATACCATATCTGTCTCTAGTCTTAACATTTTAGAAATAACTGTCTTTTCCCACACAGTCCTTGCTCCCCCTCACCACACACTTTCTCTTTTTTTTTTGTTTAAAATTGTACATAATTCAAATAACAATGGTGGTTTAATTTATAAAATTCTGCATAACTCTGCTTTTAAGAAGAAACCAAATATCATTTGGAAACTGTGCTGCAGAAGTTATACATTTATTTGGAATGTGTTAAGCATTTAAACTCTTTAAGCTTCGTGTGACTGTAGATGGAGACCAAAATAACCTCAGTGAAGGAGACATTTTAGTGTGATGCAGGTTTATATGTTGTGCTTTTTGTACCCAACTTTAAGGAAGGTCTCTCTCCAAATAAAAGTGTAATCAACATAATGTTTTGCAGACTTCTGTAGAGCTATTACTTGTCTATTTGACTGCACCATTGGTGTGTGAAGAAACCTATGTTCTTGAAGAAAAATATTGTGCACTTACTCCATTAGTTAACTAGCTAATACTATTGTAGCTTTGCTAATGTAGAATCCAGGCTATGCTAATGTGTATTGTAGCTTTGCTGATGTAGGATCCAGAAAACTTAACCACTTTCATTGCTTGTTTATTTCTTTTTCCTAAGGAAGATTTTTACGCTGCAATAGTCATGATTTAAGAGTGGGAGAGAAATAATAAAAGTAATAAGTAAACTTTGTAGAAATCAGTCTCCTCCATATTTAGCTTCTGCAACAAAAGCTATATAGGCCATTTCTGCTTAGGGGAAAGTGCATATCAAAAAGAAAAGTTTTGCTGAACATCTTTAGTTTCCATTCTTTGAATGCCATTGTCCCTTTAAAGAGTAGAAAAGAAAGAGGAAAAACTAACCTATGTAAACACAACACTATGATAATATTTTCTGTTAGTGTTCTTTTTATCAGTAATAAAACCATATATATTTAAATTAAATTAATTAATTTCTTGATTTAATGGCAGAGAAAGGGCATGTTTATTTGCCAAAATAGATGTAGAAACCTTGCTTAGCTGTGCTTACTGGTGACTATAATTACTTTGATTGATAAAGTGCAGCCATTGTCGTTGTTCTTTTTGTGACAAGATTCTTTTTGAGTCAAGGATATTTTTGTAGACATCCTTCTGAATTTTGAGATTATATTAATACATATATTTTTTAATTAATAATTTGGCAGGTTATCCAGAGACTGTTAGAAGAAAAACTTGCTGCTTTACAGTGTGCTGTATTTGACAAGACTCTGGCAGACTTGAAAATGAGAATAGAGAAAATAGAATGTAACAAGAGGCATAAAACTGTGCTTACTGAACTACAGGTGAGTGGTTGTGTATTGAATTGGATTCTAGAGTCAAATTTAAAAAGTAAGATCTTCAGCATTTAGTATTAAGTTTCCTGTAGTTGTTGTTATGGAAGCCATTTTGACTCACAGAGAGAAGTGGGGACGAGAGAAAAAAACAAAAGCAAATAGATGGGTTATGTTTGTGCAGTTGTGAATAGCAATGAAAATTCTTGTCTAAGGTGTGATTGTGATACACACATGTCTATCTGCTGATTTGAAATCATGTGGTAGCTCTGTATTTCTTGGAAAGAAAAATTTCCCCTGATGCAACAGTATTTTTGTATTGATTTCTTAGATGTATATCTTTGGTTTGTGTAATTTCTTTACAGGTTCTTGGGGAGGATGTTTATGGATTTCCTTGTTTTTCTTCTTCTTCTTCCCATTTAGGCTAAGGTTGCTAGATTGACAAAGCGGTTTGGTGCAGCCAAGGAGGACTTGAAGAAAAGACAGGAAGTAAGAACTGCATTCGTTGTATTTGCTTTTCTGAGCTAGCCTAAGCTTTGTATAGAATAATAAAGGAATTTTATACATAGAAAGATGTGACTGGGTTCAGTGGTGTTCAGAAATAAGTTTATCTTACTTGGGTAAAACAAAGTGGTATGAAAGAAAAGGGTCTTTAACACCTGTTATGTAATTCTCACTTGCACAGAATGTCCCTTATACACTGTTAGTGTGAAAGTTCTTTAAATTATGTATAAGTAAATGTAATTTACTTCAATATGAAGAGTACAGAGTGAATCCCAGGTATTGGGGACAGAGAAGAGAGGAATGAATACAAACAGAAATATTTCTCTGTGCCTAGAATAAATATTTTGGGTTATTTATCATGAAGAAATGGAAGCTAAAAGTCCATAAAAATCCAGAAAGAAATTTTGGTTCTCGTGCTATAAAAACCTGAAGGCGAGAGACTTACAAAGAGGGAGGATGTAGAAAAGGAGATGGGTAGGTCCAAATAGGCTTTGGGCGACTTGTAAATCCTGTCAAGTTCCTGTGCGATTTTGGCTCCAGCAAATTTGTACCTCATACAGAAAGGAATTAATATGAAACAATTAAACCATGAGTTTGCAAGCTTATTCAGTTGTGTGCTTCTGTTTTGTTTTGGTTTTGGTAGAACCCACCAAACCCACCTCTGTCTCCAGTGAAAGCAGCAAGTGACACTGTGAGCACAACCAATACAACATACCGGTAAGCAAAGCAAGTCGCTGTGACCATGGTAAAATGTAGAATAGGACACTTGTAATACCTCATGTAAAGGAAGATCGTTCATGTTTTGTTTTGTTTTTAATTAAAGTGTTCTCCCTTTTCCTTCATTTTGCTGTTCAACTGGAAAATTCCACTTTCTTTCACAGAATTCACAAATGGACAGAATTGAATCCGTTCCTAGGTAAACTGGGGGTTGTTTTAGCAGTTAGAAATAATAGATTAAAATGGAAGTCTAACTTCAAGGAAACAAAAATTCTGTTGGCAGAAGGCAGACTCAGTGAAGCATTTGAAAATTTGAAATTAAATATTCTGTGGGGCTTTGTTTTTGAGAGGATTTTTGTTTTTTATTCGGGGACTATCCAAGGTTAATTGCATAGGGGGCAGAAAATAAATAGGTTTAGAAAATATTAATGAAAAGAGCAGTTGTAAAATATTTTTCCCCCCATCATTGTACTGTGTATCATTATATCTGATGGTGGTGGATTGAGAAATGCTAACTGAAGCTTCTTTCTATAGAAATGCTGGCACAGTGAGGCAGATGTTGGAGTCGAAGAGGAGTGTAGGAGTGAGCACAACAACGACGTTTCAAGCCTCTCTAAGTACAGGTGAGAAACTGCCTACAGACTTTATAAATACGCTTCTTAAAAGTTTTATTGCTTCCTGTTAATTAACTGAACAGTGTAAAACTGTGTCCTATGACTTTTTTTTTTCCCTGGCATCAGAAAGCACTACTCTAAGTTCCATAACACATTCCCAATTTTAGAATAGAATAGAATAGAATGGTTCAGTTTGAAGGGACTAGGTCTTCCACGTTAGTGAGGGCATTTTCCAAGTGGCTCTTGAACACTGGCATGGAGCATCAATCACCTTTCTAGGAAGCCTGTTGTAGCATTTGACCACCCTCACAGTACAGAAATCTTTCCATCTATCTAGTCTAAACCTCTCCTGGTGCACATTTATGGCATTCCTGCGCATCCTGTCATCTATTACCAGGGAGAAGAGACCAACACTTCCCTCTCCACTTCTCCTCAGGAAGTTGTAAAGAACAATGAGGTCACCTCTTAGCTTTCTCATCTCCAGACAAGACCACCCAGGTGTCTTCATGCCTCATAAGGCATGCCTTTCAGTCCTTCTAACATCTTTGTTGCCCTCCTTTGGAGGGCATTTATTTTGTGCTTACATCTGTATAGTGTGATTACCAGGCAAGGCAAAAAATGCATTTGCTTGGCCAACCAGAACGTATGAGTAAATGAGAAGCTTCAACAGAATGCATGCCTGGCTAAGACAGGAAGATGTGCAGCCTCTCCACTGCTGAGAAGTAATATACATGGCTCCCAGGCCATTTTTTTACTCGCTGATTATCATCCCCTCTGACTGTTGGTTACAAAAGTTGAGTGGGGAACTAAGGGAAGTCACAAGCCTGAGTTCTTAAGGGAATCATCTTGACAAATGGAATTCCTGTATTAGAATTTTGTAGGGAACGTAGAATCAAAATCACCATTAATTACCATCATGTAGACACTGTATCTTCAGTTTTGAAAACTGCTTAATATTGAATATTGATTTTTTTTCCAACAGAACCATCTCATAGTGGGACTATAATGGCTATGTGTAGTGTGTAATGCTCCCAATCTTCAGATTTAATCCTGAGATTCTGTTGCATAAAAACAAACATCCTTTTTGACACATTAATCCGTGATTTCAGTAGAACATTTTGGTTATCATGTCCTATCTGTACAAAGCAAGTTAGTCAACTGATTTAGCTTTTTCTTTTCTCATGTTTTCTGAAGGACCAGTTGTTCTACCATTTCTGTAACACGTTTGAAGTGCCATGGTTCATATGTGTTTATCATTTAAATCTCAGAGCTTTTCTCAGCCTTTATGTCATAGTTGTTTGTATTTTTTGTCATTTGTATATAGTTTTTCAAACTGAAATACAGTATTGACTAACTAGGCCATTTAATATCACAATTCAACAGTACAACAGAAAAGGAGTTTATATATACCCTTTCTTTGCAAAAAGTTAATCATATTCCAAACCTTTGCATCTGTTATGTTGGAGTGAAACTTCCCACTTGGTTCAAATACTTAATTATTTTTTTTCTTTTTTTTCTTTTTTTTTTCTTTTTTTTTTTTTTTTTTTTGGTGCGTGTGTATGTGTAGTACCAGCTTCCACTTTCGTTGCTCCTCAAATACCTGGCAGTGGACATCCTAAGCCTCAGACTCCAGTGACCTCCAGCCCTTTGACAACAACAGTTCTTTCCACAGCTAACACAGCTGCAGTTGTGGGCACAAGCCAAGTGCCCAGTGGCAGCACTCAGCAAATGTCTGTCTCATTGCAGTCTTTGCCCGTAATCTTGCATGTACCTGTTGCAGTGTCATCCCAGCCTCAGCTTCTTCAAGGCCACACAGGAACTTTGGTCAATAACCAGCAGTCAGGCAGCGTTGAATTTATATCTGTACAAAGCGCATCTACAGTTGGTGGCCTTACCAAAACTACAGTGTCTTTGGCATCAACTAACACAACTAAACCAAATAACAGCCCATCTGTGCCCAGTCCCAGTGTTCAGAGGACCTCTCCAGCCAGTGCTGGATCTATAGGGACAACTTTGGCAGTACAGGCTGTTCCAACTGCACATCCTGGTGCACAGACCACAAGAACTTCTTTGCCCACAGTGGGTACTTCAGGACTTTATAATTCTACCAGCAGTCGAACTCCCTTACAGATGAAGATTCCCCTCTCTGCATTTAGTAATACAGCTCCTGTTGAACCTCCCACCATTACAGCGCCCAGAGCTGGTAAGTTATGCTTGACTATTGGCACTGGGAAAGGAAAATGGTTGTCAAAGGGAAACAAAAACATCTAGTCCTTTGGAAATTTTGTTAGTGTATTTCACTGAGATGTGTCTTCTGAGTGGTCTTTCTGTTGAAATTGTCAAGATCAAAATCATCTGTCACAAATGTTGCAGCCATTGTTGAAAATCATCTCTTGTTAGGGGTAAACAGTGTGGCTCTGTAAACTTGGTTTTATTTAGAACTTGTTTTACAGTATTTCTAGCATGAAATCAGAAATTCCCATTCTATTATTAACAGCTTGATATTCATGTTTTTTAATACAGTCTCACAAAATAATCTGTTTGCCTTTCCTAAGCAAAGACATACAGAAAAGAAAGTATATTAATTGACGTAATTTTTACAACACTTAAAGGTAAACACAGTGGGGAAAAGACACAACTGAATATTAATCTAATTCCGAAGAAGTACATTTATTGTCTATAAAACAAAGTCTCTGAGCACAATGAAAGTCCAAAGATGGTATTTAGATGAGCTATTTTAAATGCTTTCCCTTCCATCTTTTGCCATGCCATTGTGATTCTCTGTACTTCTGATTTTACATACCTTGACATCTTTTTCTAAGTGGTCCTCAAGATTTTCTAAGTGGTCCTGAGTGAGTTGGAATCATAGCCAAGAGTTTCTAATTGGCACAGTATGATGTTAGGATTAACTCAAGCAGAGCTTGACATCAGAAATAATTTAATTTTTCCATCTCTAAAATACCTGTGTCAAAATCTGTCTTCCATCAACATGACAGCTATACGCTTTGTATTTAGTTTTTATCTGTAAAACTAGTATAATGATATATAATACAACCTAAAAAGGGTTGCATGGCACAGATCAGGGACAGTGACCAACAGAAGGCTCTATGTGCCCAGAAATTTGTCTTGTTTTCTGCAGTTTGCAGAGCCTTGGTGGATCCCCCAGTGGTTTTCTCACCAGAACTGAAACACTGCTTTGGGCCAACACTGTTACTGCTAAGCTCTGGTTAAAATGAAAGGGAGCGAGAAGGGAGAATTTGGATTTAAATGGTTACTTCAAATATTCAAGCAATTTCTGCTTAAGTTGCTCGTATAGATGTGTGTTTGGTTGAGCTAGGAAGAACGCTCTCTCCCTGCACAGCTTACCTCAGTTACATATTTTGCAATCTAACCATCCATTGTTTAGTCAGTTTTCACATAAAAATGTTGAGTAACTTTTTTTTTTTGTTCTCAGCTTAATATCTTGTCTGTTTACATACAGAGGCAAGAGAGGCTGGAACTATGTTTTGTCCTCAGATAACCAAGGGAATTGTTCACTAAATATTTGGAATACGGTGTCAGACTTTCAAGGAAGGGAATGAATATTACTTCTATGCTGAAAAGTGCCATTTTGCTTTTTTGTAACTTCTATTCCCTCTGAAAATAATAGTAGTAATTAAGCTTGAATACTTGCAGTTGACACTCAGGGCTGAAAAATATTAAATGTACCACATAGTGAATGTTTAGTATCAAACAACTTCAAATGTTGCCTCCCAATTTGTATAGTGGATAGCAGTATTCAGTACTGATTAGATACTGCAAATGAACAATTTCTTGACCCCTCAGAAAACCAGACAAGCAGGCCACCAACAGATACTTCGGCAAACAAGAGAACTGCTGAGGGAACAACCCAGGTAGGTTGTCGATTATGTTTCTATATAAACTTCTAAAGTTACAATCCACAGGAGATAAGCTCTTTACCTTTACTGCTCATAATGAAACTATTTTAGTTTTCTTTTTGTGCCATCCTTTCTAGTTTCTGTCCATTTGTATTTTTCTTCTTCTTCTGATCCAGAGTATTACTGGGAGCATGAGCTTCTGGTAATCCTTTCAGAAGTTTTCCAATGTGTTTGTGTAAGTAGATGACTTAGTAATTCCAGAGAACAGTAAAACCGTGTCTGGTACCACAGAGCTAACATGAAAGAAAACCCTGCTTAGTTTTTGTCTTAAGGCCTTGAACTTAAAGATACAAGTATTTTGTAAATTATTGCAGCTCTTTCATTTTCACACTAATCCAGAAGTTATTAAGAAATGGAGTTATATTTCATTTCCATGTCATTAAAAAAAAAAGAGAAAAGAAAAGAAAGAAAAAAATTTCTTCAGGAATAACTACTTCATGATAAAGGGGAACTTCTGGATTCTTCATCTAAAATTTGTTGACCTTGCTTTGAAATTTTAAGATTGAATTTAAGCTACTTAAAATAACTTGTAATTAAGTGTTTTTTTTTGCATACAGATATTTCACAAAGCACCTCGTACTTAACGTTGTTGTTGATTGGAATACATTTAACTGTGGGGAATAAAATGAATTACTTCTAGCCAAAATTTCCACATTTAATGGTGTTTCAAGGTGCAGATAAATCTGAATTGTATTTCAAAGCAAGAAGAAAATATTCTGTTTTTCACTTGTTGCAGAAATAGTCTGACAGAGATGACCAGTATTATAGATCATAAGTCATGCCTTACTGAACCTTTTAATTAAATTGTTTAATAAAGAATGGTTGTCATTTTTAAAAGATACCTGTGGATTATAGCTATAAAAAATTGTCAGTGTTTGATATGTAGGAAATTAAGTATCAGAATGGTTGACAGATTAATGGCTTTAAGATCTAATTTTCAGTATAAGATGCATATTTTGAAATTTTTCTTCTTTGGTAGAGCCTGAAACCCGGAAAAGATTTTGGAAAAAAAAGATTGTGTGTGATAGTGGTATTTAGCAATGGAAGGTGAGCAAGGAGGAGGGAACTGATAGACACAGGATGCTTTCTGGTTTTCAGACTTTTGTTATAGTGTATGTTTGTAGGTTTGCTTTCGATCAAACCAGTTAAAGCATGTGTAATGCCATGGTTAATAAAGAAGGACCAGATGCATTTTAATTGGCTAGTGAGGTATGAAACTGACGTGCCATGTCATTTGAAAAATCCAGTTAATGCCACCTGCTTTTTGTTATGTAAGATCCAAAATATTATGTATTACTCCGCACTTCACAGCTCTCAGAACAAAAAGTAGTTCGCTGTGTGCCGTATACCTGTGGCATATTTGATGGTACAACTTTGATCAATTGTTTCGAAAAGCAGTTGAAACATGAAGAGACCTCATCAGAAAATAAAGAAGCGATAGAAGCAGCACAGAGGAATTTTAACTTCCCCGAGGATGTCCTCTTTGGCTTGGAGGAAGAGGAAGAAGATGCTAAGAGCATCAAAAACACCCACAAGCAGACTGGCTGGGCAGCTAACCTATTAAAACAGTGGCTGGCCAAAAATGGCAAGGATCCTAGCTTTGAATTGGTCCCAGTAAGTGAACTCAATGATATTCTAAGAGAGTTCTATTACACGATAAGGAATCATGATGGAAATACCTACAGTGTGGCAAGCTACAAGTCAATGCGTGCTGGCTTAAACCGGCATCTCAAAATGCCACCGTATAATCGTCAGATTTGCTTAATGAAGGACAAAGAGTTTGCTAGTGCAAACATGGTATTTGTGAGTGTGCTGAAGATGCTGCGCATGCAGGGAAAGGATGAGACTCACCACCATCCTCCTATAGCTGCTGAGGACTTGCGTAAAATTAAACAGTCTGGTGTGCTGGGATTGCACAGTCCCCTGGCACTCGTCAACAAGGTGTGGTTTGATTTGCAGTTGCATTTTGCCAAACGAGGGAGGGAAATTTTAAGAGATCTGGCTCCAGATGCTTTTGTTGTTGAGAAAGACAAGAATGGGCGTCGATATGCCATGTTTAGGTATCCTGGCAAAGGAAAAAATGGAGAAGATCCTCATAAAATGGGTAAAATGTATGATATGCCAGGGGACCCAAACTGTCCTGTTTTATCCTTGGAGCTTTATTTGTCTAAGTTGCCTCCGGAGCCCCCTGCCTTTTACCTGCATCCTTTAAAGCTAACATCAGAGCAAATGCAAGAACAACCAGTATGGTACAAAAGAGAACCAATGGGTGTGAACTACTTAGGTACGATGATGCCCAGGATAAGTGTGGCAGCCAGGCTCTCCCAGCGATATACCAATCATTCGCTCCGAACTACCACCATCCAGCTACTGTGTGAAGCAGGACTGGGGCCTAGAGAAATAATGGCAGTGACGGGCCATCGCTCGGAGTCTGCTATTAGACACTACTGGGGAGCTGCAGAAGTTCGCTACAGGGCTTGGTCAGATATAATGGAGAATAACGCCCCCAGTTACCTATATAGCAAGATCCCAAATGAAGTCATAAAAGAATCACTGTCTGGTGCCTCCACCTCTTCTATAAAGCATGTTGTTGTAGAACGAGGCAAAATTTTATTTCCTAAGAAATCTGGGGTGCTACCTGGCAATAGTTCTGTGACTTTAGTCCCTAAGGGACATACAACTCACAAATGTAAAAGCCCCATCCTGTTGAACCACAGTTCTTCCAAGGTGTTTCTCCCAACGAACATAGACAGTGTGAACCTAACTGACAGTCCCCTTCAAGGCTGTTGTAATGATCCTGTCTTCATAAAGCGTGTGATAAAACAAGAACCGATGACTTGATGCTTCTGTAATGGAACTGATTTTGAATGAGTTATTAAAATGGAAAAATTATCAAATTTGTTTTTTCACTTGGTCTACTAGGGAAATTTCTTGTGGTCTAGTTTAGCAAGAAGTATCCTGTTCACACTCCTGAAGGGAGCTATGGAACAGAAACTTAAAACAGAGCAGGGCTTGGAGTTTGTATGACTTTCTGTGGCAGCTGGGACTTTTAAGTGGCTGAGCGGAGATATTTTAAAAAAAAAAAAAAAAAAAAAAAAAAAGGAAAGGAAAGGGGGATATTGATTTCCACTGAGCTGAAGAGCTATGCTTTCTACACTAAAGTGCATGGCTTTTATATTTTGTGAAGAGTGTATTTATTACACCAGTCTGTGCCTGCTGGCACTACTGTAGCATCTTACAAATCAAATACTTGATTACTGGAAATCAAAGAGAAATGTACAAGCTGAATGAAACAGACAGAGATACGCTACAAATAGATACACGTGCATGAAAACACCTGGAATTGCTTGACCACTGTCACTCTCTTTGTTCAAGTTGTTGCCAGAGGACTGTGCTGTTTTTTGTTGTTGTTGTTTTAAACATTTAAAATTTATTTCACCTGTGAGCTACAGATTTCTGTTGCAGAGCCTTTGTTTTCATCTTTCAGATTTCTGGCTAAGATTTCAGTCGTTCTGAGCTCCAAAAGCACTATTTGATACAAATTATACTAAAATTGATATCTCTTCAGTTGTGCATGAAATGAGGAAAACGTTCTCAAAAGAGTTGAGAATAAGTTTATTGCTTAAATGGCCAGTAATTAGAATTGAAGTGTTGTCTCTGTGTGTGCTTATCTTATGAGAGGTGTATTTTGTATTTCCCTCTCACCTTCCACTTTATTCCATTACCTTTCACACTGCCTTTGCGGTACAGTCTTTGACAGTCCATCAGAACTCTCTCTCAAGAAGCATGTCCTGGTTTTCCCCACCAAACGCTATCAAAACACTCCATTTAGTTTTAACTTTAGATTAGCTCATTAGTCACTCTATTAAACTGATCCTATCATTACATTTTGCATAGGAGGGTTTTGACAGGTCAGAAATCCTCACAGGAAAGTGGATATGAATTACGTCTGAGAAATGAAATTGTATTTTAAGAAGGTTCTTTAATGAAAAAAATTACAAACCAGGAAGGCTAGTCATAGTTCGTTTTTAATGAGCCATAGTAGAGAACCTGACTTGACTCATGGTTTGTCTTTCCTTTTCTATGCCATAATTTTTCATTACAGATTCTGACAAATAGAGAAATACTACTATAAAAATGAAAATTTGGCCATCAAATCATGGTCTAGGTTGGAAGAAGAAACAGCATAGCATTTAAAACTGCTTTCCGTTATATTAGCTGAATAAAATAAGAATGGCTTCATCCTTTTGAAATGCATGCATACATACTTTTGTGTATGTGTGTGAACATAGCTTATCACATTAAGGACTCAACTGGAAGTGTTTATGTTGCTCAGTAGTAGAATAAACTAGAGAAATATTCCAGCTGAAATAATACATTTGCCATGAAAAATTCTTAATTCTTTGCAGAATTTCCTTGCTGAAAAAGACTTTCAAATACAGAATGTGATTTAGCATTTTGTCATAATCTGAACAAACATCAAGCCGATGCCTGGCCTTAGCAATCTTAATCTTGGCTGATGATGATGATCTTTGTGGCCTCGGGTAGATCAGTTATACTTACTTGATCAGTTTTCTGCAGCATAAGAGCAGTGTGGAGTGTTCAACTTTCTGCGTGATCTCATTAAAGATTAAGAGGTTTTGAGATTGCTACATACATCTTATGTGTTTATTTTATGTTTACAGGCAGTTTTATTTGCTGCTGTTATAAATGAACAAGCAAGTTGATTAGGTATAATTCTAATATAAAAATTATTTCTGCCACACAGTCCTACGCTTGCTTAGTTGCAGCATCAGTTTGTGACATCATTGACTATAGAAAGGTAATCACACATCCAGAAATATTTTATCAAGCATATAATAAATCAAACAGAAATGGCAAAGCAATCCTTTTCTAGTGACTAGAAATAAAAATTGACAAAAACAAAGGGCAAACTGTGCTCACAGTAAAGGAGAACTGTGCAGTACCTTATTCTAAGATTTTCTAGAATAATGTAGGTTTCCAAATTCTAGGGCTTCGTAGAATTCATAATTCAACTTGACTGGAAAATTTCATTTTTTGTTTGAAAAGGTTTGCTCCAAACTTTCACCGAGATGGAAACGTATTATTTTCTCTGGCATAGAAATATCCTGTTGTCTAGAGATAGTTCCTTGTTCTGGCATAACAGAGTTGAACATTTATCCTGCAGAAACAATAAAAGTATGTTGCCAGGAGATCATTTTGTTTTTGTTCCCTTTTGCTGCATACTATTATGGTCATACTGACCACATGCCCTGCTCTGGTCCTAACTGCATCTGTGTAATTAACTATAACAGCATATTGCTAATAGTTTAATTCCTTAACACAAATCTAGTGGGTAATTCAAATCGGAGAAAAAATAAAAATAATAAAAAGAAAGGACTATTGTGGCAAATCTGGGCATGTCTCTGATTCTTCTAAAATACCATTTGGCTTCTAATTTGACTTCCATTCTATTGAATGATAATTAAGTATTTTTAGCTTCTAATTTGTTAAATTGTAATTTTACTGACACCAACTGTATACAAAGTCTTCTTACTACCTTCAGCTTGAACCTGATACTTCAAAGCTACTGACTGCAGTACTACTATGTTTTTATTTTCATATGAGAGTAAAATTTTTTGAAACTGAGAAAAAGCATTCCTGGTTTGGGCTGGAAGTAGGATTGCTTTGAAAGGGCTGGAGTTGTTAAATATTGGTGGAAAGCTTAATAGAATGAATTTTAATTAGTAGAATATATTTCTAGCCTTCTGCAAGTGAAAAATCTTCCCTATGCCTCCTCCCACTTCCATTCCAGATCCATTAAATGGATCTTCCCTACATATATTTCCTCTCTAGAAAAGCTGAAGTAGGCAAACAGAGCAGGTGTTTGGCTGCTTCTGTAAAGTCAGCTTTGCCTGCGTGTGCAGTAATATGGGGGAAGTGGTCTCCCCCCACATCACCCCTCTCCTTTTGCCCTGTTATTCTTTTCTGAGAAAATTTTAAGTCAGTCCTGTTTATTACAGTACAGCTTATATGCTGTGTTCATGAAATCTATCACGGTTGCCATGAATTGAACTCCTCGGTGGCAGTCTCAGCAGAGAGTCTCAAACAGCGTGATAACTAATTTTGTTATTTTTTGTTTCCTTTTCCATTATATTTCCATTACATGGTAGAGCATGTTAGTGAACCAACAGGTTAAGTACAGTTTGTTGTGATTTTTAAGGCACCATTGGTTCAAATCTTAGTATAGAATTGTTAGTCATAATTTAAAATTCCCTTTAAAAAATGAATATAGCAAATAACACATTGAAATAAATTTATCATGTGTCACTCTTGAATTTTTCTAATTAGATTGTCTTGTAAAATTCATTTTCCATTTCAGTTGCAAAAAAAAAAAAAAAAAAAAAAAAAAAGCATTTAGCCTTTACCAAGTCAACTGAATTTGTTTTGTTTTGTTTTCCTGCCATGTCAGTGATTAAATTCCATTTTCCATGTTGGAGCTGATTCTGAAAACAGGGAAATGACAGTGACCTTTAATAATAAATGTTATTAGTTGATCATCTCATTTTCATAATGAAGCTTCAGTGTGTGTGTGTGAACTTCTGTTTTCTGTGTTGTTTTTGTTGTAAATTTGGAAATCTCTGCTGTTGGTTGCTTCAAGGAGTACCCTAATTTTTATTTTTATTAAGTGAGTGTAGTATCTGACAGTATAAGTTTTTTTTCTTATTTCTATGTAAGTAATTCATCCCCACTGTAAGGTACTGTGATCTACAGTGTGGGAGATGAAAAAGGTAAATGTTCTTCACTGTACGCACTTTTCCTGTGCCCACAGAAGAACTCAGTTGTGCAGAATGTCAAATATCTGAAGGCATTGGAACAATGCTTTGAAGCGGAAAGCTTTCTTAGCTTTGTGGTTTTAGTCTGGTACATCTCTGGTTATCCTCTAGAACCATGCAGCTTTTCAGTAGTTGAACACTGTCTAGGTTGGTATAGTCAAAGTTATCAGTAAGCAGCTTGGATGTAAGGTTTTGCTCTACTTCTACTTCTCCTTTTTCAGCCCTCCACTGCTACTTGCTCCAAAAGGGATGGTCCCAGGGATGTAGGAGGGGGCATCTTACTGTGTTTGTCGTAGTCTCTGAACTTAAATTTTTTCCTGTTTGCACAGAAATTTAAAGCATGCTGTTCAGTCACAGTCATTTTGCCAATGGCCATTCCAATGCCTCAGGTCCCAGAACTGCATTTTTAAACACATGATGAGCACTTTTAATGTATTACAGTACACACTATTGTTACAGAAATTTAGTTATATAACAAGTCTTTATAATGGTTTTAAAGTATTTTATTATGAATCCCAGTTACAGATACAGGAATTATATATATATATATATAATATAATATATAAATATATACATGGCATACTGAGGGAATCTATGAAAGTGATTTATTACATTGTGACGTAAAATAACAGTGAGCAAACTTGAATGGGGTTGGATATGTTAAAACTGGCTGACATAAAATCAGCCTATTCAAGAATGAGTATGTTATATTTGTTGTACCACTAAGTCAGGCAAATAGTCTTTTCTTCCTTGTTCCTCACTCTGGGTGCACCTTATCCTCTTACGGAGCAAAACGGTCTAAATTTCATCTGTGCATTTCACCTTTTCAGCTAATGTTAGGTTGTAAAAAAAAAAACCACCAGTGTCCAATCCATTTCCCATTGTTTATGACATGCCTTGATTTGTTTGGTTGTCTACAGTTTAATTTAAGCCATTTTGCTGACTATTGGAAGTTTATCTGGTAAAATGTTAATAAAGTACATTTATAACTTTTTTCCCTTCATTTGCAATGTGTAACGAACTTTGTGAGTGTCTGTTGGGGAAACAATGTGAACAAAGTGGACATATCACCTTAAAACGTATATGCAGCGATTAATTCTATATTGTTGAAGCATTATTGATGAAAATGTTTCCTGGCATTTCATGGCTTTGTCACTGAAAATAAACGTGCATAATTATATATGTAAAATGGGATACTTGATTTTTGTCTCTGACCCCGGGGTTATGTTTGTGCTGTTTAAAAAATGCACCTAGCTCTCATCTGTAAGGTGAAACCTTTACCTGAGACTAATTTGAATTCTACATTGTAAAGGTGTTAGCAAAGGTCATTCAAGAATGGGTTCACTTGATTTTTTTTCCTTACAACAGCTACCCAATTTCAGCTATGTGATGTCCTGTTGAGAATTCTTTGGATGATTTTTAAACTCATTTTTTTACAGTGGGTTGTCTTTCCCTGAGACTGTCTCTGTTACTTAAACCAGCCCCCAGCTACTAAGAACAGCTTTAATAAGTACATGTGCTTGTGTTTTATAGGCTCCAATTTGTCAGTTTGGACCAAAAAAATCTAGAGGGTTTTTTATAAATATTCATTACAACAGACACAAGTAATAGGCTTCATTAATCTGAATTAATAGCTTTATTATTATATAATGGCTTAATTAATGGCTTCGTTAATCCTTTTACTGATTAGTAGTATATTTCAGTGGGATTTGGAGAAAGAAGGTAGATGTTTCACCTTACTAGAGTAAGAGCCAGTAAAGAGGTGTGTGTGTGTGTGTGTGCATGTATGCATGTATGTGTTTATTATATACCCTTTTAACTGTTTGATTAAAGAAAAACAAAATCATAGCAGTACAGAAATCCTTCTAAGCATTGTGTCAAGTGTTCCTTCATAGATTTAGTTGGAATTACATTTGCTAGTGCCTAAAAACAGGCTTTCTAGCAATCAACTTTTTATATATGTTTCTTGATTTATGTTTCTTACTGATGGGGGTAGCAGAGCTAATGTCTATTCTTTGCAACAAATAAGTGAGAGGGTATATAATACAAAGGGGTTACTAAGACTGGCTACTCATTTTTTGAATGCTTGCATTGTTCTGTAGAAAGTGTTGCACGGTACTGAATAAGGGTAAGGGGGAATGGTCTGGTAAATGGAATACATAAAATGCTGAGATAGGTATTACACACTATCAAAACAATATTGCAGCCCTGTGAAATTTTGTTTGTGCAAAATGCAAACTAGGTAAACTACTAGCTTTATTGCATTATTATTTATGTTTTCATTGTGGTAAGAGATGATGAATGCATTTGGTGCCTGATAAAATAAATTTTCATGACAGCTTTGCAAGGCTGGAATAATTATTTCAATTGTGTGGGAGTTAACTGCATTGGAATTGATAACTGTTAGGGAGTGATAAGTTTGAAGCAGTCTGTGATGGAAGTATACTTAAATATGTACTAAAAAATGATTTTCGCATGTTCTTGCTTGTGCTTGAAATCTGTAGTTTTGTATATGGATGACAAAAAACAAAAATATGGGCTTTGTACTTTCCCATGCGGACACAGGATCATCCCCACGCACATGCCAATCCCAGAACATACTTTTAACATCATTCCCCATAATTTCAGATTGATTTTGCTATTATATAACGCCTTGGTGCGTCATGTATGACTGGTGGTGTGATGGTTCATGGAATGTCTCTTTACAACCCCTTTTTTTTTTTTTTCCCTGTTTTGATAACGTAGAAGCTATTAATAATAAAATTGTCTGCACTGTGTCATTGTGCCACAAATAATCTTCAGAGTTTTGATCATTACTACCCTGGAATTAATTTTGATTTTTCACTGTTTTTTGGTGTGTTTTTGGTTTTTTTTGGTTGTTTTGGTTTGATATTTTTTCTCCATTTTTTCCACTTTTACTTACTTAAATGTTCTGTTATGAAAAGCAGGTGGCATTACAATTAATAGTGTGGTTACTTCAATGTGATGAACTGAACCGTGGCGTTATATAATACCAAAATATATATATATATATATATAGTTTTTTTGAATCACGAATATCATACTTAAACAGAGAAGAGCGTATTCAAAACTTTCTTCAAAATACTAACGGTTACCTTTTGGTATTTCATGTGGTAAAATATATGTGCATGCTTGTGTGTGTATGAGTGTCGTTATATAAAATGATGTAACAGATAACATTTTCTGTTTGCTTTATATTCTAGAGATTTCTTTCACAGTTTTCTTCAGTAGTTTATCATTGACATATATGCTATAATGTTCTAACCACTTTTTTTTTTTTTTGGTCAAATTTCACAATTGTAGTTATGATGAAAAAATACTCTGTTCTTTTCTCAACATCATCTACCATATGTTCTTTGGTCTTTAAATTCAGTCTCCTTCCTTGTATTTGCTTTCTTCATGGAATTGGAGTAACTTTTTTTTTCTTCTTTTTTTTCCTTTCAAAATTGCAAATTAATCAACCTAATTTGCAGCAGTGCTGTCTGAAAAAGTTGATATTCTTTCTCCCACTATAACATATTTTATGATAGTAGAAATTGGTCTCAGCACGTGGAAAAACTGAGCATGGTACATAAGACGTACCGAGTCAATGTCGTTAGTTATGACCCTTAGAATACATAAGATGCCTGAGTCAACGTCCCTAGTTTTCCAGAGGCAGATGCTTCAGAATCCCTTAAACACCAGAAACAGACGGTCATTTCATTGTGAGACTGATTCCTTTCTGATTTTCATTTATTCATTTTCTATAAACTCAAGTATTTCCTGATATTACTGTCAATGATATACGGGGTGTAATGAAAGTCTTCAAGACAAACAGAAAAAGTTTTTGATTACTTAGAATTTACATTGGTTTTACAGTAAAAATGGTGACTTCATAGCCACTCACAAATTGGCAAATCTTGTGAAAGTTTCAAATTCAGGTGACCCTGTTCTCTGTTTGTGTCTTCAGAAAGTTCCATGGTTTCGATTTCCTCTAAGACCTCTTTTCTTGTATACCTCTGTTTAAATTTGTGTAGTATTCACACGGCATTGATTCTTGAAAGCCACTGTCTAGAATGTATAGTTCTTTTCTTTCTTAAGGAAAGTTGTATTATATTTTTTCTCTAGCACTTCTTCCCATAATTGTGTGTTATTTGTCAGTACATCTATTTCTCAGTACTTTCTTTAATTGTTAAAAAGATTTTTGTAGTTGGAATTTGGAAGAAGCAAAATGATTTGTTGCAATAGTATATGCAGTGGAAAATGCATGAAATTCTGAGTATAAGTCACTTTTACCAATTCTTTGTAGATAACCATAAATTGTAGTGTAAGTACTGTATATAATTTTTATGCAAAAATTAAAATGTCTCCTGTTTGTTTTCATATTAAAAAGACAAAGTCTTGCTCTGAAAAATTAGTGCAATAGATCACTTTTCATCATAAGTTTTGTAGCTACTAGAACATTTAGAAATGCCTATTTCTATTGTAAACGTAAGAAAGAAAAATGTACAAATCTGAAAATTGTATTCATTTTATACATGCTTTTCATTATTTTATCTTCCATAGGCACCATAAAGCAGTTTTAAGCCTAACTGACTAAGTAGTATTGAGAGAAGCCTACAACTTAGTCTCTGGTTCAGGACTTAGGAGGTTTCACTCACATATTTGAAGGGGATGAAAATTTACTCTTGAGAAGAGGGGCAAAACCAAAAGTCTTTAAGTTGTTCTTTTCACAAGTTATGTGGAAGAGCGGCTTGGTACTAAAATACTTTTCCTCCACACCACCCAAATTAGATGATTGCCTGGGGCATTTGCCATGCAGTCAAAGTCCAGGGTAGTTATATGTATTGTTAAATGCTGCAGGTGTAGAGGTAACAACCTTGTGAACTAAAGAAGCTAGGGCAGGGATGTTGAATTTGACAAGATTTTCTTTAAATAATGCACTTTTCAAAAGACCTTGAGACTGTAAATGTATGATTCCTTCTTCTTGGCTGGCTTTTTGAGGGAAAAATGCACAACACTGAATGAGTGAAGTCACAGTACAGAACACTCGCATAGTCCTTCTGACTTGGACTAGTGCATGCTCAGCTGCTCCTTGGCTTGTAATTATCTTTTCCTGTATTTTTTCTTCCTTTTGCTTCTTTTTTTTCACCTTTGTTTCTGCTTTTCATCATACCTTGCAGTCTTCTTCACACATTTCACCTTACGTGAGCTTAATTTCCTTTTATGACAAGGTTACTCATCTGTTTGACCAAGGGAAGCCAGTTGATGTAATCTCTTTGGATTTCAGCAAAGCATTTTAAACAGTTTCTCACAGTATCCTTCTGGATGAAATGTCCAGCATACAGTTAGATAAATGATGCATAATGCAGTGGGTGAATGGTTGGGCTCAAAGGGTTATGGTAGATGGGGTTGCATCAGGTTGGCCCAAGGGCTCCATTTTAGGGCTGGTTCACTTTGATGTTCTTATAAATGACTTGTATGAAGGACTTGAAGGTATACTAAGTAAGTTTGTGTGTTATGCCAAATCAGGAGGAGCTGTTGACTCCATTGAGGGTAGAGAGGACTTGCAGAGAGGTCTTGACAAATGAGAGAGCTGGACAATCACCAACCACTTGAAGTTTAATTAGAGCAAGTGCTAGATGCTGCCCTTGGAATGGGGCAACTGTGGCTGTACGTACAGACTGCTGGGGCAGGAGAGGCTGAGGAGTGGTCCCACAGAAAGAGATTGGGGTGTTCTGGTGGATAACAAGTTGGATACAAGTCAGCAGTGTCCTTTGGCAGCCAACAGGGCCAATTGTATCCTGGGGTGCATCAGGCACAGCACTGCCAATCTGGTCAAGGGAAGGGATTGTCCTGCTCTGTGCTGGTGTGGCCTCACCTTGAGTACCGTGTGCAGTTTGGGGTGCCACAATATAAGGATATAAAAGTATTAGAATGTGTCTAAAGGAGAGCAGCAAAGATGGTGAAGGGTGTAGAGGGCAAGATGTGTGAGGATTGGCTGAGGCCCCTTGGTTTGCTCAGCCCCGAGCAGAGCAGGCTGAGGGGAGGCCTCATGGCGGCCTGCAGCTCCCTCACGAGGGGAGCGGAGGGGCAGGCGCTGAGCTCTGCTCTCTGGGGACAGTGACAGGACCCGAGGGAACGGCACGGAGCTGGGACAGGGGAGGGTCAGGCTGGGGGTTAGGGAAAAGTTATTCACTGAGAAGGTGATTAGGCACTGGGACAGGCTGTCCAGGGCATTAGTCATGGCACCAAGCATGATAGAGTTCAAGAAGTGTTTGTACAATGCTCTTGGACATGTGGTCTGGTTTTTGGGTGGTCCTGTGCAGAACCAGGAGTTGGATTCAATCCTCGTGGGTCCCTTTCAACTCAGGACATGCTATGTTTCTGTGTGTTTTGCTTTTCAACTCCAATTTGCATGAATCTGCTTGGGCTCGTATACATTAGACTGAAGCATGAAACATTCAGTTACAGGACACGTTGTTTTTATGCAAAGTATCTTATTGCAAAATGGAAGTTCACTAACCAGGTGAAGAATAAAGATGTGACTATATTAGAATTAGGAAGCTGGGAAGAGATGAAGTCTTGTATTTCTCTTGGCATCTTCTAAAATTTTTGTCACATTTATCTTTAAAATGTGACATTTCCCAAAGGAGATGATTTTCTCAATCCACCCCCCCCCCCCCCCAATAATAATTTAGAAACTGTTAGAGGAATATGTTTTAAATAAAGATTATATTTATATTTTGTTAATGTTTTTCAGAATGTGTGCTTTCTTTTACTCACTGCAAAAAAAAAAAAAAAACACTGCAGAAATAAACATACATATAAGAAGTAATTCAAACCTAAGCAGATGAAACTGTGCAATAGATTTGTGCAGATCATACAAAATCAGATCTTAAATAGACATAAATGCTAGTAATTGTTAATTTCTATTTCCATTTCAAAAGTATGAAAACCATGTTTGTGCCTTTGGGACAGATGAGGCCCAAGACATCTCTGTGATTAATTGCTCTTTCAGTTTTGTTTTGTGTTTTGTTTTGTTTTGTTTACGTGATGCCTGCATACATGTATACCCACTTACTTGTATCAACAACTCTTCTGCATTTTGTTAAATGTTTGTTCTTGTTCCCTTATAACTGGAAGCTCAGATGGGAATGTGGTCAGCATTGGTCTCACACTCTTTGGTATCCTGACAGCAGGCACAGAGAATTTGCACTCTTATTTTCATGATGTGTATGTGATTGTGTTTGTCATGTTGCTTTATGTAAAATTGTTGCACTTCTGGCTGGCATGTGAAAGCAGAAAAAGATTCAAACTGAGGTAGTCAGGGACAGTTGTGGTTGACTGGATGGTTTAGGTCCCTGTATTGCTACTCCCTGGTTGCACAAAGTTATGACGTCAGCTCTGGGTAAACCGGTGCAAAACGTAAGTGTGCATGACAGCATTTTGGATGTGAGGGCATATACATTAACATACGTAAGCTGTTAAAATGGATGGAAGGCAGTCTTTACATTTATTTTAAATCCCAATGTAAAATCTTAAGTTTTCTGTTGATTATTAGAAACTACCCAGTGGCTGTTGTAAACAGTTTTCTTGTGCCACTTCTGGTCAGTTTGGAGACTGCTTCATTTCTGAAAAATGAGAAAAGGGGGCTTTGGAGGTTACGGTTTTGTTGGTTGTGGTTTTGTTTGCTTTTTACAAAAATTTAGTTTGTTTTTTAAATATGTTCCTGAAATAAATACAAATCACTTAATATTACTTTGGTTGTTTTGTTCCAGTTACTGTTTATTTGATACTCTAGGCCACTGACTTGCTATTCAGACTTGCTAGGCATGTGAAATAAGGCACAAGACATGTTTTGGGTTCTCATGAAATGGTTTTTACTGTTCCACTAGTGTGATGAAAACGTGTCATGGTTGCATCATCATGCTCTTCTGCTGAGATCAGCTGAAGGTGGTTTGGGTGTTCCTGACTTGTCTATGTTTGGAGAAAGCTGAAAACTCACAGTAGACCAGAATAACAATACATTTCTGTGTTACCACTTTCTACCAAAAAGCCTTCTGAAGTCTAATAGTAGGAGCTGAAAAACGTATTCTCTTATTTCAGATTTTGACATAAATGTGAAGGTTGTTCATGCATGTCTGGAAGTCCAGTGTCATGCTTTTTTTTCCCTTCACTGGAGCTTCAAGCCTTCTTAAGGTGGTTTGTTTTGCTCTGAGCAGCATGTCGGACTCTCCTCTTCTGTTCTGCAACAGGGCAGTCCCTTCCCCTGAATCCCATCCCCTTCTTCATTTTACAGAAGCAATAGCAGTTGTTTCTCTCTAGCCTTTCCTCAAACAGTTCTATTATAAACTAGAGTTTTGGCAAGTCCTTGTAGCAACAAAAATTTCCTGGAGATAATTCATGCATAATATAATCATGATACCCAAAAGGACTGTTTGTATTTTCTTAAATGGTTGGGCACAGAACATTCGGAAAAGCATTTATTACTTGCTTTTGGCAGGGATGGTTCCAAATGCTTCCATTTGTAGGTCTTAACCATTCAGGTGGTAAGCCATGACACTTCAGAAACACCTGGTATTGGGTGATACAGCATCTCTCTCAGATCATGGAAATTCTTAACTTTCCTGTAGGAATGTAGTATAGACCAGTCTTCCAATCTCTGATTCCCATTTCTTTCTGAATCTCTTCTCTTTTCTGGACTTGAGAGATCTACAAGAATTTGAAAACCCTGCCAGTGCTACAGAGTATAGAAAGGGACCCTGCTTCTCCTTGTAAATGTTAACTGATGTTCTGAACAGTCAGAATTCTGACCTTTGTGGCAGGCATAATTAGCAGTCTATTCTGTGAGGGAATACCCTGACAGCACCATACTTCCCTACATGCTTTTGGTAAGAGACACAATAGGTAGCATTTTCAGTGTTTCAAGTTTCCTTAAAATTTTCCTGTACCCCTAAATTTCATTCGAAGGTGATGTATTGCAGGTGAACTAGGAGAAACTAGCTGGGGAGTGCTGTATGTGGAGTACGGCTTCCTCTTGGAATAGCTGAACTCCGTGCCGTGGAAGTGGGACTGTGGGTTGTACCACAGAGCACCACTCAAAACTGCCCTGCAGATCCACAGTGTCTAATACAGGTTGTGGAAAGAACCAAACCGCTTACGGATATTTCCTGTGAGGAGATTGCTGCCAGGGTTGTTCAGTACAAAACCTTGAATGAAGTGACTAACTCAAAGAAGGTCTTTCCTTCTGAAAAGGGCATGCTTGAGACATAACCGGCTGATTGGATTATTTGTTTAGTATTGCCTGTTTAGGTAACTAGAGATTCTGGCCTTCCGGAGACACCAAAATCAAAACTGCATGCAGTAACACATGCAGACTTGGAAATTCAAAGAATTCTCAACTGGCATGGTTAAGTAGGACTTCCAAACAGTTTTATAAAGAGTATTTGTTTCTAGGGATTTAGATTTCCATGTAGAAGAAGAATTGAAGGAAATTACTTCAGACTAACAGATTTTATAGTGGGGAAAAATAAATAGCTTCGTGTTAGTTTTTTCTTTCTCCAGTTCTTCATAAATCTCCCTACTCCATTTTTCAGTCTGCTTTCTCCTGGCAAGGAGAGCCATAATTCAAAATATACATCATTGACTGGGAAGATAATCAAGTTGGGATGAAATTCCTCTTGACTTTGTGTTAATCAAATACTCATTGATTATTTGAATGTGTTTTTTATCTTAAGCTTCAAGTGGTTAAATCAGCTCATCATACTAAGAAAACTGAAGCTGGAAAGTTTCTGAAATAGAAATCACTCAACAGAAGAATTCCATGATTAATACATCTGAAAGATGTTTATGAATAGCAAGGATAGAGTCCATATAGAGGTCTCTTCTGCCACCTTGGAACATAAGTACCTAGCTATTTTTTCCTTTTTTTTTTAAATCATATAGGTTATCAGCAGAATTTCATCGGTGGCAGAAATAGAGCTTAAGCAGAAATCACCTTATAATCTAACTGTGTAATGAAGAGATCATTCATGTCAGGCTGTCCAAATCCAGTGACCAATAATTCAGAGACAGCTTTCATTTGTATTTTTTATGATGCTTTTTTTTCTCTCTCGTCAAGGTCTTGTCTGTGTGAGAACTGTTTTTAAGACCTTCTTAAAGGCTTTGCTTTACCCTATTTAAAGTTAAAAGAGTAGATAATCTCAGTGCTTGGACTTTTTGCATCTGTCCCCATCAGGCCACACAGCACTAACTCTAATCTTCCTAGTTTTTATCATGCTGGCGACATGTGGCTGATAACTCTTACGATTTTTTTACATGTTAATTATTCAGTGATGTTGATAATTATGTTGCTTTCCTAACCCCTTGTCTGACTCAAGGAACCTGGCTTACTGTAATCCACAAGTCAGTAGCAGTTCAGCCCAACAATAAATGATCATCTTTTCTGCAAAACCAAAGAAACACAAATTTTTGCATCAAATTTAAGAAAGATGACATTGACTTCATTCAAGATCTGTTCTAGAAAGCAGATTTAAAAACCCAGAAATATATAGGGCCTTCTCCAATGTTCACTTCACCAGCTAAAGGAAGAAGCTGGTGGTCCAGCTCTAGTCTGAACAGCTAAGGGAAAGTCATTGATCCAGAAGATAAATTTTGTTTGATGGCCCTCTAGGTTTTTGTAACTTTAAGCCTTCGCAATAACATAAAAGATGTCTTTATCCTCTCTAAAGAGATGGTTACAAATGGTTTCATATCTAGAATAACAAATGATGAGTTTTGTGATAGGGGATAAAATACAATAATGAAGTTACTCTTCAAAGCTGGAAACCATTGGAGTTTTCTGATGGCTTTTGATGATGTATTTTATCAGCACAGAGGTTTTGTGAGAGGTTTCCTTACTGTGAAGTCAATTTCACCATATGCAGGTAGGCCCAGACTATCTCAAGATGAGTTGTCCCGGTGACTATTTTGTCAAAAGGTTATGCTGGAAAGCACAGGTTACAATTGGGTTAAAATATTAAAAGGGTCATAATTAACTTATATTTATATTCAAAGATTATAATACTGTTTTGTTAATTTATTTACCTGTAAAATAACAACATACTACTGGTCATCAAGGTTTTTTCCTACTTCTTAGGAAGTTAAAAGGTGCTTCAAAATTTGATATTGCAGTCTAGTCACTTCGTCATTGCCTGTTTTTCCAAGTCTGAGGAAATTTGTCTGAAATCTCCTCCTCCTCCTCATTTCATCCTTTCTAATAAGCACTTCAGTTCTCTCTCTTAAACAATGTTCAATTCATATCCCTTTTTCAATCTGTGTTCCCTGGATTTGCTTTTGCAAAATGAAGGAGTTTTGTCTTTCAGAGCGGGAAGGTCGCAGGAAGCAATTCAGGAGGTGTCATTGACCTTACACTGGATGATGAGGATGATGGCTCTTCTCAAGGTAAGAGAAATAGATTTTGCTAGCAGCAGGGGCAGTTGAGCTGCAAGTATTATTTCATCCCCTTGAATGATAGACAGGAATAAACATCTGTTTCAGTTCAGTGTATTTTATTCCTTGTTGTTTCTGTTATGCAAGACTGTTACTGAAGTATTCTGATAGGCCTTAAATAAAAGGAATCCTACACAGTGTAAAATACTGTCTTTAAGGTTTTTACCTTTCCCTTAATTTAAGCACTGTTGTTGTCTGTGCTCAAATCTGTTAAACTCGTGAAACAATCTAAGAAGTTCAAATTATTTATTACATTGTTGAAACTTCCTCTACGTGAATTTCATCTTTGTTTACCAATTAATTAAGGACCTTTCTACAGTTGATAATCAGACATTAGATTGTTACAGCTTCCAGTCTTTTTTCCCCTGAATAAAAAACTTTGTGTACAAGAGTTTAAATACCAAATGCAGATCTGTTCTTGGCTTGGGGTCTGTGTGCCAAGATTAGGGTAAATATAGTTGTGCTTTTATGTCCTTTGGCAGTGTGGATGCATTTCATTGCTGTGACTGCAATGTTGCAAGCCCATTTTCTGGCATGGAAATTAAGCCCCTCTTCTTTTCCATTTTGTGATTTAGATTTGTGATTTTACTTATGCCTCCAGTAGTAATGATTTCCATTTTATACTTGTTTCCATAAATCAGATTGTCCTGTCTTCTCCAGTTCCAGAGTTTTAGTGAAGATGATACTGTTTATTCATCATTGGAACAGTTCCTTTATTACTTCTAATTACTTCTTTATTAATCCTGAGCTTACTACGTACCTAGTTTTCATTTTTTTTCCTTGCTGAATTTTTATTTACGTAGCTAAAGAATCTTTTGCTACTTGTTTCTGTTTACTTAGTGGCATCTAAGTTGGTTATCTTTCATCATTTCCTGCAGCTGGAATCTCAGCAGGACTCTTGATTTGTCAGGAACAAATGAACTTGCTTCCATGTGAAATCAGAAACAAAACGGGAAAAATAATAGCCCAGACTATCCTTGTTGCTTGAATGACTTTTTTATAGCTCTAGTGTGTCTGGGTTCTTGGTAGTTGGATCATGAGCACATCTTCTCTAGGTCATGACTAAGAATGTACTCATTCAAATTATGTATTATTAAAATTATACAATGGCAGTTGAAATGTGTAGAAATCTGTACGTATTCAAAGTGACCACGTGTACGCATCTCTATAGAAATCTCTTCAAAGAATTTGCTGGACACTGGGAAACCTCTCATACCCCTGTGAAATATAAAAAAGTTTGAACTAACCACAAAGGCCTGTTATTTGGTGAAAGAGCAGGAAATATCTCAATTTGTGTTTTCAAAATGATCATCCCTTTGCTGCTGCTTCTATAGTCTTTGTTCATCAAAAGAAAACTTTTCATCAAATGGCTTCAGAGAAGTAGCCCAGCTACTCATTTACAGGCAGAAAGACAATGCAGAAAGACTGCAATTTCTATTATGTTATTTTTGAGATCTTGTGTTAGGTTTATCATATAGCAGTTTATGAAGGGCCCTGCTACTTCAAGCTATTAATAGCTGGTGTTAAAGACAGTTGAGTGAGACCATCAAAGTAGTCTCCAATTGCTAATAAATAAACAAAATCATGTTGAGCCACACCGCTATTAACCCTGTTCTTAATGCTTTGTAATGTAAATGTCATACTTAATGGATAATTTCTAAACATGTTCTTCAGTGTATTGCTGATACATTTTCTTGAGTATTTTTTTATTTCTACATTGTGTGTTCTTTAACTGAGTTAGTGGTTGCTGCATGTGCTTTTTTATTTAGGGCAAACCTTATTTGAATGGATGCTCTTAAAACTTACTCTCTTGCCTTGTGTTTTCTGGGTTTTGGTGGTACCTTCTCTGCCTACTGCTGCTCGAGTCTAGTTTAAAACTCCAGCTTCTCAATTCGCCTTGTGGATAGAAGGTCTGTTTACAGACCTATACAGGCTTGGTCTCAAATGTGTATTTTATGATGTTACAGATAAACTATAAAGCAGGAAAAAAATATTGCTGTAGCAAATTACAGATACAGACACTGTATTTCTCACTTCTCCAAGTCATTAATGAGTCATGTTCAAGAGAGTGACAATGTAAGAAAATAAAACTTAACAATTTTTTTTTTGATTAATAAAGCAATTCCCCTTTATCAAGAAAATAGCATGAAAATTCAAAACAGCAACAGAAGGGCTGACTAATAAAGATTGAACAAAGGAAAGTATCAGCAAATAAAAGAATGTAAGCATCAAAGGTAGACAAGAATTAACACTTTTTAAAAAACAAGTTGAGTACAGTAGTATTGAGGCCTTTTAGGTTTTAGGCCATTCCTTTTTTTTAATAGAAAAATGCAGGTTTCCAAATTCTGCTGAAATACATAAGCTTCATGATGATAAAATGAAACATTATGGAGTATAGGGAGGCAAAAGATTGGGAGGATGAAAATATGGGGAACTGAAAGAAATTCCTGCAGTTTGGTTTGCAGTATGAAAAGATTAAAGAAATGTCATACTAAGAATTGTTCTTCACTAATCTGAATGATGGGGGGAAAAAAAGAGGTTAAATAGCTCTGTGGTGTTCTAATTTCTGTTTGCTATTCTCTGTAACTTTGTTTTGTTTTAAAGCAGAGTCCAAGAAGCAGAATCAGACACCTGCTTCAGGATTGAGTATATCCAGCCAGCCCTTGTCCCGCCCCATGCCGTCTTTGCAACCAACCAGTCAGCAGCAAACAGGTGTGCCAACAAGTGGACCTTCCCAGACCACCATACATGTAGTACCTACAGGTAACTTCATTTCTTCATTCACTTTGTTTAATGTGCTGACTGCTTTTTCTTAAGCTAGACTCTTGTGTTCTCTCGTATTGTTGTAAACTTGTCAGGTGAATATTGAAAATGTTTGAGTCGCTTAAGAATCTTCCATTCTAGTCAATATCCCTTTTTTTCTTTTTTTTTTCTTTTTTCTTCGTGGATGAAGTGGAGGGGAAAGATAGTTAAGTCCAGCTGGTTTGGAAAGAAACAATTCAGGATTGAACAAATTCCACGGAGAGGAGAAAATTCTGCTAAGGAGATGGTCCAGAGCAAAAAGGAGACCAGTAAATAGGATAGCCATAGAAATTCTTAACAAAACTTGTTTGCATAAGTAGAAAAAGTCTGTAGCAATTACATAATTTGAGTAATAGAAGAAAAAGCATTAGCAACATCACTCCTTTCTTTGTCTACCTGCACTTCACAATTAATTCTTTTGGCAGAGTGAATGACAAGGCTGACAATAAAGTTCCACACCTAGTTGGAAGTATGTGGAACATATGCTTTGTATGCAGTGATTTTTTTTCCCTAATGTGAAAAAGAAACATAGATCCTCTTTAATTCTTTTTCTGTAGATAATTGTTGAAGATTAGATGGCATTAGAATTGTCTAATGACCAGTTTTACAGACTCTTAGTAGTTCATGTTCAGTGTTGGCTTTTATCTTCTCTACAGCTATCCTTATATTCAGGATTTCTTTTATTTATATACAGATCAGACTTAGTAATAGTAAAAAATCAATTTTTTTAACTTTATTTTTATTTATTTATTAAAGCAAGGGGGTGTTTGGTTTGATTTTAATTATTGTATTTGGACTTGATATAGGTTTTTTTAGTCATCAATCTGACTATTTTGGATATTATGTTTATCTTTTCTGTTCTTATTTGGATAGATGTTGGCATTATTATTTCGGGTGAAAATTAACATTTGCTTAGGTTGTTTTCTCCTTTTTTGCGTTATCAAAAGCAGACAGGAATTTGTGGAGACAGCTTTTATTTCGCATGACTCAGTTGATTCGGTTTCCAAGGGAGGTATGCACTCTGAGATAGAGATATCACTTTCATGTTGTGGAATTCCATTCTAGGTTATTGTCTGTTTTTCTTTCTCCAGCTCCGACAACAGTGAATGTAACCCATCGACCAGTGACTCAAAGTGCTGCAAGACTTCCTATACCACGGGCCCCTGCTAACCATCAGGTGGTCTATACCACTATTCCTGCACCACCACCTCAGAATCCTGTAAGAGGAGCTGTCATGCCAAGCCCAAATTTAAGGCCAGTCAATCCACAGACTGGAGGTAGGGGATTCTTTATTCCATACACATTCCACTGTAGCACAGCAAAACTTGATACATTCTGCCTGATGGATATGGATTTTTTTTTTTTTTTTAACAATGCTAGTCCAAATTATAGAGATGGTTCTTACTATTATTTTTTTTTTCAATTAATGGGCTTGAGAAGATCTCAGATCATTAAGAAATCATTCCCCCTGTAGATGTGTAGATGAGGAAAAAATGGCATGAAGTTGCCTCAGGCACTGTCTGCCAACTGTGCATCTCTGGATGACATGTCCAATGCTTCACAAGGTAGCAGAAAGTAATCTGATGAGTACAGCTGTTCGGTAGAAGGATAGTTAGAGACCATTTTGTTATTATGCAGTAAGATTAAAATCTATTCATATGTACTAAATTATATGTGATTTCCTGTCTAAAAGTTCAGTTTATATCAGGCATCCTAATGTGATTCCATAACAATGTCTGATGTCCTGTGCCCAGCAATTTTTCCTATTTTCTCCAGGCTTAGGCAGATGAAATTTCTCGCCAAATGCATCCATTTCTAATACATGATTGAGTTTGACTAGGGATGCCAGCAAGTTTCTCTTGACTTTGCAAATGTAACCAGTGTCTTCCCATAGCAGTAAAAAAAATGTCTTAAATGAATAGAGTATGTTCACAATAAAAAGTCTTTAAGTTAAATTATAGTTTATATTTTGCTAGTAAGTGGTGGATTTTAATTGCCTTTTTTAGCTCCCCACAACATCACTGCTATGTTTAATTCAACATGGTTAAACATGTTTCCCTGTTATGTTGCATTGAGGCTACATTTATGTGACCTCCAGGTAATGAATTTTTTAGACACCATCTGTTTAAGCCAGACTTGGAACACTGTGTGTTTGAACAATGTAAGACTGTGCCTGAATAAAATAATTGATTCATTGTTCTGTAACACTTTTTTTTGGAAAAGAGAATATCTATGTATGTTTGTAGTGATTTAAATCTAAGCATCCCTTATGACTACGTTCAGCTGCATTGCCTTAGGCTGTGAAAAATCAGCTGTGCTAGTGAGGCAGAACTCGGTCTGACAGTTCTTGAGCTATGTCTGTGAAGTGTTGGGGTGAGGAAATGAGTGTTCCTCTCAGACTACTTGTCCATATTCCTTGAACTTCGGATACTGTGATGCCATGCAGACTGGAGTTCAGGATCTTTTGACTGACAGTATCTTCTGAGATGTATGTCTATATCTTGTGTTCCTGCTGGTGAAAGGCCTTAAAACGCAAGGGTAACCTGTACCCACACTTTGTTTTCATCATTGTTGCCCTTAGCTACAAGTCAAACCTGTGTGATCTACCTGTTGTTTTGGAAGGAGTTTTGAGTATGTAATGGTTCATTTACTTAATTATTTTTAACAACATTTTCTCCTGCTGAGGCTAACCATCTGGTGTTCTTGTCCTGAGGAACAAGTGATAGTTAGCTTCAGCAGGTTGAAGACCAGATTATGTGGAATACAGGTTTCTTCAAGGCTTTACAATTGCACATCAGATGCAGATGTTTCACTCAGTGATAGCAAAAAAAAAAACTTTGTTATACAGAAATGCTGATGATGATCTGTTGGGTTTATATTATCATCGAAATTATTTAGTGTCAGTAGCAGGTGTTTAAGTAGTAAGATCTCTATGCTGTGTATATGGAAGATGAATTCTGAGAATTCATACAATGTGTTTTGCATACTTGTAGTTTGTTCTTCTGCCTCATCTAAGTGGTATGTCTACCTGATATTCACAAAGATGCACTCAGAAATAATACTAAATTTGTACATTATATGTTCCTAAGATATCTCTCCATCTCTCTTCAGATTATTGTAATTTCATATAATTTATGTAATTTAATGTAATGTAATTTAGTATCACAGCTGTGCTGAAGCAGCACATATTCATACACAAGGATTTTCATACATAAGGAATAGCCAGTTTTGATGCTTGTTCATCCTATAGAAGTTTGCATAGTTTAATTAGCTTCTTAGACAGATGTGCTAATAGGAAAAAAATGTGAAGCAGCTAACTAGAGTTCAGCACTTTACCTACTAAAATTTAGCACTCTGTTTCAGCTGTCTCAGAGTCATGATTTACTTAGACTTCAGATACTCATCACCCATGGTCATTACTTGATGACTATTCGTAGACAGAAATTATCAAAGAATAGCTTTGGTTTCCTGAAATTTCTCACTGTGAGCTACTCATTCTTTCTATTCAGAAGTTTTAGAATGCTTGGATCTCATACAAATGTGGATTTAGGGAGTAGTGGAGGTTGCTGCAGATTTTGTATTTCTAGACAGAAATAGAAGAACATGCTGGGCAACTGGTAAGAATGAGAAAAAAAAATTGAGCTCACAGAATATGCATGTCCCACAATTAAATGGACAAAATAATACTTAAGAGAGAGAGACGTAGTATAAAATGAATGACTACTTGGTCATTTGCAGAAGTTCTGGATATTATGTCCAAAGCTATAAAATTACCTAGTTTATTCCTGCCAGCCAGGTCAGTTTGCTGTGGGATTTAATGAATAGTAATTCCTGTGTGTACATATCGATAGTGGTGGCCATTCTGTGAGGGAAAACAAGCTTCTTGGACAATGACTTAATCTTTTCTAATTCTGTGCCACACACAGCACAGTCTTCTAGCATTTGAATACTGATATCATCCTGCTGTTGCAGTATTTGTCTTTTCCTGTCTGAATCCCAAAGTGATCAGATTCTCATCTTCATACTTAAGCTCCCTGAATCTCCCCAACCTCCCCTCCTCACCCATTTCTTTCATGCTACAAAGGGTAAAAACATTATTCTATCTCCTCTACAGACACGAGTACTTAGTCTCTTCCACAGCTTCAGGGAAGAGGAGGTGGCTTTGTTTTAGTACAGTAATCAGTAGGTCTGGTGGCAGTTTGAGGAGGGTGTGTCAATTTGAAATTTGGTGTCATCCAGCTGAACCAAGGAGTTTGGCTTCCAGTGTTCTGTCTGGCTGATTTTAAGTATTGAATACCCAGGAGTGTATTCATTGTGCTTCTTACAGGCATGACAGTACGAATGCCTCAAACAACTGCATACGTTGTGAACAACGGACTAAGTCTTGGATCTGGAGCACCTCAGCTTACAGTGCATCATCGACCACCACAAGTGCATGCGGTGAGTACGTTAATTTCGAAATGAGTTAAGACAATTTACAGGCTTGTCTCTGAATTAGCATGTCTCAGATTGCTTCTTAGTGTGAACTGCAGAAAAATGAAATGTCTTGTAGACACTTTCCAGACAGTTTACATGTATAACACCACTGTATCACCTACAGAAAGTTCTGCCAAGAACAGTGAGAGATGTGTGATCTTGTTAGCTTACACCACAGTTCTCCAGATCACCGGTACTGCGTATTGAAAAATGATGCATTAATTGTCTGCAGGTGACTTGTGTAGTCAGGAGTACAAAAGAACTGCCACAACAAGTTTTATCATGGTTTGAAAAAATGTAATTCAAGTGTTTAACTGGTTGTCATGAGTTGGATGACAGCACTTCTTTACTGTGTGGGTGATGGAGCAATGGCACTGAGGCTGAAATTTGGTGATCAATTTAAGGTGGTAATATCCACGTTGTACCATTACCTGTTCTTCCTCTTGTGGCTGAAAACCTACCTGTTGGAAAGATGATGATAAACTGCCAGTTCAATCCACTGTCTGGGGTGTTTTGGGTAATGTGGGAACAGCAGCTCAGATATAAAATAGCTCAAACAGGTTGTGAACCTGACTGCTCAGTCTTGGTAAATGGCTCAGTGTTCACAGTCCATCCCCTCATGGGTGGGAAGCAAAGAGGGAAGTATCTGTGGTGATGATCTTCTATACAGGCAGTGATTTATATGTGAATAATGACTTCTGACATCCTTGGTCCCACCCCTTCTCACCCTTCGCTGTTGCTCTTGTGCCTGTGTGCTCTCTGCACAGTCATGATGGTTGGGTAATTGCAGGCTGACTTGTTTGTTTGCTTTGGGGATGATGAATTATAACCTCCTTCTACTGCTGTAGACTCTTATCTTTCCCTTATTGTTCTTGCTTAGGAGCCACCACGCCCTATACATCCTGCCCCACTCCCGGAGGCACCACAGCCACCACGCCTGCCCCCTGAAGCTGCCAACACTTCTCTGCCTCAAAAGCCACAGCTGAAGCTGGCACGGGTACAGAGCCAGAATGGTATTGTGCTGTCATGGAGTGTCTTGGAAGTGGACCGGAGTTGTGCCAGTGTGGACAGTTACCATCTCTATGCTTACCACGAGGACCCGAGTGCCACTATGCCTTCCCAGTGGAAGAAGATAGGGGAAGTGAAGGCCCTTCCCCTACCTATGGCATGCACTCTTACTCAGTTTGTGTCTGGCAGCAAATACTACTTTGCTGTCCGGGCTAAGGACATCTATGGACGTTTTGGACCCTTCTGTGACCCCCAGTCCACAGATGTGATCTCTTCCCAGAGCAGTTAAACTAGAGATCTTTGGAGCCTTTAAACCTGTTCTACTACCAAGAGTTTACCCCCCGTTTTGGGAAGGTTGATCCCATGCATGAAATTCATTTTTAAATCCACTCTCTGCAGGATTATTTTAGATGGCTGTGTGATACACTACATGCATTGAGAACCAAAAGAAAAATAAAGTCTCACCTGCAGTAAGAGAACCTGTTTTACTGGATAGCTCAAGTCATGGGTCATTTGAAAATTTTATTTTCCCTCCCATGACAGCTGTTCCACCTACCTGTTATTCAAGGGCACCTTGGATGCCTGGGATTCTGCTTCAGAGTGGGAACAAAATAATTAATTGCAGTTTGTCTGAAGCAAAGCATACACATCTGTAGTATCTATCAAGGCACTAACATGAGGGCAAGAACAGATTTGCATCTTGCACCCCACCGCTCTGTGAGCAGGCTGTGATGTGAAAGGTGATTCAAGGTCTCACTTTCATACTGGAAGATTGAGTGGTCCGTTCTCATTTTACAAACTGTAATCAGCTGTCTGAGGGAAGGAAAGGGAACTTTAGTCTGGCCAGGGACCCAACATGTGTGAATTTGGAGGTGTTGGAAAGCAAAGTTGTCCCACTACCTCCTACCTCTCCTAAATAAGAGCTCTCCTCTACTATCACCATCTATCCTCACTCACTCTGGGAGCATTCCTAGGTCAGATCTGAAACTGGATTGTAGAGACTGCATTCATATCTCTCTAGCTCAGATAATTTCTCTGCCCCTCTCCTCATACACACAGCCCTATTTTTTAGATTTATTTTGTGCCTTAAAGAGTAATTTCAGAAATAAATGTAGCCAGATACCTTGTGGTGTTCTTTTATTTGCTTGGAGTTACTTCTCCTTTTACCCCTTTAGCCTTTCATTACTGCTTTTCATCTTCGTGACCCACAGTGATTGTTTTTTTCTTTCTGTAAAGACTGGGAAGTATGACATCTGCTGACGCTGGATTCATTTTTATCTCCAGTACCACTCAACCCTTTCCTCACTGTAATTATTGAGTAGTTGTTTTTGTCCTGTGAAGAACATTAGAATATACAGACAGTGTTTTCCACCAGTCTTTCCCTGTTCTTTTGGGAAAGCCGTATGCTGCAGTTCAGCCAAAGAAACCTCTGTGCTGTTGCACCATGAAAGCTTCTACTTGTTTCTAAAGCTTCTACTCAGTTTGGATGTTCAGTTAGTACAAAAATATATGAAGTTGGCTTCCCAGTCCTCTTCTCTGCTCCCATCTGCCTCTGCAAATAGCTAAAACACCCAAAGTATTTCAGACACTGGCCCAAAACTTGTGAGCAACTGCCAATGTTACTAGAAGCTTTCATGATGCTTCTGAGCTGAGAAAACAAAGCGGTACATCTGCCCCACTATCCTGTCAGCATCTTAAACTTGCCTTTTGTGTAACCAAATTTTAACACACCTGGATGAGAAAGGACATGTAAGGTTTACATCTAGTCACTTATAAGAACAAAGACAGCAGTCTTGTTCCTTTCCTACAGAACTCAGCAGTGAATTTAGAAAGGAAAGGTGGTTTGGTTTTGTTTTTTAAAATACTTCACCATCTGGCAAAACCATAGAGAACATATAACTCCAATGCTGGCCGTCTTAAAAACAAGAAGCTTTTAAATATAAAGCAAGGTTGAACAGGGGCAGGAGAAATTAAATCCCCAAATATGGCTGGTGAAATAAACTATGAGATAATGGGTTCTTCAGTGGTATTCCCTTCAAGAACCTTATCGGTGAAAGGCACTCCATTGTAGACTTTTGTCTATACTGTTTTACTGTAATCCTTCACGTAGCTGGGATTGTCACTTCTGTCAGGTGAGTAACAAATATTCTCTGTATGGAAACTTGCATTTAAATATGGCAGTTTTATTGATCTGGGAGAGCAAAAATTCTGTCGAAACGCAAGTATCATGAGAGAAGGTTCACACTCAATCTCATGTATGAAAAATGTGTTACCCTTCCTTTGAATAACAGTTGTCCCTGTATTACTGGTGCCAATAATCAATAATGCCTTGAATTTTTCTATGTTTAATTAAATGTTTTGTCTGCCTATTTCAAAGAATAATTAATAATGCATTTAGTCTACTTATGGAAAGTTGAGTCCTTATAAAGCCAGTTCTGTAGTAGAGGCTTAGAGCAATTTCTTCCAGTTGATGGCTGTTAAGTCCTCCTTGGGCAATTACTTTAATGTCTTTGAGGTGGTACCAAAGGGCCGTTGGCCATATCAGTACAATGAGGTTTTATAGTTTGAAAGTTAAAAATAAATATTAGAATACAACCTGGAACTTATGCTGCTTATTTAATTTTGATTCCAGCCCAATCTGTAAATCAACTTTTTTATAGTTTGTGCTTGCTCTTAGGTCATGGTTGTTAATAGCTTTGTCTTGCTTGAGCTAGGCAGGGGGTTAAAGTCCTGTATTAGAATTTCTCTCTTTCCTCCAATGGAGGTATTATTAGGGATGGTCTGGTACTGTGTTTGGAGGTTATGTGGACTGCATCTTTAGAGAGAGGACTCATCATCTTTAGAGAGAGGATTCATCTTTATTTACTAAAGAAAGATGCAGTTCTCAACTGAGCAGAGTAAAAGCGGGCTTCTTGCTTAATAGATCTGTTTCTGCTATGTATGGCAAAGTGCAGCTGATTTTTGTGACTAGAGCAAGCCAGCTAGTTACTATTTGCTGACTGAAGCCATCAGTGTTGTAGGGTAAAAGCAGACTCTTCTTTCATCGCCACAGAGATGTTAAGATGATGTTTCAGGATCTTATGCAAGTGGTGGTGGCAAAGTACGTGATGGAGCCTAGCTTGACTTCCAGATGTCTAGCACAGTTTGGAGACATTGCGGGGTAGCTGGTTAACACAGACATGCCAAGAGGACTATGCCACGCCTGTAAAATTATTTTCACGGTGGACCAGATCTCTGCAGTATTTACCCCTTATGTTAACAAACAGGAGTATTGCTTAGTTGCTTAACTCAAATGGCACTTTTCTCAGTGTTGTGGGGTGGCTGTTTTTTATTTATCCTTTAATCTCCCAGGAAAAATAAAAATACTGGGAAAATGAATTTCTGCCAATAACACGTTCAAAAAGAATTGGCTTCATTTCACAGACTTTATTTAAAAATATTACCACAATATCCAGGAATGTTCAGTTCAGGTCTGTTAACACAGTGCTTTTAGACTGGGTTCATCATTAAAATGTTAGTTGCTGAAGTTTTCCAGTAATTCATTTTTAAATCTGCTAAAAATCTCGACATGACTTTCAGGTGGTAGAATATAATAGTTCAGTTGGAAGGGACCTACAGCGATCAAATCCAACTGCCTGACTGCTTTCAGGACTAACCAAAAGGGGCATTATCAAAATGCCTTCTCTACATGTTTTTCCATCTTATTTTCAGTACCTTGGTATAAATTTGTTCCTGGTTTATGATTTGTGTTGTTGCCACTGGGTATGTGACCTTTTAGCAGCACTACCTTGGATCTAGTTCTCTACATTTTGGAAAACACTGCACTGATTCTACACTTGTGTTTTCCATCCTCACTTTCTGTTTTGTTTTAGGTTTGGTTTGGTTTCTTTGTATAATGCATGGGCATGTGGATGTTCACACTGAAAGTAATTTGAGTTAGTTCAGTCTCCAATTGGAAAGGAAGCCCTACTGTGGCGTACTGGTGGCAAAATGCCCTTCTCTTCCTCTGAGTTTCTCTTAGCTACAGCTTCACTGACCTCCTTTATTTCAGTACAAGTCTAAAAAAAGCTTTATTGGATTCAAATAACTAAACCCTTAGGAAGGGTGCAGACTGTAGGTATAGCATCTGTTACTGCAGCTGCATGGCAACTTGAGAAAAGGGGAGGGTGCAGGGGCCGGTTCCTCTCAGGCTGTGTAATTCTGGGCTCCAATGCAGCTTCCCTGGGAGTAGCAGCTGGCCCAGGTCTTTTCTCCTTTAATTGTTTGTGCTGCCCTTTGCCATGGTAGACCACTGAGCACAAGCACTGAGACACTTGCCCACCCCTATGTTTTTAGCACAAGGCTGGAAATGCCCACAGTGTCTTCCCTGTAAAAATAAGGGGTCTTATACTGACTGCTTCCTTCGAAAGCAATGGCAAAACCCCTCGTGCCTTCAGTGGGAGCATGACTGGGCCCAATAGTAGGATCTGAGCACTGTTCTGTACTGTAATAAAAATATCCCTTCACCCTTTCCTTTACACTGTTTGTCTTAAGTGTCCAATATATCAGAATCCGTATTATGCGTAGGACCAGGTCAAATCTGTTCTTGCTCCCCAAACAGCCATTCCCCAGTTCTAGACTATTATATACACTGTACAGTCAACCTGTGATTCTGCCTTCTTATAAACTCTTCAGTATTTTCATTTAGTAAAAAATACCCAGATTTTTTAAAATAGAAGCTTGAGATATTAAATATATATATATATATATTTAGTTTGGGTAGGGGTTGGTGTTGTGTGCAAACACTGGAGGGAGGAGTTCAATTGACATGCACAGAGCCAGCCCTGCCACCACCTGTGTTCCCTTCTGAGGGGAGAGTAAAAAAAATGACAGCTACGAAAAAGCAAATGAATGGATTTTTCCTTTTCATACCTTC
Organism: Aythya ferina; assembly: GCF_964211825.1. Taxonomy (NCBI): domain Eukaryota; kingdom Metazoa; phylum Chordata; class Aves; order Anseriformes; family Anatidae; genus Aythya; species Aythya ferina. The sequence goes on from NC_140296.1 coordinate 163,625,028, forward strand.
TACATACCCATTAAAATGCCTCTTTATTTCTCATTGTCAGTGTGCAGGCTGAGCTTTTTTTTATTTAATATATTATACATATATATATTTGAAGCGCTGTCTTAATTTAATGCGGTATAGCTGTAAATAAGGTAACTGGGTAGTAGCTGTTTGGGGAGGCCTGTTCAGCTGTAGTAAGTTATTGACTTATTGAGTCAAACATGCAAAAGTCTTTGCAAGCAACTCAATCTGATTTCTTGTTTTGTTTTACAGCGGGACTTGTAAATACAAAAAATGTAGGACTGCTTTAATGTCCAATTTAAACTGGGCAGTTGCCAAGCACTCCCCCATTTTGTATGTAATGTAGAGTTGTGTGTGTGTGTGTATGTGTGCGCGTGGGTGTGTGGTACCTGTAGTGGGGTTTTGTCTGACAAGCCTGAAATTTATACTTTGAAATAAACTACTGGGTTTTTAACGTTTTGAGTCATCTGTGCTTAGTTCCAGACCTCTCAGGAGACTGAAGTGCCACGTGTGCTCATCCTCTTCAGCCATGCTGCCACCTGGAGGAGGGGGCAGTGCAGGCACATCAGCGTTGCAAGCTTGTTGCTACCTTGATCAAGGAACATGGAGCAGCTCCAGCTCCTTCCCAGAAAGTCAGGTGCGTGATGCTGCTCTTCCAGCCATCTCAAAGGAGCAAAAATTAAAGCAGTGCTGTGAGGTCCAGGAAGTCACCTTCTAGACCCTCACAAAGCAGAGAGGCTGAGTGTCCTGAGCAATCCAGTAACCTACCCCCAGTAGTTACCCACGGCTGCTGGTGGTGCTCCCCTCTCCCTCCAAAGGGCTGGCTTTCACCTCTGACAAAAGGGGAGCAAGAGGCGGGGAGAGGGCATGGGTAGAAGCCAGGATAGCATCAAACCCTGGGTCATATGCCTTAGAACCAACACCCTGCTTTAGCCACAGGCACTATGATAAAAGCTGGCTCTTGGGTCCAACACAGCACCGCTGCTGAATGGCAGAGAACTCAGACAGAGTACCTGGGAGACAGACAGACATGCCTGCCTTGAGTTAGTGCTGAGCCCACACTTCAAGGGTCACATAATCAATGGGTGATGGTAATAAGTAGTTTTCCAGCACTTATTAAAACTTGTTTCAAGTCACTGACCAAAAGAGTATGGACTCATGTAAGTGATGGCTGAATACAATCACACTTGAAAGTGCAGAGAGTTTCTCAAATGGCCTGTTTAGAGTAAGAGTCTACATCTTGCACATAGTTTTGACCATTGCATTTATCATAAAAATGTAGCATAACCACTCCGCTCCAGCACTGCTGTAATTGCAGTTTGTGCGGGCAGAAGAGGAAGTAAGTGTGAACATCAAGGGCCCTAGTTTAGCTGCAGAGCAGCCTTGCCATGCACTCAGTGGTACATCTGGAAGGGGGTGCTACACCTGCAGAGCAGGACATACATACCACAAACTGCACAGACCACAGGTGATGCTGTTGAGTAACAGCATGGAAACTGTAAAATAGCAAGGGGCCAAGAAATCATCAGAGCCAGCAGCACAGCACCAGGTCACTGGCACAGAAACACACTCTTACCACCCAGGGAGCTCCATGCAATGCTGCCTGGACACCCACACATGGGCTAATTGGTGGCCATCTCCAGCTTCAAGCAGAGCACTCTGCTGACAGATCTTGTCACTCTGTGGGAGCTGAGGCCATTAAGGGCTACTAGGCTACATGGGTTGGGGTGAGGCTGTTGCTGGATTTCAGGAAAGGGGGATGGCAAAGGAAGCAAGAGCTCACATTTGATACAACACTCCTGAAGACGGTGCTCAGAGGAGACAAGGTCTCTGGAGATGGTCTCTATTGCCTCAACAGCAAGTTGCTTTCTTTACATTAGTGCAAGGGATGAATTTGTCACCACCGCCTTTCCATGCCCTCCCCAAATCAGACAAAAAAAGAACTCTGCCTGCCTCCCCACAAGCCCGAAAACCTTAAATTTAAAAGGCAAAAAACACAGGACATATAAGAAAAAAATGCACGTGGAGGGTGTGAAAAAACAGGACAGTTATTGCAACAAACCTTTTGCTTAGGCACATACCTTTTGATTTTTTCCCCTTGGACAATAAGCTCTGCAGAGGGAGATGAGATGATGAGTGAGACCTCTTCACTGTTCAGTTGCCTGAGAATTAAGCTGTCAGTGCTGTCACACCCTGCCCTATAGGTTAGCACAGCTGTACTCACAGCCTTCTCTGCTCCTTAATGATGCTGTGCTGGCAGCAGAAGCTGGACCCCAGCTGCTGTGGTCGCAGCTGGCCTGCTGCCAAAGGAAGCACACGGGGCAGTACAGTAAAAAGAACGCAGTGACCTGTTCATATTTGGTGTTTATCCCAAAAGCATCAAGCCTGCTGCCCTGTAAGGCCAGAACCTGCAACAAGCATCACAGTGAGGGTTCACAAAGCTGACAAAGCTGGCAGAGGGCAAGTTACTCTTGAACAAAGGCCACCAGTAACTGTCCACAAGCTCCAAGCATTTAAAAGGTAAGTAACATCCCCTCACTTAGAGCTGTGCCTGGCAAGGTCTCCTCCTAACCACCTCCAGGGGCAGGCACTGACACAGCACTACCATCTCTTATGGCATCAAAGGAATGCCACGTTCACTCCTCCAGCAGGGGAACAGCTGAAAGTGGAATGTGCACCAATGTATATGCTTATGGTGTAGCTGTATGTGCCCAGAAAAATTACTAAGTCATGGTAGGTGCTTTACCCAACTACATGCTGTGCTGCAGTGCAACTAGCAGCTCTATTCATTGTACGTTCTCTGTATGTTGGCAGTGACAGTTTTCACAGTGTTCTCTGCCCCTCCACCCCACCTACCCCAGCACACAACAGGGATGTTCTCTGCAGCCTCACTTACCTCTTCCTGCTCCAGCAAATAAATCACTACACTCCCTGCTCCAATTATGAGCCTCAGCAAAACTTTGGAGCTTTGAATTTCAGACAAAAACTTTTGGTCAACCCTTGCCACTTGGCAGAAGTCAGCCCTACAGTGACAGCCAAATATCTAGGGTAGTGTGTCACCACACTGCAGTAACCCACTCCCTTTCCCATCACATAAGACACTCCAAAGGCTTGCCAAAACCTCACACTGCTCATCCTTTGCCTTCATGATGATACAGGGCAGTACTGTGCACTGACTAGATTGGACTGTCAAGGCCATGAGGAAAGAGTTGTTTATTCTGTCTTGCTTTCTTAATTACACAAACAACATCCAGCACAAAACAGCCCAGTGACTCTTCAGTGTCAACATACAGATAGCAGTAATACATGCAGCACCAGCCCTCCCAGTCACCTTCCCCTGGGAGCAGGCAAAAATGTCACTGAACAACTGGACAGACACAGATTTATGCATACAACACTCCCACCACACATACACCCTTACCTACCTTTTCCTGCTGCTACACTGCAGCCTGGGGGATCCAAGAGCATCAGGCTGCTTTCAGAACTCACCGACTGCATCCCTTCATTACCTCCCAACACCTGACCTTTGCATGCTACCTCGGTGAGACAACAAAGGAAACCTCGCACAAGCCCCTGAAAGGGGGGCCCTATAAACAATGGGCTCAGTTACCTACTGTGGAGAACATGGCTGTGACTCTTCACTAGAAATGGCATCAGATGACAGGCACTTTTGCAGTGCAGGCACTGCTCAGACAAGAGGCAAACATCAAGCCAGCACAGAGACAAAGCTGCTTGGTTTGGCCCAGTCCTGAAGCCAGGTCCCGTGCCTAGAGACAGATCACTTCAGCTGGTCACACTGCGTTCACTCATCCCCTGGGAGTAGCTGTGATGATTGCTCAGATCACCAAAAAGCAGTGCCATGCCCACTTCCCATCAATCCTAGGCAAAGGACCACCCTGCGCAGAGGCAGCCCACCTCTGTGCAAAGCACCCAGCAGGCAGGACAGGGGGAGGCAGGCAAGGCACAGGGATGGGTACATCCAGCTGGATTTATTACACACAGGAATGAAAGTTTCCATCAAAAAAAATAAAATCTCATTTTGGAATATCAGTGCTGATTTTACAGGATCGGCCTCATGGTGACGAATTTGAAGTTGTATGACTCAGGCAGGCCCTGGTGGCGTGTGTGGTTAAAACGTCTCCAGGTGAAGACAGGGAGACCACCCTGTACGGGGGGGCCGTTGATGGCAGTGGCTGTGAACGCTGAAGCCAGGCGGAAATCTGACACCTGTAACAGAGGATGGGAGTTCAGGGCAAAATTGTTGCATGGTTGACATGCACCCATCCCAGGGCAGGAACAGCTCAGGGAGATTTGATAACAATACGGTAAGAAACTGAGCAATGGGAAATGCATGCTAGTCAGGCAGCATTCCTCCCCTACAGAGGCATCTTCAGCCACAAACAGCCAGTGCTGAAGGGCAGCCCGAGTCCACGCTGCCCTCTAGCCCTTGCATTATGCAGGGTGAGAAAGGCAGTCGGTCTGCCCTCAGGACAGTCCTGCCTGTGTCTGAGTGCCTCCAAAAGTCTGGGTAGGCAGCGTAAGAGCCAAGCCGAGAGGAGATGCTCAGCACTGGCAGTGCCAGAGCAGCCTCCATAGGGCCCATCTGAGCAACGAAACCACCCAGAGGAGCAGCAGGCTGATCCCCATGGGATAAAGCACTGCACAACTTAGCAGCACGTCAGGGCTGGACAGCTGTGTGCTCAGGTATTGCCCTTCACAGTGAAAATACTGTACAAACTGCCTAGAAAAACTGCTGCTTTCTCCAGGACAGGGGGGTCTAAGGATTTTCTCAGCCAAAAAGCAAGGTGACCTTTGGGGAACTTTGCTCGAAGCAGTTTTACAGAAAGGTGGAGACCTGGAGCAGTGTGACTCACTAGAAAGCCAGGCTTCTGAAAAGGTAAAACTAAAATGAGGACAAAGACACATTCTAGTGGGCTCTGGGGAGGCACCCACACAGCCCCCATTACCAGGAGGCTGGGGCTCTACAACAGTTACCTTCCCCATCGTCCTCCAAGTGATGTGAGGACTTATTTCAACCTTCACTAATATTCCTCCTGCTGGAAAGCCTTGGGACTTAATGCCTAAAACACCACAAGTCCCCATGGCCATCATTCCCCATCAAGCACTGGGACAATGAAAAGAGATAACAGACAGGCCTGGCCATGCCCATCCTAGGACAGGGAACTTTGCCACAGAGCACAAACAGGTTGCAGCAAACCTTCAGCAGATATTGAGAATAAGGTTACTTACCTTGGAGTCGTAGCAGCCTGCAGGCACTGGAAAGGAAGGATTCAGGTCTTCCCTGCAGCAAATGGTGTTGCAAGGATTGTGTTCAGCATAAGGATCACGCTGGTAGTCTGGGGAGAAATGTGGCGGGGACGGAAGAAAAGTAATCAAATTAGCTCCTTCACCCAAAGTCTCTACTACTGAAGCAAAGTCCCCAAACCACTAAATGCTGGCTAAGTGTGCTGGCAGAAACAGTCTATCACACTGCTTTCATGCGCCTCCTTAGGTACTAACTGGAAAAACAGTGCTCAAGATGGGACATTAAGTAGACAAGCTCCTAATCCAAATTCATACAGTTATTTCTGCCTCCCAGGGCACCACCACCAACCTGTAACCACAAACATTTGTAATTCTGCATGACAAAAGCTTGTGGGAACTTTGTGAGGAGAGAAAAGTGGAAGAGAAAGGGATGGGGGGGTGGGAGAGTATAGCAGTGAGATCCTGTCTTTTCCTCTTCTGGACTAAAATAAGTGGCAAGGAGCAAAGCCTTCAAACACCCACTGCAGTAGCTGTGAGCTAGCAGGGGAAGAAGGACAAGCCTCAACATCTATGAGCATGCTGCTACTCACAGCCCAAACAGCAGCAATACCCCACCCTGGGAGAGGCCTCCCAAACCCCAAGCCCAGTAATCAGAGTGCTCCCTGTAATTGGGAATCAAAATATAGCATCTAAAGCTATCTGCACTTAAAGACAGGCTTAGCCAGAAGTTAATTAAGCTGTTTTTAATCCAGTTAAGGAGAACCCTGTCAGGGAAAAGCAGAGCAGAACATTACCTACTAAAAATCACCCTTCCTGAACAGGGAGGGAGGGAAGAGCACCAAACTGACCTGAAATTTTACACCAAATTCTCTGATCTGACGTGACTGCTGCTTAGGATTTTAAGGCTTTTAAGATTTGTAGGTTGTACATGTGGCAGGGTAACAGCAGTCCTCAGAGAGTCTCTTTGAGTGTCAGCCGCTCTTTGCAAAGGTCGTGCAGCTAGCCCACGGGACATTACTCTGTCAGGAACCCAGTCTCTCTCTGTTAAGAGCAATTTTTAGCCTTGTTTCCTAGCTAGAGTCATCTTGTGTTGTTTTTTATTTATTTATTGTTTTGTGTATATACTCTGTACCTAGGGTAATGTAACTCTGATCTGTAAGTAAAGCTGCAGTTCCCCACTAAAACAAAAAAGTAAAGGTCCCATTGCTTTACTAAGATCAGCTCCACAATATACAAGTGTATTTCTTACTGTTGTATCTCATGATGTACTTCATGTCTTCCAAGTTAGTCACTTTGCCCTGGTCTCGACGGAAGATTTTTGCTCTTGGAGCAAGCTCATAAGAAAAATCCAGGCCATACTTCTCAACATATTCTGCATACCCACTGAGATTGTAAATCTTTTCGTGGAAAGGGATATTGTATGAAGGCCAGTAACCTGCCGGAGACACAAAACAACCTGTTAGTCACTTGGAAAAGCTGAACACTCTTGTTTATATCAACATAAGCAAAATAAACCATTTCCCATACCACATCACCTTAACCAGATTTCGAGGAATAACAGGTCAAACTGGTTTGAAAGCAACAAAATAAGGCAACAGTCACTGGAACGACAGGGGTTGACACCCTACATAACACCACTGGGGACTGTGCACAGGCAGCCGGTCCCTAGACTTCCACCCTGAGGACTCATCCTGCAAAGCAGCAAAGATCAGACTTGCAGGAGCCTGAGGTGGACACAGACCAGCCACAGCCCTTCTGCAGAGGTTACACTCCTCTGAGCCTGAGAGCAGTGAAAGATCATTTCCCTCCACCAAACTTCCTTGCAAGAGGCTTGAACGCACTCCCTTCTTTCCCCTCTTCCCATCTCACCAAGGCAGTCATGCACTGTGCTGAATTGCCAGGGACAAACACAGACACCACACAGAGCAGCGATGAGGGCAGATGACAATTAAAAATGAAGATATAAAGTCTCCTAAACAAATATACACTGATAACATAATGAAGGTCCCAAAACAGCAGATAGAAAGAGGCCCCAGGTCTCAGCAGAAGTCCTGGAGATAGACAGACAAACAGGAACCATGGAACAAGAGATAGTGACAAGTGCATATCTGTTCCCCATCAGCCTTTGAGGGATAAGAAGCAATTGACCTCGAGAGAGCAAAGACCCATCATAACTTTTCCAAGAGCAAGTGTTAATCCTGCACTTCTCTGCAGGATTACCAGCCAGAACTCCAGAGAGTTTGGCTAGGTGATGTAACTGCCAGAAACAAGGCTACTGTAGGAAGAAAAAAAACTTGTGAAGACCCAGGAGACCATCAGGGTACCTCAAGCCCTGGGAGAAATACACTAGATATCTATACTTCCCCACACACACTCTTCAAGGCAGGCATCAAGGAGTCTTTAGGAAGAGACTATATACCATGAGCTAGTCCCAGCATGTGCTAGTCCCAGGAGCAGCATATTTTTAGCTCCCTTCCAAAGCACGAACCTTCCCATTGTCAACAGGGAACGTTGCTTCTGAAAGAATCTGGCTTAGAGACTTACTATTTCAACGCTAGTAAATGCAGCACTCCATTTATTAACATAGCCCAGTATGACATGAGGAGTCTGATGGTAAAATGCTCAAGTAAGTCAGCTGGGACTCACTGGCAGCGAGATGCACCTACACAAACCAAGCTTCCTGAAGGACAGATACACAGACAACATCAGCACTGGAAAGCTGCCTGAGCAGAGGCCTTACTAGCTTGGGTCCTGTTCAGCACGCAGCACAGGTGGAAGTACCCTGTCTGCTGGCATTTTCTAAAACAGAACATTTGAAGTTCTCTTCCAGAAAAAGCTCTTTTGTGTCCTAGGCCCTGCAAGACTGCAAATCCCACACTGACAGTGCAGCATCCAACCTGAGGCAGGCTTTAATCAAGGGCTGACACAGGCCATTGAAACCTGCCTGTTAGGTCTGTCATTGTGAACAGTGAGGAAAAAAAGAGTAAAAGGTGATGTAATGTTGGAAGGGGGCAGGGAGATGACATGAAGGTAGCAATAGCTGTCTGAGACAATACCTTCCTCTGCCCAGAGGGAGGATCTCAGCAGCGCTGAGAGGAAGGGCAGTGAAAAGATGAGAAGCACATGGTGGAAGAGACTGAGATCACAAGTTTTGATTGGAAATGGTGATTTTGATACTGAAATGGATGTGCTACTCACTCATCATCGGCAAACATCTGATCTGTAGCCATTCCTGTGCCCTGTCCCTAAGCTGGAGCCAGTACTGCCCTCCTCCACTTCCTCTAGAGGGTTCCTGAGTTTTCTTCATCAACATACAGAAAGCTCCTTGACATCTTTGCCTGGAAGGGGCAACATAAAAGATTCCTGATTTTTAGAAGTCACCTGCACTGGCCTAACAGACAAGCTGACAAAAGCCATAAAAATCTTTCCATTTGCAAACCCATATAAACAAAAAATAATGTTTGCTTGTTTTCCAGATCCAGGTCTTACTAGAGCGATGCCTGCCTTTGTTCACCTGAGAACTCAATTCTCATTCTCTGCTGTTCCTAGGTTTATGCCTGAAAGAAATTAAGAAAAATGATTGTGGTGCAAATAGATGCTTGCTCTCTCTGAGCAGGCCAGATTGGTGAGAAATCTTTGAACACCAGCTACAAGAAAATCACAGAGTGTGCCAGGGTTTGCTACTCCACACACTGTACGCCAGCTCTGTGCTTGAGAAAGGCAGCTTCCTTCACCCAGGCTGCTCCAAGCATCAGGGAACAGACAAATCCCCCCAAAGCCCCTGCCCTGGGTGGCATGGAGGAGTCCAAGACTGGTGCTCACAGAACCAGTGCTGGCTTTTAGCAGCTGAGGTCTCGAAGGCAGCACTTCTGCAGAGCTCAGCCCACCCTGAGTGCTGTTAAACATTTAAGCTTCTGGAGACTGGGTGACTTCTGCTGCAAGATCCAACGTACACAAGGTGCATTTACATAACCTGGGAAGAGCCGTACAGTAAACATAAAATATCATTGAACTTCTAATGCATGTCACCACTTTCCCACACAGAGCAGTCACAAGATCTCTTAGGAGGGAATAATCGGTTAGTGGGTGTCCAAGCCCCCACTGGACTCAGCCCTATGGGAATCCCACACGGCAGTTCTACAATCACTGCTGAAAAGGAACCCACTAAGACTGGCTTGCCTGCACAGATGCCATGCTCTTGTGACATGGTTGTGCTACTTCAAGTGCAAAAGCTAGAGATGTCTTCTTTAGCTTGGTTGTCTGCACTATGATGCACGACACACTGCAGAGGATCCCAAAGCATTTCACCACTGAACCACACAGAAATACTAGAAGATAAAATGCAATGGCCTGCTTCATATCTTCCATGGATACAGGTGCCAGAAAAGCGTAAGTGGTAGAGAGGGGATCTTTCTACATTATTGGTATGAAACATCTCAAGACCACATTCACATTGCAGCAGTGCCTCAAATAAGCTAGACTCTTCCAAGCACCCAGACACAAGGAAAAAATCCAAAGAGAAGCAACCCTAGCTGTCAATATAAAATGGCATTCCACGCACTTCCAGTGATCTTGATGATAAAGAGCAATTCTCATCAACTTAGCACCTCAGCACGTGATTAGAGGAAGGGGCACATGCTTAAATTTGTGGAAAGGGATCAGGCTTTTGGGTGCTGGCATAATATGTCTATAAACCACTTGTGAATATAACCTGACAGTGGGTGTTTTATTTCACCTAGGTTTTTGTTTGTTTGTTTTCCAACAACTTACTGCTAGTCTTGCTGGGGGATCAAGGAATCTTTTGAAGAACAAGTTTATTAGATAACAGAACTCCAGAAAAGTTCAGGAGCTAAATCTAGTGCAAAGCTTCTCTCCAATTTAAAAGCTCATCTCCTTATACAGCAACACACTCACCAAGCAGCCTACAGCATCACAGTTATTCAGCACAGCTGCAAATAGACCTCACCTTCCTCCTCATGGGTCTCTAAAACTGGGCAAAACAATACCAAAGGAGAAAAAAAAAAAAAAAAAAAGAAAAAAAAAAGGAAAGAAAGAAGTCTATTATTCCCTCCCCTGCTTCTAAGAAACACAGACACTCACCATATTTCTGCCACAGCAGACAGGAGAAGCGGACAGTGTTATTGATAGAGTACCACTGGGACACTCACACAAGGCTTTCTAACTCAAACCTCAGCAATAGCATTCAGAAAGCTACAAAGGTACAAAGCACAGTCAGCTGGCACAAAGAGATGGCTCTCCTAGGCCAGCAAATGCTATAGGAGCTATTACCTTTCCGTAGAACATTTGTTTGATCAGAATATTCCACAAGGGTTGGGATCTGCTCAACAATATACAATGCGCCTTCATCAAGGCTCTTCTGCAGCTTTACCTTCTTTAGGTCCAGCACCATGTACTGATTGTTGTAGGTCCCTAGGTATGAGAGCAAAGAGTTACATGCCCTGCCTAGGGAAGGAAAGGGGTATCAGGGCAGGGGAAGGAACACATCCTTTCTTTTAATATTCATATTTAACAGTACTTACCCGAGTTGCACTTCGAGAAGGTTTCTGCCCAAGCTTTGCCACCATCTGCCATCATATTAGCAATGCGGACCCTCTGCCAAGCAAACAGGGATTCAGGCACCACTTGCTTAATGAGGGTTTGGTTGAACACACTGTTGGTGGTCTGCAACATTATCAAGCCGCTGCCAAGTATGTAAAAGTCATCCAAGGACACTAGAAAGCCTTAATCAACAAGACAAAAATTTGTTATCTCTCAACCCTTGTTGTATTCACAAAACAAACTAGAGACTCATTTATATCCCCTTGGCTTGGGTATGTGCCTGGACATTTTAAATAAAGCCATAAAAATATTGAAGGTGAGATGGTAACTTCTGCAAGTATTTTGAGCCCACCTGCCAGTACAATTTCTCACTTGTCATGTTTCCAACACACAACCTGCTTTGTCTAGAGCATTTGCTTCAGGTTTGTGTCCCAACCTTTCCCACTTGGAAGTTTACCCTTCATATGTCAAGCAATGTCTTATTCTGGGGAATACATAGTATAAAGATCTAGCAAGTGTTTGTTCATAACAAAAATGTTTCTTCAAAAACAATGACAAAAACAGAACAAAAATACAACCTCCACAAACAGATCTTCATCAGCTTTTTTTATTTTTTTAATGGATCAACCTTTCTTTCCCCCTCCCCCTCTCCCCCCCCCCCCAAAAAAGGATCTCTTCTGTACTAAACAAACCAAGCAGAAAAGTCTTCCTACTTAGTTTAATCTTTTCCAATCTAACTATTCTGAAAAGCATCTCTAAGAAATGGGCACCTCCCAAATTTTAAGCCAACTCCTGTATACAAGAGAAAGTTCTACCTACTCTTCTCTGTGACATGCAACAGTCCTGCAAAACTCAACACAACCACAACTCTCAGAGCAGGATTCCTTTCCAGGTTATATGCCAACAGAAACATTAGGTCCAATTGCAGATCCCATGTCAGGAGGTGGTATACAGAACTGCAAAGGTCAGCTATAATGCCATGGATAGCTTGGCAACTATTTACAAAGCAGAAATAACTTGACTTTGAGATTCTCCAGAGGATACGGGGCTGACAGTCACCAGGCTGGGGAAGAAAAGTTGTTAACTGAGCTACCAGTGGAGAAGTTATCCAGAATGTGGTCTCTTGTCAGTAAGTTTTTAATGGCACCGCTCTTTAAAGAGTACACAATACTAAAATCTTCTTTGTGTAATACCTTAATAGTTGTGTCCCACTACAACATCTTGTACAGCAAGCCTTGTTAATACACTTTGCAAACAGAGTGAGGTCAGCAACCTATGATAACCAGAAAGACAATCCAGTCCTGCCTCATCAAAAAGGCAGACCTTCTAGCAAAATTAATATTTAAAGGCTCAATTTCAGCAAGATTTCTTTAAAATCCCCAAATCTCAAATCAGATCCAGGAAAATACACTTTGCAGGTACCTGTTCTCTAATGATATGTCCATATAGAACAGGCAGAGCACCCTGACAGCTTGCGGGTCCTACTACTTCACTCTCAAAAAGAGAATGAGAGTGGCAATAAATAAAGAGTATCCATAGCATAATTCTTTCAAGTAAATACAGACAAGAAGGGAAACACTCTAAACTTGGCTCTGTCAGCCTGTTTTATACCACAACGCTGACTACTCCTGAGGTAAACTGCTGCACAGCAAGATGAGTGCTTGTCCAGAGACCAAAAATGAAACTGTTAAACAACTGTGGTTTGAACTGAGCACTAATTCCTACGTGGATACCAGTACAAAGTGACCTACTTCAAAATAAACTGAATAGCTTTCTCTCCTTTTTAAATCAACTTAAGCTGAGATAAAACTCAACTCAAAGTAAGTGGCAACTCAAATAATTAAGTTGAATGAGTTCTGTAGTTCAAATAATTTGCAAAGCTAAGATGAGCTGAAAACAAGTGGATTTCTTTCCAGGACTCAGTATTTACCAAGTTTCATCCCGCAGTACTTTTATAATACAGTGTGCCCTCCATGATACACCATTATTAGCTCAGTTATCCAGAGACAACATATGTCATTATGACTTAAGGTACAGGCACCCTTGAGACAAAGGGAAGTTAAATACATATGACAGGTTTACCAAGGACAAAAGCATCCACAAAAATAAAACCCAGATGAAGCCTAGAGATAGCAGCAGATATTTGATGTCTTCTTGTGTTATCCTCATTTTTCCACTATGTATGAGAATCTGCTACAATTGAAATTGCCTTTTAGGTAAACTGTACAGAGAGATAACAGTGACATATTTTCCTCTGTAAACCCTTTTCCCATTTTTATCAACTACTCTCAATCTTGTTGTTCTGTGTTTTTTCTTCCTCCCCTTTCAACGAACCTGACTCTTCCCATAAAAAGAAAGAAATAAAAGCACTTCTGACTGCATCTTCAGGGTCTGAGCCATTTAGATTCTGTTTCCAAACACCACTGGAAAACTGAAGTTTCCAGATTCTGGAACTTCATTCACACCACTATTAATGTTTTGGTTTGCTTGGTTGATTTTTTTCTTTTTTTTGAAATCTGAGCCATAGTGTTCTCTGGGGAGTCATCACACTGAATAGTATGAGAATGGGAGGGACATGGACAGAACAGGGATGTGCTCCTGACAGCTATTGTTCCTAAAGAGGTAGTTGCTGCTTTCTCAACCAGATGGAATCAACTTTTCTGGAATTTTAACTGGTCCTTGTGTTCATTCAGTGTCAGAAAGGTGCAGTGTCATAGTCTGGAAGTCAGGGACAAGAGCCCTAGCAATCACCTCACATGGATGAGAGTAGCTCCAGCCTAAACGGCTCAATGCTCTGGGCTACAAACACACTTAACAATAGGAAGGGAGATGTCTTCTCTGGATTAGCTTTCATAATCCCACCAGCAGATGCTTTTCATACCATGATTTATCTCCTGCCAGCTGCCTTCCTTTCACCTGCAGATCTCTCCTAGGTACTAGGCAAAGGTACACCCCACAATGGAGATGAGATACCAGAGTCATAAAGTGCATCAGATACTTTTCCTCTGCTCGCCCTCAGGTTTTAGACAGATGTTGGAGGAAGCTGGGAAGCAAGAAATGTGGCAAAACCCATAAGCATGCTGGTGCCAGTGGAGAATGTGCTATTCCCCTGATTAAGTACCTAAAACCAGAATACAACATATTTAACAAGACTGTAGCTCACCTAGAGAAAGCAGGTCACTACCCAAACTACTGTGCCTGGGTCCAAATGGTAGATTCCCTTTTTTAAATGGGGTTCAAAACTAACTCTTCAAAAAAGCTCCACCCAAATGGATGGGGATCTTGGAAACTGCAATCTTCTCCCTGCTGTCCAACGAAAACAGGGAAATTTCATCAGCTAATAGGGCTAATATCTGGAAATAACTCAGTGGGGCAGTGTCAAACAGTGACTGCACAGCCAGGGGAATTTTTGTTTGGCCTTATCTGTTTTTTGTTTGTTTGTTTTTGTTTTGTTTTGTTTTTTACTAGACATGTCCTGCAAAAACAACACCCACCTAGTCTCTGTCATCATATTTCTTATCCCTCCAAATGAGCAGAGCTTCACTCAACAGTTGTTAGCAAATGTTACTTGGCCTTTGCATTTAAGTTCACTGCTCTGCAGAAACTCACCAGCAACATTAAGTACTTATGCTCAGTCTGAACAAGACACCAAAGTCGGAGGTGTCCAAGCATTCAGCTCAGAGCTACTCTTCCTTTCCAGAGGTTCACAGAGATGTTCTGCATGCAGCTCTGCACAGATGCTTTGAACAGAAGAGAAAGCTGAAATGATGAGCAGGGTTCAAGTGAGGATTAGGATTAGTGTGGAAACGAGCGTAGGTGGTTAAATCATTCTGCAAGAGCAGAGATTACTGCTCTCATTCATTCCCCTTGCAAGTACCCCTGCAGTGCTACTGTGGGTCTGAAAGGGAGAAAGCAGAAAGAAGGAAACTTGAAAGAAACTGCAGCAGTAGTATTTAAGCATGCTGGCAAGAATATTGGAAATTGCTGAGGAAACAGGAATGGACTCTGCAGTTCCAGATCATCCTCTGCTTGCTGAGCCTCAGCAAAAGCAAGGAAGTGCAAGGCCCTCTAGCTGTATCATAATGCATATGCCAGTGTACATCACAACTAGCCAGTCAGCTTAGATCCTTTAACCCGAGATGTAACAAATACTCTTTTTTTTTGCAGTTTAATTTCACAATTTTACCTGTATTTTGAAATGCAGTAAATAAACAATCTGGACAACTTTACTCTGATCTCAGGAGAAATGAGGGAGTCGCACATTCCTTTTCAGAAGACAAGTGTTTCCTTGAAACATTTCTGACACAGCTTTTGGACAGCTTAAGTTTTACTTCATAACCAGTCTACTGGACAAGAGAGAGCTATGAATTATTCGGTTAAGTGCCATTGAAGGCCTGGAAGGAAACCTCCTTCTTAATGCCTTGTTTCCTCCAGAAGTCAATACTTCTATGTACGTTAGGATCATGTGGATCCCTCCTGTTCAGGGGATCTTACTAAGAACCAGTACGAATGTCCCAGGAGGTACCTGTCAGGACAGAGAACAGGAGTGGGAACTCACATGCAGAGAGAAGTTACAGTTGTCAAGTTGAGCCATGGGCAGGATTTGTGGATTTCATGGTCAGATGCCCTGAAAATTTAGCGCTTCATCTCATCACAACATGGAGCAGAGTTTTCTGGTAGTTCCCTCCTTCCTGTGTGATGCCCTGAGATCATTACCAGACCAGTTGATTTTGCGTTTGCTCATCTGGAAAACTGCAAGTTTGTGAGCTACATTACAGCTAATGTAATCTGCTGTAGTCAATGGGTCACACTTGCCTAGTGCTTGCGATACTACCTTGTAATTAAGTGGCCAGTGAGCACACTTGACATACCACAGGTCTCTCAAACTCCACTGTAGCCATGGGAAGTACGTTTTGCAACAGTTCTCACTGAATTTTGTTGGTAGAATGAAACCTTACCACATCACTGCATCAGAGTACTTAGGACAAGCAAGCTTTAAAATAAGCCCTCTCTTAAAAGTTCCCTGCAGACACCAGTCTCAGGGAAATGCCCTGGGATTTTGTGCACTAGCAAGCAGACCCCAAGCATTTAGCACAGCTGGTTTTCAGGTACCCTCTATACAGTGTGCTTTATCAGTCTTGTCAAAGCAGATGATACGTATTTCTCTCTATATAAAGATTCCACAAAAGGAACAACCCAAAGATACCTGCATATACACCCTCCAAAAAAAAAAAAAAAACAAACAACACAACAGAGCAGTAGCATTAATGATAATAATAAAAGTCACTCTGTGTGGCGGATCCTGATCCCAAGTTTGCATCTGCAGCACAATACAGCATGCAACAGTTGGGAAACATAGCCACATTCTGCTAAAGGACAATACTATCTTCAACAGTATTTTTTCTGTGAGATACAAGATCCAGAATGACCTTCTGTACATTCAGGTGAAGAACAGAGCTCAGACAACCTTCACTTCCTACCAGGTTATACAGGCTTGGCAAAATTCCTTCTGACAAGAAAGTCAAATTCCTCAGAGAAAACCCATGCTCCTGAAAGGCTGTACACTTTACAGGCATTTGCCAAAATATCTCTGACTCGTTCCCTAAAGCAAAAATCCCAGGAAAATTGTGTTCCTGAGGGTTACTGGGTCAGAAATCCACAATAAAAAAAAAAAGAAAAAAAATGAAAAAAAAAAAAGATTGCTTTTAATGTGAAATGAATGCAACTGCTTTATAGAACAGTTTCAGGAGTCCAAGCCAAAAAGACCCCTGCCTTTGTAGTAAGACAAGCACAGTAATAAATCAAAGCACATTTTGCAATCATCAGCCAACACAATTTCATCAGAATCAAATGACCTTCTACAGCACATATTTCACTTTAAAAAGTTGCAGATTTGAGTGTCTGGCCATTTTTGAATTTGAAATTCCACCTTTAAAAATGTATGCAGTGCTAACTCCTCCAAACAATCTTAAATTTGCTTTGTTTTTTCATGATCACATTTCTTGGTGCTAATTTGAGCTGTTTGTTTGTTATTAAAAAACTAAAAAACTAACAAAAACAGCAAGAGTACATATTTCACCACTGAAATGTTAAGTACCAATAATTTCTAATATTCTTCCAGGAAACTTGAGAACACTACATGCTGCCTCATCTTCCCAAGGGTAATTTTAAATACTCTGGCTGGATATATTTCTGACACGTAAAATACACATTAAAAATACCTCCCTTTGCCAGTTTCTAGAGAAGCTGCAAGAGGGGGGGAAAAAAAACAAGGTTTGCTAACCCAGCATCAAAAAAGTCTCTACAATTTCAAATGGCTAGTGTTTGATAGTGTCTAGTAATGTTATTACAGTACAAGTCATACCATGGTACTAAACACAAGTGTTCAAAACCTCGTTATTACCAAACGTGTGAATGCTGTCAACAAGGTACTAAGTTCAACAGTTGAGATGGCTGTGCACTACACCAAGCAGAACTCAAAGCAGTGTGTTTGTGTGAGAGGTAGAAGAATATTTAACTAGTACTACTCTGAGCACTAGATGTGATTAGCCAACAGGAAAAAAAAAACAAACAAAAAAAAGAAAACAAAAACACCACCATGAGATGTTTAGGCTAGAAAATTGAACAAGGCATTTTGTCCTCCCCATGGCTAAAAGGATTAAGGTACGTTGAACCCAATGCTTGTTGAGGTATAGACCTTTTTACAGGCAAGATATCTGCAAGCCAGACAGTCCATGTCATCTTGAATACCTTTTCTTTTGGGAGGGGGATGAGACCTTACCTGGGTAACTGCTGAATGAGACACGGCCGGTCCTAGTGTATGGGTCAACTATATTGAAATTCCAATGCTTGTATATTCTCAGCGTGGCCGCATATGTAAACCAGCTGGAATGGGCAAAATATATGTTCTCATATCCAGGTAGAACCTGGAAAACAGAAGCATAATGATGAACCATTTCAGGCCCTACCATACTCTGCATGTTTTGTACTTGATAGAAACCAGGAGAACAATTTGTTTTAAGCAGTCTAACTGCATTGTTCAAGAGGGACCAGATTCTTGTGCTTTTTAGTTGTGTACTGAACTTTTTTAATTGTGTACTGAATTTTTGAAACCTTTGGAGATAGTTCTTGCCAATGTGGTGCTTTCAAATCTTTGTCATTGTTCAAAATGAAACAGTTTAGGGGTTTTTTTTTGGAGCACCCGTGTACCAAGACATGTCTTGTTTCCCTCTTCCTCTTAAATGTTTGTAGTTATGCACTCAAATCATATCTCTACAAACATATCAAACATTAACTTAGAACATGCTCTTTCTGTGAAAACACCTTTGGGAAACTTTAAAGCACAGAAGCAAATGCAAGTAGGTATGCATTTTGAAAAGATACATATTGATAGTATGTCTTCTCAAAGCATTTCCCTGTTTCTAAGACTTATGGCCACCTCAAACATTTTGTTACAGTCAAATATTGAATGAACGCATCTCAGCTGAAGATAAATATGGTTGCTCTGGAATACCTGAATCTCCATACACTGACTAGATGTTTGACAATTTTAGTAGAAAAATTTAATTGCAGCCATGATGTATTAGAACCTTAGATTTTAAAAGGGTTTTCTTCCTGTCATTATCCCCATGGGAAAGCTAATCCAGAATATCACTGCTAACACTAAGAAAACTTTTTCTAATTTCTGGACTGTATTCATCCACCATCCACCAGCCTCACACACCCATTTGTTCTTATGTCAGCACTAAGTAACCTTTTCCCTACTTACATTCCCAGGGTATTTGTAAACATTCATGGTATCCCCTTCTGACCTTCACTTGGCAAGATGAAATAAGTTACTCTCATCCAGTTTCCTCTCCACAGTAGCTTCCCATTCCCCAGTAATTCTAATAGCTTTTCCACTGTCATTCTCTGTGGTTTTTATTTTTGTTGTTTCCCCTCCCTCCAAGCACCAGTGAGCAAAACTGGACCCAGAATGCCATGGAGGTACAAATGGTAACTACATAAAAGTGCCTTGATCAACAAGGGTCTCTTCAGGCACATGCAATATGAACAGTGAAGACTACAGAAACACAGACTCATGGCATTTTGAATCAACACAATCGCTGGAGCTGAATTTCTTAGTGCTCACCTTGATGAGTGCAGAGCAGTGACCCATATCCCACTGGTATTTCCCATGACCTCCTGCATCCACATTGCATTGTCCGCTCCTCGTAGAATACTCAAATAATGCAGGAATGAGGTCCAACAGGTCTCCAACTGCATTCAGAAACTGGACATCAAAGATGCTCAGGGGCTGAAGAAAGAGAGAAGAGACCACAACAAACACTTTCAGACAGAAGCATCAATCAATAGAACTCAGCTGTTAAGAACTTTTTCCTTCTCAAAGCAATCTTTTATACTTTCTGCAAAACACCTGTTCACAAGACCCAAATGCTAAAATTCAGCTTGGAATGAGACACTTATGTATCTTTAAGTGTCTGGCCCTTGTAGTGACATTACCAATGCTAACATTGCTGAGGACAAAAAGGAGATGCTATAGCAGTAATTTAGGAAACCTTGTGTGTCTTTGCCAACAGCATATTACATTTTTTTCCCCCTATTTATCCAGATGCCTTTGAAAAGCCTTACATTAGCACACATTCAGGTGAGCTCTTGGATTTTATTTTTTTTTAATAAAGACTGCAATTAAAGATCCTCATGTCTGAGAAGGAGGAAACGAAGGAAGCGAGATAGATACATTAACAGTACTAATCAAGCATGGAACAAGCTGAAGAGAGGAAGTCAGTCAAAAGGCATCCCACTACAGGATTTCAAAAAAACCCTTATGGTTAGAGAGAGCCATGGTTAATTATGCACAGATCATTTTGCAATCTTCAGCATCCTCTCTTTCAATGCCTCTTCAAACATAAAACCTTAACAGTGGTCTAACCTCAGCCTTCAAGGACCGTTTTCTAACTCTTTCCTGTTCTTGCTTGCACCATGCTTTTAGTTAAGGCAAGGCTTAAGGAAAAGACAGAATACACATCATTGTAGCACTATGATTAGTAATTTTAGAATGGAATGTAATCATAGAGCAAAGAATTATGTTGCTTGCAATACAACTTGCTGTTATTAAACCATAAAGCTGAACAAACCCCAATAAAAGGGAGAAAAGGACAAGGAAAAAAAAATAAACAACTAAAACTACGTACCATGAAAGGCCCTAACAGCAACTCTAGTTTGAGGGAAAAAAATCCGAAGCAAATTTGAACATATGTTACACTGTTCTAGCTCATCGTATTTTTGCTGTCATAAACAGGGACCAGCAGAGGCCACAACTGATAAAAATCAAGGGATGTACCTTTGGATAGTTTCAAGCAACTCAGTGGTATGAATCATTTGCAAACAAGTCCCAGCAAGTGCTATATTACTAGAATCCATACAGACAGACTTGCTGCAGTTTCAGCACTTTTTTCCCCCATCCAGCCATACTAAAAGGACTGCAAGCCAAACATACTGTGAGGCAAAGCTGTTTTCCAGTGTTTAATTTACAGCCATAACTGTTACAGAAAAGTCAGGCAGCAAAGTAATGAGTGAACATTACCACCACGAGGGGGAGGAAATAGGATTGCATGTGAGAATGCTCAGCCAGCCTTTAGACATTTTAATTGTTCTTTCTATCCATTTATTACCACTCCATATTCTCCTCCATAAAACCTGCCTTCATTGTAATATCTACTGACACTGCTACAGCATCACTTGGAATTGTCTATATACTTGAAAAGTTTCCTACTTATGTGCTATCTTGTGGTCATTACAAATTTAAAAAAAATAAAATCATTAAATACCAGGAAATCCATCCAAACCAGAACAAAGGTACTATGGAAGGAAGCTAACAGCATTATAACCACAGAAAGCTGGAAGGAAAGACCCTTTTGAACAAAACAGCAAAGATTATGTAAATTCTTAGTGTTCCACTGGGTGAAATTGCTTTCTCCCAAAGCCAGGCAAAACAAAAGAGGAACTAGGTTGCTAAGTACCCATCAGAGTTGTGTTTTCATTCCCCTTTTGAGAGGTAAACAAGATTAATTCCAATATATTTCCAAGAACTCATGACTTAGCTTTGCTAGGATAAATCTGGTTTTGTCTGATGCTAAGTGACATCAGAGAAGTCCGACATGCTCAGTGCACAGAGTTTCTCACTAAAACAATGCATTCAAACACAAGACTCAGGCATTAGCAGTGTATGCCAAATCTGATTATTTCAGGAGCAGCCTGATAAATCTTCCTCCCACTAGGCTGAGAGCCCCAGCTGAGGAACACGTACACCTGATTTTCCAGGGTATATGGAGAAGTCTTCCCTATGAGAAGATCATCTGAGGCCACCAGCAAGAATTACATGAGTGTACATCATAACAAGTACATAATATAGGGCATATTATAACCTCTTGTCATCCACGTTCTCTCATCTCACATAGCATTGTAAGGAAAACCCTGGTATGCATGGTTTACATCCCGAAGAAGAGCAAATGAATGCACTAAAATGACAAGCAATGAGGTGATATAGCCATGACATTAAAGTCCTTTAGCTAGAATATGTTGCATATCCTCTGAGATATTATCCTGAAAAGCGAGAAAGATCAAATTGAGTTTTCCTTTCCCACTGTAAACTTACCATCAGCTTGAAGGAGAAAAACTTAGAAAAGGCAGCAGATAAGAAAACAAGTCTTAAATGCGTGTCTACACGGTATAATAACATAGACTAGTCAGTCTGAAACAATTGCTTTCCAATGACCTCCCCATGCATGAGCATTCTCAATACAAAATAAGGAAGTACAAATAGAGAGCTGTCCTGGAATCATTGTAGTATTTAAAACTCTTACACCTCCTTATTCAAGAGTAATTTCCCTGTGTGGACAAGCCCAAGATTAATCACAGCGTTGGTAGAGCATTAGGCAGATGAAAAGCCTTAATGTTCTTTGAGTGCCCCTCCTTCAGAAATCATCCTGACAAAAGGGTTGGGTTTGTTTACTGGATATAAAATGTTGCTAAACCAGATGGAATAATTTCACACTTTAACATGAAAATGTATTCAGATTTTGACATCATTATTAATGATACCAGTAAACATCAAATTTAAAGTACAGAAATTTACACTACACATTGCCTTCATGCAGATCTTACTGGAAGTATCTACCTAGAACAGCCCTGCAAGATGTTGTTTAATGCAATTAAAAATTAATAATAATAAAAGAAAGAAAAGTCCACTATTATACATATGCTCCATAGATAAAAGAATAAAAGGTACATGCTAATGCTACTATTAAACAGTTCTGAGTCCAAAACAATTTTCTCTATAGTAAAGCCTGGTTATTCATGGCAGATAATGGTTCTACAATGTTCAGGTAAGGCAATCTTGAAGCTGGGGAGGAAAAGAGGACACGTTTCAGAGTGACTTTTATCTATACTCACACAATTCAACACTCATTTAAGCACTATGTGGATGTGGCATAGTTTCAACCTACCACACATTGTACAGGACAATGCAAAGACAGATCTTTTCACATGTCTTCACCACATAAGCACACACCAGTTAGTCCACCAAATGTAAGACTTCAAACACTTACAAGTTCAAAAAGTGTATATAGTGCAAATAAAAGTCCTTGGAACATGAGATGGGTAAGACTAAAAGCAGATTAGCTATTCATAGAACTCTTGTTCCCATTCTTCCAAAGAAAAAATAGTTTTGTTCAACTTCACCTAGTGCTCAGTGTAGAAATTCACATTCTTTGCAAATACAGACCCTTTTCTCCATCCAATTTAGATCTTTTGACCTATCCTTAAAGAAATCTTTAAGATCTTTATTTCCTGAAGGGGATCCAAAACAGTAGTAAATACATACACAAACAGCACTTATGTGGCTTACTCTCCTCAAAATATTCAAAAAGAAACATGATATGCAACAAGCGGAATTTCATGTACTTTTGCAGTGTTGTCAAGAATCACCTTGATGCCAAGGAAAACCAAACGTCTAGGTGAAAATACAGCTCTCCAAACCATACTCAGAAGTAAGAGACTGATGTTAACTTTCTAGCTCTGGCAAACAGACAAAACTTCAGTGCAAGTGACAAATATGCATGGAAAATTTTTGGTCCCGTATATTTTTATTCAAAGCAAACAAATTTAGCTTTGGGCACTATTATCTATGAAAGAAAAAGAAAGGAGTGGAAATAATTCCCACCATCTGCTCCAGGCACATCTGGGAAAAAGAAGTATTTTATATAATATATATGTGTATATGTACATGTGTCTGTGTATATATACAGACACATGCATAATATCCACTGCATATAACTGAAGAATAAAGGACACAGTTATTTCAGACCGAACCATGTCTGAATTTTCCTTAAATGCACCATTGTATAGGTGTGCTGGTGACATACGATATGCCCTGTCTGAAAGAGGATCAGAATGATTTGGTCGCTTCAGAGGGCAGTGATTTTTAATATCAAACACAGACATAAATGAAAACACACTGCAGGTAGGATGTTCCTGTCTATTTCAAGAAAATAGCTCAGATACAAGCTAGTTCTTTTCCCGTCCATCTGCATCTAAAGGATTCCAAAGCAGACAAAAAAAAATGATGAACCTTGCAGGGCTCTACAGTTATAGATGCTGTGAAAAGGATTGAATCAGTTATTTTCCTAGAAAGTCAAGGTTTCTTAATAAAATCCCTGTAATTCAGACTCAACAGGATGGACCTTTCCATCACAGTCTTCTCTTTCAGCATGAACTGGTTCCTGCTAAGGAAATGTCCAGAATGAGAACTATGCAAGAGATTTTTGCATTTTACCAAAACCTAATTGCTTACAATTCCTTACTGCCACCTCCTCTAAATTCTTGGTATGATGAAATCAAGACAAAAAAGGGTCAACTGCAATTACTCAAGTCTTCCCTCTCACAATGAGGAACCAATTAGACGTACTAGACTTATGGGGAAAGCACTATAATTACCGCAACTCTACTGGAGTAAAAGGAGCTCTGGTATTGCATACAAGCTGATGATCCTGGACACAATTCCATCCAAGTTTAAAAACAACAAGAAAAAATAATTTTCAGGAAAAAAAATAAAACAAAATATTACCCCATTTGGCCTTACACAACACTGACCATACAGTTTGCAACAGGAGACTTGGAAAACAGAAAGCGAGACACAATTTAGCAAAGAAAGATATCCTGCAAAATCTAGAAGCTTTGAAGCTCTAACGACTGGAAATAAGAACAAAAGCTTTAACACAGTTCCTATTTGCTGATTCATACTGTTGCAGCTACTCTTTATACCTACAGTCATATGCTCAATAACAATTGTAAAGTGAGGACAGCAAACACCTTAGAAGTGTCTGTCCTTCCAACATTCACACTGATACAAAAGCTAACCCCAGTCTAATCAGCAGGTGAGACGCCAAGAGTTCTAAGTCCAGTACAAAGACCTGGGGTGACATGACAGGAGTGCTCAATTACACTACCTGCACTGCACAGCAACTGAAATTTTTGTTGAATGACATGCAGAATGAATACTTGTCACTAATCTTTAAACACACTTTTAAAAAAAATATCAGATTCCTTTTTCCCATCTTCATCTTCTGACATCCCACACCCAACTACTAAAAAAGAGATGTGGTAATCTTACTGTTTGTTTGTGCAGTTTAGCCCACTCGAGGGCTCCCATGTACAGACCATCCAACTGTGCAATAATATAGCCAGCATGCCTCCAAAAGGGGTCATCCTTATTATTTCTGATTTGTTGTCTTGTCCATTGATCTTGTTTCCTGCAGAGGAACAAACAGGTTGGGGTTTTCTTGCTTTTGTTTTAGAGTATAATTGCTATTGCAGGGAAGGGGCAAATGTTGGCCTGCATTATGACCAAGATGATCAAAACCTTCCTAGTGTTTTGAGGTAAATCATGTTCTGGAAATCCAGTAGACATGGATGAAGGTTGTATACTCTGGGTGCAAATATTCAGATCCATGCAATGTACCCTACAACCGTGTGCCTCTACCTCCATACATTGTTTCAGCACCAAAGAGATGGACTCTGCCTCTGTGGGAGACCCACCTATAGCAGATCTAGCATCCCCTTATAGTCAGTAAAGAGAAACAAGCATTTGATTGTTCACCTGACCTATTTCCTTTTAAATACCTACTCTATAAAATAGACTGACTTTTAAAGTCCTTACTTCTCTCCCCTAGGTACAAGTGCAACCAAGGCTTTCTGCTGGCAGTGCTAAAACTTTGCTTAAGAACCACTGCTATTCTCCTCTGAGGAAAAGGTGGGAGGCCAAACAATAATTCTATGTGCCAAATCCAACCAAGAGGTTACTAGTCGAACAACCCAGGTTTACAGCACAAAACAGAAGCTGAACAGACCCAAGGGCAAGAGCAGTCAACATTAGAAGGAACTCGTAGAGTTCCCTCCTTTGCTGCACACAACGAGGAACCTGAATTTTTAGAGTAAGTCAAGACCAGATAAACACAGGACCAGAGACTGTAATCTATCTGGCATTATGTACAGCAAGAAAAAAAAAAAAAAAAAGAAGAAAAAAAAAAGAAAAAAAGAAGTGAATGAATCTGGCAAGGAAACAAACTCTTCCAGCAGTATATGGCTGATAAAACCAGCCATATTTATCTACCTGAAAGTAAAAAGATACAAGACGTATGTCAGAGGAAACAGGAACATGATCAGAGCATTCACAGCTATGGCTTTCAACACAACACAGTAGCCCATATTGAGACTGCTATAAAATAAAGCAACACAGCAGGAGTCCAGAATACTGGCATTAGAAAAAAAAAAATATACAAGGCCACCTACTATTGCCCCCTCCATCACAACAATGCATCTTGGGGAATACAGCCGCTGTTATGAGTTATACTGAGGAAAACAACACAAAAAACAGATATGATAGCTACCTCATCTTTCTCACAGAAAGGACAGCAATGCTGAAGGATACAATGATAGGAAGAGAGTGCTAAGAGTTTTTTTTTCTAATCTGTTTTGATACACTAAAAACAAACTAGATACAAATGCAATAAACAGAATTATTCAGATATGTAGCCCCCTTGCTTCAGGAAACAAAACAAGGTAAGATGTAAAAATTAGTCTGCAGACATGACCAAAGCTTCACAGAAGTATTCATAATGGAAGAAAATACAAGTCTAAGGAGACTAATGTAAGTGCTAAATACAGTTGAGTCTCCTAGTACCTGTCCCGGTTCTCCCACCTGTAGCTCCCCAACAGCGTAGCTGCAATATTTGAGCAGAATTACTGTTGATTTATACCGCTGAAGAAAAAAAAGGATTCAGGACTTTTGTGATTAGAACAGAATTCACATCAGTGGTATAGTAAACAAAATTCTAACAGTGGAATGAAAGAGTGTGTTAAAAAGACTAAGATGCCAAGAGACCACACTGTTCAGTGTAACATTCAAAATACCAGTTTTTAGAAAAGGATTTTCACTAGAATAAACTTCATAATTCATTGGTGTTATCCACACCCACTTGCAGTAATATCTTTAAATATTTCTTTGAAAGAATCAGAATTGGGGAAGGATATATGACCTTCTTAACAAGTTCAGAATTTTTCCTCACACACACTAATGCCATGCAGTCAGTGGAAAAGTAAACATATATTTTCTTTCACCTATGAGAGAATAAAATTGAAATATCCTTATATACATCAATCATAAGTCTTGAAGAATTTATTTTCTAAGAACTAAATACATACGCCATGAAATTCTGGACTCCACTTCGAACGGTGGGATTCTTAATTAACTGTGGATACATATTTGCAGCATGGTCATACATATGCCTGAAAGAAAAAAGGTAGTAGAAATCACTTTTTTGCACCTTCCCTTATTCCTCACCATCCCATTTGTCAGCAGATACTGAGAGCCATGCACCACAAAGTCACTTTTTTCTAATCATGAAATGGTATCGTATCTTTAAGGCATGTCAAATAGCAAAGTTAAAACAAGTATATTGTTTAAATTTAAGTCAAAATAAAAGTCCTTGCTAATGCTCGCTCAAACTGCTCTACAATGGAAAAAGAAGCAAAAGTGAGATGGTACAATTTCATAGCAAAACTTCACATTCAGGAAATCTCTGAAGATCAGAACCATCTTCAAAATTCTAGCACATTAATTTAAAGCATAACAGAAACGGTTTACTGGAGAGCTATTCAATTTGGAACCAAGAGAGCATGGAGATGAGAATATTTGCTGATTGAGTAGTGAGAGAATTTTAGCCTGGTATCTAGCGGAGTTTTTGCTTATCACTGACCATGATCCTTTCTTACATAAGCTAAAAGCCTCTAAGGTGTATGTTAATCCTATGCATTCCCACAGACTCATGACAGCCCTAAACAGATTCAGCTGCATGGAAACCAACATTGTTTCACCCCCACACCCCCCAAGCCTCCCACCTCCAAGCTGAGTTCAGTTAGCTGTTTCATCACCATTAACTAGAAGGAACAAAAGGTTGAGTTTCTGTTTGTTTTAGTTGACTGGTTCGCTTGTTTGTATTGAAGTAAAGCACTTTACGTTTCATAACAAAATTAACTGACAAAAAGAGCTCAGGAGCCCAAAAGTTATCATCGCCCTTCAATTTTAGGTCAAATCTAATTCATGCATCTGATTCACAGAGCTTTTGAATTTTCTCAGTCCATTAATTTTTCCTCCCATCAACATTTCTTAATTTTCAAGTTCAAACTGAGCCAACACTTTTTCAGCTACAGAGTCAAAAAAAAAAACAAAAAAAAAAACACAGGGGGAGGAATATTTAGTTCTAGGTGGAATTCAGCAGGAAATTATTTTGCTGAACTCTCGAGTAGGTAGAACTAGATCAGTCATAAGTAGAATTATCTCCTACCAAGTTCTGAGGGAAAGAAAGCCAAACTAAGAAGCAAATGCCAGCCTCAAGGAAAGAGCATGCTAGCAGGACAGGATTCCTTCTATTAAACAAGGGCAACTTCCTCTGGGAGGAATGCTCTTTCTCCCCAGTTTCTTTCAGAGTATAATTAGAGAATGCACCCAGAGATGACTGAATGGTTTGCTGATGATTAGAGATGCTGATCCACTGACCTTCTTCCTTCTCTTTTTGTCCCCTGCCCCAACCTCAGCTGTTTAAGCACAACTTGATTGCATGACCCTGCTGTTTCTTATGTCAGCTCTGGTAACCCTCTGGCTACCCAGTCTAATTGGTCTGCATACATTCAAGCAAAACCCTAACCCAACAAAAAAATGTAAATAGTAAAAAAATGTAAATTATTTTTCTGGCAGTTTGTAGCTTGAATTAGGTTTTTATGCTTGTTTAAGCAAGAGAGGTAGTATACAAATGCAACTTTCTGCTATGTTAGTAAGTGAATCAACATGAAAGTGCTTGATCAGTGCCTGGGCAGATATAAGTGAGAGGGGTTGGATCTGGGGAGTTCGGGCAAGAGAGGGGAGTGCTCAGTAGCTTCACACCATCACACCTTTCAGGAAACTCTAGCTACAGTACCAATTTTAGTTCTACAGTTAGCTGTTCTCCCATTTAACACAAGACTACATGCAATGATCATAACCTATTTCTTGAAGTAGACAAAGTTGAAGAAACTGATCAACATTCTGCACCCCTGCAGTCACAACAAATTTGGCAAATAAGAATTTTAAGTAATTTTAGGAAGGAAATTATAGCATAATTTATGCCATACTACAAGACAGAGTTCTGATGGCATTAGAAATGGGGAGGGAATAGCAGAAGACAGTCCATCTGGCAGATGGTCTTTCAGGGACAAGAACCAGATTAAGAGAATAAAAACAGCCAGGATACTACTCTGATCAGACTTCTAGGTTCAACTGTGTAGTGGGTTTACGTGGCAAGGTTTTGGTAGCAGGGAGCCATAGGGGTGGTTTCTGTGAGAAAGATCTAGAAGCTGCCCCATGTTTGGGAAGGGCCCCATTGTTTTCCAGATCCGAGCCAATAAGCGATGTTGTTTTGCGCCTCTGTGAGAGCATATTTAAGACAGGGAAAAAAACGCTGCGCCACACAGCAGCTGGGAGAGTCAAGGGAGTGAGAGAACAGCCTTGCAGGTGCCAAGGTCAGTGTAGAGGGAGGGGGAGAAGTGCTCCAGGCGCCGGAGCAGAAGTCTCCTGCGGCCTGTGGTGAGGACCATGGTGAAGCAGGATGTCCCCCTGCAGCCCATGGAGTACCACAGTGGAGCAGGGTTCCACGCTGCAGCCCGTGGAGGAGACCACGGTGGAGCAGGTGGCCCTGCACCGACGGAGGCTGCCGCCTGTGGAAGACCCCTGCCGGAGCAGATTCCAGGCTGGACCTGTAGCCCGTGGAGAGGAGCTCACGCAGGAGCAGGTGGCCTGGCAGGATCTGCTGCCCGTAGGGGAGCCAGGTTGGAGCAGTTTTCTCCTGAGGGATGGACCCCGTGGTACGGTCCCATATCTGGAGCAGTTCTGGAAGAGCTGCTGTCTGTGGGAAGCCCACGCCGGATCAGTTCATCAAGGACTGCATCCCGTGGGTGGGACCCCACAGCACAGGGGACGAGTGACCGAGAAGGAGCGGCAGAGAAGAAGTGCTATAGACTGACCATAACCCCCATTCCCCTGTTCCCCTGCGCCGCTCGGGGGGAGGAGGTGGAAGAGGGTGGATGGGGGGAAGGTGCTTTTGTTTTTTTTTTTCCTTTGTTTTCTCACTTCTCTCGCTTGTTAGTAATAGGCAATAAATCTTACTATCTCCTTATGCCGAGTCTGTTTTGCCCGTTAAAATAATTATTGCGTGATTTTCTCGTCCTTATCTCAACCCTTGAGCCCTTTTCACATATTTTCTCCCCATTCCTCTTTGAGGAGGGGGAGTGAGAGAGCGGCTGTGGTGGAGCTCGGCTGCCCACTCGAGCGGAACCACGACAAACTGTCAGCCATACTCTCTTCATTTGGTGCACTTGAAAGGTATGCAACACAAGGCAGATTTTATACTTGTATCATCTTTAAGCAGAGATAACCGGAGTAGAGAGTGGATTGGTTCAAAATCAGGGAACTGAAAGCAGCTTCTTTAATGGGCTTCCCTCTTGCATATACTAACAGAAGCCAGACAATTCCTGGGATTGACTGATTAATCTTTTAATGCCCAAGATTTTTTCCTCCTAAATTCCCTGTGACTTTTTTTTCCCTTTAACGTTTCCATGTACATGGCTTGCATATTTTGTAAGGTATAGGTATTATCCTCCAAAGTAAATTGGATCATTATAGTAAGGTAGTGCTTTGCAACTGTATCTAACAACAAAAACAAGGCAATTACAATACTGGGACAAGAATTCAAAGTCTAAAAACAGCAAAGCACAGCTATGTTCTTCAAATTAGAGAGGAAGATGACAGGACTCGGGTCAGCTGAGGTTGTATCAGAAAAGAGTACAATTAATGTTGCTTCAAATTTAAATACTGCTCTAAGGCACCAAGCACGTCCCAGTTGGGACTGACTAAAAGTATGTGCTTCACGTCACTGATCTGGATGTGTTCTGCTGTTGCCCGAGTACAGTGAGGCCTCAGTAACACTGCTTGTAATGGGGGAAGAGAATTCATAACCCAAGAAAACCAGAGCTAACAGCTTTGGCTGGATGTTAGGATTGGACCTTACAAAGAGGCCAAAGACTGGGGATAAAAACAAATGTCTGGCTCTCTAGATACTCAAATTAGATTTATCCTCCCCCTAAGTGTCTTCAAAACAGACAGCTGTTATCTGAATCAGGTACCTACACTAGAAAGATGAATTGTGCTCTAGAAAATGCCTGTTTCTGTCATCACTGGTAGATGGATCTGACTTGCTTAGATATTGCTTTTTATACCACGAACCTAAAAAAACTATAGCAGACATACATTCTTCCCCAGCAATCTGAGATAAGACAGTCCCAGCATGTCCCGTTTTGATATATATATATTTTTTTTTTTTTAATCCATTTATCTTATATTCTGCTTGGGTTCCTACAAAGGACAAAACATAAGCTCTTAAGAAAGATTTTGACATTCTTATGCATACCATCAAAGGCTTGGCTGTGTCTAGAAACCTTAATTCACACCCTAGGTGCAATGAAAGAACTGAGCTACCTGAGAATTCCTGAAGGTCTCCAAGTTGCAGGCACTGTCAATCCGGAGCTACTGCTCACCTGACAGCTTCTGCAGGAACCTGCACTTCAAACTGGGATTATATGAAGGAATGTATCCTTCCCATTAACACAACACGTGAGACCAGAGCACTCCCAGGACTTCAGGGTTTCTACAAAGAGATACCTTGGGTCATTTCGGCTTCATAGAGTCATGACCACAAATGGCATTGCCACAAATGGATGAGAGACAGCTGGAGACCTTGGAGTTGTCCAGGTTAAGGTAACAATGTACTGGAGGACACCTCAATTACCACACATACCTAGTGTATTCACCTTGGACAGCTGTACCAGAGCCACTTATGGTGGCAGTGCTCATACAGACAAGCAACATAAGCCTCATCACTCTGGTAGTTAAGTGGTTGTTGATGCAAATAAAGTCTAGAACACCATCAAACATGTCGTTACACTCTTCCTTGCTGTTACCAGGACAGATGAGTCCCTAAAAAGGAAGGTTGAGCTGCATGCAGCTACTGTGTGCACTGATGTGTGCAAAGGCAGAATGAGAGTGTTTAGAGACTCCTTCTCATATGGGAAGTAATGACAATGCTAGAGAGCTTCCCTGGAGACAAGCTGCCAGGCTGTCTGATAGCAACAGGTTTACAGTCTGAGAGATGCTGGTTACCTGTTTCACTGCAGGAGAATTGTGTAAACACCCCAAAGAAAAAAAAAATCTTCCTGCATGTGAGTTAGGATTCTGTGACCCTCCAGACAGGATAAAAGAGAAACGGAATTCTGAGAGTAATCTTTTAACATGTGCAGACTTAGTGAGTTTGCTTCTCTGTGCTTCAAAAAGTGTCAAATCCACTGTGTAAGAGAACTTTATTGACTTGCAGTTTACTGAATAAAAACACCAAGATTGTACACCTAAAAGCTGAAGTAATAGGTCCTCTGTCTTCTCAAGGGTCAGAGGATTCATTTTCGCTCCTTAGCTGGAGCATTTTCAATAGATATTCTTAGCTTCAAAGAGAAGTCCTTTTATCCAAAATAGCTTCACAAGACAGAAAATGCTTATATTCATAACCTCTGTGAGAAATATATTTCCACTGCATTTTCCATGGTACAATGGGGCAAAGATAGCCAAAAAAACAGATGGTACATATAATATATGATAGTCATTTTAGAGATGGGAAGCATTTTCAGGCTTTGCACTGTCAGAGAATTTCTCAATATGTTTTCTGAGGAGACCTTTTTGAGAAAATCAAGGCTTTGGCTACTTCTGGTTTTGCATCTTAACCCTTCAACTTCACACTTCAACTCCTTTAAAACAAGTTCAGTTAAGTTCCCCACTTCACTTAAAAGCCCAAGTCTCAAAACATACTTCTCCAACCTCTTCCTTGACAGAAACCCTTAAACTCTTTTCTGAAGACTTTAAGACCTCTGTTTGTTATTATTTCTGCTACATCTAACTCTCTATGATGGGCCATTTAGTGGCAGAGCTGATAGCCCTACAGTAGCAATGGCTGGGGAAGGGAGGGGAAGGAGGAAGAAAATCACCTCTCCTAAACCTAAGCATAGACTAAGACATCAGATTATGTCAGACACTGTTTCACATTCAAGCTATGTTTAAAGGAATGGGTATATAGTTAAGATTGTTTAAAAAGTCAGCAAGGAAGACTTACATATCTACTATGGAGGCGCTAGTAGACCAGAAGTGTGTTTTTTAAAATATAATTTGTCATCTGATTAGTCTTAGTATGGATTGGGCTGTCTACATACTATGACAAAACTTAAGTTTAATCACTTAAAGATGAGTACACAAAGACACTGAATAAAAATCTGTCAAGTAACACCCAGTTGTAAGGAAACTTGGAAGACTGAGGGGAGATCTAATTGAAGTATATAAATATCTGAGGGTAGGGTGTTGAGAGGATGGAGCCAGCCTCTTTTCAGTTGTGCCCACCAACAGGACAAGAGGCAACGGGTACAAACTGAAGCACAGGAAATTGCGTCTGAAATGAGGGGGCACTTTTTGACTGTGATGGTGACAAAGCACTGGCACAGGTTGCCCAGAGAAGTTGTGGAGTCTCCTTCTCTGGAGATATTCAAAACCCGCCTGGATGCCATCCTGTGCAATGTGCTCTAGGTGATCCCTGCTCGGCAGTGGGGTTGAAGTAGATGATCTTCAGAGGTCCCTTCCAACCTCAGCCATTCTGTGATTCTGCAACAATATTCTCATTTAATGCCATATGTAGTTTACATAAACTGTCTAAGTAGTCCATAGCAATAACCTCTCATGCAAATAATCTAAAAACACATATCCAGATCTCTCATGTACTTCATTCTCTTTCCTGCCTGGGATAAATGCTGTGCACTCAGAACTCTAAGATTCCCCTTCCCTCTCCCCCAAAGTGTTTTCTTGATCAACAAATTATGCTGTATTAGGCACACAACAGAACTTAGTCTTAGTAAAAGAAAAATTCTTAAGTTCATAGAGGAGAAATAGAGCCTTTGCCAACAATCCACATGTCATGTGCTTAGTCATATCACCAGCTATATCCCACCAATTCTGCCTTCCTGCTTAGTAACGGAAAGAACTTAAAAAGAACAGAAAAAGCTTGTCTGGATTCATAACATGCACAAAACAGTCAGTTTTCACAGATTTGCATTGTGGGAGTGTTTCAGTCCCTCATTCATTTTCCACAGGGCTTTCAGGAGTACAGTGACCCTTCTAGACATATACCAGTCTACCTCCTGGCCTTTCAGTGTATCAGCCTCTTTTTTTTTTTTTTTTCAAAAAAATTTTGTCCAGGAGGGATAAAACTCCCCATGTTATGAAGCTTCAGCATCTGTTCTCCCCAGTAGTTTCTTGACAGCGCTTGCTGAAAAAGACCCTTAAGGAAGCCCTGCAGCCTTTGCCTCTCCCTGACTGATCTGCTCTCAATTCTCTCATCTATTGGTCAGTCACCTACCTCCAGGCTGGGGAAATAACTATTCTTTCTGCTACCCCTTTTGTAATTATTTACAACACAAGGCTTACTCACATCATTACACATATGCTATTCTGGGATTACATTACTTAACCAGAAATATTGATGCAGTACTCATTGTTCTCACAAAGGTGAGAAGAGAGCCTGCAGGATGAGAAGACAACACAAGGCAGAAACCACATCTTGATACTGTAAAGAAGATGCTGTATCTCATACTTGTTACGAATTAAAAGAACAGCACACAACCACAAAAGTGTATGGTTTAAGTGGATAGGAATGAAGGGAAAAGAAAAATAAACACACTCACAGAAATCCAGTGGAAGTGTCATAAATTGAGTTGCTTCCTGAGGTACTTACGGAGCTGTGAGATAGCCTTCCAAAAAGCCAGCTGCATACATGATGTCTTCATTGCTTAAGGTCTTACGGCCATAGCCTGCTCTGATCTCCAGAACTCCCCAACCTGTTGTCTGTATAGTGTTGTTGTAGAAGCCATAGGCATCTCCGTTCCTGTCCAGTGTATTCCTGACCTGCAGTGTTTTTTGAGCTTTATTCCAGTACACAGTTGCGTAACGGATTTCTATGGCCAAGAAGAAAGAAGGCAAGGGAAACAAAAACAAAGACAAGGGAAATTAGTGTTGCAATAAACCTGAAAAGCAACAAGTACCATAGGAACTTCATTTTACTTAGACACTGATGACTGTTACAATGCCTGCCAACAGGAGCACTGTTACAGGGGTTGGAGAAGTAGTTGCAACAAGCACAGGTTTCACTTTAAGCCTGGTAGCTCTAACTCAGGTCTCAAAGAGCCCAGGCAGATATTATTGAACAGCCACATTAAGATTGATGCAATAGAGCAGAATGGGTTGGTCGACCACCCTTTTGGAAGTCTCACTCAGTCTCTGTAGACTGAGAACTACCAAAGTAGTTACTGCAAAGCAAGATTAAAACAAGGGAAGAATGCGTAGGTATTTCCTCTCCAATAGTGAAATGCTATGACAATATTTTGGCAATTTAAAAAAGTTAAATTTGGTAACTTTCCAACACATTTGATTCCACCACGGAAAGAAATACCGATGTTAACATACTGAGGAGTGGTATGAGAACCAACTAGAGTTTTACCAAAAAAGTTTACAGTTAAATATTCTCATGTTACTCTTTTGGAAATTATCTACGACTCTTTCAGTCTAAAGTTCCACCATAGCTGAGTCTTACATAAAATTCAAAAAAGTATTTCCTTACCTGGCCCAGAAGAAACCCTGGATGAATCTCACTGAAAGCAATTTTAAAAGATGGCATGCCTGACCAATTACTAATGATTATAGCTACTACCAACTTAATTTTCTGCTTAGAGATTCAGGAGACAAGTTGTTGTTGTTTTTTTAAGCTTTCTGGACAGCTGATCCTGGAGATGGTATTGCCCAACAGAAGCACTAGAACTTAGTGGATCACAGACTGAACACGCAAAGCACACAGGTATGCAAACCTTTCTATGGCACACAATACCTATCCCCCAACTGGAATAGAATCAATATCAAGTGGTAAAGGAACAAAGAAGAACGTCATTAGACTCTTCCAGAGATCTACCAGGGCTGCTGTTTAGCAAACATTCTTAATGATTTGGGTTTTAATCCCAGTGAACTGAAGAATTAAGAGCAAGAGTTAACAGCTTTCAGAAAAACCTCTAATCATAGAATCACAGAATGCTTTGGGTTGGAAGGGACCATAAAGACCACTCAGTTCCAAGCCCCTGCCATGGGCAGGGACACCTCCCACCAGACCAGGTTGCCCAAAGCCCCATCCAGCCTGGCCTTGAACATCTCCAGGGATGGGGCATCCACAGTACCAGGGCCTCACCGCCCTCATTGTGAAGGATTTCTTCCTTACATCTAGCCTAAACCTACTCTCCTTTAGTTTAAAACCATTCCCCCCTTGTCCTATCACTGCACTCCCTGAGTCAAATCCCTCCCCAGCTTTCCTGTAGGCTGCTTTTAGGTAGTAGAAGGCCGCTGTAAGGTCTCCCTGGGGCCTTCTCTTCTCCTGGCTTCTCTTCTCTCTCACCCCCTTCTATGAAGAAGAGTTCTTACATGAGTCTATTTAGAGATGAAGTCATTTCAGGGACTTGGAACACAGTGTTTAAAAACATGTTTTATTATCTGCCAGGTACTGAGTCTATTTAAAGGACTGAGACATGACAGACCTTAGAAACCTCTTCAGGCTGCTGCAATAACCTCACTTTTCTGTTGCCTTCTTAACTATTTTTTAGTAATTTTTAGTAATACATGAGGTAATCCCTGATTTAGTTTAAGTGTAAACATGGGAATTGCTCACACTGAAAACTCCACAAAAAGGAAAGCAAGATGATGTGGCTTATCACTGGAAACAGACAAAGGCCATCTTAAAAGCTAAAACTCCTAAGAGCACAGAGGACAGGGAAAGTAAGGTCCTGTGAACAAGTGGTGCAGGGGGTCACGGCACAGAGCACAAAGAGCCTGTCCAGCAGTAAAGGGCAAAGCTGACTCCAAGCAAAGCAGTCTGCTGCATAGTAGAGAAGAAAAGACATGTTGTGCTCAGTACAGACATCTGAGGAACAGGTATAAAGAACAAGGACAAAACAGGGGAAGAGAAAGATGCTCTCCATAAGTGGGGGGGTACACAAGCAGTCAAGAGGAATCAGGGCAGGTAGGTGTTTCTATCAGTGCCCACAGACTAGGTAGGCATGCCAAAGAAAACTTCTGCCTAAAGCAAAATAGCTGTTGTTTTCTTTAAAAAAAAAAAAAATTAAAAATACTGTTCAGTCTGTGTTGCACTGGCATCAGAGACAGACGTACCCTCAACAGACGTACTGTAACACGGGAGGCTTGTTTCTTTGTTTCATTGTCTGCCACAGCATGAAGACTCAGAGCTGTTTTCAGAAGGCAGAACAAACTTCAAAATTACCCTTGGAGTTTGCCCTGACCCTAAATTCTCTACACAAAGAATTTAAACTGCAGAAAATCAGGACTGGAGGAGGATGTGAGAGAAATAACAGCATGAAAATACACAATGATTTGCAACAAAGGCAGAGGCCTTTAGAGGAACAGCAATGAGGTATGTGCTGTACATGTGGCAGGCACAAAAACAATGCTGGAAGACACCATCTTCCACTACTGATTTTTTTTTTTTTTTGGCAGCTACTCATGTGATTTCACCTCATTCATTTTTGTGTCAGTTTCTGACAATCTAACAGGTCTGGTCTAACATGTCAAAATGCCTATAAATAGATGTAGCAACTTCATATAAAGTAATATATATATTTATATAATTTATAACAATTACTGTATGGTTATATAAGTTTTTATATTGCTACAGATGCAGTTAAAATTGCAAGCTTATAAATCGCTGTACACTTAAAACCAACTTCCACTACCACGTAACCAAAGCATTTCCTATTACAATTTTAATCTGTGTTCATCTAAACTAGCAGAACTACCTTTAGCAAGAAAACCGTCCAGAACTGAAAAACATAGCAGAATACAGATATCTAAGAACCAACTGCATGCTTCCAAAAAAATCCCATGCGTCTCTCACAACAACATGAACCTTTATCTAGAATAATGCTGGCATTTTATATTTATTTTTGAAAGGTGATGCAGAGACCCTAACATTTCTTATCCCAGCAACTGTATTGGTAAGACCTTACATATGAACCAAATGCAATGTCTCCATTAATCCATGATAGAAGGATGATTTCTAGAAGATTTAGACTTCCCAGTGTGTAGCAGAGAACACTGGGAAATTTCAACCTATTTCCTGCTCTCAGGACTCGGAAGAGCAGAAATTACTGTGGTAATTTAGGGTAATTCCATACCTGTATTGCTCAGAAGGGTTAACCTGAGTAAAAAGCAGAAGCAGACACTATTTATTGCAAT
The DNA here is from genome assembly GCF_964211825.1 of Aythya ferina. Classification (NCBI taxonomy): domain Eukaryota; kingdom Metazoa; phylum Chordata; class Aves; order Anseriformes; family Anatidae; genus Aythya; species Aythya ferina. The sequence continues at coordinate 163,662,871 of NC_140296.1, forward strand.
GAATGACTCAAAGTCCCTGCAGACTGGGTAGGTCAGTGGAGTCACTCTTTCCCTCAGTGTAACCAGCAAGTCAGAACTGCATAGCATTGGCAATGCGCAGCTCCACCACAGCCACCAGTGCGCTGCATGACAGGGGATAGAAGTGATGAAGTGCAATGACAAAATAAGCCTATAAATACGTAAGTGTTCCTTCTCCTTCCCGCAGGCAGTAGGAAATGGGAGAAGCCTTTCCTGAAACTGCGGGGGTTGGAACTGGATGATCTCTGATTATCCTTTCAACCCCAACCATTCTACGATTCTGTATTTTTGCCAAACAGGGATCCAGAAATAGGACTACAGTTGGCAGAGTGCTGGAATTTCTTCAACATGTGAGAGGTATTTTGCAAAGATTATACCCTGAATAATGGAAAAATTAAGTTTCAGATGTAGTTACGAAGTGGTGGTATCCTTGGCATTTCAAACTGAAAAACAAGTCCTTTCTCTATCTTTTTGGCTCAATACAGGCATTGCCAAGGTTATGTTAAAAGTAGAGCTTGTCTTTCAGTGGCAGATGCAGAATGGAAATACATACACACTTGACAGAATACTGAGAAAACAATTACTGAGGGGACAGAGACAAGATGAAACAAGATGGAAGATGCTGTGAAGAGGATATGAAAGAGTAGTATTAACTTTCAGTGAAAGCACAAAATGGGCAGACAAAAAAAAAAATGCAGCAAGATGGCCCAAACACATTATTTGATAACTGTCACTTACACGTATTAAAATAAATTAAAACTACAAAAATAACATCTGACATGCCTTAAGAACACCTATAATATCCTTTTGAAAATATGCTACAGGTACTTTTCCTTATGGTTTTGCCAACTTTAAGTTGTTTTTAGAACGTATCATGCATCTAGACAGTCTATTTGACCTTGTAATTAGAGAAAATAACAGAACTTCCCTGAAAATAAAACAGCCCCAAAGTTTGGGCATCAGAATTAATATTCATATCTTTCCATACTTGGAGCAGTAAGTCCATTGACAAATAATGAAGGAAACACTGGGGACATTGTCAATCATGTTATGTATTTGAGGCTACATTTAACAAGCTAAATTAAGTTAGAGTGAACAAGTGCAAGCGTAACCTAATAACAGGAAAATCACTGGATTTATCAGCTACTAATTTCGACTTCCATTTTACATGTTTATTTTTATCTCTGGCTTTTGAAAAGTGAAGCCTTTTCATTGAGGTATTAAGATGCACTTACTAGTGTCAACCTATACACTTTCCACTAACTAAGGAAGCGATCCTTCCATTTCACTGAGAAGTTTTGCACAACCCAGAAACACAGTAACACTAGCGCAAAGTTGCACACCTCCCATCTTCAGTACAGCCTGTCCTACAACTACTGTTCCGTTAGATGTTTATATAAATGTTTCAGGTCAGCCAACAACAAGAAACACCTGATCTGATATTTCTGTTTGGTTTTGTAATTTGAGAGAATTTGTCCTATTTTCCCACCAGAATTTCAGAGCCATCCTTCTGCTTAGGAAGGTTGTATACCCCTGAAGTACAGCTGCAATTTTACACCACAGATATGACTGGAATCCATTACAAAATGAATGTTAAGTACTTCAGGACTTCTTTAGAGATTAGCTTAAACCACATAGGAACTTAACGTGAAACCCAGTAATTTTCAATTAAATAACTAAATGCTTTCTTGTTCTGCTTGAATACAAAGCTATTTGCATTTTCTATTCTACTAACCTTAATTCATCCTATTTCCTCATTCTTTTCAAATTTAAGTAATTTTTCAATTTGTCTCCAACAGACCTATCATTATTTGAAGCCTAATCCCCTGATTTGTGCTTACATGAGAGAGAGAAGCAATATTCAAATAAGTGGACTGAGATGATTTACGAGTTTGAATCTTGTATGACTTTCGTGTTCACGAGTATACTTAATGGTAAAACCCAGCTGATACAGAAAGCTTGCCAAAAGAACTGTAGGTCTCCAGTGTGCATCATGCACAGAGGAAACAAAAACAATACTTTCACAAGTAGCTTCAGTGAACTTAGTCCCTGAAGTAATTTTTACCAGAGAATATTCCCCAGAAACACAGTTTCCAAACTGTATAATGAAGAATCTCTTCAAGGAGTTCAAAATACTAAAGAACAATGAATGAAGGTGGGAGGAGAAAGAGACTGATAGTTCAATGCTGAAGGCCAAATTTATTCTATTAAGTAGCCTAAAGGCATTTCAATTTACTACTTCATAGTCTTCTACCTGTACATCAATGGTGTGAGGAATCAGTCAAGTATTAGCTGAAACTACTTCATATCCTACGTTTCCTTTTAATTCCTTTGCACGCTTCATAGTTGACCCTTCCTTCAGTCCTGCTAATGCAGTAATTAAAGTTTTTGCCAATTCAAGTAAGGTTTGAAAAGCAGGTCTCCAAGACGAGATAGAATTGCCCACAAAATGAGGTGCTTGTAATACTTTGGATGTGTTAAACCAGCTGCTACCTAATTTTACCTTGTTCTGTGGCAATTATTAAGCTAACTAGGAATTTCCTAGAAGACAAGCAGTGAATCCAGCCCTTAAGAGCTGCAGAATTCATTAAAAGCAGAGAGATATGCCACTGCTGAGATTTGCTCCCCAACAACCCTACCCTTGCAATCAATACCAGCGGTATCCAGAATTCTCCGTTGGGCATTGTGCTCTGAACGCTGCTGTCGCCAACCTTTACTGATCCCCCACAGGCAGCTTTGCTTTCATATACTCCACACTTGTTCAGCATTTCTTAAATTCCCTCCTTTAGCAATCCTTTTCCCTATCCTTCCAGGTGCTGGGTAACCCATTAAATGCACTTTGAAATTAGAAAAACCAAAAATCTTCATACATCCCTGCCACTTCTTTTCTAGCACAGTTACGTACCACAGCATGTGTCCATAGCCAGAGTGTTTCTCAAAACCCAGGCAGAAACTCCATTTTTAAGCAAGAAGCCAAGATTCTATGGAAGACTATAAAGATCAGCAACATGTGCCATTGTGCCATTTACCAAACTCTGTCTGCATCAAAATTTGGCTCTGGACTGATAGGATTTACAAGAATAAAGCTCAAAGATCAGGAGGCAGAAAGAGTATGGCATTCCAAGGAAGCTCAGAATTGTTGTGAAAGTTTCAGTCATTGGATTAAGAAGTTTAATTGCAGCCTTATAACTTTGGCTTAGTATATATATTATATATGTATATGATTTTAAAGACCGGAGAGCATAAAAATAGCATGGAAGTGGTGTTTCTACCATAGAAAACAATGTCAGATTTTTAAACCTTAACCAGACCCTGGCAAATTAATTACTGTAGTGGTAGCACAAGTCTCTCTGGTTGGAAAACACCAGCTCACGCGTAGGTACGAGTTCTGAAACTAACAAAACAAACTGCCGGCAGCCCCAACCAGCACCAGCCACATCCCAAGCGGCTCCCGTGCGAGCATCCCGCACCGCCGCGGAGCACGGCTGCCAGCCCGAGGCTCTCTCCCATCCGTCGAGCTCACTTTAACTTCCCTCGCCCACTCCGGGACGAGGTTTTGGGAGCCCACGTGAGGAAGCCTGACACCTAGGAGGTGCCGCCGGCACGCCTGCCCCGGCCGGCAGGGGCTGGCCGTGCTCCAGCAGCCCCTGCCCGTCGCCTGCAGCCCCCTTCCCGGCCCGCAGGGCCCCTCCGCGGGCTGCGGGGGCTCAGCTCCTGCTCTCCCAAGGGGCGACGACCCCCCGCAGCCGCCTCGCACCTTTTTCTAAGGGGTCACAGAGTGTGTATGCGGGGGTCCCTCACTCCCGGAGCCAGCCCGGGAGGAGCCCGAGGCGGGGCGCGGAGCCCGGCGGTTCCCCCGTTTCTCGCCGCGCTGCCCCCTCCGGAGCCACGGCACAGCCCCGGGCCGAGCTCCGCTGAAGGGACAGCTCCCCCCCGGCTGCCCGGCACCTCCAGGGCCCGGAGCAGCCCCGCCGTCTCCCCGCCTCACCTGCTCGGCCCCCCGCGGCCGCCCACAGGAGGACGAGCCCCCAGCAGCAGCAGCACACGCCGCCGCCGAGCCGGGCCATGCCGCCACCGCCCCGCGTCTCCTCTGGGCACCGGGAGGCGGCGGCGGGACTTTAAGAAGTTCCCTCGCCCAGGGCAGGTCCCGACGCTGCCCCCGCCTCCTCCGGCGCCCGCCCCGGCGCCCCGTGCTGGGGGTGGCCCTGCGGGGGCGAGGGCTGACCCCGAGCCGGTCGCCCCTTGCGGCTCCGGGCTGTGCCGTGGGGTCGCGCCCGGCACCGCGCTTCCCGGCCAAGGTCTCGCCGCGGTGGCTTGGGGGCTGCGGGGGCCGTTGGGGCCGGGTCGGCCGCCTGCCCCCCGCCCAACCTCCCTGTCTGTGTTTCAGGCCCCGGAGGTTAGGTTCGGTGAGGGCCGAGGCACACACCGGCCTCGAGGGGCACCGGGCTCGCCCCGACGGCTTAACCTCCGGGGTTTGCTCCGGTGAGGCCCCGGGAGTGAGGCGGTGTTCGTCAAACCACACACTTGACGAAGAGGAGAAGCAACTTCTCGCCTTCGTGGGCCAAACCGCTGCGTGTTTCTGAGCAGAGGAAGGATCCGAATCCTTGGTTTGACGGCCATGGACCGCTCACTTCCCTTGTGGTCCTTCCCTGCCCCACTGGCTCAGATTGTTTCTGGAAACTTCCCCAGTGTTACTCTACCGCTGTCATAAAAGAGCCACTTTTAGGACTTTGTATTCTGGTAATTGTTTAAGATAGTTAAAATTTGATACTGGTGGCCTGTAATAGCCTCAAATTAGAGAGGTCGCATGCCCAGCAGTTTGGGCCAAATAGCAACTCTTGGCCTCAAGCCCTGGACGAGAGCAGTACAACACCATCGGCTGCAGGAACCATTCTATACCCATCACTGTTCAGGGGCACTTTTCAGTAAGAGAAAAGGATGAAACTGAATTCCTTGGGTAGGATTACAACAGGAAAAATAAAAGATTTTTTTTTCAAAAGTTCTCTGTGTACAAGAGGTAAACAGCGCTGGAAACTGGCGGCACATGTGAACTAGGATAAAAAGCACAAATATACAATGCTAAAACAAGAGGTGTGTACGGATGTATGGGAAAAATGAAATGGAGACAAGAGGGGAGTCTGACCAAAGCTGCAAAACTCTTGATGTGTATTTTGAAAAATACACTTCCAACTGCTCCCAGCCCAGGGACTCACAGATTGATTATTTATTGATTGATTTGTGAGGTAAGTTCAAATGAGCAGGTGATGATGCAGGCAAAATCCTTTCCACTTGGAGAGCAAAATTACATCTCAGGCAAGATTTTTTGATATAACGTTTCACTGCTTAAAAAAAAAAAAAAAAAAAAAAAAGAATGACAGGGACTTTGGTGACAGATTTCTAATGAAGAGGGCACTTTGATCTAACGTTTAATATCAAGATGCAATAATAAGACATTGAATATAAGACAGATTCAAACCAGAAACCAGGTGCAATTTAAAGAGGGTAGTAAAAATGATTTTGTTGTGATTTATGGGTAACAGAAATGTACAGGGACAGAAGCAAGTAGAAAAGAACCGTGTCAGAAAATTGGTCGATCAACTCAGTGTTAAAGTTATTATTTATCTTCGAGGAATTATATGAAATTTATAATTTGAAGCATAGAGGAAAGAAGGGCTGCTGAAAACTAACGACTGTCAAAATTTATTGTTGTAGTGTCAGCAGCCATTTGCTGAATAATTTTTATCTTGGGAATGTCAAGGATGAAACCCATACAACTCCTCTTTAAAAACAGACTTCAGTCATTTCAAAGAACAAAGCAACTCTGCTTAATGTAGTAGGAGTGGGCTTCCTCAGGCTCAGAGGGTCCAACACTTGTCACTGCCATTATAACTATGTTTGCTGAGTGTATCAGATGCAGAAACCAGAATAGTCTAGTGGTGCCAAGTATCACTGCAGAGCAGCAGTCACACCAAAGAATGCAGACATGGAGACGAAGCTTGTTGAGTGGCAGCTTGGGCCAGGAAATAGCAGACGTGCTGACTTCATGCTTTGCTACTGTACTGATACTCTTTTCAGTACGTATCAGTTTTAGAATACCAGTCATTTTTTCTATCCTCATCCCAATGAATGCTTCCATTAGGACACAGACAGGAGCAGTAATGGTATGTTATTAGTGCCAGTCCAAGTTTAAGATTGCTTACATAAAATCTGAAACCTGTAGCTGTTGGTTACATGCTGTCTGCTATTTCATTCTCCTGCTATTTCTGGAATTTACATTCATCAGGCAATATTACGAGCCCTACAGCATAACGTGGTTGAATTTTATAACCTGTGTATGTACACTTACGTTGTTTTGTTGGGTTTTATTTTTGGAGTGTTTTAATTTTGTGTGTGTGTTTGCTCAAAGTCAATTTAAGTCAACAAAGAAAAAACGCAGACAACTAGCTTGCTCTTTTTTGACTATTTTAAGATTGTTTACTTGGACAAACATGATGTTCAAAACCATAGAAGAATGAATTTGAATAACAAATTACGCAGCAAAGTTTATGGTTTGAATATTGACCAGTGCTTGACAACTGTGAAAGAAGTAACTCTGCTTTGAAAGCTACCAGTACACAAAAGCATTCTGCAAAACTTTTGCTCACTAGTTGTTATTTATTCGTGTGAATGCTGGTTTTCTTTTCTTTTTTTTTTTTTTTTTAGTGTCTGCTGTTCTTTAGTTGCTTTTTAAATCTGATTATTAATATAAATGCCATGGTGTGAGTTAATGAGTGAGTCATCTCAGTAAAATGTGAGTTCTGTCTGGTCATGAAATTTCATCCAAAAGTTGAATTGAAAGTTTCTGAGGTTTAAAAAATACAGATAAGTTTATTTTCTTCATTTCTGTTGCACTTCTGGTTTGAGGGCAGAAGCAGAAGTGGAGGGAAGATATGAAAGAGTCTGTTTTTGCAAGATTTCTCGTTTCATTTTGTAGGCCCAAGACATTCAGATAAATTTTAGAAACCATACAAATTCTGGAGTTATCTTCCAAGGTGAATAATACAAATGCTATCTCCTGAGCAAAGACAACTCAGTTAAACAAAATATGGAAGACCCGGGGGAAAACTACAGAAGAAGCAAAAAGGCAAATATCCAGGACTTAGACATGATATGTTTAATGTTATTTTCAAATATATTACAGCAAATCTTTCTTCAAATAAAAATGACAAATTAAATACAACATTTAAAAATCATGACAAATTAAGACTTGGCTATGAATATTTTCATAAGTGGATTATTGAACAGGCTATCACATTTAAAACACAAACCAGAACAATAAACCATCTTCAGGACTTGTGTAAGTATTTTCATTTCTCTCAAATCAGACTGTATGTGTCCTTCTTGAGTCATCTGACAATTTGGACATCACAGTGAAGAGAGGTTTGACGTACTGCTAGATGTACTATCACCTTTGAGTGGTAGAAAGTATGCCTGAAAAGGTATTTTCTTTCCCCTCCAGCTGAGAATATAAACTGAGAATATAAGCCTCCAGCCTTTACATGAAGTACTCAAGAGAGTTGCTGCAGCTTTTTGAGTCATACTACATGTCCAGTTTTAAATATATGTCATAGAATTCTCTGTGCTGGCCAGTTGAAGGTATTCCAGGGTACCTGTTCGGTAGCTTGCTACCCGTGAGATTGGCCGTGTCTTGAACCCTTCCGTTTCTCTTTTCTTAAGAATATTGGTTATCATCTCAGCTAAGTCATCTTTTAACCGCTGCTGGTTCTCCCTGAAAGCAATGGGATGAAAAAAAGAGTCACTGATTTGCATGTTTTTAGTGATCCTCAGATCTCAAATGTTTTTCAAACATTTCTATCCCACTTTTATCTTCGTGTTATCACACACGACTGATACAATGTGTAGGCAGAATCCAGGTTTTGGATTTGGGAATATAACTCAGGAATTACATGTAATTTTTCCAGATAGTATGGGTTACTGTCTTTGCAGAGGAGATTTGTGGCAGTGTCATTATCTTAAAGTGTATCAGTGTCAATGAAAATCCAGATAGTATAGATTACTGTCTTTGCATGAAAAGAAAAACATAAATTAGATTCACTCTCAATCAAAGTAGATGCTATTTTTCAACACCATTACTGGTACCAGTACTGCCACTGTTCAGTTTCAGGTGGTCTTCAGTAACAGAGTTGCCACGTTTTCATAAATTTCTGCAGTGTGCCTGGCTTTTACTTTAATACTCTACATATGAGAATTTTAAGGGGCAATTTTGTGAGTCACAGCCTATATGAGGAAGTGAAAACAAAAACATTACTGAGTGCAGTGATCCTGCTTAAGAGGTATTTTTTTCAGCAGTTGAATTCCAGAACTGCCAATTCAATCATTCTGATAGTCTCAACTGATCATTTTAATTCAGGAAAGTCCTGAGATTACAAAAGAGATGTACCATAGAAATAGGCATGACTGTTTCCTGCTTAGCCCAGAGACAAACACTTGTATTTTGCAATTAAAAAAAAAAAAAGTTCACGAGATTCTGTAGTATATTAAAATTTTGATTGTTTCTGTTTTGCAAATGTCTTGAGCAAACCTTTATCTTTCTCTTAGCCATCTCTTTTCCCTTAGGTAGGAAATAAATAGGAATAAATGGGCAGAAAATTTTATCTCTGCAATGGATTCATCCATTAACATATAATGTTAAGCCTTCTAACTACTGAAGGCTAGCTGAGTGTTATTAAAAACAAAAAGCAACAAGTGCCAGGGAAGAACAGTTAAGCCTAAAGTGCAAAGGCTGGGAATTTCTTTTCCCTTGTCATATGTAAGGACCATCTTACACAGAAGGAGGTGTTGGGAGATTATATTCCTTGTCCTCGGTACCCGTCAACCAGTAGGTATTCTCAGTTCCTCTGCCCTAAACAGGTATGACAAAGAAGAGAAAGCACAATTTAGGGATTAGACTGCAATTTCCTGTAGTTCTTTTACTTAAATAATTCTGTATTGCACACTGTTGTGTTTGCCTTTGCTTGTTTTCAGTAAATGATGCTCACAGCAAAGGATTAAAAATCAGACGTAGGAAGAAGAATAACGGGTGAGATGCAGCTGCACTCCATGCACCCTGTTCCATGACCTGAAACCATGGGAGAGATGAGCTGTGCTACCTGCCATTAGCTCCCAAGTACACATATCTGCCTGGTTACACAGACTGAAATAAATAGATAGGTAGGCAGTCAGATATCAGAGCAAGAGCAAATTAGCTATAGATTCAGCTTCTTTTCCACCAGACTGATTCACTATTACTATCACTCTATAATTCTCTGATATAAATAGTATGTTTCATTTATTCTCCACACCTTTACATTACTTTATTTACAAGTTGGGCAGCTCTTCATTGCTTGCATTGTCTCTACAGAAGTGTCTTCAACAACTAGAGATTATGATACCAATTGATCTGTAATCCTTGTTTTCCCAGCTGTTAAGTAGCAGGGTACTCTCAGCTATATAATACTTTTATAGTGTTCCTCTTCTCTCTGCATGCATATGGTAAAGGTTACCTTCAAGTATGTTTCTCCTCTCATTTCATACTTGAATCGGCAGTCTGTTCTTTTCAGGATGGCAACTGTGGAACCACTTACATGTATCCTTAAAGCTAAAAATTAAATAGACAGTGAAAGTTCAACCTGAAAATGTGTTTCTAGTGTTTAGATACCAAAAGGGAAAAAGAATAATTGAAAGGTATCCTATAAAGGGAATAGCTTCTGAAGACACTGGGCAGAAGGAAGACAAACCGGCTCTTGGCACAGTTCCCTAATGACATAGTTGAAGAAGTAGTTGCTTCAACTTAATATATGCAGTTGGCGTATTTACACAACAAAGCTGTAATACAATTCGAGGTTGAACTAAAATCCAAAATTCATACAGTAAAATTAAATCCTAAATACATCAGTAGCATATCTTCCAGAGGAACTTAGACAGCAAAAAACAGCCTATGTACTCCCTGTTACCAGGGCTGGAACAGGAACAAGGAACAATTCTTCATTGCTCAACAGGACAGTGAAACAATTGGTAATCAGAACAAATAGGGCTTCATCTTTAAAACATCTGTGAGCTGATAACAAATTGTTCTGAGCTGAAAACAGACACTTCAGTCACAAACTAACCAATAGCCTTTGGTCCTGTTACCCAACAGATAAACCTAAATCCTTACGCAAGCCAGTGGATTCCATCCGTGAAGCTGTGTTCACAGTATCTCCAAACAAGCAGTAACGAGGCATTTTTATTCCTACCACACCAGCTGCACATGGACCTAGGAGTGGGATGCAGAGAATAAAAAAAGGTTGGTCAAGATGCTATTTACTTGAAAGATGTCTCTCCCTTTTGCAAAGCACTGCTGGAGCAATGTGTTCCTCACTGATGGCAGTGCTTCCTACCACTAAAGTATCTGACCATCTCCCATTCCTCTTCAAACCCAGCCTAGCTGTATTCAGCTTGCAGAATCCAATAAGAACATAAGGAGGAGGATGCTGCACAGTATTAATTGTAGTTAAACACAATTTCTGTGCAGGAAAAAATACAGATACTGTCAGTTTTGGAAGCAAGAGGAAAAGAGAAAAAGCATTATTATGGAGGGGATTCATATTGGTGCCTCAAGGGGTATCCTAGTGCCCCAGTTGCTTTCATTCATATGTTGCTCCCCTGGCAGCTGGTGTTCACGTTATTGTTGAAAGAAGCAAAAATGAAAAGATAAATTTTCCCCAAATCCTTGGGCTTGTTGAGCTATCTGCAGTTCCCCTTTGAGGAAAAAAAAAAAAAAAAAAAAGAAAAAAAAATTACAGATTAATTAAAACACAGATTTCCACATGGACTCAGTCAGAAGTTCTGTCTCCAAAATCATAAGACACAGGCCTGTGTTTTGTGGCCAGACAAGCATATCTGGCCATGTCTGATCTCCGCTTTGGTCAGGGAGGAACAATCTTCAAAGGCTTACAATTGACTTAATCAAACCAGGAACAATGGCAGTTGCTTTTCCTAGCTACTGATTTAAACTATGAATGGATATGGGCTATTGCACTATAGGGGAGCAAACTAGCGGCTTATTTACTTTTTTTACTCTTCCCCCCGGGAACATTATTTTCAACCTGATTCTTCACAAGGAGAGCAGTTGCTTATGATGTGCTACCACAACTTCCATAGATGTCTATTCTATTAAGTTCAAAAGCAAGGAGACTATGTTGTCATTGTTGAGCTAGCACCACTGTGTACCAGAGTGAATTCCAATGCGAATCCAAACAGGCAGACCAGGCAGATGTCGCAGCTCAAAGGATCCCATGAAGCTAAGGATGTCCAGAGCCATCATGGAGATGTCAACTGCATGACGGTTGCCATTTCTCTTTGGTAAACCACTCACCACCATGTAAGCATCACCAATGGTCTCTACCTGTGAAAACACAATTAGAAGTCACAACCTGCAGACATAGCAAAACGCATATTTAGTTGAGAGCAGAAAGTTTTTATCAGATCCTCTTGTTCATGATTAAACATGTCTTCCTTAGCCAGCAGAATTGTTTAATTTAAGGTAGCTGACACCTTTTTGGTATATGAATGCTTATAACTGTACACAGCATTTAAATTAAGGAATTTGTGACCAGCTGGTATATAAAGTTTGCTATACATGTAATCTGGCACACAAGCATACTGAAATTGGTAATCTTGGCCTGTTTGATTTCTCTGTCCTCTGGTTGTTAACTGAGCAAAAGTGAGGAGCTAATCACCTTGTAAACATCATGATGGTCAAGAATGTGGTCAAAGTTCTTGTAGATATCATTCAGCATATCTACCACCTCCATAGGGGTGCTGTATTTGCAGAGTGTGGTGAAGCCAACAATGTCACTGAAGTAGATAGTGACTTCTTCAAATAGCTCTGGCTCTACCAGACCAGTCTCCTTCAAAGATTTTACTACTGGCCTGTGGAAATAGAGAATGCAGGAAGACAGATGAATACTCTGTGTTTAACATTAAAGGTATTTTCTCACGCAACTCAACCACATCATAGCTTTCTGGGTAGGAAACATCAAATAGCATGCTGAAAACTTCTACTGTAATAGCATTTTAGATGTCCATAATGACTTTCAGCCAGGGACCTCAAAGCACTTACTAATATTAGTTAATTACAAAATCCAAATGTGCTAAGATCATAGCAATGAGGAAACTGAGACACAAGCAACTGAGCTTCTTGGCTAAGTTCAGAAATTAGGAAGTTGTGTTTAAAACTGAAATTCAGAAACTGCAGACTTGTAGCCCCACATTCCACCTGCACTTTTGTTCCCAGTAAGTAAGAACAGACATCTTTTTTTCCGTTTCCCCAATGCAGAAGTAATTGCAACCTGATAATTACATCAACTCATCCCGATTTCAGATGAGATATCATAGTCTGATAATTTTATGGAACAAAAATTCAATACCATGACAGTCAATATCTGTTCAGAGGGACTTGTATTTTCTTGCATTTCTAACTCCAGGAGAATACTTGTTCCTACTGAGATATTAAAAGACAATAACTGAAAGAGACCCATAAAATATAGGTATTGCACAATGCTGTATTTCACATACAATAAAGATTGTAATAGAGTGGTGAGAACAACAAAGAGTGGAAGGAAACGGGTTCCTTGTCTCTCAGCTTGCACAGACAAATCATTTCAAATTTTCCCCAAAACTGGATTGAACAGACTCTGTCTTTTCAGATGAGTCACAAAATCAATACCCTCACAAGATAAATACCCTTGAAACAAGCAATGAAGTACCATGATAGTTTTAGTATTCTTAATGTATGCTATACCAAAATTACTGGGATTACCAATATTACAATATCAATAATACTTGTCCTATACCATGCTTACAATGATGAATTTACAATAATTATGTAAAATTAAGTTTTCAATATTTCAAAATACTGCGAAGTTGTTGAACAGATCAATACACTGATAAAATGAGAAGGACTCATTTAGTCATTCTTACTCAAAAAAAAAAAAAAAAAAAAAAAACTTCTTCAGTGTTTCTAACATTCAAGTAGGACATGTAATTTTATGGGTTAGGGTGGTACACACAAACATGAAAGCGTTCATCTGTTGTGATAAAATGTTAGCAAAACATATCTGACACTATTAACACTAAGAAGAAGTGAATAAAGATGTCCTCACCATAGTTTCATCCTTTTCTAGGCAAATACATTTTATGGATGACCAAAGATACTTTACACTGGCTTCCTAACTGAGATGTTTTTCTTCCTTGGCTTTGATCATTACACTGTAATTGTACATCAGATCAAGTTTATCTAAGATCCTACTTTTTTTCTTTCCTTTTTTTTTTTTTTTTTTTTTTTTATTTTAATTAAGGCATCAAATCAGTAAATCTTTTTAACTCTAAGCACATGCCGAATGGAATTGGAGCCTCAGGCAGGGAGGTTGCCAAACTATGCTCCAATGACCTATATGGAAAATCAGACCAGGAAGCAAAGTCTATAGAAAGCCTGTGATTCTGTCCAAGCAAAGAAAGTCATGTTTTTCCTGTAGCTACACACTGTCCTCAAATGAGCAGTACAGAGAGACAGAAGAGGTACTGTGAGAATTGATGGCAACTCCTGAATTTGGCATTTTGTCTGTAAAGTGGGAAGAATTAGGACAGATTAGGACAGATTAGACAGTAGCATTTCATTCTCTAAATTGAAGAAATATAAGATTAATATTAATCCTAACCTTCACTCTCCAAGAATCAGGTGATATATTTAAATAAAATGCCAGTGAAAATCCTGCTGGCCAATACTAACCTTGGAAGTAACATGAAATTAAGCCTGTCCGCTCTGTCTCGCTCTGCTTTGTATAGCTCTGTCCTCTCCTCCACGAGGTGCTCCAGGTTCCGGGAATACATCTGTAGACGCCGGATCAGGGTATCCATGTAGCTTTCATTGGTCTGGCCATGGTAGTTACTGGAAATAACAGAAATGCACAGGAGCCAACAAGAAGGGATGATGGAAGTATATTGTTGAAGCAGGCAAGAAATGACCAGTAGAAAACTCCAGTGTTTAACTTCCATGTAGTCAGAATGCAAAGTGCTTAAAGCACATCATTCTTTTTCTTGCTTGGAGAGCTTATGTTTATGAATCAAAAGTCTGTGGTCCATGCTTGTCACTGCTGCTAATTCTTAAAGCGCCTTCAAATCACTTCACCCTGCTAATATTGTCAAGTCCAGGTTATCCTGGGTAATACATGAACATTCATTTGTAAAAAGTAACTAGCAAGTTCAGATCCCCAAGAGGAAGCTAAAGAAGATGGGTAGAAAACTGCATGTAATATTTAAATGGGGACTTTAGCCAGAAGAATTAAGACAATTTTGGGGTAAGTCTGTAAAAGACAAAATAATTCAATGGAACAATTAGCAGCCCATAAGTTAGTGTTGCTCACGAGATTTTGCAGACTCCAGCCATAAACTTAAGCTCAAACTGGAAACAGAGGTAGGGTAACATGAGCTAGTCATAACTCCTGTTTGTCTGAGTAGTCTGAAATTAGATGGAGCCAGGCTGGAAGATTCAGATTAGTGCTCTGTCTAACTGGACTTTAAAGCCACTCTTACTTTAGATAAGTCTTTATGTCAGGGACACACTATCATGCATGACCCTTCATGAGGTGGACTCCTTGTTCTCCCCATGTAAAATGACACAGTGTGATTACTGTTAGTGTTGGTTAATACAGAGAACTTTAAAAACTGAGGAGTAATTTCCCAAGAGAAGTGATTAGAAGTTCACTGTTTGGACATCTAAATAATCAATTCAGGCTAAACTCTTAGGAACAAGGCAACAGTGGCCAGGTGAAAGGTCTGTATAACTTCATAGTGTTTATTCAGGTATAGCCCTTATTATCCCACAACTTTATACCTACAAAACTCTGTAATTAACTCTTCTAATGAGGTACAACCCAACACTTTTAGTCAGCTTAATTTGGGACCATCTGAACTCATTTATGGCACAACCCAGCTCATCCAAACTTTCTAATCATCATCCAAACATTTATGTGCCTTCGTTTCCCGAAACTTGGACAACATGACTCACTATGCAACTCTTGACTAGAGACAGGGGGTGAATTACTTGAATGTCTTGAATCTCTAATTATCCAGCTTGCAACTTTCACAATGTACCAATTTGAGGTATGGCGATCATCTCACCCTCACTCAGCTAATACATGCATAGATGCACATGTACACATATGTACATATGCATATGCACGTGTTCCCCTAATTTTCTGGCAAGGAGTAAGTCTAAGTGAAGACACTCATTTTTTCTACTGATTGAACCATATTCACATCAGCTTACACACTTAAAAGTACAAGCTTTCTAACGCCCAGAAGGAGTTTGGAGCATCTTGAAAAATGGAGCCTCTGATGCTCACCTGAATATTTTAGCCAGAATACTCTCAATTTTCTTAAAGTCAGGTCTTTTCTCTGGATCTTCTTCCCAGCAGCTCTTGACCAGTGTATATACCTTCAAACAAAAATTTAAGGAAGTCCAACTGAGTAGTGGGTATACAAGGATAATGGTGCTAAACAGCACTAGATCATTAGGGAATTTCCAGTTACTCTTGACTAGCAACATATTGAAATGTATGACTAACTGTTATGAATCTATGAGTAGGACATCTTAAACTTATGCAGGCATCTTAAACTTAACTCTGTAGTGTCTAGTGACATGCTCTTCACTTGAAATTTCAATACATAAATGAAAGGCAAATAACTAGATCCTGTCTTGCAACTCATGGCAGGTATGGCTACTGACACGGAGGTAAATGCTGTGGTAATTATATCTCCAATACCCTGAGTTTGGGATTTTTCTGAAACTGGTGATTCAGCCAAAAATTATGGGTTTCATCTACTGAGTATGTTGATGTCTGCATCTGCACCTGAGCAAGAAGCCTTAGGGGCAATATAACCTATGGAAAGAGGTACATTTGAGATGTGATTCATCCCATATTAAACCTATCCAGAAGAGGTCAGAAGAGTGGCACTATGTAAGTATCCATTTCTTTTCAGAGACTATGGAGTAAACAGATCAAATAGAGATATGTGCACTGGAGACTTCTAAAGCTACTTGAGGCAAATCCCACTCATAAATTTGATGTTTAAAAGCTAGATGCCTATGAATACCATAGTCAACCTAGGTAATATTTGTAATCAGTAGAGAGAAAGGCATCTTGGACTAAAAATATACAACAGATCCAAGTAGTCATCTGGATGAGTGTTCTCTCTATCAAATGTAAAAGGGACCTATGGTGACTAGGTCAGATTGAGATTAACAGCTCTTAGATGTCTAAAGGTAGGTGAGATGAGTCCTCTGTGAAATGTGTTGTACTGCCACCAGTTTCCATGAGATATTATCCCTTGTGATCCTCATGCATTATTTAAAGTCCATATATCAGTCTAGCACTCTGGAATAATACCAGATTTCAAAAGACACACCACTGTAATATAAAGATAAGTAAGCAGTACTACTATTTGAGAGCACTTTCAAAAGATAATGATAGTTCTTCCCTGAATTATTGCAACACAATGTATTTGTGAGTATATCAGAAAGCTAATCCATCCTGAATCCTTTCATATGCAGGTCAGACTGCTGTTTTCCCACACACAGTTACACAAGCCTCACAATATGATGATAAGTAATGTTTCATATATCAATATAACACTCTCCTTATGGTATAGCAGTATAACACTCTCCTTATCATATAGCTAGCTGATCATAGCCCTAAGACTGTGCTAAACTAAATAAATACATGTTCCCTTTTTATTTTAAGGCCTTCTTTTACTCATCCAAACTCAATGTAGTTTTTAGGGAATTCCAGAAAGAGAGGTGGGAACATTGTCTGACACATTTGCTTTTTTTTCCACGATAACCAACCTAATGAAATGTGCAAATTCATAAGGGATCTAATTTTAACACATGTATTAGCTGTTAAACCATCACTAGGAGAAAACTAAAGTGATGCTGTACAGAACACACTAAAGAAGGATGAAAAAATGTTCACGAGTTGTGTTTTGTTTCACTGGTAACAACTGTAGAATACTGTTTCTTCCCATGAGGTTAATGCATTTGGCATAAAATGTGCATAGCTTTCATCCTCCCATGATCATGAGCACTAGTTTGGCCAGGACTTCTATCCTTCACCCAGAAAATGGCTTAGTTAATTATTAGCTTACTTCCATCTCTCTTTCTCCCGCTGTTTCTAAGGCAAGGTCTGGTCGGAAAGGCTTCACTCCTTTGCCGCTCTCCACTCTGTAAAGTTTCTCTAAAGCAAGAAAAAAGATGCAAAGTTTTAATCAAAAAAAAAAAAAACAAAAAAAACCAAAAAGAACATTCCTTGTGGATAGCGTCCTATGATGTGTTACAAGTCACTGTTCAAACAGAAGCCTTGAAGACAGTTCCTTTCTCTTTGATGTGAATTTCAGCTCTGAAGCTTTTCTAAATAAATGGCACAAGATCAAAACAGGTTGGCTTGAAGGCCCCTGTAAGCAAAATGAATAGGAATGTACATGAGTATTTATTGGTCACGGTAGACATGGTTATGGCATCTTCCCAAATGAAAGTTAGGCATTATTAATGTGCCTCTCAGCATAAAGTATAGCTATAGTAAAAAACAAAGCTAGGAGCCCACTAGAATACTGCAACTTGATCAAAAGTGTGGAGAACCACAATTCTCATCAGATCAGTTCAAGTCATCCTCTGGATGCTCAGCTTCCTTAAAACTAGGATATTAATATTTATGATACAAAAACATTGCAGTTGTTAGCTCATTTGTACTCATATTCATGAAATCCATTCTATGAAAGTTATCTGGATTCTGAACACATCAGAATGCAGGCTGTGTTTGCAGAGCAATTTAACCACAGTGACTGAGAACTAAAGCAAAAAATTTCTCTCTCCCTCACCTCCAGACCTCCAGAGTTCTGGAGAGAGGGAGTACATAAAGAGAAGCACTTTTTGACCTCTAGGGAAGAGAGAGAAACTGCAAGTGTGAAATACATATATTAATAATGTGTGATTACATTTGGGAGACAATTTTGCCAAAGAAAGCATATAATGATGTGAGGAAGGCTTGTAATTGTGATGGTATGTCTAGAGTAGCTAGGGATGCCCAAGCATGCCTAGTGTGCATGATCACCCTAAAAAGATGAAGTAGGTTCCAGCTTTGCAGTACAGAAGTTACAGACTAGAGAAGGAGTAGGAGACTTTAAGAATCTCCAAAAGTGGAAAGAAGTCTCCTGTGGACTAAGAGACAGAAGAACCTCTGTAAGCCTCATGTATGCAAGAGGAATGTGTTAAATTTCCATGCTGCACATACACCTGAGAGAGGAAGTAACAACAACTATTAGCAACACTGCAATTAGCCAGTGGCAGAAAGTAGTGGAGCAAGGAGGCAACGTGAGTTGAGTGTTGGTACATGACAAGATTTCAGTCTTGAACAGTGAATGAGGTGTTTCTGCAGAAGAGTGGAGCAACAGCTGGTCTAACAGCTGTCTCACAAAGCAGTCAGTGAAGAGGACTATGACCTAGTTGCTTCTATACATTATAAATCCAGTCTTGCATCCTTATCCTCTTTGTGGGACTTCTTTTCACTCATTAATAAAAATAGTATTATATGTTAAGTTAATCAATACATGTTTGCAGATGAACATGTAATCAATGCATGTTTGCAGAGAGAATTAGCTGAGTACCTGAAAATTGAGTTTAATTTTACCATTTGTGGATGGAGGCTAGGTACAGAATTTTTTAAACTTAAAATTCAAAGAGTCTTTGCTGCTGCCAGTGAAGTGCTGCAGAAGTGGTTGTATCAGTTGTCCCAAGTTATCAATATCATGTCTTCTAACTTGCAGAGATTAATTTCTGATAGACTTTCTTATTAGTTCTGATAGACTTTCTGCAGGAGACTTAATAACAAATGAATCTAATGTGCAACGGGGATGTTTCCTTACCTATTACAATGACTCTAATTTGGTATTCTTTCCCTTCTTTTTATCTTAGATATTTGAAAATTAATGGTCACCCCAAGCCTGAGCTACTGTCTTCCGAGGATCGATGATGCCATAAACACATTTCAGAGATATCTGAGTAAGTATGGTCCACCCTCTTGCTGATTTCTCTTGGCTAATGAATTAATCCAGACTTTTAAATGAGTAGCCACTTCAGAAATATCTAATAAGTCATCCCTTTCTGTTACATGAAATCTGATGAACTGCTTAAACCACGCTGAACATGTTTACTCAAATTGCAGAATCAAAACCTGCAAATAACATCAGAAAATTAAAACAGCAATAGATAGCTTAGACATCCACTAATGATTTTAAGAAAAAAGCTTCAGGGAGAAAAACAATCTCCTTACTCAATGGAAAACTTAATATTTTCACTGAAGTTTGGAAACTAGTTGTTGTAGTTGTTTGTTTTTTTTTTTTAAGTTACACTGAATCCAGACTCAACACAGGACTTACTGGGTTTTAGTCCCAGAAGGTTTATTGCTATCTTACTAAACATGTTGATATGTGTGACCATCTCTAGCGGCAGACAGCCTGCACCTAGAATTGCTAAAAATACTTTCAGCTGGACGGATTAAATTAATGCTATTTGAATAGGACAGTTTTTCTAACATGACAACCATAGTGCCTGAGGCTAAGATAGACAGAGTATAACTGCTCAGAATACAGTTAAAAGAATACAGTTTGCTATGGATTTGCTTTGCAAGTCAAAATCAGGAAGGAAAAGCATTAGTCTTTCCTTTCTCCATCTATTTTGGGGATGTTTGTAAAATCCTTGCATTCATGAGGATTGTGGCAGCCTCTTCTCAAAGATAAGGAGTAGAAGGACTTCTCTTTTCTCTATGCTTTTTTATTCATATGCAGTTCAGGAGACCATGCGTCACACAGCATAAAGTCCTGAAGAATTTGGTCAAAGGGCAACTGGCATTTCTAATCTCTCTTAGATCTGCTTTTATATTAAAAAGTTGGTGATGTGAAATACTGTATTTTCCCGGATATGAACATAGATTTGCAATAATGTGGGATGATGAGCCTGGCCCAGATGTTATTCTGAAATGTTACTCAGGAAAAGAGCTATTAGGCTGGCCAGCTGCTGCTCTAGATGTGAGGCGGATATATCAGGATGACTCAGAGATAAAGGCAATGCCTAAACTTGTTGTTGGTAACTATCACTAGGAAAATCCCAAACCCACATGCATTTATGGTGATTGTAATGTTGTAATAGATAAGAATGCATGGATTCTGGACACTTGGACTGTCTGGGATGTTAACCATAGTGTCACAAAATGCACAAAATGGGGTTTAATGGGTGCACTACAAGATGATATTTTTGACAGAAGAGAAATTGCTAAAGTTAACTTTGACAGGCTGGAATAAAGTCTGAATTGCCAGTTTTTAAATGCCAGCTGTTCTCATGTCATGCTGCTGAGTTTTTGTTGTACTGTGTTGACATTGCTGATTTGTGATGCCTAGTTTTAGTGAATTACTACTGCACAATGTAGGGCACAACTCAATAGAAAAAATTGATTCTTTAAATGCTACAGTAAGTCTGGACAGCTCTGTATAATATTAACTTCTGTAATGCTGTGGCAGAGGTGGGAGAGGGAGGAGAAGGAGCAAGAAAACTCAATAAAAACCTTATTTACAGGAAGAATAATGACACTTGCCCCACAATGATATCCCTCAAACATGCTCTTCGTTCATCACACAGTGAAAAAAGGAGTGGTTCAAGCACCTACAAGAGACAGTGCTTTTCACAAAAACCTGTGGGGAATGGGCTTCTTACAGCTACAACATCCTGCAGGGCTACAGCTGAAGAGAAATTTGTGGATTTACCTTTGGTGTCTCGGCAGTGTCCGCTGTAGAAAGTCTCTCTGCGTAGGATGATTTCTTGGGCAATGATCCCATAGCTGTACACATCACCCTTCTGAGATACATCAGCATAACGGAGGTGCTCAGGAGCTGTCCACAGGTCTGAAAATACAGATGATGGTGGGAGAAAAAGTAAATGAGCAAGGGAGAAAAGTAACTGAGTAAGGTGACTGAAAGTAACCTTACTGAAGGTAACCTGACTGAAAGTAACTGAGAAAAGTAACTGAGAAGGGTGATCCTTCTCAGCGTAGCCATTTTCAATTTTTTATGTTCATACCAAAACCAGAGCCTACTGCTACTGTTTATTTCCCCATTTAGCAGTTATTTTCAGAGGCTAACATCAATACAGGTTGGATAAACCTCTTATGTGGTAGTTTGCAATTGTTAAGGAATTTTCTGAAGCTACTATTTTCCACTGTTGGTGCAGACCCTCACACCTCCAAAAAAGTTGTGTTTATTGGCAATGAACTTGCTTTTCTTAGCTACCTCACATGGGCTTCTTAGAAATAGCCCATGCATTTGTATAAGACTAAGGAATGCCAGTACTAATAAAAAGAGCTGAGGCATAAATTCTTGAGCCAGACACATGGAGTGTGTTATACAAGATGTCAGATGAGAAGACTGTAATATTTCCTGGTGGCCCTGATATCATGACTCTACAGAAATAATCCCCAAGTGCCTTTGAGCTTGACATAAATATTATCTACTCATAACCACTTTCTTTCTACAGAAATTATTAATCTGTATTTCTAGTGTATCAAGCACTATTGAATCTCAGGACTAGAATAGTGCTACGGTATGACAGTATGGCATGAAATGCTGATGATGTATCATAACAGACAGACAGTGACCCTGAAGATAGTGTTATGATATCAGACTGCAACGTCCAGCCACAATGAATCTGTAGCTCTCTTGTGAAGCAATAAGTTTTCTTTGAGAAGAGCAGTCTAGTAGCCAGAGATTTTGTGGTTGCTTGTCAAAGTGTTTATGAGCAATGAAATAAAATAAACACATTAAAATATTATAATAATATAAATTTAAATGCAAAATTTGCAAAACAGAGAATAGAACATTTTCATTCAGTGCACTTTTCCTACTCTTCTTTTATGTTCCCATTGCAACTCTTGAGTACGCTTATGTCTGAATGTAATTCTTTTCTCTCACTGTTACTGCTTATTTGAGCTGTTAGTGGGAAGCCCTTGGATGCTGAAAATATTTCTTGCATCTCAGCCACATATGAAACATCTCCATCTCCTCAAATATAAGTTGAAAATTCATTTTCTCCTTCCTTGTCACCCTGAACTGCCTAATTTGTTTCTCTACCTGCTCATAATTCTCTTTCATTGTGTTATTTAAGTAAGAGTTTTCAGATACAATTTGTAATGATGGCTGCTACATGAAACAAAGTTGTATTGTATGTTTTGTACTGTGTACAAGATGTAATTAGGCCCTACTGTACTATGAATATAAGAAAATTCCACTGGGTTGGAAAGCATGAAGGAGAGTCTAGCTGGGTATTGTTTTTACCTTTCCGTGGAGGGAGAATTGAATTACAGCCAAAATCAGTGATCTTCACCACCATGCGATTGTCCACTACACAGTTTGTGGATTTGAGTCGACCGTGAACTTCTGTTTTGCTTGAGTGCAGGTAAGACATCCCCTGCGATTGATAATAAAAGAGGGAAAAGGCAAGACTATATGTGAGACACTCAGCTGTTACCAAAGTCAACAAGAATATGAAGTATTAGCATAGCATGTGTCCAAGTAATTAAATGACCCTCATCAGCAATACACATGCATAAATCACAAATCCCTGTCATGGAGGGAGAAAAGTATTATTTTACAGAGAAGACTTTCCAAGATCACAGGAGCAGTCAATGTTAAGAAATGAGGATGGATCATTAGAAGGATCATGTCTTAACTAAAGATTATCCTTCCTCTTGGTTAACAAAAGCCTGACATAGCATCTTGGGTTTTGATGAGATTAGATCACAACTGGGGATTAAAGAAGTTTATTTCCTCCCTCCCACAGAAGCTTTGATTTCAATTACAATAAATGAGTTTTTTTGGTGAATCTAGTACAGATTTGTTGTAATGTCAAACTAAGTATGGTTCCAGCTATGCATCCAACCAATGGTCACCAGAGGTAAGAAGAACTGCTTTTTATGTCTGTATCATCTCTGAACATTACCATTCACCAGAGACTCCATTTTAGAAACACTGCAGCAGATCCTCTTCCGCAAAGCAGAGGACCATAGCAGGGACAATGTATATTAGATGATGTACTATGACTTATATAGGGCAGGAGATCAGACTAGATAGTCATAAGGGTGTCTTCTGACTAGAATGTTAATAGCTTTTTCTGCACTAGTCCATATATATCAGCTATCTACGAGCTAAACTGGGAAGTGAGTACCATGAGGATGGGCCAATATAGTTTCAGCTGTACGTCCTGAGATTCTGACTCTTGATTCATAACACACACGTGTACAAAGCTGTGTAGTTTGCTACTTTTTACTTATCACCTTCAAATTTGGTTCATTTAGTCTAAGACATTGAATGTGGTATAATACTTGGGCCAGCACGGAGGTGTAACACAGGGCCAGCACTGATTCACATATCAGGAAAAGAATATTAGTAAGTGGGTGTAAGATGAGGAAGGAAGTAGGTATGCTAATTTGCACCCTCTTGCTATTCTTTATTCTGTTTCATCTCTCTCTTCTGCAGTACTTTAGCTCACACCTACTTTCAGCCTCCTGATGGTTGTTTTTCTTCCTACAGTCCTCTTTTCTGTAGCTCACTGTATGAATCACAATCTATATTCTGTGGAAGCCAGAACAGGTATGTTTTATCTGCTTAGTTTCTTCTGTGATTGGTCTTTCACTTAAACTCCTACATGTGCAGCTCATCCTCTTGAATGATAACTGACAGACTAATCTGGGTTACATAAATCATGTGGTCAGGCATACACTACAGGACATGGCTGTTTTTTCTCTGCTTTGGTACCTTTCTCTCCTTGGGAATGGACCAGTTAAGTGCTACAAGAGATCACTGAGATATGAGCTGAGTTTTGGGCACAGCAGATGCATGTCTGAGACACAAGCAGCCTGCAAGAGATGCAATCCCTTGAGAATGTGGTTGGACTGGTTATCCTGGGCCTGTCTAGACCCTGACAAAATTTACAGAGACTGTGTTCATGCTGTATCCAACGAGCATGTTTCTTGATTAAGCATTTTTTATCATGCAGCCCTGCTGACACTATCCAAGATGTTTTGCCTGATTCAGGGTTTATTTGCTCCAGCTGTGCCTTCTTCCTGTTCCTGCTTACATCAGCCAGGAAATATACCCATTGCTATAGCAGAATTCCTAATCAGCTTCAGCATCAAATGACAGGCAAAGGTGATTTTGATTTCCTTATACCAGGGCTTTCTTTTTAACAATTTCTGGAGGCAGAAGTCTCACAGATGTGCCTGATAACATTTTCCTCTTTCCTTCTAACTATGCTGTGCAGCTACCTGAAAGCTACCTGAAATCATACCACAGTATGATTTTCAAAATTTATACTGACTTTCAGTGAGTGCAGCACTTCTAAATCATTGAGGCACTCCTGTAACCTCTGCTATGAAGCTTTAGTCTGACTGAGACTTTGGAGTAAAACACTTTTCCTGACACAGCACTAGAATATTACAGTCCCTTGCACAATATCCTGCAGCAGCCCCTTATTTAATAAACAGTATTGCAATGACAATGCATGCACTAGTAAATGCAAGGCTTGATTACCACAATGCCTTCTTAGCAGACCTTTCATCAGATCTCTTTTGTCACATGTACCCAAATCCATGTAGCTACAGGTGGTGCCATCAGATCTAGAGAGAGTGTGAAGGGAAGGCAAGGCAAGGCAAGGCAAGGCAAGGCAAGGCAAGGCAAAGGAGCAGATCTATGGTTTTCTCTTTGCCTACCCCACCACCTCCAGAGGACTAATTGCTGCTCTAGGAATAGTTATCGCTTGGCTAGCTATTCCAGGGAATAGAAATTACCTAACCTGTTCAGAAACACTGATGCAGCAGCTTCTGTGCCAGATGAAGAGTAGGGGAAATACAAAGACTGTTTGGGCAATGGTAAAAGCAGAGTGTTGGAAAGTGGTGACGTGGAGAGGGAGAAGTGTTTCAAAAGGAAGGCAAAAGAACTGCAGGAATCGCTTTTAGGGATGTTAACAGCCTAGAGAGATGGGAGAGGGCTTGAAAAGGGCAGGTGCTGGAGTGAGGGGAACAGGAGCTGAAAGGCCATGAAGCAACTTAAGTAAACCAAGAAGCTGATCAAGTAAAAGGAGGGTGCCTGGAGGTAGGAAAGGCGCAGTTTGGGAAAACCAGTACAAGAAGTTCATGGTAATGGCTAGGTCTGAGAGGCACCATCACAGCTTCAGGTCAAGGAAAAAGAGAGGCTGGCAGGTCATCCAAATGGCTGTAAGTTGTCAGATATTCCTGAGTATGTATAAGTTTTCAGGAAGGTTTTGTGAACCATCTCTCCTAGCATGGCTAATATAATAATGCTTAGGAGCTGTTCCACAGAATGAATGCAGTGTTTCACCCACCCTCAGAGCCCACATCCTCATTACCAATGGTGGAGTGAATGACTGGTTCTGAAGTCCTGGTCCCACCCCATACAGTCACTGGATATTTGGTCACTGCCTTCAGAGGGACTTGGATTTTCCCCCTCTCTCATAAACAAATCCAGTGCCTATCATCATTTTCCTCGGAAATATCTGAAGGTGAACTGCAAAGGGTTAAAAAGTATCCCGCTTTTTTGATATGCTAAAAGGAGGAAGGGAAACTGTACTGCTGCTGTTTAAAATGAAACTTAATGCTGAACGTTAACTGAACTTGAAAGTCATTAACAAGGCCAACAAACTGTGACAATTTGGATTAAGGGGGTTTTAGTAAAGAGCAAGATTTTCAATATCTCTTTAGAACAGACACAGTGGAGTCATTCATCATGGAGACCATGTCAGAACTGAAGCGTGTAGAGAAATGGAATGACTATCCAACTGCAAACCAGCAATAGGAAGAGGACAACAGTCAAGCACTAGCAAAAGGAAGAGTTAAATCTCTGCATTGCCAGCAGAGAGATAATATATGTGAATTGCAAAGTTTCCTTAACTACTAGTTAATCAGATGCAAGTCTCTAATGAAAAATAGAATTTGATTTATTGTGTGTATTGATTCTTCCTACTACAAGGACCTAAAGTGCAAATATCTGCTGAAAGTTACTGAAAGCACGTCTTGGTTTCTGTACAGGATGAATTTCTTCCCTCACTGCCCAAAATGGATTGCCGTAGTGAGAAACTAGACTCTGTGGTGAGTGAGAAAATCAGGATGCAAAATAAACAGAGCTTGTTCAGAAAAATAAAAAAAAATGATCCTCTCTCTGGGTACAAATTACAATAACGCCATCATTTTGAAAGAATGAAGTTTTCCTTTACACTCCTTACCTGAGGCCAGTCAGCACAGTGTGTTTTGCAGGTCTTGTGACTGCCCAGAAGTCACAAGAATCAAAGCCCAGTCAACAAATGGTAACCCTCTGATTTTTGGGTCACATTTCTTTGGGGCATATTTTATTATTTATAAATATCCCAAAGAAAATCTGGCCCCCATCTGTTCCTTCAGTCTGAAAGCCACTGGCTCTTCTGGCCTCCTAAACCTATTACTAGAGGAGGAAATGGTGGAAGGGCATACAGTTCTAGCAAGGAAAGAAAGATACCCTTTCCTGGTTGCTGCTCTTCTCCAGAGGATCCATTTTGCAAGAAAGGACAGGTTGATTAACGTTGCGCTGTCAGCAGCCCACTTACCTTAGCAATGTCGTACATGACAGAGATTTTAAATTCCCAGTCCATGAATGTGCCATCAGGGTAGGAGATTTTATCATTTAAAACATCCTGTAAGGGAACGAAAAAAAAATGGCTCTAATCTACACTAGGAAAAAAGCAGAAGACAAGTTCTGAGTATTGCACAGCCTTTCAACCAAGGACTGAAAAGGACAGCGAGTACATGCACTAGAGCGGGAGTTGACTCAGAAGACTGAGAATATGAAATAAATTTTAGATTTACACAGAACTAGAAAAGTGAGGGCTCCAGAAAAGAGGCTTTGTGTAATTAAAGGTAAATAGTGAATTTGCCCTTAAAGCCAAGATAAACCTTTGATAAAGCAAAATTGCTGAGACAGAGTGAGTAAGGTGTGTAAGAGGAAGGGAAAGAAATCTGTGTTTTGTGCTCACAGTTCAGTTCCTTCCAATTAACTCATTGCCTTATAAGTTCAAAGTAGACTGTTCCTTTATCATAAAGATTTACAGTTAATTCCAGCTACTGTTATTTCCATTGCTAAAAGTAAGCCTCCGTGAGTTTACAAGGAAATAACCGGGGATAGAGCTGTTATTTTACTCCTTTACTGTGAGTTTGTTCCAGAGTTCACTGCTACTGATGAGAGTCTTTGTATGGACTCAAAAGCAGAGACTATTTGTACCTGCAGAAAATCCAATGCAACCATGCTGTCATGATTAGCTTTGAAATAATATTTGTAATAATAAACCCTAAATATTTCCATACTCTAGCTGGGTAACAATTTACTGCTTCTGTTTATAAATTGCTGTCCCTTACAGCATGGGATTTACCATATTGTATCCTTAAACCATTTGTCCCTTATTAATATGGAATATACTGTTTTTTCTGTCTTTTCAAACTCTGGGGCCACTGCAGGGGCTGCAAGAGCATCAGCACAGACAACAGCTATGGCTTGGAAAATAAGGGAAACATGATATGCTCCCAATAGGGAAAACAATACAAATGCTGTCTGCTGCTCTTGCCTGGGCACAGCTCTGCCTGTACTCCTTTGCTTGCACCTCACTGCATGCTTTGGCTGCTGAGAACCTTCAAGCTGATGAGAGTCACAGCTGAGAAGTCTGGGGAGAGATAAGCAAGGGAGAGGGACCTGAACATCAGAAACCTGTCACCAATTGCATAGTCCACTGCTGTTGCATGAGAGTCAGACACAGAGCAGATTATTTTTCTTTCTTTGAAATTTGACCAGTGGGGGGTAGAAGGGAACATGCAAAATTCTTTACCCGCAGAGAACCTCTTTCACAGTACTCAATCACTGCAAAGATCATGGTGTCTATCTTCACAGTGCCATAGAACTTGGTCAGGTTGTAATAATCAATCTGTAGAAGCTGGAACAGAAACATTACATCTATTTTTAAAAGCAATCATTGTTAGTACAGAAACACAGGTCAAGGATGCTTGTGTGACAGGACTTTTTATCTCACGCTCTGATAAGATGTAGGAGTTCCCTTTGAACCAGTGTGGACTACGCACTGAGTGAAGGCATTTGTCATTCCAGAGCCTTCTGGATTAGGGAGATAAGAGTGGTTGTTGCTGGTTTCTGCAAGTTAATTCCATAGCTCACTGTAATCTCCATTATTGCCTCTCCAGTCAAACTTCACAGCTGATCAAAATAGCCATTATGAGAGACAGAATGTTGTGAATCAGTCAGCAAATGAGCAAGTAATAAAAATGTAATGATGCTGCATGATATTATGGACTTTGTCCATATGTATAGACAACTGTAGTTTACTTTGAAATATTTTAGAGCTTATTGAATTCAAAGTATGGCTGTGTCATGTAAAAAGGAAAATTGTTCATTCAAAAAAATGCAATACTGCAGCCAAGTTCATCTCTCATGTTGGAAGTGTCTATGCGCAAGTCAGCAGAGAGTTACTTATACTAAAAGATCTGCACTTGGCACTCAGTAATAAGATTTAACTACAACATTCCACTACTAATGAATTAGCACGATACAAGCAAAGAGAGCACATAGTCTTTTGGCATTGGCTATAAAAATATATTTAGCATTGCTTTATGACAATGCATTAATTACTTAATTCATCCTCAGCTTCACTGGCTTCAGACTCTGAGCTGGTGATGAGATCACAGAGAGAGAGAGAGAGGTCACCAAGTGATATACTTTGAGGAATTCATTACCCATCCACCTCACAAACATGCAAAAGCACATGATTGTTGGAGTTGTTGATCAAAAGCAATGACTTTACTCATTGGCTTCATCCCACCCTGCAGAGTCCAGTTGCTGTGTGCAACATTTACCTCATTCAGTTCAATTTTTTGCTTCTCTGTGAAATTACCATCACTGTTTTTGAGATCCTTTAGAATCACCACCTGAAGAAAAATACCAGTGGAAAATAACTGTAGTTTTAATACCAGAGCAATTCATCCTTCTTTTCCAAGAAATGCCCAGACAGAAATATTTCAGCAACAACTGCCTACTGCTTTGCTGTTGGAGTTTCAGTTAATCAGCTAGTGAGACATGGTGTTTCATTTCCCTCAAAAGTTTTACCACATAGATAGGAACTATTTAGAACTGTCAATGATGCAGATTTTAACTCAACATGAGTATACCTTAATCAGGCAGATAAGACAGCTCAGATGAATGTACAAGAATTACATGTAAATGACCTATCCTCTATTAATACATTAAACTCTGTGGTGTCATACTGTATCTATCAGATTTTTGTGCTGTTTCCATTTCTGCACTTTTGGACCAGGCCAGGGTTCATGGAGTCTGATATTTTGCTTCCTGGCAGAAAGCAAAATGCAAAGCACCCAATGTGGCTTATTCCTTGCAGAAACTCAAGCCATTTTGCAAGGTCAGAAGGAAGGAGTTGTCTCCTGAACTCCAAGGAGGTGCAATGTCTCCCACCAAGAGCTCTCCTAAGCAGAGGAAGGAAATGTATAGATACTCAGGTCAGTTTACCTTCTTGTCATATTTGCCTTGGCGCAGTCTCTGGGCGGTGTCACGTCTCTTATCTTCATCAATCTAAAAACAAAGAAGGATCATTAACTTGCAATTATCACCTGCTCCCCACTCGGCAGCTTCAGAGAGAAAGAAGTCATGTCAGTATGTGCCATAAGGCACATAAGGCTCTCTCTAGGGAGTGCCACTGTATGCCACAGAAAGTGTAGGGCATTCACTCCGCTCCCACAGCTGCCATGGCCTCCACCTCCTGCTTCTGTGCAGTGACTTTAACAGATCCCAGTCCTACCACAGACATAGCCTGCTCTGTAGTTGGAGCATGCCAATGCACCAGCACGTCTTTAGGAGACAGAATCCAAGACCTAGCCTTGCGCATCATGCTCCTCTTACCTTCAGACTGACATGGTTTGTCTCACTGGTCTCCAGAGGCAAGATTTTCTCAGGTGATATGTGGGACCATTTCTTCCGCCGACGCTCATTATCTCTCCTGTACTTCCTGTGAAACAAATAAACTTCAGAATATCCTCCCAGAGAACTGAAACCCTTGACAGGAGATTAGGACACGGAAGCTTTGGGATGATGCAAGGATGAAGTGTCAGGTTGACAAGGCTCAAGCACAAGCCCTGTGTCTCTCATACAGTTTTCCACTTTGAGGCTGCTCTTATTCCTATAACTTTGGGAAAGCCTAAACACTGATTCAGTACCATAGATGTAGTAGAAGAACAGAAGCGATTTAGCAGAACAGCTGCTGGGCAATTGCCAGAGTCTCAAGGGAGGTCAGAACAATTTAAAGTACAAAGGGCTGTCTGGGTTTTATATGGTTTTCTCCTCTGTGTTATTGAAGGGAGGTGCCTCAAACAAACATGAGCCAAAGGAAGTCATGGCATCAATGCTGGGTGGTAAGAACTGGTTTGAATACAATGCCAGGAGAGGAGGTAACAAAAGTGTTGTGATGAGATCCCTTTTTGTGTATGTCCCCTGTATTCTGCATGTTTTGTAAAAATGAGGGAAGTGTCCTTGGAGTTGGAAAAAGGAAACAGAACTTCAGATCAAAAGCTGTCTTCTCTTAGAGAAAAACTGCAATTATACTGATACTTATCAAATTATCTGTTTACCTGTGCAAATCCTTCCTCTATATATAAAAAAAAAAAAAAAGAAAAAAAAGGAAAAAAAAAGAAAAAACAGGAAACAGGACTGACTAGAGCAACTGCAGGGGAATCGCAACACACTGATGACTGCTGGCAAATGCTCCAAATGGGAGAACTGATAGTATTGACTAGTAACGTAAAGGTTAGATTTTATACATCTGCAAATATGAAAGAGCACAGAACGTTTTACAAGTCCAAACAGTCTCCAAACTTTTGTCAATTTTCATAGCCATTTCAAACAGATTAACTTTCCCTGTCTGTTTATATGTTAGTGCTTATGTAGGAATAGTTAGCCCTTCCATTTCTTAAGCACATCTGGATGTGCAAGAGATGCATACCTTTGTCTTTAATTTTTCTTCATGAAAAGCTTTAGTTCACAAGGCAGATTGGTCCACTCAAAATAAGGGAGCCTGGGTAGTAACTGTTTCTAATCAGGTTTTCTTAAGACCTGATTTTCTCCCTTTGTCTGAAGCTTTTTGATATGTAACAAAAATGGGTTCTGAGCTACTAAAAACAGATGCACAGATAAGACAATTTCTTTAAATATGAAAGAAAATCATACACTTTAGAAATGGAGTCACTTTTCTTCCATCAAAAGTAGATGTCTTTGATTTCAATTTCTGCATTTTCCGTCATGATAAAGACGAATGGTGTTACACTCGAGAAATTCCAACTGTTTGAAAAGTCTATATGTGAGGAATTGGACTGAGTTGGAGGAAACTGAGAAACAGAGTGCATGCATACACTGAAAACACCAGAACCTTGTGGTGTTTTGATTCCCACAGTGACTTAAGACAGAAACCTCCTTCCAGATTGAACATTTATACCACCAATAGGTTAAAGAAACATAAGGGAACCCCAAGTGGGCTAAAGGTGGGCAGTAAGTGGAAAAAGTCTGAAGACTGCTCTGAGATATGAGATTCTGTGTATGTGTCAGGATCAAAGCTTTTTAGCAGATGCAAAAACTCTTGCTGTATCTTCACCCTTGGTTAGTAACCTGACATAACAGCACTAAAGATGCAAACACTACCTGGCATATGCTAATCAGTTCACAATGAGGGCAACTACCTAAGTGTGTAGGGTAAGGAAACAAGAAGCTCTTCAAGGAGAAATCAAAGGCATTTCCTAGGAGGGAAACAGTTTGAGGACAAACTGAGGGACAAGGGAGTTGGTACCTTAGAATCAGCAGAGAGATTATCAGAACCAGAATCACAATTCCCGTGAGCGTAAAAACAGCGATAGTCAACACATGTGGGCCTGCAGAAAGGAAAAATTAGAAAGTAAACAACTTAATGGAAGACAGTGAAAAATAATAATCTTTTTCAATTTAAGAAATTACCCTCACACACACATGCAACTTGCAGTAGCTAAGCAATGATATTCTTTGGTCATATCCGAGTTGAGAGGCTTAGGTAAAGCCCAGCACTCCCTAGAGATGACATGCAGCTGCTCTCTTTCACTACAGGATGAAGCATGGCCTAGAGCAGTACAGTCTTACAGTCCCACTTGAGGCATGGGCACCCTGTAGGGAACCCAGTTGGGAGGTGAATCTAACAACACAATCCCTCACATCAGCTCAGCAGCAGAGCTTCGAAGTGTTTCTCCTCTTTAAAAAGAAACAAAAGTAGTTTAGGAATAAAAATGACCGCTTCTTAGTAACCACATTCTAAAAAATTAAACTGACAGATAACTTTGTGAGAATAGATGGTGGCAGCAAACCCAGGATACAACTCCCTGTGGGGTAGGGATGTACATGGTGTTAAGGGGTTGGCCATTTGTAATCAGTTACGAGAAGGAAGGAAATGTTTTCCCCAAGCATACCCTGTGTTTAATACAAAATGGGCTTTTGATTGACTCACTTAGATAAGGCTTTTTCTGAACTGGGAACAAGGATTTGGTCCCTACTGTTTTTATCATTTAAAGCAATACTCAGTGATGACTTTCTGAGTTAGGCTTTACAATGTATGTCCTTTCCTTTCCAGTCCTGCTGAGCACCTGCCTAGCAAGAAAGACATGTGCCTCTCTGGCAGTGACTTTCCCACAACCATCACCTCTGTCCCACAGTCTTTACTGAAATACTCTGCTTCAGGATGGGATATGCTTGAAAACCACAGTTTCCATCCAGAATTTCAGCTGATACGGAGTACAGCCACTTGTGGATTTGAAAGGCATTTCTTGCAAGGACTTGTTATCCAAGGAGAGGTCAGGATAATATCTTGGTGCAGCCTTTAATATATGCAGACTTTTCAGCATTTCACAGATGGGTTCTCCCCTTATTGACCCAGTTGTTTAAAGTCATTCTATAGATGTTATAACAGAGTTTAAGAGCCAGGGCCCATTTATGAACTCCTCTTGTAAACACTGTGTTGGGATAACAAGTGCTACTGAGTGGACTGTGCTCTTCAATAGCAAGTACTTACTCTATGGAGGGAAATTAATGTGCTGGCAGCACAAAGCTAATGCAATGTTCTTGGAAACTGCCAGGTGCCAAACAATTTAAAAATTGGTCTGTTCAGGCATCTGAGGACTTA
Source organism: Aythya ferina (assembly GCF_964211825.1). Classification (NCBI taxonomy): domain Eukaryota; kingdom Metazoa; phylum Chordata; class Aves; order Anseriformes; family Anatidae; genus Aythya; species Aythya ferina. The sequence continues at coordinate 163,696,313 of NC_140296.1, forward strand.
GGACACACAGAAAACATGAGGGTACTAATCCTGAGAAGGCAGGCAGGACTGACAAGGCTGGGAACTGACTGTATAAAGTTGTAATTTTTATTCTCTTAATGTATAACAGTTAAATGATGCCTGATATTCCTGTCTTGGTTCAGTTCATAGAGCTCAGGGATACTGGGGAGGAAAGCTATGGCCACCAACCTCCTTTGAAAAACAACATGCCATTAGAGCAGAGCTTTGTCTGGTGGGCACACATCTAGAGTGCATCTACACCACTCTAAGAGCCTCTCAGGCAAAGAAGGCAGAGGAAAATCTGTTTTTGCAGATCACCGTGTTGGTGATGGTTAGGAAAGGAGCCAAGCTACTCAGCCTTGCTGACACTAAGGTATTTCTGGATGTGCCCAGGAAGAGAAATAAAGGCATACAGGAAAACGATAAAGAATAAAATAAAAATAATAAGATATAATAAAAATTAAAATGAAAAGCAACAAGATACACACTAGCTGCCTTCAGAATCAGGCAGCAACTAAGCAAATATTTTGAACACACTATTGTAAGTGTCTGCATCCAACATGGAACTCAGTTTAGGAACTCCTCTGGATTTTGGGCCCAGCTTTCTGTCTTTTTTTTTTTTCTTCTTTTTTTTTTTTTTTTTTTTTTTCCTGTGCCTCACATCTCCCCACCTTCCATGCATTTATGACAGCATCAGTCTCAGGGTCATCAAGTAACTGTTAATACTAGTCTCATGTTCTCCTTTGAAAACTGTCTGTACTACCATTCCCTCTCACCAGGAAAAGATATTGTCAGCTCCATAAAATGACATATACATGAGAACTTTTGAAGCAACTTCTTAACAATTCTCTGAGACTTAAGCTTTGTAAATAGGGATTTATAGCTCCAAAATCATCAGGCTGAATTTTTGTTAAGGAAGCCCTGTGGGACTGCATTATCTTGTTCCTGAGACTCTGCTCCCACCTCCTGGCTGCTGGTGTTACAACTTGCAAAAGCATCCCACATCACAGAATAGCTGTTTTTAGGTCGCCTGGAACCAAAAACGTTTGTGTGGTGAAGGCAGACCTTCTCCGTGCTTCGAGCAAGGGTTAAAAGTTTCTGAATAATTGCAATACGTGGATGAAATCCCTAATTTTACAAGATGCCAGGAGGGAGGAGGGTAGCAGAACTGGGTCAGCTGTTCTCAATTACAGATTAGGAAGGAGCAGGGCTTTGTTTGCTGCATTTATTCACCTCCCTGGAGGAAAAATACATATTTTTGGTTGGAAAGTTTTGAATGGCTTTGGCAAGGCATAGTGATTACTTAAATTTTGGCTGTAAGAAATTGGGGGGATGTATTTATTTAGACTTACTCTGAGGAATGCTTATTTTTAAAAATGAGAAAACAAAATAATCAAGTGCCTGTGGGAGGCGGTTTTGCTTTGGTTTTGTATAGCCTGGCCACAAAGTCAGGCCTTCATTAAGCTTTGAATATTAAGCTATCAGTCTGTAGACACAAACTTTCTGCAATTGCCAAACATTTTTCTTTAGCCTTTGTGCAGCAGCTTCAGACAAGGACATATTCAAGGGAATGTATCAAAGATACGGAGATCCTCTGATAACACAGTGCATGTGGGGCCCAAGGGATGGATGAGAATGGGACTGGAGCAACACTGAGAAGACTGGGGCCTGGCAGCACAGTGCAGGGAGACCCTGAGCTGATGCATGCAGGTTGCCGTCTGTACAAGCAGTCCTTGCAGTCATACCAAGGAAGACCAAAGTGGTGACCACAATTGCAAGGTGAGAGCTCTGCTCATCCCAGAGCTGCCTAACCCAGGTCTTGTCAGTGCTGCTGAATCTTCTGTTTCTTTCCTGTGACAGCTGCCTGCTCCTGGCAGCTCCCATGGGTCCCTGCAATGAACCGCTGCTCCTGCTTCTTGTAGGAGGAGCAAACCCTAACCTGAAACCATTTGATTTACTTTACTGAGGAATAAAAGAGCACACCTCAGTGTGAATGCCTTCTAGCTAGCAGAGAGTGCTAGTTCCTCCACTTATCAGTTTGTGTTATAAGATTACCTAACGGAGGTAAGCAGCTCAACAAACTAACGGAGGCCTTAGGTAATCACTGTGGTACCTTTGGACACTCACTGGTGGGAATGACTCAGGTAAACACTCTAACCCTTGCAACCATTGCCACTGCAGTTATTTTTATCCTGCATATCATACCTTGAAGAATATGCCTTTCTGTTGCCAATCCCCATGTGGCAGGAGTCCAAACAGAGAAACAATCCCACTCAGCTCTGATTAACAGGGCTGTACTCAGCTATGCTGAATAACAAGGGGGTTCAGCTGCTCTATCCAGGAGTCACCAAAAACTCAAAAGAAAGGTGATGATTTCTGGGATTTCAGATTCAATGTCAGGGTGGAGATCAAGCACTAACCTAGTTTCCCATTTTCTTTCTGCAAGGAGCCAGCTCTTCTAAGAGACATCTCCAGATAATGAGAGAATAGAGCCAAGCTGTGAATGGGAAAAGAGCCGATCCCCACGCCCTTCCCTCCTCCCCCTGTCTCTGGTACTGGGTTGTCTGATAGGAACAGGCTCACACCAGGAAATTGTGGAAAGGAAAAAGCAAAAACTCCCTGAATCTGCACAGTGCTATGTCCTCTCTACAGTTTCCCGCAAGGAGGATAAAGGGGCAAGCAGAAGCCACCATGCTGCACTAGGGATATAGAAATGCAAAATCAGATAACTCATGATAACCTTAACCCTACTGTTTTTCCTGAGCAGTCCTTCAAGCAATTTGCAGCACCACGATCTTCTAGTGAAACATTTAAATCCAAGCTGACCTCTTCTCAAACATGTCACAGCACTCCCCACAGTCATAGGTACTGTGTGGCGTCTTTAAGAGACTTAGTGCCTAAAAAGAAGTGCAGATTTAGAGATGGACTGGGTGCAGAGACCATGGGGCAGGGGAAGGAATGGTGCTGGTCTGGTCTGTTGCTAGCTCCTGGCTCCCTGGCTGGGGATAGCTGGAACTTAGGACTGTGGAACCTTTCTTGGAAGACAAGGTAGGTTTAATAGGTATCTCACCTGTACTTGGAATATCACTAGGCAGCCTGTGGTTCCTCCAGATGAAATCTGGACTGGCAGTTCCCACATGTGTCTTGTTCTTGTGAGTGTCGAAATACAGAAGAACCCTGAACTGTGGGTGTAGGAGTGAAGAAATGCAGTCAGCAGTAGTGCTCTCCCTTGTTTGTCCCTTGCTTCAAACTATTTTTAATGAATGTATTGCCCTAACTTCAACAGAGTAATTCTTGCTCTTTCTGTTACAGTAGTGTGTTCTTCAACTTAGCCATGTATTTGGCTTCCATATTCCTCCTCATTACTTTCTTTTCCTTTAAAAGAAATGCATCAACCTCACAAAATACTAGCTACACTTCACTTACTGAATCACTGGATGACATCAGTCCTGTCAAACTCCAGCACTCCTCTCATGACCCTCTCCCAGCATGCCCAGCATGCCTCAGCATGCCACCACTTCTGCTGTGGTTATTTTCATCATTCTTATGCAACAGTGCAGGACATTTTGTTTCTTCTTTCATATACAAGGTGGAACAGTTACTCCATGGACATACGTACCTCATTTGTAGACTGTGATGTGTACAGCACGGTCAAATTGGTATCAATATCTCCAAATGCATCTAGAGTCACAGGACCCTGTGCACCTGTGGACACAAGGAATTAGTCAAGAAGGCTTGCATTCTCAGAAACACATATATGTGGCAGGAAGAATGGGATAAATAAAAGGATTTCTGATGCCCATGATCTTTCTCTTCTTCATCTACATGCTAGCACTCATATCAGCTTAGTGTGGCACTGCTTCTCCCTTAATAGCATGCCACATTTTCTCTACAAAATCTAGTAACCGGTGTTGAACTGACTGCATTGAAGAGGAAGGTCTCCCTCTAGCCATAGAAAAGATATATTTGTCACATTTCTTCAGCATACCAAGTATGGCAGCGTAACCTCCCTTGAAAAGACAATTTTATAGGTGAGAAGGGAAATAGCCTGTTTCCCTCTGCAGTTTGAATCTATCAGCAAGAAAGGAAATGTAGAGGTACTTTCATTCCTCTTACTCTTTTGAGAGCTATCTGCTAGGCTCTAGCTAAATTATTTTAACCAGGTTCTTTTTCCCTTTAACCCCTTGTCTCCTAATGTCAGCAAATGTGCACTTTCAGAAATTGCCTGTGTAGCACATTCCAAGCATTTTAGGGTGGAACCTTCTAAGTCCCTCATCATTCACTTGACTTTGTTCTCATGAAGTCAGGCATTTCAACAAGAGCACAAGTCATGCCAGTACCCAGCACTTGAAAGTCTCCTTGGGAATGACCCCTTTCCACCTTAAAAACTGGTGCTATTTTTTTTCATGGTTGACCTTCTGCGCATAAAAATAATTATTGCATGAACTCTATACTCTGCCAGTCCCCATACAAGGAATAGTGACGGTGATTCAGTACCTTTCATTTTTAGGATTTTTTTTATACTAAACCTATAACTAATATGCCTCATTACAGTGAAAGACTAATTTGAGATAAGGAAAAAGGTCCCTGCAACTTATCTTTCAGACTTAGAATGAAACTGAAAAGACGACTTCACTGATATTCAAAAAAGGATGCAGACTCCAGGAATAACTAGCATAAGTAAGCTTTTTTTTTTTTTTTTTTTTTTGCTGGTTTTGAGATACCGCAGTTAAAGAAAATATAAGCCCAAAATCTGTTAGGAAAAACTGGGAAACTTCTATATGTGTTCTCTGAAAGGAGGTGGGACATATACAAAGGTTTGAGTAGTCATTTTTGTACAGATCTCTGATGTGAACTGACAGCTGGGACTTTTAAGCCTGTGGCCTACAAAAGCCCTCTGGTGCTAGACAACTTGTAAGAACAAGAACGTTGACCGAGCCAATGCATTGCCAGCTGGCTTACGCTTTCATCGTGGGTACCCAGGCCTACAATGGCTTTGTGAATTGGGAAAAGGTTGAAACTAATAGGTAAAGCTTTGCTAAATGGACTTCAGAGTTGTTTGAACATCAATCATATTTCATAAGTATTGGCCTCAAGTCAAGACTAGATCTTTGGTACAAAGCTTAGAAATGACACTGACTCAATTTAACAACCTGAGGAGAGCTGAAAATGAGACCTGAATGCCAGGCTGTCTGTGGAGAAAGTGTAGACTCTGAAACCCACCTACACACTTCACTCTTCCAGCTGCCTTTTCATTTGCCAGATAGTCTACCTACAGAGAGTTCAGTTCTTTGTCAAAGGAATAACACTAGATTCAGGCCTCGTCCCTGTCCTCAAACTCTGCTGTCCAGGAAATTCTGTCTCTTCTACTTCTCCCACCTCTTCTTAGACAACAATATTCTTTAATGTTCTTTCTACTTCAGATCAGCATGAAAAGGCCATGGCCCAGAAAAGTCTGGATCTCAAATCAGCTGTTGCTAATTGTAATGTTACAAATTTTTATCATTTCAACTTTCTGCTTCTTGTATGTTGCATGCACTGAGGTAATTCTGCACATGACTATTATGTAGAGCTTTTGTTAGTACCGAAGATAACATATTTGAAAAAAAATATATTAAAAAAAAAAGAAGAAGAAGAAGAAAGAAAGAAAGAAAGAAAAATGAGAGTGGGAATAAAACTCACTGAAGGTCTTGGACTTTTTTAAAATAGCAGAGGCTTATCCTAAGAGTGCTTAAAAACAAATTTCTTTCCTTTCTTCAGTTCAGTGAACCCTGCTCATGACTGGTCATTTTTACCTTCAAATGTGGTATTTCGGAATTCATTGATGAGACTGCGAGGTAACACGGGTCTCTGAGAGGAGATAAGTTTCTTCAGAATATGCCCAAAGAGCAAGACTGCATTATAATAGCCAATAACAAAGTCATCTTCCATCTAGAAGAGAAGAAAAAGAAAAATGACAATTTGAGAGTTCATATTTCTATTTTAAAGCTATGATATCTTAGTTGATCTCCATTTGGCAAAAACTCCAGCATGAAGGGCCAGAATCTGAATGATGGGCAATGCCATATCAGCAACGTCTCTTGGAAGAATAAAGGTGAACACAGTATATTTTTGGTGTATGAAGACAGGCAGTTGGGGAAAAATTTATGAGGCCCACGTAAAGCATTGGCATTCTGATCATTGAGCAAAGGATTCAAGAAATCCTACACTGTAGGTTCTAGGCAGGTATGCTCAGAAGGACCCAAAGCCCCTGGCTTTGCATTAGACTTCCTGTGCAGATAATCTGATGTGATGCCAGTGAGTCTGGGCTTCCAGATGGCCGCAGCTCAGGGGCAAGGAGCTGTGCCAGAATTTCCAGCTGTCTGCCATGGAGCTGGTACCCAAAAAAATTTGAGCCCAGGCTGGGAGATCTGGAAACCCTGTAAATCCAGCCAGAAGCTTTAGGATCTCTGCTGAAGAGCTGGAATTCAAAGCCACAAATCCTGGGAGGAACTCTCACACAGAGTCTGGTTCCTGGGTAAACTTCAGGAATATCAGTTTCACTGAACAGTTACAGGATTTGGACAGTTTCTGCTTTTCAGGAAAATTTTATTTATTTATTTTTAAAAGTATTTCCTAAAGAAAAAAAAATCCCATTTTTTGAGAGTTTGAAAAACTGGAATGTCCCTGGGCACAAGCAATAATGGTTGCCACCACTTAGGCATATCTGCACACAATAAAAATCTGATCTTTCCACACTCACATCCTTATTACAGCTATAGATCTTCCTTTAGTGATGTTTTCCAGTTACATAAGATTGACAGTCACCCAGAAGTGGAGTCAGAAAGTCATGTATCTACAAGTCTTCCCCAAGCCCCATGAACATGACACTTGAAGAACACATGAAAGGCTTGACTAGAACTTCACAAAACAGAAATATGAGATCCTGAATGTTTGCCTTATGACGTATTTTTATATCATTGCAGCAGAATGAAATGTCATTCTGCATGAATTTTCTACTGCATGAACATGAATGAACTGAAGGCAATAATCAGATATAAAATACTGTGGTTACCAGGTTGCTGTCCACAGTCTTTGCAGTACTTAAGCTCTGATTAGCTGGTGGCAGAGTCAGGACAAGTACATTCTGCATGTAACGGGCTGAGGTGTTGTTTCTGAAGTATGTGTTCCTGTAAAGCAAAGTGCAAAACCCCATGAGTCAGCAATATGGGCAGTGGTAACCATGACAGAATAATTCTCCTTTCCCCTTTAAACTACTGTTAAAACAGTAGTTACATAAATAAAATTTCATTATAGACAGAACCCTTCACATTGTTCATTCCCTCATGCCAGCTTCTGTGCTTACCTACATTAAAAGGTAGTATCAATGAGATCCGGTAATCTGAAACACAGAGCCTGCAGTGCATTATTGTTATTCCTGTAACTGTTTGGTTTCTGTCCTGTTTATTTCCTCCTTCCTGGAACCTACAGCACTGGAATTTGTAGTTTCTTACTTTTCATATTTCTGACCTCTGCTGCATTCTTTTACATGTTCCTCTAATTTTGATATTTCCTGCTAGAATTGATCACAGCAGAAGTTGCACTAAAAACATTTAATAGGAGGGCATAAAACAACTGGAAAGATGCAGAGGACAGCTTAGTGATTTGTTTAATTCAGTGAGATAGGAAAATCAGGGGAAAACAAGTGAATTTGAAAACTATGCTAAAACAAGCAGGAAAGGTTGTAGCTTTCAGGTGTCTTTGGTTTCACCATCCTGACAGGGCATCTGAAGTGCTTCCCAGACTGGCAACCACTGGATTCACATATTACAGAGGAATTTAGCAATGCATATTAGTGTCAAGTGGCAGCATCTGTCACTTCTATAGCTAGACTGATTAAAAACTCACTGTGTATGAGCCTTCTGTAATTATTCATGCTTGATCAGCCTTTTATTTATTTCAGTAAGTACTGTATTAAGAGCTTTTGGAGACCACAGGCTCTACTCTCTAGCCATCCAGTGAGATCCTGACTACACAACCCTCTCCCTGCCTTTCTCTGAATCTCATGACTTTTACAAATCCCGGATAATTTCTAAGTGCTTTTCATTCAGTTTTGGACTGAACTAACTAGATGGAAAGGAACCTTCATTAGAGTCCATCAGATTGGTTAATTCTACAGCGTCCCCCCTGAGGGAGGCTTAAACACTGTGTGTGTGTTGTGGCTGCAACAGGACTCAGATCTGACAAACATTTAAATTCATCACTTTGTCTGAGGGTCTTGACACCTGTGGAAACATAGGACCTTGCCTACTGTCTTCTATGGTTCAAGTCTGGATCTAACATAAGTCTGTATTTTGTTTCTGTTTTACAGAGATGAACACGGTTTGAGATATTCAGGAAAACCAGAGGGGCATGTAGCAAATTTAAGGAGAGCGTCACATAAGATGGTCTGAGGCATCTGGGTGTACCAGAGGATAAATATAACAGAAAAATCTGGGCATGGTTTTGGGCTAGGTCAACTAGCTTTCTCCCAGATCATGAATTCCTGAGGCAATTAGTAATAGAAAGATAAAATTAAACAACAGAATAGTTAGGCTGAATACTAAGGAACATTTCTGAAAAGTTAGAGTTATGTAGTTACAAAGATGTTGCTCATTGGAAGATACAACTGTACCACCCTTTTAAGTCATTTAAAAAGGAGTAAGTAGATCCTAGAAAAATATACTGTAAGTCATATTTACATTATTTTCTGGTTGGATAGATTGTATGAAAAATTTACAATCTTCATGTGAACAGCTCATGGCCATTCCAACTTTGGACTCTGTGATTCTCTCAGCTTTCTGCACTCAGTCCATAGGTTGAAGTTAACTCTACTTGCTCTGGTCACTGCCTTAGAAAAATCTCATGTGAACTAAATGGGATGTTGTAGAGGATGTGCCACAATTTAAGCATGAAACAACTTAGATAAAGGGCAAGATGAGAGGAAAGGCAATGATGAAAAATATTTTGTGATAGCATTTCTTCAAAAAAACAGTTCCATATGGAATATTGCCATTATCTCTATCTTTCAGCAAAGTGCAGAGAAAAGAAAAGCAAAAGTGATACTTTACTTGAAGAGATCTATCAGGATGATAACGATGTCCTTATCCACGGTCTCTGTCCCTAGGTCTCTGCTGACATCAGCTGGAGTACCACACATGATGATCACTACAGATTGAGCAAGAATGGGGACAGACAGGTGAAAGATACAGATTAGAAGAGGACATTCACCTTCTCCATGGTGCCTGAGAGGCAAGCAGAGTAGCAGTGCTGGGCTAAGGCACGTTATCCATGCTGGGCTGGGACCGTCTGTAGTAAGATGAGGATATTTGAGGGAAAGTCAAGTGGTAGAAGGTGCCCCAACACCTGGTCTATCTTATGTCTGATTGCACCAGAGCACCGCCATTATCTCACTCAAATAAGCAGTGGCAATTCTGATGTAGTACAGGCTACTGAATATGAATTTTTCTAAGTCAAATGGCATTCAGGTAATAGTTTGATTGGTTTACTTATCACTCTTGTACTCACTTGGCCTGCTGATGCCTGGTGCTTAGTCTTAGTAGAAGATGAGGTATTACTCATCTGTTTTTCTAGTTTAGATGGATCACTTCCAGAAGAAGTGCCCCTTGATGGCACAAGCAAGGCCCAGATATGTATCAGAGCTGCAAACACAGGAATGGTAGAGAACTAAGCATTCTTGTAACATCTAAGGCCTTGCTTAGGAGGAGTTGTGATTCCTGGATTTCTGAATCTTTCACAAAACAGAGCATGTAGGAAGACAACATCATACCTAGGTGGGATATTTCATCCCAGAAGGCCTCTGGGATAGGGAAAGAATTTGTGCCATCTTACATTTGCATGTGTGTGCTTCTCTGTGGAAAGACCATCCTTAAAACATAGCTAAGAGGTCAGTCTGATTTCCAAGGAAAAAACAAATTGCCTGCAGGGAAGGGTGCACCCTCACACTCTCACACACACACCCCTACCATTGCTTTTCCGATTTCGATCTTTCACAACTCTTTTCAGCTGCTCTGGTGTCCTCAATATGTCCTTGAACTTCAGTTTTTCAGAGAAGTGTGTGACTCCAGCGTCTAGCGCATTCATGTACCTGATAGAAGGCAGGGAGCACAGGTATTGTCAGATAATGGCCAACTTCCAACATGTGCGTTATGCCTGTTCTCCTAAATAAGTCAAAATGCTAGACAGGCTGTTTACAGTACACGATTGTTTGTAAGGCAGAATGGAGCATTTTTATCTGCAACAATAACAGAGAAAATCCTGTTCTTGCTTCAACCCGTTGTGTCTGAGAAGAGATATTCTGTCTAAAATAAAGTTGATGCAGAGGGAAAAAAGAAGAAATTTCTGTGTTTTCAAACTGTTTAACTTTTGATTTAGCAACACTGAGATCCCTGTCCTATAAACTACTAATATCTTTTGCTCCCCACTGTTTTCAGGAATAGAATCCTTAATCATTCATTTGTAGGAACATGTGGTTAGTTGAGACATGATTTGATTTTCCCATCACTGTAGGCATTCACGTGCTTTTATACCCACAAGGGACAATTAGCCCATGCAGTATAATTTATGTTTTAGCAAAAATGGATTTTTTAAATTAGACAATCAAAAAAGCAAGCTGACAGTTTCTATTAAAGCAGAATAAGACGCATTTTACAGCTGTATTAGAGTGAAAAAAAAAAAAAAAGAAAAGAAAATGGGCAGAAATACAAAATTAATTTTAAAATTTTTGTTAATTCAGCATTTAAGAAAAGGAGCTTGAAGATTTCTTAATTTTTTACATAAGGTCATGAACAGAAGCATTAATGAAGACCAGGTAAGAAACACTTGGAAAACAACAACTTATATACATTAACTTGCATGAAAGGTATTAAACCTGCGGGACTAAGGGGATTTAATTGAACTATGTGTAGTACATCAGCAATTATAGCTACCGACATGGAGATATAGGGATTGTGGTAGCAAATGAGTGAAGTACATTCATGTTTCAAAGTATGAAACAGAAGTATTTTAGCAATTACATCATGTTATCAAGTTGCTGTCCATTAAAAAGTAAAAAGGAGGAAACAATAAAAAGTCCTAAATATTCACAAAACAGTGAATTGGGATCAGTTTTTAGATCCTTTAATTCAGAAAACAAAAATGTATATATATATATTAATTCTCCATACAAGATACTCTGTAAGTAAGGTATTTATCACTCTGAAGCCAATACATTTGTAAATTTTCCTTAAAAATTTGTAACTTCCTCAGGTTATGACTTGGAAATATAACAGCTAGTTCCATGAATTCTTGTCAGCCTTCAAACTACATTTATAAAATTGGTAGGAGAAACAAGCAAGCTAAGTATAACATAGCTGATTTAAAAAAAAAAAAAAAAAAGTCAGAATTTTATGTCCTAAAACTGGAAAAATAATAATCCGCATGAACTGAAAATCAAATAAGAGTCCATAAAGGAAGAGTAGTGATAAGTGTCAGTTTATGAAAACATCTACTTGATTAAAATGGCATTTGGTATCAGGCAAGAAGAAAACCCAGCATTCTCAAGAAACATCACAGGCTGATGTTTCAGGTCACAAAGGAAAATCTGTCTCCTATGCTCCAAAACTGGTGAGAGCATAGCTTCAGCTCTGCAGTTACCGGGGGTCATGCTGTTCAAACAAAGATACACTTTGAACTTTGGAAATGTTTCAGAGAAACAATAGTGCTCACAGATTGAAGCAATTAATGTAGAGAAACATAACATTATAAAACCCCTGACCTAAAAAGGCATCTATGGAGACCCTGATGGAGACTCTCATGTCACAATATTTACAGCAAGAATGGAGTAAACATGTTTTTGCAGCAAGGACAACTTTGGGGCTACACTGTCCACAGGAAGAGAAGAAGTTTGAGAATACTTAAAAGTAGATAGAGTGCAATATTCAGACATGCAGTCAGCTCCAAGATGTAATTCGTCTTTTCCTTCTCTCATTCCCTGATATCATTAAGGCACCTCTCAGCACATAGGACTTCAATGACAGCCTGTAAGAACCATGCCTGAGGACAGAGATGGAATTTATCAAGTTAAAAGCTGGGACAGAGTTGGATCTGGATCTTACCAGAGGCATTCCTCAGAGTTCTCATTCTGCTTGTAAATGTAGGTAGATTCCCAGGCATTGGCTTTGAATGGCAGCTCAAATTCATTCCAAAAAGAATAGAAGAAGTCATTCACTTTCCTGGCTGGAGTCAGAAGGCGGGTTAGGTTTTCTTTGAAGTCACAGGACAGCCCAAAACTCCCTACAGAGATCAGAGGCAGGCTCAGTATTGTTTCAACTCTGAGGGGAGAGACAAGAGGACAGGTCTGAATGTATTGCTGTTGCATCAAGGCATCTGCCACGTGATTTCTATCCCCAACTCCCTCTCCTCTTGCATCCTGCATTAGCTTAACCTAAAACAGAAAGCTCCTAAAGAACACAAGCAGATTTCAAGGTATCGGCACTGCAGAGCCCTGTTGAATGGAACCACACAGCTTCTCCCACTGTCCCTAATTCCCTGCACAACACAGACATTCCTCATCCAGCCCCTTTGGGTACCAGGCACCATTTCAGCTCAAGGGCTATGATGGGACTCCAAGGGCTCAAGGACCTATCCAATTCTGCTGCCAGGCTCATGTCAAGGACGAGGTGTTGTCTGTCTCAGGAGCTGTTTTGTAAAGGATATGTTTATTTTCAGCAATCTACCCAGCAGCTATGAGATCATCTATATGACCTATTCTAAGGGCTAGGCTAGAAAAACAAAACACAAAAAAGGGGCATAGGAGTTATTTCAAGGAAAACTCCCCACTTATTGTGTCACCTCGTTGATACAAGAAGCTGTATACTTTTAGCAGTTTCTCAAGTAATTTTTTTGCCAACCTACATGTGGCAATCAAATCTTTGGTGCCTGTAGTCACACCTATAGACTGATCACAAAATGTATTTACAAATCTGAGCTGCATGCTCAGGACATATAAAGAAGCCCAAAAGTCTTGGTAATGTTGTGAAGTCAGTTTTGGATGAACAAGGCCATTTTGTTTATTCTCTGATCTGTGATCAGTGCCAGGTAGCTTTCTGCCCACCAATATAATTTTTAATATGGCATGGATTTTATCTCTTTATTGCTGTAATGCTGGAGGGTGAGGGCTTTTCTGCAATAAAAATAACTTTACTCTTACAAATCAAATGAAAAGTATTTTATTTTCACTTTATTTTAGGAGTTGGAGTTAGGAGCAGCAGCACTCAGGGAGGCCAAATAAGGCAACCCTCAGCTAGCAGCAAATATGCAAAACACTGGTATTTTTTGTCCAGGCAGACAAACATTTGGATAGAAGTATCTTCCTAGATGTTGCAATCTTATCAGACTAGACTCAAAATATTCTCATTTCTTTATGTGAAGTGTTTTTTATGACAGGCAATATTGCCTGTGAAAAGCACCATCATTGTTGGCATTATTATGACAAAACTTTATTTTCCAGGTAAGGGCCGCTTACTTAATTACAGGGTTTATAGTTGTTGCAACAGAAATGATAGACAATAATGCAGACATAAATGATAGAATAAGTAATGTGAGGGAGATTTCACTAATGAAATGGGCATTTTTCTGGCTGACTTAAAGTGCTGTAAAGTAAAGCATGTGTTCTGATTTGCAAATCCATTGCACAGTGGGCAAAGCTGGCTGCCTTATTGTTAGTGCACTTCACTACTTGCATAAATTTCCACTACTCATACTTTTTACTGTATACCGGTTTAACTGTGCCAGAGTCCAAGAAAAAGACTTTGGCATTATTCTGGGCAGCTCTATATCCAGCAGATTAAAGTAAATAAAATATAAAACACTTAAAGTTAGTAGGCACAATGAATAAAATGGGGCATGTTGCATAATATTTTATCATGGTCCTGTACATAAGAAAGACATTATTATTTTGATTCTTCTATAAATCAATAACGTTCTTTCACTGGTAGTATTGATCTAACTTCTGGTCATCCCGCCCAAGGAAAAGTATAAAGTTAAAAGCTGATAAAGCTTGAGGTAAAAGCATCCCAATCTTGTGAGTATTTCTCAGTGAAACCAAAAGGCTACCAAAGTTTAAAGAGGGGAGAGTGGTTCACATGGGCAATGATATTGATTGGTACATCGTGACTGATGATACACAGAATCACGGAATGTTTGGGATTGGAAAGGACCTTGAAAGAACATCAAGTCCAATCCCACTGCTCGAGCAGGAACACCTAGATCAGGTCACACAGGAACGCCTCCAGGCGGGTTTTGAATGTTTCCAGAGAAGGAGACTCCACAACCCCACTGGGTAACCTGTTCCAGTGTTCTGTCTGAGTTTTTTTTTTTCCGTTTGTCTGTTTTTTAAATGTATTATGCTATGGCTACACAAATTCAGCTCGTGCTTTTCCTAATATGTGAAAATTAACATATTAACGTATAATATAACATTATATTAATATATAATACAATGTAATACAATATATGCAGTATATAATATGTATTTAATATATAATACACATATATAATTATGTTATGTTATGTTGTGTTGTGTTGTGTTATACAGAATTACACAGATCCATGTATAATACACTAGCAGAGAGACTTCAGGAATGTTTTAGACAAGAGTTGGGATGAAACTGGCTGCTCCCTATCTAAATACTGTTCACAGAAGATAGTTGGGTTTTTGGACCTTCTTTTGACACATGAAACTCAAGCCCCTCTCTGCAACTGAAAACCCACCCAGACTCCTGTTGCTGTAATGTCTATGTGCCGCAAGCTAATATCTCCCTTTCATGCTGCAGTTGTTGACAAGTTATATCATTTGAACCCTTTAATAATGAACCAACTGTCAGCAATTAGGAACATTTACCTTCTAGAAATGAGATTGCATCAACAGGCTCTGGGAAGGGATTTTCTTCTCCCTGCCAAACACAGTGGCTGTGTATAACAGTCTTACTGCCTTGACTGTATGCATCAAAGTGTCTCACATATCCTAAACCCCAACGTCTCTGCTGTCTTGTGCACAAGATAAATTTGTTCAACAGTTGATAGCTTTCACATCACAGTACTGGAGAGAGGGGATGGTACTTACGAGACCATTTGGTAGGTGGCATAAGTGCAAGCAGGTCCTATGACAGCACAGCCAAGAGTGCCATTATCCTGCAAGAGATCAGAAAGGGTCGGTAGTGGGGACAGTGTAGGGGACTGGCAGAGAAGTGGATAGAAGATTAAAGAGAACTTTAAGATTTAATAAGGATTCCCAGAATTTACCCTGCAAAAGCAAGGACAGAGTAGAAAAGAAGACATAGGAAGGTTAAGAGAACAAACCTAGAGTGAAGGAAGGAGGATTCACAGAGAGCCAAGAAAAGGCAGGGGACAGAATAGTGCCTTTGAGAGTATGACCTTCATTGAGAGAGAGAGAGAGAGAGCAAGTTAGGATTAAAATGTCATAATTGTTGCAAATGTGTATAAGGAATTAGAAGCCAAGGCAGTGCTCACACTTGCAGCAGACAGAGGGATTGGAATTACATGATACCGTGTGTCAGAAAAGAAGATTAGTTTTATGTACATATGAAGTTTGTATTAAATATATATATATATATCTTTGAATAACCAGTAGTTTTTTGTGTCGTGAGGGACTTTGTCTTAGCAAAGACTACAGCATTTGATTATATATTGTTAGATGTGAGAATTCAAGTTGGATTGATAAAGCCTCACTGAGAGGTGACATTTATATATAACTGAGAGATATTTGACATGAGAAAATCCACTGAAACACGGTTTCTTGACTATCATGTAAGGCACCAGTTCTAACTGAAGCTTTTCCCACCATTAGGGTATTCATACATTTTCTCCCAACCAATATCTCTGGTTTCTAGTGAGAAGCAAGCATGCAGTTCATCTTTGCCCTCTGGGCACAGTTACATGTGTTTTGTTGGTATTGGTGCCAGGCTAATAGTCACTCTGCCTGCATGCTCCAGCTGTCACACAGCTCTCTCCTTTATGCTGGCACAAATATTTGTGTAACTTGATGGAGAACCACATCAGGGAACTGATCCAGTTGGAAATGGGCACCAAGTGTTCCACTTGGGCCGTTTGAGTGTTTGGATTGTGGTTTTTGTTGTTGCTATTGTTGTTTGTTTGTTTTTTAATCGATTACTTTTGTTAAATGGCCCCACAAAGAGCTGTGCAGATACAATGGAGGTGAAAACTTAAGGATGGAAAAAGTAGCTTGAAGCAGGTGGCTGCTCTATCTGGTACTGCCACCAGATCTCTACTAACAGCCTCTGGGAGGCATTAATAGGGTCTCTCTCTGTATTTGATTGCTCGTCTTCACAAAATGTACAGGAATATCTTCTTTGAGAACTTTGCCTGTTAAGTTTGTTTGAAATTGAACAACAGGTTCAAAAGTTAATATGGAAAGACATACATAAAAGCACAGATGCACACATACTTATGCATACGTGCAGACACACATCAACGCAGAAAGATAGTCTTATCTTCTTAGGAAATCAACCTAGAGAAGCCTGGTACTCACATAGATTTGCTTGATGAGTTCCACACCTTCACAGGTGCTGGTGCGACAGCCTTGTGAGACATATAGCGATGATTTAAAGTGGTGGAAGGTGGCATTGACAGTAACATTTTCTCCTGAAATGCAATGTAAAAGTGAAAAGCCTCAAAAGCTGGAGATAACCACTAAAAATGGTATCCCTCTTGTGACATGTCTGTGTAGTCTCATGCTAAGATGACTTCTATTCCAAAAAGTTACCAGAAAGCCCACCTACCTGACTCCCATTACTTAGGATAAGATAAAGAGTTTGCTCCAGCACTGACTGCTGGTTGTTAGTATTTTCAGTACATACTGTTTTTAGTCTTGGCCATTATTGGAGATATCACTTTCCAATAAAACCGGACACAACTTCTGCAGCTAGGGGACAGAAAGGAAATCATTTCTTTGGAACCTCTTTGTCCCAAGATATTCTAGAGATTGACAGTAGGTTAGTGATACTGAAAGGAGAGGTAAGGTATCAAATGAATAAAAGATCATCTGCAGTGACTCTAAATGAGGGAAAAATATATGGGTGGCAGACTCTTCACAATTTTAGACATAATGTGATCAACATATGGGGTCAAGGGATTAAATTCTTCTCTGAGTCTACATGCTAATCTGGCCAAGAGAGAAAAGGGTCTAATTTTTCGTGTCATAATCAAGCAATTATGAAATAGGATGAATAAGTGCTAGGTGTTAAAGCAAGGACTATAACAATAATCTAAGTTATTGCACTGGATGGATTTCTGGTCTTACCTGATCCATGTCAGCAGTTCCCATGTTCCCAGTCCCAACCAAAAAACATGCAGAAAAAGTCTGCCCGGCTACCATAAAAACAAATATAGTTCTGCCTATCTGTAGAGAGCTTCTTTTTTTTTTACAGATGGAGGCCATTATTTCTGTAAGATCTACATACAGTGAATGAAGAACCAAGGAGCCTGTCTGAGAAGCAGTTTGCATAGAAAGCTATGGCAAAAAGTCTAAGAAGAAATCATAGTGGGAAAGGGATTACCCATACCCATTGCCTTACCTGTCAATTCTTCTTGTACTGTTGTCAAAGCTTCCTTCACAGCTGATGTCAAATTTTCAACAGATGATGGGAAGTCCGAGTCAGCCATGAGCATCACATTGATCACATAATTCTTGTTGCTACACTTATTTGAACCAACTTGCTTCAGCAGGTGAAGTGAGAGAAATAAAGGCCAAAGGGCCAGACCCCAAATCAGTTGCTTCATTATTGCTCAGTTTAGACCCATTGTGAGTGTTCTCTCTCTTCTTTTTCTCTTCCAACCCTCTTTCTTTCAGATAGTCTACATCGATGTTGTTTCTGGCTATGATAAAAAAAGATTTCCACACTGTAGATTCAAGGACAGGCTGTACTATCCTTCTCAGGCACTTCCCCGTCTCCTTCTCTTCCTTCACTTCTTGCCCATCCCTCCAGTGTCCTAGGTGGCACTTCTGTTTGTGAAAAACTAACAAGAGCAGAACTCAGGAAAGGAGAGAGGCTAAAGGTTGCTGTGAATGTTTGCTCATGGAAAGGCTGAAGCTGTAAAACTGAAGCATTGCTCGAAACCTTGCCTGATAAGGGCACTAAATTTTCATCACGGTGATGAGCTGAAAGAAGGAAGGGGAGGGAAAAATGGACTGTAAAAAAAAAAAAAAAAAAAAAAGACTCTTTAAATAGAAATAGAACAAATAAAATAGGAGGTACATTAAAGCCTAGAAGAAAACGGTTGCTTAATACGTGTTTGCATTGTCCTACATCTCTCATTATACTGCCATAACATCTTTGCTGGCTCAGATCATAAATCAAGAGTATATTTTGTTCTGTGATAAGCTATCAATTCATTTCTTTAGCTTTTACCATCACAGTACTTTTCTTGTGCAAGGCAAAAATATCTGCCTTGCAGTCCTCAAGAGTGAAGCCTTTATTTCTATTTACAGAATAGTCTCAGCACAAAGCTTTTCCACTAGTACTCATCTAGCATTGCACACCAGAGTGTACAAGGTCTGCCCCTGATATGTTGCTCCCAGGCAGCACAGACCCATCTCAGACTGGTGGGACCAAAATTCAAATTGCAAATGACATCATTAAAAGACACCTACTAAAGGACACTGGGGTATTTTTCTTAGGCTGTCATGAGCATTTTTCCTAAGAATAGTCTCAGGGAAGGCAGGTAGAATAGAGGGGAGACAAAAACAAACAAACAAACAAACAACAACAAAAAAAAACCACCACCACCACAAACTACCACACCAGAAAACCCCAAAACACAAGCCTTACAGATAAGTCTGGGCACAAATCAGATGTGCAAGAGAAAAGGAACCAACAGGCAAATTTAAATAAAGTGCTAAGTGTTATCAGTCTGAATTTGGGGTGTTTGTGCACACCTACTGCAGCTTCTGTTTTTCTACTGAAATCTGAGGCTGTCAGATAATACATCCATATATTTTTATTACTTTCCTGAGATAATTTTAAAACAAAATATGAAAATAATCACCAATGATGTAAGTAGCAGGGTTTTTGGTGCAATTCTATGTTTTCTTTCCAAGCCTGCTTTTGAAATGTGATGAATACAGTTCAAATATATTTCCACAGACTTCCTACACGACCTTGCTTTTAATACTAAATAACTATTGCTTGAATGTTTCTTATGCCTAACATCAGGGGAAACCATGAACCAGCATTTAAGAGTAGACCTTGAACACCTCAGCACTTCTGGTCTAGCATTTGGAATTAGTAATACAGTAATTCTAAGTTATTGGTCATGTAAAGGTCTGGACTGGTATGGCTCACTAAAGAATGGAATATAGCTTTTGTTATTGAGACCATCTGCTTATCACTGGCCCGTTGTATAGTTATTTACAAAGTGCTTGAAACTTAACCTGTGTAAGTTAATAGAGGTTTTGTCATTAACTTTAGTAAAACAAGATCATTGTATTTTTATACTCTTCTTAGCCTGTCTAAGAGAAACAGTTAGCTAATGTGGATAATGCAAGGGGAACTGAGGATTTTACCTTGCTGGTCACACAGGAAGCATGTAATAGCATTAAGGTCTTTCTGGTTGTCTGTCTAGTTGTTTATTTGTTTGGTTTTCATAGCAGCTTTAAAATGTTCTTTAAAAAACAAAAGGTCTGATCAGCTATAACAACATCAGTTAGAGCAGCATCTCTTTTTACTTTTTCCCTTGTCCCTTGCCTTCACAGTGCCATAGGGAGTTCCCAGTCAGAAGCAGTTATAAATTAGTTGTTGACTTCTCAGCTCCTTAATTGCTAGGTGTGTGTGCAGTCTCTCTGTGTCAAGTCCCATGACAGGAGCATCCCTTGATCTTCTGGTGTCGTGGAGCACAAGGGAGGGCTGCAGCTGGAGTGAAGCAAGTCATCCTCAGCACCAGTTGAACACAACACTTTCCCTTGTAACTCAGGGCTTTATACCTCAGACAAAGTTCCGTGGCAGACTGATCAATAGAATCTGATTCATTGGGTAAGAGAGACAAAGACGAGCTGTTGCACTGTGCTGTGAACATGAGAATTTCTGATACTATAGAACATCATGAGAGTGGAGAGAAGAAAAAGTAGACTAGTGAGTCTTATATGTAAAGCACAGAATTTGATGGGCCTGCCACAAACAAAAGCAAAGACTTCTGTAGGCCCAGGAAATAAGAAAGGTAAGACACCAATGCCCATCCAGTCATAGTACACTGGCTGCAGAATGAAGATAAAACCCCCAAGAACCCAGCCAATTTAATCCAAGGGAAAATTATTTCCTAATGTCCAATCCACCAGATCAGGAGCTTACAAGTGAAACAAACTAGCCAGATGCTTCAAAAAATCTTTCATCTCTCTTAAGGACACTGCTTCCTGTCTCCAGCTTCAACCATGAGGCAGGTCTCATACTTCAAAGATTAGTTATGAAGGGACATAGTTTAGAAACCTAGAAGTCAAATTATGCATGGAATGAGAAAAAAATAAATAAATAAAATTAAAAGCCCTTTTTGACTTCTATAGGTGACTGTAGCATAAAGCAAAAGCTTTAATTAGAAATACAGTCTTACAACAGAACTAGAAGTAATGGGAGCATAACAAAGGCAACGTAAATGACTGCCTTCCCATGAAAGAATGTGGTGACATGGAGAAGCAGAGCAAGAGATTAAAAACCAGGAAAAGATGAAAGATAGCCTCTCCTGACACCCCCTAGGATAAACCAGAATATTTATCTCAAAAACTTTAAAGAACATCTAGAACTACTTATTCTGTCTTAAGATTCCAGGTTTAATTAATTTCTAAGGAATACACTGCTAAAAAACTGGATCTGAATTCCTTGATGGATTATTCTATTATTCTGTGGTATCTGGGCATCAATTATTGTTATTAGCTTGTCAGAAAGGTCAAAAACACCCCAGCATTAAATATGTTCACTATGTGTAAGTCAGTCTAAAAAGTCAGTTCTGAGGTGTACATTGGTAGCATCTTTGTAAAGCATTAACAGGTGATGGAAGTCTTCCCTTGAATCACTGAATACAAACCTGAAGTTCTTCACATATTCTGTCTTCAGAAGCACAAAGACATTTAACATTCAGGTAGCAAGGTCCTGCATTTATTTGTCTGAATAAATAAATACTGTTGATTCATTTATTGTTAATAACCGTAGTATCTATGCATATATTGCATAGTTGCAAAACATCATGACAATTCTATGTGAGTGTTTTTACAATCTGCGTGAGATTAGAAATACCAGCTTAAATTGTCTCACCAAATAACTGTATAACGTAATTTAGTGAAAAGCTATTGTTGGTTCCTGATTCTTTGGTGCTTTGTTATGCCCTCTGTTTTGCTGGATAATAAACAACCAGATTTTATAGGGTGTATTTGAAACAGATAATCAGCACTGACTTCCTGATCTAAACCTACTCTGAGTGATCCTCTCAGTCTTCTGGAATATTCACAGACATACAAAGAGTGGAACGGAAACCAGAAGAACAAAAACACCCACAGCGTTGTTCCTCAAGCTTTGTCAACCTGTATAAGATTACTCTCTACAGAATATTTTTCCAGTCCTATCTTATTGGTCGGAGTGAAAGGAATTTTCTCATTTCAATGATTTCTCTTTTACACAAGGTGCAAAACTCCTGAAAAAAATGGCAGTGATTGCTCAGCCTGGATATCTCAAAGTCCCTTTGTCTAGCAAGCTCATGCTGTAAAAGTGCAACTGTGTTCAGGATGAGGCACCAGCTATCTCCAATACCTTTGCCAAGTTCATTTTTTGGGCCTTTTCACTGGCTTGTAGTCTAATTTCATTTTTCCTTAAATGCAAATCACTATTTCCACTTGACCACTTGGAGAGGAGAAAATAGAATATATGGAATGGAAATTTCAGAGAACCCAGAAGAAC
Organism: Aythya ferina; assembly: GCF_964211825.1. Taxonomy (NCBI): domain Eukaryota; kingdom Metazoa; phylum Chordata; class Aves; order Anseriformes; family Anatidae; genus Aythya; species Aythya ferina. The sequence goes on from NC_140296.1 coordinate 163,718,308, forward strand.
CAAAAAAATACACAAAAGTATCAGCTACCACCAGTAACTCAAACTATTACTGTGAAAATTGGCACTAACAGCCTCAGTAAATCTGAAGACAAAGTAGACAGATTGCCAGCTCATCTTTCAGGTTTTTTTCTGTCCAAAAGACAACCAGTTTTCTAGCCACTATTTTGTGAAGAAGCATACATTTTGATACAATTGTCTTTTTTTTTTTTTTTTCAGAATAAAGTATTTTGAGTGTCTCTTTAAATCAGTTTTTCATCTTTGCTGCAATTATCTGTATTTTCAATGTCACTTAATAATGATTGCTATGATCAATTTATCAACCCCACAATTTTACATTATTTTTTTTATTTTCTCCAGAATTGAGAACTTTGAGACTGCAAAATAATCTGAGGTTCCATTAAAATAACAGAGACTGCATCTCTATCAATGCATAATTGGGAAATGTGAAGAAAGGACGTTAAAAAAAAACAAAACAAAAAAAAAAAAAAAAACACTCTAAAAAGTCATATGAATAAAAAGAACAACAGATACATTTATATATTTATTTCTCAATTACTTTAAAACAGTGGGGGTTTTTTGTTTTGTTTCAGTGGACATGCTTACATTTTTGAATAACTAAGGTTGTCAATATTGTTTCCTTAAAATACAGAATTTGTAATACAGAATTTGTATAAGACAATCTACCTTGCAGCAGTGGCCATATTTAGCCAAATGAATAAATGTAGAAAACACTCAAACAGCATTGTTTTCAAGTTCTTCAGTGTTATCAAGGCTCATTCCTAAATTATTTTGATTGTCTAGGGCTTTAGCATCTTTTAACCCATCTTTAAAGGCATTTAGAAAATCATATCAAAAAAAGAAAATAGAGATGTTTCCATTTCCTTTTTTTTTTTTCTTTTCAGTGTTGTTAGAAGTTTGAGTCAAAAATCTGATTACAGACATTAAAGAAAATGCTACAGTACTGTCTGTGTTTATTTAATCCAGTTTGCCATAAGTCTAGTCTGCCTAGTATAAGGATGTCTTCTTTATTTTTCAATTATTTTCTTTTTTTTTTTTTTTTTTTTAATAGAGAAGAGCTAGGACATTAAATTATTTTTTTTTCTATATTTTAAACAGTTGTTGACAATATTTCTACTATTTATATTTGGAATAAAGCAATGTTAATGATGAGAAACATAGCTGTAAAGCAGCTATGTTGACTTACAGAACTAAGCTTTTTTTTTTTTCTCATTGACTACACAAGAACATGGGAAAAAAAACCTTACTCTTTGGGACTGAAGTTATCTCCTGATAAATAACAAGCCTGTAAAACAGCAAATATGTGGGTCACGTGTTGCATGAACCTGATAACATGATAACACAGCATGCTCCTGATCCAGAACAAATACTGATAAGTAGAAATCCTAATTATATTGCCTTTTCCATGGGTTATCACAAGTTTAAGTCTGTCCTTGGAGTTCATAGCTGCTAACATAGATTAGAGTGGAATTATAGTACAGGTGCAAAGCACTGACTGTTCTCATCAGAAGCTACCAATCTAGTTTGAGGAAAAGTACAGACAAGGATAACAGAAGCTGTAATTGAGATTGCATCATATTAGAAGGAGCTTGGGTGGTGGCCCCGTTTTCCCGTTGATCTATGTTGCCACATGCCAGAATATGAAGCTAAATATATCATATATCAAACATGTAGCTCAATGAAGAAAAGCTTCTTCCTCTTAACCCTTTCCCAACTCATACACAGTTTGAAGTGAATATTATTCAGCCATTTAACTTGTATTTTACTTAATCAAAGATTAAGAAGTCTTCCCTCTCAACTTCTGATTTTGCATTCTTTCTCTAAAGGACTGACCATCCCCTTCCTGTGAGTACCAGGCTCAATTGAGTCAGTCTTTTGTTGCTGTAAATCTGAATTACTCCAATCAGCAGCACAGGAGAAGAAAAATGAGATCTTGTGCAAAGATACAGCGGCAACTGGCATTAAATCAACTGAACAATCTCTGTTTTGATATTCAGTTTATCATATCAGGCATTCCTGCCAAACAAAAATGTTCTGTGGTATTAACTAATACAAGACATCAAACTCAGTGAAATATTGTCCTTTTTTAAGAGTAGAAAACCAAGGAGTTCTGACAATTCAATCACAGACCAAACTTTGTCAGATAAAGACAGGATGACAGAATTTCCACTACTCATGAAAGAATTAGCAGGTGATCCTTGTGAAAAGAGCGACAATGCAGCTAAAGGCAGCTCTCAAAATCAGTGCTTCTGCCTGGGACCATTTTACCCAGATAGCTGAAAGCTCAAAAATGCAGTGATGACATTTAAAGTGAAATGTACAGTTCAGTAGAGTCAAACAATATTCTAATATTCACCACAGAAGAGCAAGCAGCCAAATGGAACCACGAAGCTGACCCTTAATGGACTTTGTTTCTAGAGTGACAGGACATATTTTAATTTCATCATAAGAATTAGCCACTGTTCTAGGCACAGCAGGATACAGCTTTGTCAACTGACAAATGTAAGCTATCTGTTCTGTTTTACCTTACAAAGGTAAATGGCTCATATGTGTAATAATTTGTGTCTTGGACACATACTTAAGTTTCCTTAAGCTCTTTTTTATTATTATTAAATGTTTCACAGGTTTACACTGTGTGATGGGATGGAGTTATGAGATCTTCAAGCCAGTGCATCCCTATAAATCCATTTGGTAGTGGAGTACTGTGTAGATATTTCAGCCCGAGTCCTGGACCAGGAAAAGTGCATTTTCCAAGACATAGCACTTGCAATGGTTTTCTGACTTGGGTAAGTTGATGTTGATCCAGCTAATCATTCATTACATTTTCAGCTCTGAGACTGACTTGTGTTGGGGCAGTTTGGATCTGCACAATTTCCTGATTGTCATCTCTTAGTTCTGCATACCTAAACTTCCTAAGTGTGATGCTCAAATCCAATACAATATGGGGTGCTGAAAGAGCTGGCGGACATCATCGCGGAACCTCTCTCAATTATTTTTCAACGATCCTGGGAATTTGGAGAGGTCCCGGTAGACTGGAAGCTGGCAAATGTTGTGCCGATTTTCAAGAAGGGTCAGAAAGAAGACCCTAGCAATTACAGGCCTGTCAGTCTCACGTCAGTGCCTGGTAAAATCATGGAGAAGATGGTTCTCGAACTTATTGAGGCGCACCTGGGGGACAAAGCAGTCATTGGTCCCAGCCAGCATGGGTTTGTGAAGGGTAGGTCCTGCCTAACTAACCTGATTTCCTTTTATGATAAGATCACCCGTATGGTGGACCAAGGGAAACCAGCTGATGTGATTTTTTTGGACTTCAGCAAGGCTTTTGACACGGTTTCCCATAGGATCCTACTGGACAAAATGTCCACCATACAGCTAAATAAAAACATCATACAATGGGTGAGCAATTGGCTAATGGGCAGGGCCCAAAGGGTTATGGTAAATGGGGCTGCGTCAGGCTGGCGGGCGGTCACCAGTGGGGTCCCTCAAGGCTCCATTTTAGGGCCGGTACTTTTCAATATTTTTATAAACGATCTGGATGTAGGAATAGAAGGTATTTTGAGCAAGTTTGCTGATGACACCAAACTTGGAGGAGTTGTGGACTCGAATGAGGGTGGAAAGGCCTTGCAGAGGGATCTGGATAGGTTGGAGAGCTGGGCGATCACCAACCGCATGAAGTTCAATAAGAGCAAGTGCCGGGTCCTGCACCTGGGACGGGGAAACCCTGGCTGCACGTACAGACTGGGCGATGAGACGCTGGAGAGCAGCCTAGAAGAGAGGGATCTGGGGGTCGTGGTAGACAGCAAGTTGAATATAAGCCAGCAGTGTGCCCTGGCAGCCAGGAGGGCCAACCGTGTCCTGGGGTGCATCAAGCACGGCATCGCTAGTAGGTCAAGGGAGGTGATTGTCCCGCTCTACTCTGCACTGGTGCGGCCTCACCTCGAGTACTGTGTGCAGTTCTGGGCACCACAGTATAAAAAGGACATGAAACTGTTGGAGAGTGTCCAGAGGAGGGCTATGAAGATGGTGAAAGGCCTGGAGGGGAAGACGTACAAAGAACAGCTGAGGTCACTGGGCCTGTTCAGCCTGGAGAAGAGGAGGCTGAGGGGAGACCTCATCACAGTCTACAACTTCCTCGTAAGGGGGTGTCGAGAGGAAGGAGACCTTTTCTCCATTAACACCAGTGACAGGACCCGTGGGAACGGGGTTAAGCTGAGGCAGGGGAAATTTAGGCTTGACGTCAGGAGGGGGTTCTTCACAGAGAGGGTGGTTGCACACTGGAACAGGCTCCCCAGGGAAGTGGTCACTGCACCGAGCCTGTCTGAATTTAAGAAGAGATTGGACTGTGCACTTAGTCACATGGTCAGAACTTTTGGGTAGACCTGTGCGGTGTCAAGAGTTGGACTTGATGATCCTTAAGGGTCCCTTCCAACTCAGGATATTCTATGATTCTATGATCAGCTTTTAAGTTACATTTACTAATTTGCGTGAATCTTCATGACAGGTTGGGTGCTGAAAGTATCAGGAACTTCTGAATGTGCAGCTCCCACAAGTCCATACAACCACAGACAGACATCAGTGGAAACTTAAGAAAGAGGTTCCCTTACCAAAATACAGTTCAAAATTACAGATCTTCACTTCACTGTTTGGAGTCTTTGATTCATATGACTGCTGTTTGCTGTCTTGTGGTGAGCAATAGAGACCTGACAAGAGCATTAAAATGCACCCATGATCTGTCATCTCTCTGCAGGCTAGTTTTTGCTGACAACTTACATATTTCACATTCTTTCATCATGGATAGTCTATTCAGGGCAGAATACGGTTCAGATGTTGCTGAATCCCCCAAAAATAAAAAAATTAAACAATAACAATAAAGAAGCAAATACTCTTCAAGCTCCTTGCTTTTATAGGAATCATTTTCCATTTACACATCTCAGGAGACTGCCTTTGTAGCTTTAGCAGGCGAATATTTCATTACTCTCACTTTTGCAAACCATTTCTCCTGAGATGCTGTCAGATGCATTTTCAAAGGTACAAGAGGCAGAACATGGTGAAGCATCATTATTGAAAAATCATGATCTTACCCAGACATTACAGAAACAGAAGCATGTGATTGTTGTTGGTACAAAGTCCACCTCACAACCTCTTGTTTTATTTAGCAGATTATTTTTTTCCACTTCTTGCCTTTCCTTTTTTCCCCTTTTATTTTTCTTTTCCTCCTTCCTCTTCTTTTCTTAAACCTCACTTTCTACTCTGTTTTTTTTTTTTTTTTAATTGTTGTTGTTGTTTTTTTGTTTGTTTGTTTGTTTTTTGTTTTAAATTAAAGCCATTACACTCTCTCATGCTTATCTTGGGGTTTGATCACAGGTGTAGAACTGCCCTTTTACTGCTGTCAGTATAGGCCAATTCCCTCTCTCCCAGCAATTCTGTGTGGGAATAAACACGATCATTAATCATGCTACAGCTCACAGCCTCCAGCCTCCAAGATAATGCCACTAGCTAATACAATGGTGATGGCAAGAGCTGCATCAGTTTTCCAGCATTATTAATAGAGTAACTGAATTTATTGACTTGGTTATAACTATAAAGTGTCATCTTGGCATTTCATAGGAGGAAAATATTGTAATATCTGTACCCACTCTGATCTGCATCTTTGTAGTAAATGCCACACCAGACTTGCTACAAATATTTGATGCTAGTCAGAGTTCAGGATTAAACTACTTCAGTCCTCCCCCATAACTGACTTTAGTGTACAATAGTTTTGAATGGAGACTCCTACTGCTCTGAACAGACTTTAGACCACTCCTATATGCAGAGCGCCCACACCAAGCACCATAATGCCAAATTCTAGCATTTTACCCCCTACTTCCATTGACCCCACACAACATAAAGGTAGCAACTCTAGAAGTCAGGAAATAACTTAATTTTTGTGATGTGTTCAAACCCTTGGCCTACCTGTTAAGATGTGCAATTTGCAATTAGCAACCCTTCTGATGACAGTCTGTGATTTTGATTGACAGATAGTTGTGATTAGACTAGAAAATCACCAGCTATTGGGCTATCAGCATCCTGTATACACCTCAGTGTGTAAGCCAGCAGGGCTGGACACAAAATCATAGTCAAAGTCACCACCTCATCCTTTAATATTACTGTAGACCTCACACATGAGGGAATGATTTGACAGAGTCACATCTTTGCTTGCTGAGAACATGCTGGAAGAATTCTGTTTGAGTCATGCTGAAGCAGCTAAGAAGGATCCTTGCTATTAAATGTAGCCTCCAGTTCTACTTTGTCTCCACTTTTATAATTGAAAAATAGACTGTAAGTCCAGTTAGAATAGATTTTTACTTTCCCATGTTGCAGGTGAGTTGAAGTTCAGTTGATACTAACCCATATGGAACACATTATCTTTTTGGAGGCAATGAAATTGCACAATAAAGAGGTGTGCTTGTATAAACAGTGCTTAGGGGAATTGCCTCCTGAAGCACCACTAAGGTCAGACTTCTCCCTTCTTAGTTCCCTCTGATGAGCAGAGAGCTTGCCACACAGAAACACCTCACATTTGTTCATGCTGCTTTCCACCGCCACAAAACATTTGGTCAAGAAAGTCCCCATGACAGTGCAGATAGATACTGGGACCCCACCAGTGCCATGCAAATAACAAGGAACTGGTTTGGCTGCTATTTTTATCTCACTTGACACCGTCCCCCTTGTGCCCACAGCTAAACCACAGGTACTGCATTTCTGTTAGCTCTCAGACATTACTCTGCTTTGGATTCACCATGTAAGAATTCAGGAAGCCACTGGGAAATGGCGGAAACCAGTGATGCAGTTGAGAGCTTTCTTTCATTTCTGTTAATATTTTGGCTGTATTTAGTATGTTGGTTCTTAGATCAGCACGATCTTGCAAAAGAATCTATATAAAAGATGATAGAAAGCAATGTAGTCGATACATACTTTCATTTTTATTTTTTTTAATAATAATCTTGTCTAATCATACTTGTGCTTGCATGGTTGTATTTCAGTCAAAAATATAATACCTCCAGCAGTGACATCTCTGCTCCTTCTGTTTCCCTTGTTTACCCAGTTTACTTTGTCATTTATATACTAAAAAAATATTAAATCAAAGTCTTCATTGTTTCCTAGCCTTCTGTACAGAACCAGAATGTTCCATGGCAGTACTGAAAATTACTGTGAGGTATTTACAAAAATTATTATTTTATTTCAGTTTGAAGTGAAGTACTTTGAGGCTTTGTTTAAGATCTGAAAGGAAAAAGACATCTTACAATATCCCTGTCAATCTACATGTTTTTCTTGATTTCATATGGTTTTGACGAGGAGATTCTTACACTTGCAAAGCTGTTCTGGCCTGCAGAACAATTATTTTATTTTATTTTATTTTATTTTATTTTATTTTATTTTATTTTATTTTATTTTTTCTGCTAGGGAATAGAAAATCCTAGACAACTGATAAGAGGATGGATATGTGTATTATAAAAATTAGTTTATATATACAATCTGGACAGCATAAAAAAAATAAAAAGCTTAAATCTCTGAAAAATAATTTCAGAATTATTTATGGAAAATGAATTTCCTCCTGATAAAGATAATACCTTACTTAATACAGAAGAGCTATGAAAGGAAGCCAAATCAGTGGTACCTAATCTTTATCACTTATTGACTAACTTGAAATTAATTTCTTACTTAAAAATCCTCTGTGGGAGAGTAGATTATATTCTTTCCTTTAGGAGAGAGGCCTGTGGTACGAAAACATATTCATAAGCAAGGGACATCAAGACAATGCTCCCAAGGATTCCGGTTGCAGCATAACTTCTCAGGGACAGTTGCAAGTACTGTATTTTTCAAGGGCCAAGCTGGTTTGAAGTGACTGGGAGAATGCAAACATAGGAACCATACTCTGAAGAAGTACACAGTTCTTTATTGCTGAACTAGGTTACAAATGGTTGCAGTGTGCCAGGATATATTTGTACCAAAACAAGCAAATAACAACAAAAGTCTCATTTCTTTCTGATGGACTGCAAAGTAATTTTTATTCTCAAGGAAACAGAAAAGCCAGAAATACCGATACTTCATTAAAACACTCCATGGACAGGTGTTTTGGGTAGTTGTCAACAGTAGCATAATTTATTGCTCCTCTTCACTGGAATTTCTAATGGTGCAATTAAGAAAGTATAAAAGAAGAAAGTCTGGTGAATTATATTGTGTGGTGTTCCTCTGTAATTAGAACAGGTCTGTTCTATTTGCAGCAAACTGCAATGTCAGAAATGCTACAAGAAACAAGGTCACTACCAGGATTTTCCAAAGAGATCAAGTACTGTATATTGTTAAAATGTACACAACCTGCACACCTAACATTTTATATTATACTCTCAATTATCATGTTTATGGTAATATAGATGGAATGGCTACCATCTGGTAGTTTTTACCAGATCTGGTATTTTTTACCAGCTGGTACTTTTTACAAAAAAATATAAACATCCATGTGTTATGACTTGTTGGCTACATAGCATCCTACCAAGAGAATATTACCAGCAACAATCCAGCAAACCATGATTCTTTATTGGAGCACATGAACAGCCCTGCTGAGTCAGCCAAAAGCTCCATCTGTGCTGGTGTCCCATTTCCAGCCCGAGGTTCCACCATGGGAGCTCCTGTTCAGTGTCTCCCTGACTGCTGAAGTTGGCCATGTGAGAGGATTCTAGCAACTAAAAATCCTATTTCTATTCTCTCTCCCTTTCATCATCTACAACCACCACAGGGCAGCAGGCACCAGACTTGTGCGCCACCTTCAGGGAAAGGCTCTTGTTAAAGCTACTTGGTGGAAGTCTCATCACCACAAAAACAAAGAAGCACAGAAGAATAATGACAGGTGAGGAACCCCAAAAACCTCATTCACGTTGACCTAGCTCCTCCCAGGGCTGTCACAGGAGAGCAATCAGCCCATCAAGATCAACGGAAGAAGCTCTGTGGAGCACCTTACAGACTAAGGGGCAGTAGTGACTATAAGTGTATGAGACTCATCATGGGATGTCAGGGAAAAGCTTTCCGGGATTACACAAAACTTAGTATGGGATATTCAATAGGAGGAGTAAAGGTGGGAAAAGGGAGGGATCAAGGTGGTTTGGGAAGGAACCAGTATGGATGAATAAGGGGATAAAAGGGGCTGCCCATGTATGAAGAAAATGATGCATAATACACTTCTCTGGCTGTGCCCTGCATCTGATAGGCACAGTCTGTCTTGTCTTCATATTAAATTCCACTTCTAACTATCTTCTTGTACAAAGGGATTCTCTATTCTGTGTGCATGTGTGTGTATGGAGATTTTAGCGCCGGCAACTGGAATTAGACCACAAGTTGTTAGGGGTCCGTGTGTCCGGCATGCCAGCACCTGGAGACACTGAATGCATGCATATTGTGTAGGGGTGTCTGTCCATGTGTATTCACTAGTAAACATGGAGATGGTCTAACTGGCAAGGAGAACAAACGACCTGAGAGCCAAGTAGAGGAGTAGAGACCAGATACTAGAGAGGGTCTGCAAGATGATTATTGAAAGCACGAGGACCTCCAAGCCAAGCACTGGGGTGCCCATGAGGTGTGGGGGACAACCAGAAGACTCATTTACATGACCGTGCCTCTGTGCATGAGGCAACCGCAGCCCAGAGGATCAAACAGCCAGCTCCTCCGGGCCTGCGGCGGGCGAGGCGGCTCCCTAGGCTGCCCCTCTTTTACCGGGGAGCCCCGGCGAGGGACCGGCCCCCCTCTGGCAGTGCCTCACCCGCACCCGCGGCGGCGGAACTGAGGGGGACGGCGTCCGCCTCCAGCCGGCGCCCGTTCGCCGGCCGCGCTCGGGCCTGCGCCTCCTTCCGCCCCGCCGTTACCGCGGCAACGGCAGCGGCAACGGCAACGGCGGCGGAGCGGGGAACGGGGAGCGCGGGCCCGGCGGCAGGATGGTGAGAGACGGGGCGGGCGGGCGGGCGGGGACGGGGGGGCGCCGGGAGGGGGGGGTCCCCCCGGCCCTCCCTGACCCGGGTCCGCTCCGCTCTCCGCCCAGATGCTCTCCCGGGCCAAGCCGGCCGTGGGGAGCGCCCCGGCGGCGGGAGACCGGCGGAGGAAGAAGGGGAAGAAGGTGCCGCAGCTGGAAGAGCTCTTGGCCCTCCGGGACTTCACCGGCGCCATCGCCTTGCTGGAGGTGACGGGTCTCGGTCGGGGAGGGTGAGAGCAGCCCCCCGGGGGCCCGGGCAAAGCGCTCACGTTCTTTCTTCTTCCTCTCCCAAGTTTAAACGGCACGTGGGGGAGCAGGAGGAGGACACCGACCTGTGGATCGGGTACTCTGCCTTCCATCTGGGCGACTACAAGAGAGCGCTGGAGGTAAGGGGAGGAGAGCTTGCTCCCCGAATAGGGAGTGGGGAACCTGGGCTGCGGGGATGACAGCAGGAGGATGTCCTGCACGGGGAACGGTCCTGCCAGCCAGTTAAATCACAGACGTGTGGTAGGGAAGCAGTTTGGATTGGAAAAAGGTATTTGCCCATGAAAATAGACCTCGTGTAGTTATTTACTCTTATTTAATACTAGGCTCAGTAACCTAATTTGTCCCTTCTAATGTCATAGTTCATGTCCTCAATTTTCAATAAACTTTTTGCAATTAACTTTACACGATTTTGTTTTCAGGTTTAATTATGCCTTTGTCTTCATTGTGTACGTTATCTGTAATATACATAATTTTTTAATTGTCTGTAGAGGTTGATGTCTCTGGCTATTTGATGTACTTGATTGTTCTTCCGCATGTTTTCTTATATGAGACATATATATTTAATGGAATAAGACATTCTTATTCTCCAAAAGTTTTAAGTTACAAAGAGACATGTTGATTATTCAGACATGCATAAAATACCAATATTTGCACCATACAGTGTTGTTGTGTTACTTCTCGTGCATGAATCCATGTGTAATTCTTTCTCTTTCGTGTTGATTTCTGTCTCCAATGAAGCTCAGTTTGTTGGCAGTCAGTTTATTGTCAATGTCGCTGGAATCCTTTCCACAGTTGTGCCAGCATATTTCTCTACAGAAGTGTTAACAGATTTTGTTGCCTACTGTGCTTTGTAGCTTTGAGGGCTGGAATCAGTGTGCACCCCAGCACAGAGAGCGTTGTGGGGACTTGTGTGGTGGTACCCATAAGGCTGCATATAAGCTAGTGAACATTCAGAAACAACCCAGTCTGCCTGAGTGGTGGTTGTCTCATTGCTGCATTCCTACAGGTGTGAATTTCTGCACCCATACGAGGCTGTATTGCACTCTTTTAGTCCTATTTGTTTCGACCAATGTTAATTGGTGGAGATCTCCATTACAATTTGCTGTAAAGGTGTAACTATACTCTGAGAAAATATTTAACAGTCTTTTAACTTGCCTTCCCTGGGAGAAGTGTTAAAAACAGATGATTATTTGAAGTATTAACAAAACAATATAACCATGGTGAAATAGATTAAAAGACGAAATATCGTAATTGTTCTATAGATAACATTAGATGTTTAACTATAGTTAAACGTGATCACATGCACAAGATTAATGTGCAAGGCAGAAATGGAATTCTTATAGCTTCCAAGTTCACAATGCACTTTCCCCTTACTTTAAAAATTAAAAAGGAAACGTCTATTGGGAGAAGTTAGAACTGTTCAGTGTAATTAAACTGATGGTATACATAGTATATAGAATGTATAGCAATAGTGTAGAACATAACATTAACTTAATATTCACGTTTAGAGTTGTCATTTAAAGATTTTGAATATAACAATCAGTGGCTTTACTTAATTTATATCTAAATGTTAGGGTGTTAATAGGGAGTGGAAGTTTAAAAAGAGGAAAAAATGTTTGCATACAAAGAATAGTTGGAATTTCTTCGAAATAAATTCTGCTCTTTGGAATACCTAGTAGGTGCTTATATAGCCAGAGCAGATTTTAAATGCTTCCTTCAATGAAAGAATAACAGTGTCATTTTTGTAGAAATTACATTGTCTGTGGTGTTTGATTCACCACTAGGTGATGCTATTGCTTCAAGCTTTTAAAAACTACACTCTGCTCTATTTTTCCATCTTCCCATCCTAGTAGGGGGAAAAAAAAGCCAACCATAAACCATGCATACAAACCTTTTTTAAGTGAGAGATCACAAGGCCTATCTTTTCTCCTTTATGATTGATTTTGGCACAGTGACAAATGCTAATATCTTTGTCACTTTGGTGTCATGTGGGAAATGAGCTTGTGTATCTCAGTCTAGTTTCTTTTGGGACTGAACATTGTGTTTGCAATTCCCAATGTTGTAGTGATCAAGGGAAAGAGTGTTGACTGTGGAGGCTGAATTCCCTTTCAGTTATCAGCTTCAAGGCTGCAGTGCAATGCTGTAGGCATTGGTGTATTCTCAAGGACAAATTCCTTGATTATCTGAACTCCTGGAGCATTCTGGAGTGCGCTGGGACCACAGTAAATGAGTCTGGAGAATTCTGAAGAATTTTCTAATCCTCATAGTTACATTACACACAGACCAAATGATTCACAATCCCAAATGCCTGCAAGTGACAACGTACATAGCCTGTGTCACTATAGTCCTAGTCCATAGTTTATATTCTTTATACCTGATGAGGCTCTTCAGAAATTCAGCTACTCAATATTCCTTTTATTTGTATTGATGCTTTCACGTGAGCTAGGCATGCTGGTTGCATGGCAACTTATGGAGAGGTTTGGGAATTGGGCTGAGGTGGCCTCTGTCACCTACTGGGAGAGGTGGGGAAAAAAGTGAAAAACAGACAGACCTGCAACCCCAAGAATACCTTCAGGGAGAATGGCAGCAATATTGAAAATGGCAGCACATTCAAATGTGGTTCTTTTCCTATCGTAGGCACACCAACTGTCAGTTTCTAGGCTGAACTCTAACTTCAGCCTGACTAACGTCACACTCCCCCATGTTAGCAGGTAGAAGCCTTTCTCAAAGGGTATACCACCAACACTTGTCTGGTGGGATCATCACTATTACTGTGCACCTGTTTACAAGTGACCCTGCACTGGACCCTTCTACCATTCACGGTGGCAGTTCCTCGCTGGGGACAGTCAGCTTCCTTCATACTCACAAACTGATTTTTTACTAACGGGGGGTGGCTAGAGACTTCTTGGCGTTATATGGCAACCAGGACCCCCCCTAGTCAATGAGAGGATCTAATTAGTTTTGTGGAGTCTTCCATCTCTTCTGTTCCTAATAGGGGAACCCCCCCATCTGTCTTTCTCACATGACTTGTTCGTAGCACTTATCCAGTGTCACCTGAGGACCAGCCAGAATCAGAACATCAGTCTGAATCCATTTCAGGGCTGCCTGTTATAAATTGAAGCATCCAGGACCTAAGAAAGGGAGCTGCTAGATATGGTAATGCTTAGCCATTTCAGCCCGTCAGCTGCATGTGAGAGCAGAGCCTTCAATGCATTGTGAGATTTTGGCAGAAACAAACTACAGCAAGGGATTCAGGCAGGCTTTCCTATTGACTGCCTCCCTTCCAGCAGAGAATCAGGAGCTGCTCCACCTCTTTGCTTGGACAGGACCTCCTAGCTAACCTGACTTGACTCCGGATTGTTTCAGTCAAATAATGAAGCATGACAGGAACAGGAGTATAATAGGGTAATGGTTCACGCATGAGCAATATCTGGTTTTACTTGAGTGTTTCTGCTGGGACTATGAGAATACATGAACATGCATGCAATGTTCCTGGCAGCTGGAACTAGAAAGTGAAGGATGGATTTTTGGCTCTGGGAAGTTCTCTAGGCTTCTCTGTCATTACTATAATCAGGAAACAAGTATCTCCACACCTCCTTTGAGCACTTTTGAGGCAACTATAAGAGGCCCCTGTGTGTGAGCCTATTGAATAGCTCTTAGGACCAGCATTTATGAGCTTGGAGAATCCTGACCAGCAATGAGGCCAGCACAGTTCTGCTCTGCACCCTCAACATTGCCAGTAGGTGTCTGTAGTCATAGGCAATCTACCTGGCAGCCAGCTTCTTTAGAAAGGTACATTTGTCCCCTGCTAGGGGAGAGAGGTGGAAGGGAGTGGGGAACAAAAAAGCAAGAAGCTGTTATGGCCCTAGTTGGCAAAAATATGTCACAGGTTGACTGTTGGGAAGGCTGTTTGAGTGTGTTGGTTGGTTGGTGGTGTGTTGTTTTTTTCTTGGCAAGGCAGATGAAAAGCTCCTGTGAAGTAGTTGTTGAGAGAATGTAACATTGAATGCCTTTTGTTGAGGGAAGGGGCAACAGCACATAGTCTAGGCTCATAGCCTAGAAGTACAGGGTAGAGAAGACTAATGGTCCTCATTTTTATTTATTGTGTTTCCATAGATTGACATTGGTACTGCTATAGCACTTTATTTATTGCTTGCCTTGACAGGCAAAGCCAGAAGATGACTTGTGTTTATGCATTTTGTCTTTTCTAATTAATCTCCCTGAAGCCATAGCCAAAAGAGACCTTTGGGTGCATTTAATCAGAATGGATTTTGAAAGATTCCAGATGGTCCCAATAAAGAGCAGGCGCCTGTCTCTGAGAGCTCTGTGACAGGCCTGTGTCAAGACTGAGCTGATCTCAGTAGGAAAGGCAGGCCTGTGTGTAAATGTTTGTTTGGTTTGTTTTTTGATCAATTAATTTATTGATTTATTTCAAAGTCTTCCTGAAGGACAGCTAGTCCCTGAGGACTAGGAAGACTGGGCTAGCATTCAAGGGCACACCTTACCAATAGCTTCTCTGTTTGGAAGTGCAGTTTGCTTTCACTTGGCAACAGAAAAAAATCTTTATGCTTGCACACTCTAAGCTTCATTGTTTTCAGCGTATGTCTGTTCTTGGAATTCTCTGCCCTTTGGGCATAGCTTATTTTCTGTAGTGATTTATATATATAAAATATGTGTCTTTGCCCCAGGGGAAGAAGACTTCCTCCCATAATGGCACAATCTGGTAGACTCTGACTTGGAAGGGGGAAATCCCAATTCATATGTTTGGAGGAAGAATACGGAGTCAGCAATGGGGTGTGTTGCTGGGAGGGATGAGAGGCTTATGCTGGTTGGGAATTATGGGGATTGCATTCTTTAAGCAGGTCTTGTGAGAACCTTGAATGACCTGGCCTGCTTTTGCCTTGTTGGACATGACTGGATGGAGAGTGGGAGCACCAGCAGGAGGCACTTTCACTGGGCTGGTCCTTCCTAGTAATTTAACAGAAGCCTGACAGAGGAAAAAATAGCATCAAGGGATCTCCTTGGTTGTGTTTTTCGTACCTATTGTTATGCAGAGCAAAGATGTTTATATTTAGGAATGTCACTGGTAGCTGCAGTGATTTCTTGCTTCATTAAAAAAGTAGATTGAAAGATTTATCACTTAGTTTTTACTTTTTTTTTTTTTTTCTCCACAAACAACAAGAAATGAAGCAATTTATGTAGCAGTATTAAGGGATATATAATGAACATGGATGTGTAAGAAACATCAGAATATGGTATCCAGTGGCTTTCGATAGCTCTTGGCTGTAAATCTTCATATGAGAAAAGGTGAGGTTAGGCACACTTTAGTATATTTGCTCTAATTACAATTTTATGCATAAGGAAGTATTGAATGTGCCCAGTACTGACTTCAGTAGTCTCCAAACATTTCTGTTTGTGCACCTCTATCAGTAAAAAATTTTTGAGCACAAAAATTTTGAGCACATATACAACATAACTGTTGTATATGTGTATTTATTATAAACTATATAAATGTACTAATGTACTATCAATACTAGCATTATTGATATGTACAGTACTACCATATTATGTAATTATAAAACATACACAAAAATAGAAATTAAAAAGATATAAATATGAACTAAACACTATTTTGGAAATACTCATTTTATTTGTTAATGATACAAAATATTTTCTTCCCACACCTCATTGGGTTATCTTTCATGCACCCTCACTTTGAAGATCACTTTTTAAATCTATATTGAGACACTACTTACAGATTTATAATAGGATATTTGACACTTGCTTCAGTAAGTATTCACAGAGATTTCCTGGGTGTTTTTGACTCCTCCTCTGACTGAAGGAGGAGTTAGGAAAGCATCAGAAAAGAGGGAGGAAAGGTTGGTTATGTTGATGGCATTGTAACTGTTACAACATTGACAAAATTCATGCTCCTGCAGTGAAGACTTATAATGTTGCTTGTCCCCATTGTCTGTTCCATCTCTCTAAACAAAAGAGGGCTGCTGAACATATCTTAGATTAAAATGTAATAGTTGTAAGAAGGACAATGAATTTAGGAATAAATTGGTTGATCTGAATAATCTAATTATATAGAATTATTTAGGTTGGAAAAGACCTCTAAGATCACCTAGTCCAACCTTTAACGTAGCACTGCCAAGTCCACCATTAAACCATGTCCCTAAGCTCCACATCTACACATTTTTTGAAGGCCTCCCCGGTTGGTGACTCTACTTCCTTGGGTAGCCTATTCCAATATTTCACAAACCTTTCAGTGAATTTTTTTTTCCTAATATCCGACCTCAACCTCCCCTGGCACAACTTAAGGTAGTTTCCTCTTGTCTTACCACTTGGTGTCTGGGAGAAGACACCGATCACCACCTCATTATAGCTTCTCTTAAGGTAATTGTAGAGCCTGATAAAATCTCCCCGAGCCTCCTTTCTCCATCTGAAACAACCCCTGCTCCTTCAGTTGCTCTTCATAAGACTTGTTTTCTAGACCCCTCACCAGCTTCATTGCCCTTCTGTGGACATACTCCAGCACCTCTATGGCCTTCTTGTAGTGAAGAGCCTAAAACTGAACATGGTATTTGAGGTGAGGCCTCACGAGAGCTGAGTACAGAGGGACAATCACTTCCCTAGTCCTGCTGGCCATAATATTCCTGATACAAGCCAGGTTGCTTGCTGTTGGCCCTCCTGGCCACCTGAGCACGCTGCTGGCTCCTATTCAGCTGGCTATCAACCGATACCCCCAGGTCCCTTTCCACCACACAGCTTTCCAGCCACTCATCTCCCAACCTGTAGCTCTGCTTGGGGTTGTTGTTCCCCAAGTGCAAGGCCTGACACTTAGCCTTGCTGAACCTCATACAGTTGGCCTCAGCCTATCCAGATCCTTCTGCAGCACCCTTCTACCCTTGAGCAGGTCAACACTCGCACACATCTTGTTGACCACAAAGTTACTGAGGGTGCACTCAATCCCCTTGCCCAGATTATTGATAAAGATTTTGAAGAGAACTGGCACCAGTACTGAGTCCTGGGGTACACCACTGTTGACTGGCCTCCAACTGGATTTAACCCCATTCACCACAACTCTTTGGGCCCAGCCACCCAGCCAATTTTTAACCCAATAAAGCATACACCCATACAAGATTTGAGCAACCAGCTTATTCAGGAGAATGCTGTGGGAAACGGTGTCAAAAGCCTTACTGAAGTCTAGGTAGACCATATCACAGCCTTTCCCTCATCCAGTGAGCACATCACTGTGTTGTAGATGGAGATCAGGTTCATAAAGCAGGACCTGCCTTTCATAAACCCGTGCTGACTGGGACTGATCACCTGTTGCCCTGTAGGTGCTGTGTGATGGCACTCTAGGTAATCTGCTCCGCGAGCTTCCCCAGCACCAACATCAGACTGATATACTGTTAAATATATGTTGTTAAAAATTAAATACATTGTTAAATGATGGAAGAAAAAATGATATTTAATACACACCTATGCTTTTAAACAATTAAAAACACATCATCCCCCCCTTCTGTTACAGGAATATGAAGCCTTGACCAAAAAAACAGATTGCAATCCTGATGTTTGGGTAAACCTGGCATGTACCTACTTTTTCCTGGGGATGTATACACAAGCTGAACAAGCAGCCTTGAAAGGTGAGATGTATGTCTCTGATGGAAAGAACTATTTGTTGACTTGAACACTTAAAAATGTTTTCCAGAGAAAGTATCTGGTGCTTTTTTTCAGAGGAATAAAGGATACTTTTGAGCTGTGTTTTTTGTTGTTGTTTTTTTCCATTCAACATGAGAGTTTTAATGCAGTTTGCTCCCTAAAAATAGCTTGGGCAGGTGGAGCAGCTGGAACTGAAAGAAGCATCTGGAAAGTAAGTTCTCTGATTAATTTCTAAATACAAAACCCAGCATATGCTGACCAGCAGCAAAAAGTTACTCTTCTTTTGACTGATTCCATGTCTCTGAGCCAGTGCAGATGAAGCTAATTAGGATAGTGATACTATCAAAAAATAAGCATATGAGAGAATTCAGCATTCTCTTTTATGTGGACAAGAATTCTGTTTACGCAGTTTGAGTGACTTAGTAGGTGGTCTTACTGCCTTGTAAGTTAGATATTACGGATCTGATTCTTCAAGACGTGGAGTTTGCTGCAGTCGCATTATTACGGTTCCACTCCAATCTGAACATGCATGGGATCATTGAAAAAAGAGAAATGGAAATTAAATTCCAAGGCAATTTTTACTGCCTAAAAATGTTTCTGCAGTTTAATTTTGTTACCCATCACTTTCCATTTATCTTAGTGATTTATATTGTTTCCCATTACCATTGTATCTCAGTGCTTTCTAAGTTGAATTAATAGTGATGTTCTCAGTCAGCTTCTGACTCTTGCCTTTTTAGGATAAGATTCTCAATGAGTCTTTCGTTTTCTTTTTTGTTTCTTTCTTTAGTTTTCTAGTTTTTCTTGGGCTTTTAGTTTTTCTTGGGCTGAAAATAGTGAGAAAAGTGTATTTTCTGCTACTGTGGAGGAGCCCCTCCAAAGAGGACAGTTTTATGGCATTTTTAAGAAATAGTTAGATTCTGGTATCATTAAAGTCCTCTGAAAGAACATTCTGACCTTGATTCCCACAACTGAAAATGTTTTGTTTCCAAAAGTAAAGTTTCCTGCAGGGCTTTGTGTTCTGTGTTGTTGATTTGTGATCTGTATTGTTCAAGAAGTGATCTGTGTTGTTCAAGAAGTGTGTAAAATTCTAGTATTCACAGGTAATAATTTTGTCTTTAAAGTACCACAAGCTTGAGGTTTGGGAGATTACAATCTAGGATTTGAACTAAAAATAACTGGACAATAGATCCTGAGGTTCACTATACCTAAACGATGGAGAAAGCAAGTGGCTGTGTCCAGTACCAGTTGGAGCCTGCTCATTGTCATCAGCTTCACATAGTGCGAATTACAGTAATCCATTCTAGAGATGACAGATGCACAGCTGGGCATGCATCTTTATTAGCTGTGAGCTGGAAGTGAGGAAGGTTAATGTTTCCCTGCCCCTCAGATCAGTTTAGCAGCATGGCGAGTGGTAAGGTACATGGTGCGGTTAGTGATACTCTTAACCACTAACAGAAAAGGGCAGGAATATTAAGAAAGGAGTGCATGACACAGGGAAAGTAGCTGCAGGAGGGAACAGAAAATAGCTTAGTGCTAACACTGGCAATGTCAGTTCCTGATTTTTATGTAATTGTTTAAGTAGGGTAGCATGCCTGTTCTTGTAGTGAGATGCTAAGCCTTTCTCTTGAGTACTGTAATACTGATGCTTCCTGGCTACTTAAGCTTGGTGGGGAGGCAGTCCCAGCTGAAGATTTGTAATACTTGGAAGCTTTCAATGGCGAAAAGACAAGTGTTGTATATTCCCCTTTTTTCACTCCTGTCACTTTACGCTTTCCAACATTGTGGTTGAATCATTTTATTTTCACTCAAGATATATCGTCTTTCAGTGCTTTTAGGATTTTTCAGTTGCATCAGTGATGATTGTTAACAGCTAAAGCCATGGTATCTTGTGATTCCTTGTGTTGTTTTGCAAAGATCCAGAAGAAGCAAAATATTTTCTTGGGTAGTGGACACAACAGGTGATATCTCTAGAATATCGTTTATCCAGTACTGCCTTTAACACTGCCATCTGAATGACAGATATCATTTGTGTTGGGCTGCTTACCATTGCTGTTTCAGGATTATTGGACCTGAATTTGTGCATACTATTTGCTGTTTATTGATGCAGTTGACATGTGAAGCCCCTGAAAGTGGCACGGTGCTAAAATAAATGAGGGAGAAATAATTTATTTTCAATTATAGTTCTGGATTTCTACAGTGTTGAAGTCTGCATGAAAGGGAACATAAATGTCAACTAGCTTTCTGGAATAGTTTTTCCACATAAAAATATAACTATCTAGAAATCAAATAGAAGTTCCTTCTTGCCACGTACTTTTGCTGCTGCTTAAGAAAATTGTTTGCTGTCTGAGGAAAAATATGCAGGACGTTTAAAAATTAGGAAATTAGGGTGAAAAGCCATGAGGTAATTATTGTATTTCACACAAGATAGATAGTTTGCATTCTCTTGTGGAGTGAGGTTTTGTGTTTACTTTATACTAAATGTGAAGTGTTCTCTCAGCTTGTCATTACTTAATTAAATCTTCTTGGTACGTTCTCTCAGGAAAGAATAAATGTGTATATCAAAAGTCATATGAACCAGAATTGCTCCAAATATAACTTAAGAAGTATAACAAAAAGTCAGTAAAGAAGAATCCTTCTTTGAAGGTTTTTCATTATAGTTGTACTTCATCTCCTCTAGGCTTTCTTCCAAATTCCAATATTTCTAGCTTCTTCTTTTTCCCTGCTGTCCCTTTACATTATGGTTACTAATATTCCTGGTTTTGTGATGAAGGCAGAGTTACTTCAAGTCAGCTACTGTTGTTTTGTAGTCGTCCTGTAGCCAAGTTGCCAAGTGATGCTTTGTTTATTCCTTCTGCATCTGTGCTGTCATGCGTGGGTTGAACAAATGTTTTCCTTAGTGTGTGTGAGCCCATCCAGGCTTGGGAGAATGAGGCTGAAAGTCTTCATCTTGGCTTAATAAATAATAATTAATTGTTATTTTTTCATTATAAAACAAAATAGTTTTATGTGGCATTCCCAGGCCATGTGCCTTCAAGAAATAAATGACAAGGACCAGGAACTCAGCCTGGCACATTTGCCCAGAGAGCCTGGCAACCTAATCCTAGTATTTAAAAGCCTGTACTGTGCTCTCAGAAGCCATTGGCTAGCACTGCATTAAGAAAAATACAAGAACCAACAGTGTTCTGTTAAACCACAAAATATATGCCAGCAAATGTGATTTGCACATAAGTGGAGCTGCAGTTAAATCTGTTATGAAAAACAGTCTTTTTAGGATAAGCATGGAATTTTACAATTAAATTTAAGATTCATGCACAGACAGGGTTGTGTTGCTTAACCAGTCATGAGAGCTTTCTTTTTGTTGTTGTTGTGTTTTTTTTTTTTCTTTGTTTTTCCCTCCTTCTATTTTTTGATGGCAAAACTTTATAATTACTTTGCTTCTTCACAACTCTGTGTGTGTCAGCTCAGAATGTGGTTCAACTGAACAGTGAAACTTCTCCTTTCAGTCTCTACTGGAAGGAGCAGTATTGCACAAAAGCAGAACAGAGATGGGTTAGTAAGAACAGTGGCATTTTCCAAACCCATTTTGCTTATGCATGCACTAATGCTTGCCAGGTGTCAGATAGTTGTCACCAGTGAAAATGTACAGTTACAAGAGGGCATGGAAAAACTGCTGTGTTTTCTTTTTCTGTAGGCTGCATGTTCACCTATGTGCAAAATTATCTGCTTTCTGCTAGTATTGTATTTCCTGAGAACAGTAGTTCATTTTCATTGCATTTTAGCTGTATTTTTTGAAACAGCAGAGTTTGATATGTGGAACTTTCAAATTGCACAAGTGAAAATATCAGAAAACAGATATTTTAACTTTAAAAACTACTAATCTTATTTATTTTTTTTTGTTTTGCTTTCTAACACATAGTGGAATCTACTGAATGAATAATTTATTGTTTTTGTTTCAGTTATCTTCAAGTTACTCTGTTTGGGCACAACTGAGATGAAATGTGTATGTATTGCAAGTAACTGAGAATAGTTGAACTGACTTTTAAGTTTGAGAGAAAATAAAAATATTTTGGGAATGGGAAAATTTCAGAGAATTTCCTCTGCAGATTTCATGCAAGAAAATTTTGAACAGTTGAGCTATTCAAATATGTGAAAGTGTGAGCTTCGCTGTTGGACCGTGTTTTTTCCTCACATTTTTCCCTTACCCTTGCAATTTCCCTCCACCAACAAGACTGTGGTTCTGAGGCACAGAGAGTTTCATTCAGATGCTGTGTTCAGGTGAGCAAGGCATTCTTGCTGAGGAACAGTGGAAACAGGGTTTTCTCTGGTTTATACTTTCTGTGTTATCTGGGTGGAACTTTCTCAGAACTGTTCCATTCCTACCCACTCCCAGCTCTGTATGTTTAGGATGAGTTCAACACTTGTTAGCATGTGACGTGCTTCTGTAGAGTATGTGTAGGCATTATGCTTGCTAGATGGGTTTTGTTAGTGCTGAATGCGTGACCAACATTGCCTTACACCTTTACAAGAGGGCACAAATGCCAGATTGTTCTTGACCATGTTCATCTTCCTCTTACTGCCTGTGGTAGTAACATGGAACCCACCAAGAGTCTGAGCTGACATTTCTGGAGAGTTTCACTTTTGTTTAAGAGTTAGTGAAGAAAAATGCCTTCACACTTATTGTGGTTGCTTATTATATTTTAACAAGTACTTCAAGTAGGTGTCCGTTCAATGTCAGCACATAAAAGACAGGCGAAGACTTTTAAGATCCACATCAACTATGACTTTAGTGCCTTAAACATCAGCACAGATCACAACAAAAAATCTAGCATAGAAATATTGGTGTGTTGTTAAACTAGAGAACCTGTCCAGCTCCTGCATGATGTCTTCAGGACGAGGCCAATACTAGACACTGGAGCAGGGTCCAGTTTATTGCACTGCAGCATTGTCATTGTATTTGTTACGATCCTTAGATTGCTCAATGCTGAGTTAAACAGTCTCCTTCTTGAAAAAGTAGGATAGCAAAAGATGTTTGTGCTTCTTTGTGGCATTGATAGGTTGGTGACAATGAAATTTGATAGCAGCAAGTAGTAATAAAAGAACAAGCCTACTGTTCCTCAAAAAATCATCACCTCTGATGAGGCAGTTTTATCATTTCCTTCCCTTCTCCAGTGGTTGACAACAGCTATATCCGATACTTAGTACCAAAGTCTACCTGAAAATTAACGTGACCTTGTATATATGTCTCTCTGTCTTCCTCAAGAAATGCATTTGGCACTGAGAGAAAAGAAACTACTGATATTTAATGTTTCCATGGTTCTGCTTACTATATCAACAGGACTTCAACAGGACTACATTTTTTGGTTTATGCACCTCTTCTTACTTGGCTGGTATCAAGTAAAAGTTTCTTATTTTAAAGAATATCAAATGGATTGCATCATGGGATTTACAAAATAGGAGTTTTCATCCTCCTCCATATGCGCATGCACGCCACCAGAACTCTGTTTTTATCTTTTGCCTGTTTTTAGGTATAGGATTACCTGGAGTAACTCTAGTTTTTGCCAAGAAGTAAATAATAATTTTAATGTCAGATCAAATGCCAGAATCAAGAGGGCAGCACTACAGTCACTGGTTGACCAGTGAAACAAGAATTCCTCGGATTCTTGAGGCAATGTCACTTGCAAGTCCCTTGGAGTGGAATTAATGCTAAGACCTGTTCAGAAAAAGAAACA
Organism: Aythya ferina; assembly: GCF_964211825.1. Taxonomy (NCBI): domain Eukaryota; kingdom Metazoa; phylum Chordata; class Aves; order Anseriformes; family Anatidae; genus Aythya; species Aythya ferina. Next base: position 163,741,990 of record NC_140296.1, read on the forward strand.
AAACCTACTCAAAAAAAAAAAAAAAAAAAAAAAAAAAAGTTGTTGTCTGTACTGTTTGCACTGTGATTATACAATATGTTATTTTCAGTGTAAATTCCCCAGTCTGTCCTGCTTGTACTTTTGGAGTCTTTGATGACCGAATGTTTTGAGTTGTAAAAAGCAGATATGATTGGTTTAAGTTTCACACAAAAGCACATGTGGGGTCCATGTGCAACCCTCTGAAACTTTGGTACTGAAACCTGTGAATTAATGCTGAGGCACATGGGGAGTTGCTGTGGTATCACTGCTGCCAACATTTTGGAGAACTTGCATTTAAATTAAGGTACTCTAACCTTCAAACTCAATGGACAAAATCATTTCTGGAATGTACTATGATGTCAATTATAATATTACTGCAGCTTACACAATATTGATTATAGATCAGAAAAACTTTCCATTCCTCAATAATTAGGCTAATGAGAATTCCCACATATATCGTAGATTGAAGACCATTTAGCTTCGTAACTACTTGATGCTCTATTAGTAATACTTTGCAAGACGTTTCGGCTTTGTGAGAACTCTCATACAACCTTTTCCTTTTGGTACTCCTCTGTTCTAGCAGTTCTTTAAAGGCAAAATTGACTGTCATCTTTTTCTAGAATAGTTGGTACAGAGGAACACATTTTAATAAAACAGCTTGGAAAGGAGGAGAGGGAAGAAACAATTTCTGTGTCGAGCAGAAGTAGGTAGAGAACCTTACAGTGATGAGAACAGCCTGATTTTTATTTGGCGTTATTCACTGGGTTACAGAGTTTCCTCATTATGTGGAGAACAAGTAAGTCTGGAAATCCCTCTCTAAACTGCTTTTCAAAAAATCTAATTTATTACCAGAAATTTCCATCTTTGAGAGGGAAGAGAAAGAGGTTTTGGTGGTTTGAGCCCTCTTTCATGGTTTAGGATGTCAGAAGAATTATAGCCTTGTGTTACAGGCCATTGCTTTGCTAACTCTGCACTTTCTTGGACTCATAAACACAGTAAGTAATTCTGCTTTTTGTAAAGATTCCATGTAAATCCTTTCTGTGGTACATGGGTTGCCAGCTGGTTGGTCTGAGCAAAAATGAGAGTGCTCATTAGCTGAGTAGGCTAAAAAAAATACAGGAAACAAGGAAAGGCTTTTTGGAATATTGCTCACAAAAGAAGTTAATAGTTCTGTTGGCCAAGGACTTTTGTCACTCTCAGTGATGCACGAGGCTCTCTCTAGAGACTTAAAACTCCACAGTTAACATTTTGTGTCATATGAAGTGTATTAAATAGAATTCCTAAACCTGCTAGAGCAAGAAACTTTGTGAACTTCAGTGGCACTAGAGAGCCACTCCTCTCCATACGTTAATTTGAATCTTATTTGCTCGGAGTACAGGATTCATTCATGCCCCTTTTGTTCCTAAGGACAGAAATAATATTAGAGCTATGTATGCCAAAAGGCAGCAGCAATGGAATTTGCAATACCCTGAAAGTTGAAAAGATTCCTAGAATTATGAATCTCAATTTTCTTCAAATATTAAACATTGTAGAAAGAACTTCGGGTTTCTGTTGCTGCTTTCTTACTATATAAAAGATGCTGTGCTGTGTGTCACTTGTGCAAAAACACAGAATTAACCAGAAGGCCCTGCAGAGAAATGGTCATGTAATTCTTGAAGTTGTAAGTCTCATGGAAGGCAGAGGCCAATTAAAAAGTATTTTCATCAGGGATTTCAAACAAAATGGACAGGGAATGAAGATGGGAGGCAAGAAAGCATTGATTTTTGCAGGACTGTTGAGAAAGGGAGTTAATAAAAAAAAGATTTCCTATGTTGTTCTTTGCACAGATACTTACTTAATGAATCTTCCTTTCAGCACCTAAAAGTCGTCTCCAGAACCGTTTACTCTTTCACCTGGCACATAAGGTATAATGTCTTTTCTTCACTCACACTTCGTTTTGTTTTCTTTTCAATTTGGTAATGTGTAATTTATGCAGGCAACCTGGCCAAATAATTAAATATCTGTGGTGGCAGGAGAACAAAGGTTTTCCACAACCACCCCACTGTATTAAAATGTAGAGGAGAAAGTAAGTGTGAAAACAGGATCTCAGAATAATTGCCCTCGGCAAATATCTAAAGTCTTACCACCCATTTCATGTAAGTCATAAAATAAGAACTCGATGGTATTTTTGATTACAAGGAACCTAGGATTTTAACAGAATCCCAAGTGTATGAGCCACTATTTTCTTTTTCTTTGAAGTGTACCAAGATTTCCTAATGCAGCTGTGTTATACTTAGCAGTTTGACCAGAAAGGTCCATATGTTATTACTGGTCCTCTTAAGTTGTTCAGTATCCAAGAAGTAATACTGTTTATGGCATGAGATTTACTTTAATTTCAACAATTAAATGACTATTTCGCTTACCACACATAGCTGTCTTCCCTTAAATTTGGTTTCATGCCATCATGTATTATACCTAACAAGTAATGGGATACTGAAGAGACTGAGTTTTGGGTGGAAGAAAATACAAATACTGAGTGTTAGCTTTGATGCTAGATTCTCTTTACTTGAATCTCTGTAAGTTTATGGAAGTAATCTTTAAACGTTTTCGTAGTGGCATTGGCTCTTACAGATGCCTATGATAAAGAGAAACTGAATAATTCCTAGTTCGTATAGTTAGTATTTGGGAATAAAAGACTTTATGAAAATATGAAGCACACTGCATTTAGTTCTGTTAAGCAGTTCTCTTGCCTTTAGACCAGAGTATCGATGTGTGACTGTCTCAAAAAGGGAGAAAGAGGATTCGAAGAAAAACAGAGCAGATAAATGTTTTAGATGAAGTTGAATAAGATATAATTTGTGTATAGGAGAAATTCATAATTCCTGCTGCTGAGATTAGCAGAACCAGCAAAGGGAAACACTGGAATTAAGTGATTTAAGGAAAGTCATTGCTGAATAGCCTCAATCTTACTATTGTAATACAAGTATAAGATGATTGTTTAACTCTGGTGCTTGTTTTTACCCTTGTGTGTTTGTTATGCATTGAACAACAACACTTTTAAAAACAAAAGGTTTAGTTAAACTGGAATTTTAAAGCGATGATTAAAGTGAACTTGTTAGTGCTGTAAAGAAGTATTGTGAAGATTAATTCTTGCGTGTTGGGAAGGCTTGTGTTTTTCTGATGTTTATCCATGAGAAAAAAAGTTTTGGATCTATAAGCAGCAAACAATCAGCTGGATTGAATAGTAACTGTCAAATCTTGTGTTGTAAAATTCTGGTTATGAAATAATTAATTCAACTCTTCCCCTCTTATCCAGCAAGGCAAGTGACATGTAATTATGTCTAAGTCACACCTTAAAGGAAAATGTGTACTTAGTTTTAGCCTCATATTTATCTAGTTTCAGCTGGTCTGCCTTTTAATGTTTGGCTTTCTCCACCAGTCAAATTAACTTTGAAGTAACAGAGTTCTTCCAGATGTTAAAAATGAGTCACCTGCTACTTGCCAGCAAGGGCAAAACTAATCCAGCTAATTAACTTAAAACGTATTTCTCACTGAACTCTTCTGAGAATGTCACACCTTCTGTTTTAGTTCAGTGATGAGAAGAAATTGATGAGCTCTCACCAGAATCTGCAAGACATTACAGAAGATCAGCTTAGTTTGGCATCTATCCACTACATGCGGTCCCACTACCAAGAAGCTATTGATATCTACAAGCGCATTCTTCTTGATAATCGGTTGGCATCTCTTCTTTAAACCTTGCTGCAGTGTCTCTGGTTTTGTTGGCATTTAACTCCAGTTAGTTGCTTGCTTTCTGAAAGTAGGAATTTTCCCCAATTACCGTGCCCCTTTCCAAGTGCAAAATGTGCACAAGTTGCAGACCCCTCAATTTTGTTCATTGCAAATCATTGTTGAAAACTGCATGTTTAAGGAAGAAGTTAGTTCTCTATTGCTTTCTTTTAGTGATATTTTCTCGTAATTCATTCTGAGAGCCTTCTTTATTTTGTTACCTATTTCTTCTGAAATCACAAATGGTTATGTACCTGCTTTCTCTCTCATGTTCTTACTCTTTCTCTGATGACCAGCCTCGTGACTCTTGCTTGTGATTGTTGATTCCTCCTTTGCTTGTAACCTTTCATATTGTCCACTTTTGACCTTGTGTCTATCTGTATTATCCAATCGGTAAAATTCTTAGTGTTTATGTAGAGAACTCCTTACATTTCTTTTAGTCTGGAATTATTTCCATTCTACTTATCCTTCACTGTTTTTTTCTATCATATTCTGCAACTTCTGAGTTCATAATTTAACAAGGAACAAAATGAATTCTTAAGTGGCTGGAAATATGGTTTGGTAAAATAGGAACTGCTGCCCCAGAATATATAGCTATCTTTTTGAAGTCCAATTCAGATCCATTCAGATATTTTCAGTTTTATGTCAGTATTAAATGTTTTTGCACATACTGCATAGAAAATCTTATTCTTCTGGGCCAAAAGTACAGTACTTAATTTCTGTGGATTTCCTTAGTGTGAATTACCACCTTTTCAAAGATTTGCAAACCAACAATTTTGCACGTAATTCTTTAAAGTTGCAATAGCTGGCATTGATAAAACTCATGTACATCTGTAACTGGATCTCTGCAATTTATATAACAATCTAGAGGTAGAAAAGTACCCAAAAAGCATTTCTCGGAAACCTCAATTTTGATGTGTTTGTAAAAGATGTATAGAATCTAATAGATTTAAATGTTGTCTTTAATCCTCTTTCCTCTGCTCTGCAGGGAGTACCTGGCTCTGAATGTATATGTGGCCCTATGCTATTATAAACTGGACTACTATGATGTATCACAGGAAGTGCTAGCTGTTTATCTTCAGCAGGTTCCTGATAGCACCATTGCTCTTAACCTTAAGGCTTGCAACCATTTCCGACTTTACAATGGGAAGGCTGCTGAGGTATCTGTTGGACAGCCCTTGCTTGCCTTTGTTCAAGATCACTTAGACGTTACTTTTCATTGTTATCTGTATTAATCAGTAATTTTGATAATGGCCTTTTATCGTGTCATTGTGTCCTCTTAGAAATTTCATGTATTTCAGTTTCCCCGGTATTAAGCCACCTGTCCACATGCATGCACAGTGGTTTTAACAGTTTTCCTGGTCCACTTTTGACCTAGTATCTATAAATATAACCCAGTTGGTAAAAAGAATCAAGTAGAATTGGGAAGGCACAAATCTTCCAGTGACCCAACACTGCTGGAGATGTTGTTGGTTTTAGGACTAATATGAACTTTCATTTATGTTTGTGTGCTTTTTTGTTTTCTCATTAAACTTCTTGATGTATGTAAATCCAGGCAGAGCTCAAGAACTTGACAGACAGTGCCTCATCATCTTTTGAGTTTGGCAAGGAACTCATTAAGCACAATCTGGTGAGTAATGTATTTCCTGGATTTCATATGGTCTGCTGTCATTTGTAGAGCTTTTCCTGATGACTTGTGAAAGGGAATATTTTGTGAACTGCAAACCTCTGAATCTCCACTGCAATATTAGTCCCATTCCAGAAAACCTACCTGCATAATCAATGTGCCCTCAAGTGTTTTTGTTTTGTTTTGTTTTGTTTTTTCCCCTGGCATTCTTTCCTTGTCAGTTTGAGATGGTGTCATGAAAATAAGAATGTTGTTGCTTTTACCCCAAAGGCATATCAGAATAATTTATGGCCTGTAAGAATACCCTTGCAAAATTATTTTGTGGAGCCTAGTCAATAAAGATACTATAGAAGCAAGCAAGAGTGCATGCCTCTGAACTGTTATTTATGCAAATACAGTATCAGTGGAATTCAGATAATTGAGGAAAATGGTCTTTATCTAAAAAGTACTTTACAAGGAGTTCATAGGGAAAAAGATACTGATACAAGCCAGAGTATTTGTGTATTCTTTACTAAGAGTCACTAATCACCTGCTAGTGTTCCCCACAATGGTATTACTGGCGCTAGCTGTTATTTAATGATGGCCGGTTGCTTGTTTTATCATTTTTCAAGAACAGTCATAACAAGCTAACTCTTTGTTGTTTGTTTATTTGTTTGTTGTTTTGTTTTCTTTGTTTGTTCTTGTTTGCACCAAGAGTTAAAACTGATTTCAGAAGTTAACATTCTTTATTTTGAGTGTTGGTCTTTTTGTCAGGAGGTTATTGAATCAGTATATTAGATTTTGTTGTAAGAACAGTCATGTAAGATTGAAGTATAAAGCATTGAGTGTTCTTGATTATTTTAGGATCTTAACAGCATTCTATACAGATGTAAAGTTGTTAGCCTGTTTTTTTGTATACATGAATACATCATAAGCAAATTAGAATTTTGTACGTGTTCTCCTCACTTTTATTCTAGGACATATTCTTAAAAATGTGTTATGTATCACTGCCTTGAGCTGCTAAAAATGGAAATCAGTTTATCTCAGCTGATGGATTAAATGCTTAATATTCTTTAGAATAAAGATTGCTTCCCATATTAATTTTATTGTTATATTAAAGCAGGGATTACACTAATGCCAGTCCCATTGACCTTTTCCTGCTATTATTATAGGCCTATAAGAACTAATTTCATTGAATTAAGAGATCATAAACAGTATTCTAATACACAGTTTTTCAGTACTCTGCTTTTATCTGCAGGTTGTGTTTCGAGGAGGAGAAGGGGCTTTGCAGGTTCTGCCTCCTCTGGTTGATGTTATTCCTGAGGCAAGACTGAATCTTGTGATTTACTATCTCCGGCAAGGTAAATACACCTTCCTCTGGCTCATTCATAGCTTCAGGGATGACTTTTACTCATCTGATCAACTGATTACTCCTTGAAATGCTTTTCTTCTTCTTCTTCTTTACAGTAATATGTAATATTTAAAAGTCGTAATAGTGTATCTAGATCAGTTAAGAATTTTAGAAATCATTACTTCTAATGACTACAGCCATGTCTCCAAAACTTACAGGGTCTCTGGTAAAGATGTTCTGAACTGGAGTGACTGAAACACAAACTTGCGTCTCATTTTTTGCATCGCTTTAAGGTAGAGAGTTTTAGGGGTTTGGGCCAGATATCCAGTCTTAATCTCCTAGATTTGCTAGAGAGTTTCTGTCAGAGCCTGAGGAATGTAATTGTGTTAATGGTCTACACCAATGAAAACCAGGGCTGCTGCAGGGCTTCTTCTCATACTCTGCCAGCTACCGTGAGCAGTGTGATCCTGTTACTTGCCTTTGTGCCAGCATTTATGCTTGTGCAGGCTGCATGTTGGTGAGGTGAGCTAGTCTAAAAAAAAACACCCCAAAAACCAAAACCCTATTTCTAACTTTTTATGAAATTAGATTACTTTTGACTATTCTAGTACCTTGTGCTGGCTTAATATGTGACTGCTTAAGGGGATGGGTAGGAAAGCAGATGTGTTGGTCAGGTGTTGAATTCTAGCCTGGCAGCTCCAATGTATATTGCCTTAAGTCACCCTGGAATACTGTTCCCACAGTGTATGGCTGGTATGTACTAGCAAAAAAAACATGTTTTGTTTGATAAGGCTTGTTCTTATAGGCAGACTATAATGCTGTATTAACAAAATTTTGTCAGTTCAAAGGGCATCTTTGTAACATTTATGATCTTTTCAATTACTTATTTATTGGGGAGACATGACATTGTTTATTGAACTCAACATTTACATTTAAACATCTGTACTAGTAGTGTTTCTTGCTTGTTAGAATTAGTATCAGGTAAGAGCTGCTGGATAGATTTTGAAATTTTCATAAGGAAAAGATGAAGTCTCCCTCCAGAACCATCTTACCTTATCTTCCTTGAGGGGTAAATAAATATGAGAAGAGATATGACAGGAAAGTGATGTATTTATTATCTTGACCTTGTACTGTTGAGAAGGTGTCCACTGGATTATGAATAAGGGGCCAAGTCATCTCTACTAGGAAAATTGTAGTAATAAAGAAGCTATTACTCACTCCATGTTTGTTATTTGAGTTGTAGAAAACCATCACCACTGTGATATAAATTCACAGTGATTTATAGTTACCTTTCTCCTTCTGTCTAAATGCTTTATTTCTTTGGCTGTGTATTGGGGAGCATTGTAGAGGAAGAGTGATTTGTTCTAATACAGTGTGCTATGGTTTGTCATGCATTCTAACATGTGGTATTTCAGATGATGTGCAGGAGGCTTATAACCTGATTAAAGACCTGGAACCTACAGCTCCACAGGTAATTGGAAATTGATGTCATGGTACATAAAGACAGAGGTTATAAATAGACATGAAATCTGCCACATACAAAACTGGTGTCATAAGGACAGCTTGCCCCATTCCCACTCTTAAAACTGTAGTGATTTATCCTTTTATCAGTCGTAGGCTTAACACTCATGTATAGAGTATTGTATGTATGTACATGAGTACTTAGCATGTTTAGTACTGCACACCTAAGAATACTACCTAAGAGTACTTCAACTAAGAATACAACTCTGTGTTCAGACTTGGTTCTAGGGAGCCAACCATTAGTTCATATTCAAAAGCCCTCTTCTAACAGTTCTTTGTTACTCCTGACTTGGTGATGGTTACCAGCCCTGAGATCTGCTACTTCAGATGCTCATGTGGTTTGTCCTGAAGCCATTTCAATAAAAATGAGCAAAATTAAATTAAACAGATTAAATAATACGGTTTTTCTAATCCCATCTCACTTTTAACTGCAATGAGTGAAAACTGCTACTGTCGTTTTCTTCTGTGGCTGTTCCAACATCTTTAGTCTCTGATTTATTCCTTTTTGCAGTTTGTTTTCCAAAGATCACATAGCTGGGCATGAAAGAGACCTTTCATGAGTATGTGTGAGGATTAAATGGAGGGAGGAAAAAGCTAAACCTTGAGCACAGATCTGGTGATTGTGTGCTGAGGATATCTTCTGCTGTTGCTTTTTACTTCCTGCATTTTTCACTAAAGCAATACTTACTTGAGCAGCTTTATGCAGGTATTGCTTCTTTAGCCTCTGTTTTCCCCCTGCACTTTTCCCATACATGCTTAGGATAAATGTCATTATATCAATCTTGATAACCCACTTGACAAATTTTGAAATGAGAATCTTTAAATCTTTATGCTTTTTTTTTTTTTTCCATTTTCTCACTCACACTTGAAATGAACTCCCCATTAAGACTTGCAAAACTACTTGTATATCCTCCTGCAGTTCTTCTCAAATTTCCTCTTTGTCATGGGGTCTGTAGAATTTAATTTTACATCTGTAAAAGAATTGTACTGAAATGATTACCTTGTATGCAGGCTAGTATTCTTAGATTGTTTCCTTACACTCTGTTTTTGTTCTTTGCATGTCTTTTTTTCCTCCTTTTCTCTGTTTAGGGCTGTCTGAGTTTATCAGGAGTACTTACTACAACAGATTGATAGATAGAACTCTGAATTATAAAATTTAAACAAGACAAGTAAGTCTATTACATGCTGAGAAAATCTTGCTCTGTGCAGAAACCATCACCATAGCTCATAGTAGAGATTACAATGTACTCTGCTCCTATTCCCAGTTCAGTAGAATAGCATGAGCACAAACCTCTTGACATTTCTACCCTGATGAGAAATGCCATGCATTTTGGTGCATGGTTGGTGGTGATTATAGGTAACCAGTGTGCATACTAGAAGTGAGATCTGTGCATTAATATAACAATATTGCACTTGATTATTGGCCAGGCAATGGTGAAGCAGGCATGATACTGTGTTCTGTTGTAACTTCTGGTGCATCATCTTTGAGCATAATTTTTTATCAGAAAACACACTTCCTCTCTGCAGCCCAGATATTTAACAGTAGTGACTTGTAACCATGTACAACACCGTGCTGAAGCACTTTTTATCATAATAACCAGCTATCTATTAAACTGAGTTGGGATAGAGTTAACTTGAGGAAGAAAATGGTGTACAAGTAGGCTGTTCTGTGTCTCCTGAAATCTTCCCATTGTTCTCTCTGATCCCCTTTACTTTTTTTTCCAGGAGTACATCCTCAAAGGAGTGGTAAATGCAGCTCTTGGACAAGAAATGATTTCAGTGAGTTAAACCCATGAGGTTCTCCAGCTTCTTCAACAGTAGGATGTGAACAGATCTGTAGGAACTGGAATAGATTGAAAGGGGCAGTCATTTCACATTTAGACTGCAAGATCTCCAAGTCTCATCATCTTCCTCCCTGCAGTTCTCAGTCCATAATGAATGAACTGCAAATCTCTGTTACTAGTCCTGAAAATAAATCAAGCTGAATTTGGCTTCCCCATCCTGCTTTCACAACCCTGTTTGCTTTCTACTGTATTCCAGTGTATCTGGGCGCATACAGTGGCCTATTTTACCTTTTCTGGTTTTACTTCATCCACAGTTTGCCTGCTTATTGTGCTTCATTTCTCTCAACTATCTGTCCTCAAAGTGTATTTTTACTGTCTAATGTAGTATCAACTCTGGAACTCATGCTGGATTTTTTTTCCTCTCCTAGAGAGATCACCTGAAAATTGCTCAGCAGTTCTTCCAGTTGGTGGGTGAATCAGCCAGTGAACGTGGTATGTCTGAAATGTTCTTTCTCCGTTACGTAATCCCTCTTATGATATCCAAATATATACCCTCATATCTTCATCTAACTGTTGACTGTTAGCTTGCTTAGTGCCAGGATTTTTGTTGCTATAATGAGTAACAGAAAGTCTAACTTATGGTGTAAAATAAATTTCCAAGTTTAAATTAGAAGGCTCAATTTATTCTAAACTTAGTATATTAATTTGGCCAGAAAAGAGGCTATACTGCAAACTTCTAGTCTTCACTGATAGACATTGTGGCAGCTTGTCTTATATTAATAATATCCCCTTCATAGAAACAGAAGACAACAGCATAATTGGATGAAGTGCATGGTAGAAACACTAAGAGGTACAAATCTAGGACTGCTAATGAAAGCCTGCAAGCCTATCAAGTATGTAGAGTCCTAGCACAGTGTGTACCTGGAAGTGAGGGATTAAAAGAGAGAGAGGAATTTGGCTACAGAGGGAAAAGGTGTCTCTGGGAATAACTTGCTGGTCTAATTAAAAAAAAAATAAAAATTAGGAAGCTATAAGTGTTAATATTATTCTGAAATATTTTAAACCAATCTGCAAAACAAGACAGAGAGGCTGAGATTTAAGATATGATTAAGGAACAAAAATATTGTCTTGTTAGGAAGGTGCTTTTCAGGGGGATAGGCAGGAAGGGAAACAGCCTGTGGGAAAGACTGGTACCATGTAAACCTGACTGGAAAAGTTAGTACTGCAAGCATTTTTCACTGTTATTCCCATTTAAAAACCTTTGTCACCTTTTTTAAAAATGTGAAAGAGTGTTGCCAGGTAGAGAAGAGCAGGTAACTCCTCTTTTAAAGGCAAAGTAGAATGATTTCTGTATCCTCAAATGAAGGACAGGTGGAGGGCAACAAACTGTAGAAAGGAAGAAGAAATAAACAGAGTTCAGTTGAGGTAGGACATAACAGAAAGCAAACAAATGAAAACCAAATATGCAAGTGTTTTTGTACAAATATTAGATGTTTTATAAGGGGATGAATACAGTGGAACACCCGCTTTTAGAAGAGGCTGTAGAACTAAAATCATTTAAAAAACATGATTGGAGGAAGGTAACATGTAGGATATTGTTCAGATTTAATCTCCAACTGGGCGTTACAAAGTAGATAATGCCAGTGGAGAAATGGTTGTAAGCATTACAGAAACCTCTCAAAGTAAAATAAATATGCTTTCTTTATCTGTGAGTAACATAAACCTGTTTTAAATTGCACACTCAGTTAATATGATATACATAGCATTGAGGCTAAATTATTCACCAACCAGCCCGGATGGCAACAGTGATTGACATATTAAGGAGCTTAGAGATTTTATAGATAATTATATAATAGCTTGAAAGTTCTGTTCTGCCCATGCTGTCCTGGTAGATGCAATGACATGGCATGATAGAGAGACAATAAACTTAAATGCTAAGTTTTCTTCTTTCTTAGAAGGAGCACACAAATGAACAGGTGACTTCTAACCAATACAGAGATTATTACGTAGAACTTGATTTGAAATATTATGATCAAAATCCAGTTCTATTACAATGATCTGAGTATAGTCAAATTCAAAATCCATTTGTTAGAAAAAGAAATTAAAAAAAAAATAAATCTCCAGTACTTCATTTTTAGAAGGGTAGTTACGTAATATCCTTTCTCATTTGTAACAGAAAAACTGTAGTGAAGTAGCAGTGAAAAGGATAAAGCAAACCTAATACAAACACCTGCAAGAACCTTTTTTTTTCCCTAAAGAAAGGGCTCATATTCATAATTAATAAGCCGTAAAATAAAGACATGACTGCCTTTGCCAATGGTACAAAATTACTCATTGTAGGAGGTATGAAAGCTTCCACAATGATGAAAGTTGTGAAAGAATATATGAGGCTGGATAATAATACGCAAATTAAATTTAGCTGTGATAAATACAAAGTAATACATATGAGGAAAAAAACTTTATTTGCAAAATTATTAGGAGCATCAGAAAAGTTGAACAGTCATAGGGATTGATGAGGAAAGAGAGAACAAAACAAAAATCATTTCTGTGTAATTGTTACAGATATAGTTCTCTTTCTTGAATATTGGCTGCAATTCTAGTTCTTACATTTCAGAAGAATATGGTAGAACAAGAAAAGTTGTATAAGGACAGCAAGGATAAGGAAAAGGGGATAGCTTCTTGCATAAGGAGAGACCATGTAAAAGAAGGTACATGGCCTGCAAGAGTGATGACTGAGTTTAGTTATGATCATGATACAGAACATTGTAAATGATGATGGAAATGATGATGATGGGGTGAAGATGAATAGAGAAGCATTAGTCACTGTACCATGCAAAGCCCAAAGAGCATTGAAATAAATCATCGGGCAAGGTAGTTAAACACAAACAGCAAAAATTCCTTTTTCATATAATACAACTTCTTGGATATAGAATCTTGCAAGAACTAAAAGATGTAAAGAAAGTTATAGAAGAAAAGTACATTAGCTGTTAAACTCGAAGTTTTCAGTTGTGGTTAGGAACCACAAATCTGTCAGAGCAGATTGTTGGATGCTGGGAGAAGCTTCAAAGGAAGTGGCATTATTTACCATAGCATGTATTATATGTGAAATTAGAATATATTCTTTCCATAGCCATATATTCTTACTAAGAAAGCTTATAAGCCGGATAGACTTTGAAATACACTCAATACGATCATTTTAATGTTTTTTTAAGTTACTTAGCTTATTAACCATTATGTTGTGTATTTGTGGTCATTTCTAATATGCTGCCTTTGTTTTGCTGCATTTAGAATGGAGAACAGACTTCTCACTGTTTGTACACTTGGGCTTTCACTAAGTTGCTAGCCATGTTATTCAAGCATGTACATCATACTTCAGCACTTCCCACTGTGCCAATGCTAGCAAGGAGTTGCATTGTCTGTTTGAGATCTTTATCAAATTACTTAGCTGCTTTTCAGCCTTAGAGTGGAAAAGTAGGTTGTGCTCACTACAGTGAGGAAAATCCTATGCTCTTTCTTTTCTTGGAATTGGGCCTACAAGGCTCCTGACTTCAATATGGATTATCAAAAAATGATTGAAATGAAAATGTGCAATATTTTCTCAAAACCAGTTTCCATCTTTCTGACTTGCTCTTGCTAACTGTACAAATCTTATGACTAGATGAAAAGCTGCAAGAATTTTTATTCTTGCATTGTTTTGCAAATATTCTTCACAGTTTATGAAGAATACTGTGTCACGTATTTGCAATGTCACTTAAATTGATCAATCAAATCTTTGCTGTTAATTACTTCTGTGACACAGAGGTTCGAGGAACATAAAGCAAACAGATTCATTCTGAAAGTCCTTTCCAACATGAGATGAAATGCTTAGATGTATTGTAAGTTACGTAATTTAAGAGGAGAGGGGACATCCAGAAGCAAAACCAAAACAAAACAAAAGCAGGAAGCACAGCATAGCAGTCAATACCCACCTGTTAACTGCAATAAATAGCACACAGAACAGCAGCTGTGTTTTACTATTTAATAAAGATTCATAATCCCAAATGGCTCATGAAATAGAATTGGCATTACAAAGGAGGATATAACTAGACTTTTGCAGGTAATTCACATGCTGTAAGTAATCTTCTCTTAAGTGTCTCAGGTTGGTAGAAAATGAAACGGAGATCAGATTTCTGAGATAAGTTAAGGAGGAAGTGGGGCAAGAGGAATGTTAATGAAAGTAAACGGACAACAACATTTCCACTAAATACAGTGTTTCTGGTGCTGAACATAAGTCTTAGAAACTACCCTATTTACACTGCCAACATAGTGGAGAATGGCACTCCTTTCCATTTTCTGTGGTCTTCTTAGGACCAAGTTAGGCACCTCTGGTGTTGCATGGGAGGAATGAGACATTTCTTCTGGACTTGGTGCAGTCTTTTCTTTGAGGTATTCTTGGGTCACTCTAAGTAATTTTTCAGAGTGAGAACTTTTTCCTCTTCCTGCGTAAGACACGTGGGATGGATTAGAACTATAAAACTTTTGTTCATGTTATCCATACTATTAACTGCTGATGTGTATGACATTTACAGATGTTTTACTTTTTTCACGAAATCTTTCATTAAGGATGTATGGAGGATTGTATGCTGGGATAATATAACTTCCTGCCAAAATGTGGATATGAGACTAGATACTAAAACACAGAAAATCTCTCATCATATATGGGAAAAGAAAAACATGGTTCTAGTGATTCATTTTTACTGGGAAATATATTCTCAGTTTTAAGTCTTTAAATGTTCATTTGCATTTTTTTTGTTTTGTTTTGTTTTATTGTTGTGAGTTTGAGCCTCAAAAGTCAAATATGAGGGAAAAAGGGCATTCCTGAGGTACCTGCATTCTCATTGCAACAAAAAAGAATAGAGGAACAGAGGAAAAGTTTCTCTTATTGTCCCATCAACACATACATATGTCACAATGGGTATGCCTACATGTTAAAAAGGGCAGATGCCAGTCTCTGCTCCCAGGTAAATACTTTATAAATAACTAAATGATTCTCTTTAAATTTGAGAATTTAATGATGTCATTCAGCTATGGATAAGGATGGATTGTCCCTTTATGGAAATTACAGGACACCCACGCCCAGTATCTTCTGGCGCTATAAAATGAAAAATGGGAGTATTTTGCTTTCTTCTGAAATATGTTTTAAGATCTTATATAAAGCTTTCCAGCAATAATTATTACCGTACCTTGAAAGGTAGAATTTGCAGCTTTCCAGTGGATAGCTATGCTTTGTGCTGTGGTGCAGAGTCAAAATACTGGTCTTCAGATATATATTTCTGTATACAGAAAATATATTTTAATTTTCTGGTGAGGATGGATTGATGATAACTATCTTGAAAGAGCAGATTACTTCAGGGCTGTTGGTAGACTTAGGATCTTAGCTCCTGTCACCTCCCCAAACAGCACAGAGCAGCATGTTCTCTAATGATCATTTGATGTAGTCATTTGATGTAGTACCCTACTTATGCTTATATCTTCCCAGCTGCTACTTGGGTTCATCCATCTCTGAGCAGTCTCTGCTGGCTGGATCAAAAAAGAGTTAGTCCTAGTAAACTTGCATCAGAATCTTGCTTTGAAATAGTGTTTCAGTAACACAGCTAGCAATTTCAGAGTACATGACAGCGAAGTTAATGATGACACAAATGTCTGGAAAGTTTACTGACACTCATTTGAGTTGATCCGTCTGACTTATTTATGGCTTTATATCTTGTGAGCAATGTAGTAATCCCAAATGTAAGAATATAAATGTTCATACTATATTTTAACCTGTGAATGTATTCGATTTTTTTGATAATGTTTTCAGTGTCTCCAATTTGCTCTCCTATTGGAACTAAAATTAAGTATGTAGAGCTTCTTTGTCCAGGATAAGTGAAGAGTAATTTTAAAGCAAAAATGGTATAAGGTTAGAGTAACAAATTCACGCTTTGTATCATGTGTTGTTTCCTAAGAGTCAGAATAATTCACATTAAAATAATGCTGCAAAGATTGTGTCATGGAAAAAGTCCTGTTACTTAAACAATTCATCTCTGTAGAATGTGCTGGTGAATGCAGTCTTGCAATAGTTATTGTATGCTGTAGAGAAAGTTGACAAGATGATCTAATAGCTTTTGTAACCTCTAGTGTAGTCCTTTTCCTGAAAAGGCAAGTTACACTATTTTTAGAAGTTAACTGCTTTCATAGTTGCCAGCAAACTTGACAGTGATTTCCATTACCACATAATTTTTAAATTCTACAAATCTTCATTTCTCTTTTGAATTTTAGATACCATTCCAGGGAGACTGTGCATGGCCTCCTTCTGCTTTCTTCTTAGGCATTTTGGTAATGTCCTGCTTTACCTTAACTCAGTCAAGGTTAGTATTTATTTAGCATTGATAGTAATATAGTGCATAGTATCACTACGTATGGAATTATACCGTACTGTGTGAAACAGCATGTAACCAGAAAAAGGTACAGAAACACAACAACAACAAAAACACATGAACAACAGCGGCACATAGTTGGTCAATACAGCAAATGGATCCAAATGTATAGAAGCAGTTTGTAAGGTCGCATTGTGCAGCATGGTGGAGATGGTGGTCTCAACACACTTGTAACTTAACCATTATCAGGCTTTCTGGTAGCATCACAGAAGAAGAGAAAGAAAATTAAAGGAAGACAATGAAATAATTTATGGATATTTATGGGGCTGGGCAGCATGGAGGAAAAAACACGTTTTTTTTTAAAGGTTTATCAAATGAGTGATGGAGATAATTTTCATTAGTTAAGGACTGGGGACATGAGTATGATGAACAAGAGTATGTAAGGAAGATAAGACAGGAAGGATCCTGGAAGTAATAAAGCTTATATATTATAGAGAAAACAGTCACTGAAGAGCTAAGATAATGTAGTGTTACCAATACCAAAGCAGTGAACTAAGATTGTTATTTTTGCAAAAGTAGTCTGAGTGGTACACTGCAGGCAACGTTGCATTTTTCAAAGTGAAAGGAGGAGTTTGCAGTTACCATACTGCAACACTATCAGATCACCTGTATGCAATGGATAGAAATAGTTATAACTTGCAGATAGAGTCTTAGAATGGTTTGGATTGGAAGGGACCTTAAAAATTGTTTAGTTCCAACCTCTCTGCCATGGGCAGGGACACCTTCCACTAGACCAGGTTGCTCAAAGCCCCATCCAGCCTGGCCTTGAACACCTCCAGGGATGGGGTGTCCACAGCTTCTTTGGGCAGCCTGTTTCAGTGTTTTACTACCCTTATAGTAAAGAATTTATTCCTCATAACTGATCTAAATCTACCCTTTTTTAGTTTAAAACCATTATTCCTTGTCCAATCACTACACTCTTGGAGCCCCTCTCCTGCTTTCTTGTAGGCCCCCTTTAGGAAGGCTGCAATGAGGGCTCCTTAGAGCCTTCTCTTCTCCAGGCTGAACAACCCCGACTCTCTCTCAGACTGTCTTCATAGGAGAGGTTCTTCAGCCCCTTGATCATCTTGGTGACCCTCCTCTGGACTTGTTTTAATATTTCCATTTCCTTCTTGTGCTGGCCCCAGAGCTGATCGCAGCACTCCAGGTGGGTCTCACAAGAACAGAGTAGAGGAGAAGAATCACTTCCCCTTGACTTGCTGGCCACACTTCTGTTGAGGCAGCACAGGATGCAGTTGCCTTTCTGGGCTGCAAGTGGACATTGCTGGCTCATGTTGAGCTTCTCATCAGCCAACACCCCCAGGTCCTGCTCCTCAGAGCTATTCTCAATCCCGTCTCTGCCCAGCCTGTATTCGTGCTTGGGATTGCCCCAGCCGAGATGCAGGATCTTGCACTTGACCTTCTTGAGTTTCTGAGGTTTGCACAGGCCCATCTCTCAAGCCTGTCCAGGTCCCTCTGGATGGCATTCCTTCCCTCCAGTGTGTCAACCGCAGCACACAGCTTGGTGTCATTGGTAAACTTGATGAGGATGCACTCAATCTCACTGTCCATGTCACTGACAAAGAGGTTAAATAGTGCTGGTCCCAATACCAACCCCTGAGGAACAGCACTCATTACTGATCTCCACTTGGACATTGAGCTGTTGACTGCAACTCTTTTGAGTGTGGCTGTCCAACTAGTTTCTTACCCATCAAATGGTCCATCCATCAAATCCATGTCTCTTCAATCTAGAGACAAAGATATTGTGGGGGACGGTGACAAATGCTTTGCACAAGTCCAGGTAGGCGATGCTAGTTGCTCTTACCCTATCCACCAGTTCTGTAACCCTGTTGTGGAAGGCCACCATATCTGTCAGGCATGATCTGCCCTTAGAGAAGCCATGTTGGCTGTCACAAATCACCTTATTTACCATATGCCTTAGCACAGTTCCAAGAAGATCTGCTCCCTGATCAATGATCATGAGATACTCAGTTATTAAATAAGATGTGAAGACACAGAGAAAGACTGGAGTCTCATTATGGAGTTAAGTGATTGCAGTTTTGTTGCAGTGATGTGAAACTAGAGTAGTAAGAACTCTGTATTTGGTAGGAAGAAGAATGAGAATATAAAAACAAACAATTAGGGAGATGCACTAGGTGAGAGAATTATGATGTTCTAAGGAGGGTGAGACCTAAAGAAAAAGCATGTGGTTGTGTTGGTGCCAAAAGCAGTTGATGGGTGAAGAATGACAAAGGTGTAATGTTTTTAAACTTTGTTTGGGAAGAGACCATGAAAACATCCCAAATGGTTGTAGCCATTGGAATGGCTCCACTATAGTGGCATGAAGAGATAGATACCCTTCACTCCAGACTGGAGTATGTGTGTGTGTAATTGGAGAACAAGAGCACTAGAAACTAGCAGTGAGATTTGTTTTGCCTAACTTAAGCCATCTAAAAGTCAGGCTTAAAAGTCTGACTTAGGTCCCAGGCTATAGTCAATGTGGACAGATGTTAATTTCCAGACAAGAATTCATCCTGTGTATTTCTTACATTATCTTAAATGGAATGAGTCACTCCACAGAAATGCCCAGCTCTTTCCATTTGTTCTAAGAAGTTCTTAAACAACTAGTTCTAACCTGAAAAGGCTAAAGTTATATGAGATTAATCACTACCTCCAAGGTATATGGGAAGGCTAAGAAATCAGAGAGAGAATAGTAGCACCTTGGGAGGCAAATGGAGTCATCATTAATACTGGAAAATAAGGCATAGTTAGTGTTTGTAAACGAAAAAGCCAGAAGTGAACAAGACACTAAACAGAAATTAAGAGGGTGAAAGTGGGCAGTAGGTTGACCAGAGGGTAAGACAGAGTCATGAGATAAGTGTAACAGGGAAGGGATTAGGTGAGACAATTGTGAGGGTATAAAGGAAAATGTTGTAGGAAGGGTTTGAAAGAAAATCTGAAAGGAAAAAGAAAAGCACAGAATACTCGGTGTTACTTCATACTATGCTGGTAAGATTCCTTGAAGAGGGAAATACAGATCTAATGTTTAAAAACTGCTGGGAAGGAGACAGAAATAGTGACAGGCACAGGTATGCAAAGTTTCATTCTTGTTATATTTATCAACTAGAAGAAGGAGTGTTTATTCTGTTAGATTTGAGAGAAAATATTTTATGTGTGCATAATATATATCTGTGCAACATAAAAAGGTTGCAGTTCTGCTGAAACAGTCAATAAGGCTATATCAGAATGTGCCTGCATTGCGGAGCCAAATTATGGTGACATAGATGATCTTACTTCTGGCACTTCCAAATTTCTTAGTGTTTTCTCATGGGGCTTTTGTGTTCTTTTAATTTTAGCATTAGGTGTTACCACTGTACTAGGAAACACCTTATTGTATTTTATTGTTTTGCTGGTCTTTTGCTAATGGTGACTGATTTCAGAAATTGGTAGAGAAGTTCTTAAGCCTGATGTTGTTTGGTGATTTTGGAGATCAACAGGAAATCATGGCTGACAATACAGATAGAAGCAGTGCTGGTAGGTAAGAAGAAAAGTAGAGGAAGTTCTGTGTGGTTGTTGAGCTGGAAGTGTTCGAGCAAAATGTGTTTTTAGTATAGCCGAATGGAAGGCTTAGTTTCTTGGTTAGTGCTGTGTGACTTCTCCAGCAGAGTCAGGGATTGAGATCTAGATACTCAGACACAGTGTAAAACAACCAGCTTTTAGGTCTGGATAGAACTGGAGCCAGGAGTTGGACTCAGTGATCCTTGTGGGTTCCTTCCAGCATGGGATAGGGAGGGGAAGGGCTATTTGACTGCTTGGTCTTTTGTTTAGGGGGTTTTCTTTGTTTGTTTGTTTGTTTTTGTTTTAAATTAGCTGTTTTGCTGCAAGTATGTATCGTTACAGTTGCACATTTATTACATATATATGTGGATCTCTGCTTGCAAACTGAACTCCTCCGCTCATAACAGCAGTTTGTCAAAATCAATCAGTAGAAAAGAATAATGTGCAACAAAAGTCTGTTTATATTTCACGTACAGGAAAGCAATGTTGTACATGCTCCTTTTTTCCATACTCAAAGATGCATTTCTATTATGTAAATTGTCAGAGGGTGGGATGTACTGTTAGGGGGCTCTTTCATAGACCACCTTTTAGAAGCATGAGCCTACCAGGGGAGGTGCCCCGCTAGACCTTCTCTTCACAAACAGAGAAGGACTGGTGGAGGACGTGATCGTCGGGAGCTGTCTAGGGCAGAGTGACCACGCAATGGTGGAGTTCACTATTCTTGGCGAGGCCAGGAAGGGGACCAGTAAAACCGCTGTATTGGACTTTCGGAGGGCTGACTTTGAGCTGCTCAGGACATTGGTTGGTGGAGTCCCTTGGGAGGCGGTTCTGAAGGGCAGAGGGGTCCAGGAAGGCTGGGCGCTCTTCAAGAGGGAAGTCTTAATGGCGCAGGAACGGTCTGTTCCCACGTGCCCAAAGACGAGCTGGCGGGGAAGAAGACCGGCCTGGCTCAACAGAGAATTGTGGCTTGATCTTAGGAGGAAAAAGAGGGTTTATAAGCTTTGGAAAAGTGGGCAGGCCACTAAGGAGGACTTTAAAGAAGTAGCGAGGCTGTGCAGGGACAAAATTAGGAAGGCCAAAGCTCATCTGGAGCTCAATCTGGCTACTGCCGTTAAAGATAACAAAAAACGTTTCTATAAATACATCAACACAAAAAGGAGGACTAAGGAGAATCTCCATCCTTTACTGGATGCGGGGGGAAACTTAGTTACAAGAGATGAGGAAAAGGCGGAGGTGCTCAATGCCTTCTTTGCCTCAGTCTTTAGCGGCAATACCGGATGTTCTCTGGATACCCAGTACCCTGAGCTGGTGGAAGGGGATGGGGAGCAGGATGTGGCCCTCATTATCCATGAAGAACTGGTTGGTGACGTACTACGGCACTTAGATGTGCACAAGTCGATGGGGCCGGATGGGATCCACCCAAGGGTACTGAGGGAACTGGCAGAGGAGCTGGCCAAGCCACTGTCCATCATTTATCAACAGTCCTGGCTATCGGGGGAGGTCCCAATTGACTGGCGGCTAGCAAACGTGACGCCCATCTACAAGAAGGGCCGGAGGGCAGACCCAGGAAACTACAGGCCTGTCAGTTTGACCTCAGTGCCAGGAAAGCTCATGGAGCAGATCCTCCTGAGAGTCATCACACAGCACTTGAAGGGGAAGCAGGCGATCAGGCCCAGTCAGCATGGCTTTATGAAAGGCAGGTCATGCCTGACGAACCTGATCTCCTTCTATGACAGAGTGACGCGCTGGGTGGATGAGGGAAAGGCTGTGGATGTGGTCTACCTTGACTTCAGCAAGGCTTTTGACACCGTCTCCCACAGCATTCTCCTCAAGAAACTGGCTGCTCTTGGCTTGGACTGGCGCACGCTTCGTTGGGTTAGAAACTGGCTGGATAGCCGGGCCCAAAGAGTCGTGGTGAATGGAGCCAAGTCCAGTTGGAGGCCAGTCACTAGTGGCGTCCCCCAGGGCTCGGTGCTGGGGCCGGTCCTCTTTAATATCTTCATCGATGATCTGGACGAGGGCATCGAGTGCACCCTCAGTAAGTTCGCAGATGACACCAAGTTAGGTGCGTGTGTCGATCTGCTTGAGGGTAGGAAAGCTCTGCAGGAGGATCTGGATAGGCTGCACCGATGGGCTGAGGTCAACTGCATGAAGTTTAACAAGGCCAAGTGCCGGGTCCTGCACCTGGGGCGCAATAACCCCAAGCAGAGCTACAGGCTGGGAGAGGAATGGTTGGAAAGCTGCCAGGCAGAGATGGACCTGGGAGTGATGGTGGACAGTCGGCTGAATATGAGCCAGCAGTGTGCTCAGGTGGCCAAGAAGGCCAACGGCATCCTGGCTTGTATTAGGAACAGCGTGACCAGCAGGGCTAGGGAGGTGATCGTCCCCCTGTACTCAGCTCTGGTGAGGCCGCACCTCGAGTACTGTGTTCAGTTTTGGGCCCCTCGCTACAAGAAGGACATCGAGGTGCTTGAGCGGGTGCAGAGAAGGGCGACGAAGCTGGTGAGGGGCCTGGAGAACAAGTCCTACGAGGAGCGGCTGAGGGAGCTGGGCTTGTTCAGCCTGGAGAAGAGGAGGCTCAGGGGCGACCTTATTGCTCTTTACAGATACCTTAAAGGAGGCTGTAGAGAGGTGGGGGTTGGCCTGTTCTCCCACGTGCCTGGTGACAGGACGAGAGGGAATGGGCTTAAGTTGAGCCAGGGGAGTTTTAGGTTAGATGTTAGGAAGAACTTCTTTACAGAAAGGGTTGTGAGGCATTGGAACAGGCTGCCCAGGGAAGTGGTGGAGTCACCATCCCTGGAAGTCTTCAAAAGACGCTTAGATGTAGAGCTTAGGGATATGGTTTAGTGGAGGGCTGTTAGCGTTAGGTTGGAGGTTGGACTCGATGACCTTGAGGTCTCTTCCAACCTAGAAAATTCTGTGATTCTGTGATTCTGTGATTAGAAAGCCACAGGCATGCAAGTATGTAGGTACGTATGATCTGCTTTTCCTATATCTTTGATCTGCTATCCAGGTTAATTCAGTGTTACATATTTTCCAGGATAATATAACAGTTTGAGGTATTTACAGGATAAAGTAACTAGGGAAGAAACCAAGAGCAAAACTTAAATGCAGCTAAGACGTTTAAAATAAAGCCAATTTAAGAAATATTGGCTATATATATGTATGTGTGTAAGCATACACATACATGTATGTTTATTGAAGCTAACAATGACTGTCAGATTTAGGAGTGTCAGCGTACTAACATTTTGTGTAAACTTGATTTCAGAAATTTGCTTGACTGCACATTGCTTACCACAGCATGGTACCAGCTGCAAATTATAAGCACTGTGTTTAGATCAACCAGGTGATGTCATTCAGTAATACTTTGATCTTTGTGTATAGCAGGTTAACCTAATGGCCACTTGATCTCTGGGGCTTGTTTTATACTAGAGAGATTTAGTGTGATAATAACTGTAGTCCTTTGCTTCTACAGTATGTAACACTCAAATTCTGAATATATACATGTCTTCAGCACTTCAGCACTGTTTTGACCCATTTTTAGGCGAAGTTTTTTTTTGTTTTGTTTTGTTTTGTTTTGTTTTGTTTGTTTTATCATTCCCTTAGTTTTCACAGTTGTAATGTGAATGCATTTGTAAGGGTGAAACAAAATATTAAGCTAAGTAAAGAAAGTTCAATATAAAAATGATTGATACATTTCATTCCACAGTGGTTTATGTTTATTTGAAATACTGGACACTCCTTCCTGCAATACAGAAAGAAAGGTGATTCAGAAAATTATTAGAAATTGAAATATTGTCTTAAGAGATTTGGAAGATAAGTTATATTTGCTACAGAGAAAGTAAGAAAATAAAATGATACAAAATGAGGATTAGAATAAATGAGATAGATTTGAAACCTCCATTTGTATTCTGAGAGAATGAAAACAAGATATGGCTTGCTGGAATTGCAGTAAATTCACAACATCTTTCCTAAGAAAATTAATTTTGTCCCTCAGAACACAGTTGGTTTATGAAACTCATTGTCATATTTCATCCCCAAGGTTGCAAGTTTGGAAGGTTTTATAGATTGTATCTAGCAAGCTGCAGAATGATCAAGCTTAAGTAAAATATGTATTTCTTAATTTCATGAAGGGGTTTATAAATACTGGTACTTTGAGACATAATGCAGTTGATAAAGAGCAAGGACTAGGACAAACATTTTCGGCCTACTAGTGCTTTTCCTTTTGAGGTCGTTGATCCTCACAGTTTTCTAACTAAGAGTAGCCATTAGTCAAATTTAGCTAGGTCACTCCTCCTCTTCACATCACAGGGATGCAAGTCGTTCTTCCTGTACCGTTTTAAAGGCAAGGTTCAGGTGACTTTACAGTAACCTTTGTGTTTCATTGACAGAAACCAACTTCAGTAGAATCTCTGCAGCTCTTTAAGTAGAGCTGTGCACTCTGTGAAGATAGTTGCACGATACTCTCTTAGGAAACACCACCTTCATCCATGATTGATTAAAAGCGCTGTAGGCATGAGAATGTGTCAAAGGACACCTTATTATAAATGTATTGCCAGCTGCCCTGAGGGTGACATTATAACACTGAGGATCATCTGAGAAGACAAGCTAATTCAAGCTCAGCTGAGGTCTGGCCACAACGAATGCTTCATTGTTCAACTGGGTATCTGAGTGACTCATTGAAATGGATGTCTCTCAGAGCACAGTTTTATGGAAAGATTGAAGACCGGTAAAAAGACCACAAAAGGGTAAAGTCCAGGCATATAATTTGTCAAGAAAAAAAAAAAAAAAGAGAGAGAGAGAGACAAAACATTTAACTGTCCTGAATGTATTTTACTATGAACACGGGTTCATTTCTACCACTCTTGTTTTTGCAGCAGTTCTGGTCTCTGGCACTAATACAGCCAGGATAGAATGACAGTTTTGAGTTTGGTTGCTGACAGAGCTTCTTTTCAGTTTTAATTCAAAAATACAATGAGGCGTATTTGAACAGAAGGAACTATTCATGCAGTAGAACTAGCATCTTGCTTACCAGCTTTGCTTAACCTGAGACTTGTGCTGATTCATACAAAACTATCATTGAGGAAGAATACAGTAAAGTGTTGTAATTCTCATATGGTGAAACCAGTTAACTCACCCTAAGGGTACTGAAATGTTTTCACAAACTGAGCTGGAGATTTCCCCATGTTGGTTCATCCTCATGCTTTCACACAGCTTGCTGTATTTGCCAGCTCTTTTGCACCTCAGCATGGACTATTTAGGTGAAACCTAGACATTTGGCAAATGTTGGCAACTCTCACCTCTCCTCTCAAGGCACTAGCTTGACTGATGTATGTGGGTGGACTGGGTCCATACCCTTTGCAACTGCCTGTGACAGGGAAGGGAGGAGGTTCCTCAAGTGTCTCTGTGTAATGGAAGAAGATGAGAGCCCTGACAAAGGACCTTGTCCTTTGCTTTCCGTATCTTTTACACAGTCCCAACTATGCTTTTTACCTTCTCCTCACTCTTAATGAGGGAACATAACAAAGTTATCTAAAAACCGATCTTCCTAACATAAGTTTTTTTTCTCTTAATGTTTTTCTTTATATAACACAGATATTTGTCCACACACTTTGCTGTAATTGTACCCAGGAAAGCTTTTCTTGCAGTAACTATGGACAGTGGACAAACAGTCTTGCTTTTTTTCATGGGTTCTTCCATAAACCTTGCACCTCTGCTGCGGGGCAGGGAACCTCAGTCCCATTCACACTTCTTGTTGTGGTATCACATTCTAGTTTACCTATACTAGGTCTGTCGGTGCAGTAGCGTGGTGACAGTGGTGAATCTAGAACATGTGTGGCTTTGAGTTATTTTGAGTTGTACTTTAATGTGGACATCTGACCATGATCAAAAATACAAGCTATTTGGGTCAAACACAAACATCAGGCTAATCGACAACTAAAGCTTTATTTCCTACTTCGGCCCGTGCTGTGTTTCAGAAGATATTCAGCCAGATGATCCTGATCTATCATTAACCAGGTGTGCCCTGTATAATATATTATGGGAGAGAAAAACCTAGTGTTGTACTAAGAGAAGGGTACCTGTAAGCAAGACTTGAGCTTAAGGAAGCCCTATTACAATGTGTGTTCCTGTACTGCAGCTCCACCTCTATCCAGTGCACGTGTCACATAACCAGATCCACAGGATCTCTTGTTGAACTTTGAGAAGTCTTGGAGAAGCAAACTGTTCGTCTCCTTAAGCCATTAGAGGCTCAGCTGCCTATTTACCACCCTAGTGGTGAAGTAAGTGTTTGGGAGGTGAAAGAGACCATGGCAGCACAGCATGTCTTCACATGCACAGAGTGAAAATTACACCCATAAAAGCCACCACTGCAATTTAGAGCTTGGAGCGTTCTCCAGATCTCTCATGGTTAACACTGTGGAATGTTCCAGCTGTGTTTGTAGTCACGAATGTAGGGTGGAAAGGCAGTCCATAATTTTCTACTCACTGTTTATAAATGTCGTATGTTCATAATGTGGGTTTTTCTTTTTCCTTCCTGTTGTCTCAATTGTTGTTGACTCAGATTTTGGGGGGGGGGGGGAGACGGTGTTATTTTTAATGTTATGATACCATTGGAGGTTGGATTTTATTTTTTTTTCCCTTCTGTGCGGCTTTCTTTTCCAGAGTTACTTCTACAATGATGACACTTTTAACTTCAACTACGCCCAAGCCAAAGCTACCATGGGCGATTTTAGTGAAGCTGAAGAGGTATGTATTTACTTTCTTTAAAAAGCAACAATGGAAATGTTTCCCACATACTCCCCTATTTCCTTCCTTTTCTCTCTCTCTACATCTTCATGTTGGTTGAAAATAAGCAAGTTCTGTGGGACCTTCCTAGAGGAACTGAAACTCACAGTGAACATTGTTTAGAAAAGATTATCTTGCTAATCTTGTAATATGAGGTATACAGGGAGTCATGCCGCTTGTGGTGCGTCACAGGAGTGCTTTGCAGCTCACTCTAATTGATCAAAGAATGCCTTCTTAATCAGATTTCCTATGCTTTGTCTAGGATTCCAGGCAGTCCTATTGTTCAGATTGACTAAAGTATGCTGAACAAAAGACACTTAATAGTTAAGAGCTGCTAGGTATCCCTAGAAATTTGTGTTTAAAAAGCAAAAAAACACACCATCACCACCACCACAACAACAAAAAACCCACATTTTCTTCCTTTGGGAGATGTGGGAGGAGAAGAGGAAGTGCTCACTATCTTATTCAGCAGCATCCAGATGCAGCTGGAAGAGATTAACTTCTACACACAGCATTTTTTGTGTCTATGTGCAGTAGAAACTTAATTACAACTAAAATATGCAGAAGCAAATAGCTATTATGAAGATGGAAGCAACATTTTCCACAAGACTATCAGAAGACAGACCATAAAAAATACATGTAGTCTGAAGTGAATCATACAATTTTTTTCCCCAGGTTTTCCTGCCTTTTATTTTATTTTATTTTATTTTATTTTATTTTATTTTATTTTATTTTATTTTATTTTATTTTATTTTATTTTATTTTATTTTATTTTATTTTATTTTATTTTAACTCTTCGGGTCCCTGGACAACAGAGATCTTCTCCTTCCCCCCATTTTTTCCAACACGCCCCCCCTTAATTTCTGTGACATAAAATTGCATCTTTCTTTAAGAAAAATATCCCAGACTGTCAGGCAAAATGGATATATATTTGAATTCACCCAGTTTATTTTAGGTAGCTCAATGAAAATGCAGGTGAGTATCTTTTGAAACTACACTAGCAGACTATGCTGAAACCTGAGACTTCATAAAGATGATAATGCTGTAAGACAACTTCAGCTGCAGCCAAGCAACAAAGAAACACAAAGCTCTAAACTGCTGTTAATCCACATTTGTCCTACATTTCTTCTTACAAATAATTCTGTACAAACTTACATTATGTAGCTGATGTATTTAAATAACTGAATTATGTAATTAAATTGATTAGCGTGTCCTAGCATCTGATCTCTGACTGTGATGACACTTTCATACAAAGATTACCCCTTCCCCATCATCTCATAAACTTGTAAATTAAATCTACATATAGCAGTTTATATACATAACTCCTTAAACAGTTTACTTCCCTGGCATAATAAAAGAAAACCTATAACAAATTGCTGTTCACAGTGATAATGCTTTTTATTTTTTTTATTAGGGTGTTAGCAGTGTTTAATCAATAAAAATGTCAGTAATTTGTGGAACTCACTGTTCCAGTACATACATCAGGAATACATAAAGGTATTTTGATTTTTTTTTGCCAGAAGCATCCTAGTATAGTTATAGATATACTGACAGTGAGGCATAAGTATATTTTTTCTGCATATAAAGCCAGAGCACACTTTAAAATGTCTAGCTTCCCACATGCACACATCACATCCCTTTCAATGTAGAATGTAACAAACCTGTGTTTGTACAGTAAGTTACAAAAGACTAATGTTTAGCCTCAGAACCTTACTGAAACCGAAAGGCTAAGAAATGGCTTACTGCTCACCTAAAATGATCTCTGACATGTATAAGGAGGAAAGGCTCTTATATATATAGTGAAACTTCTGGTATTTCAGGATGATGCTAATTTAATTGCTTGCTAAACAAACACATTCCAAATAGCTTTTCCCACAGGCCCAGTGTTCCTTTGTGCTGTTTGTGTTGCACGGCCGCCCACTGGCACTTGTTCAGAGGAGGCCGCACCCTCAGCACAGCTTGGCATTCTGAAGCTGCAGAAGTCCCCTGATAAGCATTGTAGTGTTTGAGACCTTCACCTACCCGACATAGCAATATACCCCCCTGCACTACACTTCCATACCCAACCTCTTTTCATGAAGCCGTTTTTTGTGTGGCGTAAGCCTTACCTGCACGTTGAAACGAGGCAGGTCTGCCTTCTGTTTGTTTAAAAGTACATGCAAATATAATCTTTTATTTTCCTTCTTCCTGCAGGCATTCCTTTTGATCCAGAGTGAGAAGATAAAGAATGATTTTGTTTACCTTAGCTGGCTAGCTCGCTGCTGTGAGTCACTTTACTCTCAATATTGCAGAATACAGATCCTCCTCTATTGCATCAGTCTTGGCAATCCACTCTCCTAATTGAATTTAATGTTGTAGGTGGATTCAGAACTACGAAAGTGAAAAGCTGATTGCACTAGTTACAGTGTGGGTGGTTATTGCACCTTTCAAATGTCTGGCTTCACTAAGCAATTACTGCTTCAGTGCAGTGCTGTTATGGTTCTGTCAATGCAGCTTTGTCCTAACCAATGAACCTTTTTCCTCTCAATTGTCTACCCAATTGTATGAGTGAAGATTTTCTGTCTTAAAAGACCGGGTTACAAATCTAAATGTTCAGAGTAAAACACCAAATAGAAGGAGCAATGCTGGGTCAGGCCCAAGGGTCTGTCTGATTCCCAGAATGGCCAGTGTCAGATGTCTAAGGAAGAGAAGCATCAGGCAAGCATATGTGGTATTTTTCATTGTACTGTGTTATACTTTGCATTGCCCAAACTCCAGTGCCCAAGGAATTTCCTTTATAATTTTCATCATGTTTTTTTCTTCCATGAACTTGCCCACTCCTCCCTTGACCAAAGTAAATTTTTGATATACTTAATGCTCTATAGCAATTTTTATTCAATATTTCTGAACCAGTTTTTAAAACATTGCAGAGTACACCTCATACAGATACATCCACAGCATCACATGCAAAATAGCATGGAGGCAGGTTTTTTCTAATGACTCAGCCTGAGACTTCCTAGGCTTTGTTTTCCTTACAGCATCTTAATACAAAAATGTTCTCTTATCATAAACAATTTTGAGTAGTTGTGCTTGGAATGTAAATATGTACGTTTCAAGGAATTTTGCCATATTGCAGATGTGGTTAACATCTCTAATGTGGTCTTCCCAGACAGGCACGTAACACTTACAGATGCCTACCTATGATTCTATTTTAGGACATGCCGGTTTGTTTGTTTGCTTCATTAAAAAACATTTCATCATTTCATTTCTGGTTATATTTAATTTTTTATATGTGGCTTTTTTATAGGAGTACTCCCATTGCAAAGGGAGTACATGCTTGTTCTGTAGACAGTGTTCATCCTTTTGATTTTGCGCTATAGTAGTTCTTTGACATATATCTGGCAGTGTAGGACCAATTTGAAGGTTCTAACTTTTATAAAAGAGGTAGAATTAACACCATGGTATCAATTAAAAATTTTGTACCAATTTCATAAGAGTTGCTATTTATTCTCAGGTGTGCCTTTCATCATTCTGAATTCCTACTGAAGTTTCAGTAGGGATGCTGTATTCTTATCTGTCTTAAGATTTTGATTTTTCACTCCAAACAGCTGCTAGAATTCTTTGCAGTTCATTGATGAGTATAGTGATCTTTTAGTGTCAAGTATGTAAATTACTATTAGATCCTTCTGGATAAAAGCTGCAATGGAAATTGCAAAGCGTTATAATACATTCATGTCAGAGTATGATTAGGTATTGAGTCATAAACAATTCAATCCTGAAGTATTTCCAAAGGGCAAAAAGCACCAGAGATGCATCTTAGACAGTATTTTTTGTTTTATCCTGTTGTAATACTTGTATTCTTCCTTCCAAATTCTTCATTAAGAGAAGGTAAAAAACCATTGAATTACCACGGTAGTCCGTTTCTCTAGATAGATGGGTTTGTATATGGAAATGATGACCTGGCTGTTTTTTGTTGTGAATATTATCCAGAGCTGATGAAAGAAAAATCTAATTTGATGTCTTGCAGCTTCCTAAATTAGAAGTGCCTATAAATACTGTGATTTTGTGTTACATGTTTATTATTGATGACTCCCACCTATTCTTCAGAAAATCAATTTTTAGAATTATTTATATTCAGATGTTCTAGTAGAATTTCTGCTAGTTGAGGTAGAAGATTCAGATTCTTTTATTTCTCATTGTGTATTAATAGTGATGTTTAAAGGCCACTGAAAATTTCCAGTCAAAAAAGGAAATTTAAAACTAGCACAAAATCTCAGGAATTTGGACACGTTTTTCTAGCAGATGCATACTGACGCATTTTGTTATGCTTCTAGTCTGTACAGGCATTTTTTTCCACCACTCCTTTGGTGTGTTATAAATCATGGGAACTGAATGTTTAGATCGGAGTGGGCACCAATTATTAAAAACTTTATTTCAGTGCCAATTAAAATCTTTCTGTGTATAAGAACACAATCCTAAATCTCACCATCAAAATAGATTGCCCCAGTTCATTGTCCTGCTTGAAATACCTTCTCTAATGCTTTCCACTCTGTTTCTTATTCACATCTGAAATCATGCGATTTGTGCTTATTGCTGTATCTTTGAAATATAAAGTAAGATATAAACTCCATAATTATTCTTCTTGACATTGGTGTTCTCTGATGAATTGCTGTTATCACTAGAAAGGCAAAAGATAAGGATGAGTTTCCCTTCCCAACCTCATACACAGGGTGAGGCATGCATTTACATTGAGCAAAGAGATTCAGAAACATTTATTCCATCTTCCATTGAGTATTGTATGTGGCATATTCTCTTCATGATCCCAGTTTTTTGTTGTTATTGCAGATATTATGAATAAGAAACCACAGTTGGCCTGGAAGCTCTATCTGAAGATGGAGACCTCAGGGGAGTCCATTAACCTTTTGCAGCTCATTGCAAATGATTGCTACAAAGTGAGTCTCTCTTTCATAATTAAAAAAAAAGAAAAAAAAAGTGGACCAGGTGATTTCTTATGTCCCTTCCAACCAGGGCTTTTCCATGATTCTGTGATTTAGAGTTTGGTGTACAGCATGTTAATTCCCTGATGGCATTAACGGACATTTTTGTATACTTCACATCTTTGTCACCACTCGTTGCATTTGTTGTGCACTTGAAGTTGCAAAACAGGGGCATGGTTATTAATGCAGGTAAGTTGGCAAACATTTTAACCTACAGGCCTTCTTGATAGGCAGTCCACTGATTAAAATATTGGCAAATTACTGCATGCTTGAGCTATTGATAACAAGAACAATAGTATAATTTACAACTTGGGATTCATCATTGATAGACAAGAAACTTAAAAAAAAAAACTAGCATAGATTCAGAGATGCACCTCGTGCTGCATTTTTTTCTGGGACAGTGATACTTTTCCTTAAAGCTTTTAATGAGAACTGGCTATTCTTTTTTGTTAACGATAAGGAAATGGAAAGAGATTTTCCACAACCAGTATTTTATCTGCCCAAGTGGGGCAAAGAGACATGGTATATGCATGTAGTCATTAAGAATTAAACTAGTCAGTAAAAATGGTGGCTTACCTATCTACAGCTGGATCCATGCTAACATATTACAGTTCTTTTGAACTGTTTTTAAAGGAGACTCGAAAGAGATGAGGTTAGACTAAGCAATCTAACAATTTTAAAAATGAAGCTAAACAAGCCAACGTCCACTTTAGCAGGAATGCTTTGAACATTTTAGAACAAGATAAAATATATGCTACCTCACTTGTACTAAGCTTCTAGATCATGTTTACTAGTTCCAGTGCTCCATGCTAATATACTGCTGGCCCACCTCCAAATTCTAGTTTATACAAAGATATGTTAGTAAGTGAAGAGGTCTTGGGAAGCTGAATGCAATTCTGCCTCAATTCCTAGAATCTAATTCTTCAGATTGTGCCTATACACATTGAGACTTAGCTCAGATTCAACTTTGATGCTGTTCTGCAAAGCATGTAAAAGAAAGCTTTATCTATAGGATATATAGAGAGACTCATAAAGACCAACAGGTTTGAGAGGAGTATAAATGTAGGAGGAAGAAAAAGTGATTGTCCTATACAAAGAGTACTGCTGTGCAAGGTGTTAGTAGACAATAACAGGATGCTCTATCAGGCATCTTCTCTACCATCTACCAGGAAGATTGCGCTTTTTGGGACCTAGAGAAGTAGCAGCGCAGTGACAGGAGAAAAAGATGGTTTTTGGAAGAATCATCGGGGTGAGGCACTGGTCATCCACATTTCAGAATGTGTTCACCAGAGCTGGTTTTATCAGAAGGTGGACCAAAGATATTTGAGGAGCAGCCATTTTATATTTAATTTTAATTACATATAGAATGTGAAGACAGATTGTAATTTTGTGATTGTGAAAACAGAGTAGTTCATTGCTTTAAGAAGGCAGATCTGAGAGGAGCAGAACACAGGTAATAGGTTTAAACTTGATGGAACTGCTTCAGTGAAGACTCCCAATTTAAGTGAATACACAAGAACTAGCAGCTATTAGGATAGGCTTATTAGAGATACATTAACAAAACTTGCCATCAAAGAGAAAAGATAGTAATCTGAGTTCTATTGAAAACGTCCCAATGATTCTCAGTTCAGCTAAGCTCTCCAAAGAGCAACAATACCTGCATACTGAAGAACACAACTATAAATCAGAAAATCTGCCTTACGATTTCAAAAGCATTCTTTTAAAACAGAGGGGATTATTTCAAGTATTCCATCCACCATCCCACACTAAAAGTCTTTTTGCTCAAGCAAGGGGCTGTTCCCTCTTGTATTTCCCTTGGCTGCAATTTGTGAAAGAAAGTTGACAGTCAGAACTTGTGTGAAATCTATCTCCAGGCCATCTTAAGTCACATTTATATCAGTTGATTACTTTTCCTAAATTCTTCTCAAACCATATTGTACACTACAGGAGAAGAAGCTCCACACTTCAGATTTATCTAGAGCTTTTAAAAAATGCACTGTCAGGACTAAATTTTTTTGGCTATTTATGTCTACATATGGCCACAGATGACCAAGGAATTTCATTTCAAAGGCTATCAAAGTATGTATAATTAATGCAGTGTTATAACTTGTCTTTCTACACTACCAGCTGTTTCTACCTTTCCCATGAACTGGCAAGGCCTGTATTGCTTGTGTCTATGTAGCATTCTCCAGTTGTTTCTGAAATACATTATACTGGAGGGCTGCAGACAGCACCATAGCTGTAACTTAAGAAGGTAGTCATGCCAGTGTTCATTCAACAGAATGCTAAATGAATGTTAATGGAGCAAAGCTAACAGCTATCAGAGAGTAGGTGTAGCTGGATGTGCCATTGCTATCTATTCTGATAGAAGTTGTTTGATGAGGAAGCTGGCATGCAGGACTTCTGGCTAATTCCTTGCTTCTTTTACATGAAATAGGCCATCCTATCCATATAGGGAGCAGTATGTGATTTAAGGTGAAGCAATTCCTGCTTTTATGTGAGATAGAAAGAGGACATTAAATTGGTATCTGCTTAATGGACCTAAATCAGATGCCATTTTGGAGAGGTCAGTATTTCAGTAATTTCTTTTTAGCAGAGATGTCTGCTTATAGTGACCATATTTATTCCCATTCAGTTAAATCACCTGTGGTTAACATCACCATGTATGTGAAGAAAATTGAATTATTCTGTAATACCTATGCTTCTCCGAGTAAAGTATCCAAATATAACTCCCATAGCCTAACCTTTTTTCTTGTCAGATGCAGGCTTCCAGCTATCAAAGAATAGGAGGTTGTGTTCAGCCTACCTTCTGTGTGCGCTTCCGGGAAGATGCTAGACACAAACACCATTTCTACTTGGGCTTGCCCAATTGAAGAACATTCACAGTCATAGATAAGGTTGACATGAGTTATAATGACTTCAAAAGCCACAGTTACTGCAGTCACTCCTTTCCTACTGACTATTATCAACCAACTTGTTTCTTGTTCCCATTTACAAGTAGAGAACCTAAGGCAGAAAAAAATAGGGTACATAATTTTTCTATGCTTGGGAAAATTTCAGGTTATAGAGTCACTGAATCATAATTTTTACTGTACTGTAAGTACACTGAAATATAAAATTTAGCTCTGAGTTTAACCCAAAAGATGTCAAATACACCTTTGTGACCAACTCTAGATGAGGAAAACGGGTTCAGTTTTAAAATGTTTGGACTAGTTTGAGTTGGTATTGTATCAAGGACTTTGGTTGGTATGACTGTACTCATATGTATGACAACTCATACTTTAAAAGTTAATGCTGTTAGGGAAGAGAAAAAAAAGAAGTAAAGGTAGGAAAGATGTTCTGTTAGCTTTTGTTAAATGTATATGATCAAAACAAGAACAGTGCTGATAATAACCAATTAATAGAAGTTCACAATGCAGTTTGTCTATAGTACCTTCAAAGACGTGTAGCAATAATATCATAATACTACCTTTTTCCCTACATAGAACTGAAATGTGCTTGTTCTGTGTCACTTGCTGCCAGCAGAAAAACATAAAAATAAATGCATGTTGCTTCTATGACTTAATGCTCATTGCAGAAAACTGAACTCAGAATTTTTGATCCCCTTCTGAAAGATAGTCATAGAGTCAGGAATACATAATATTTCTCTTCTTCTGCAGATGCGTCAGTTTTACTATGCAGCCAAAGCATTTGATGTTCTGGAGAGACTGGACAGTAATCCTGAATACTGGGAAGGCAAGAGAGGTGCTTGTGTTGGTGTCTTTCAAATGATCTTAGCTGGCCGAGAAGCAAAGTGAGTATTCTTTGTTTTATCTGCATTTAGATTATAGTTTTCCTATTTCCAATTAGCTGTAAACTAGAATCTTAGATTTGAGTCAGTATGCTCATCTAGTTCTTCACTGACCTGTTGGTGAACAGAAACTCTGGCCAGTGGTTCTTTACGCAGTATTCAATTTGAAACATATCTTCTACGTCAACAGTTATAGAATATGTGGTAGAGAATATCTTATCAGTGAATGCTATGAATTGTTGGCAACCAAAATATATTGGTCGTGCTACTAGGAGGAGCTAAGTTATAAATGCAGTATGTTTGTATCCTGAGGGAAAAGACCTCATTTCATGTTGATGGCCTAAGAATGGAAAACTGTCCCATGACATTTTAAGGTTCATAGAACAGAAATAAGGAAGTGTTTGCTCAGCACTTGAGGAAGGACATGGTTTCTCTAAATAATGAATAGGTGAGAGACCACTAAAATTTGCTTTCTGAAAACTGTCTGTGTCAGTAAAAGATACACATTGATGAAAGCTTAAAGGAAATGATCTCTTACTGATAATTTTGGTTTTGGCTCATTTCGTTGAGTGGGAGAATGAGAGAGAGTAGTGAGGTTGTATTTAAGAACTGTTCCCTCGTGAATATTCTGCTGTGATGCCAGATGGCCATTCTCTCCTGACCAAAGTTGCTATTTCGTACATGACTGGAAGGTGTGTATCTTGGCTTCTGTACGTTCCTTGTATTCCCTTCTCTGCTGGAATAATCTCATTAACTACAACACCCTTCAAGTGTCCTTTCTGGCAAGTACTGCAGTAGAAGCAGTAAAATATACATAGCTTGCCTGTTTTACATTATGAATGCAAGTTCTGGCTGTAAAGTAGCTAGCAAACTGCAGGTTCATACTGGTTTATCCTATTGGTATGGTTTGTTTCCATGCTATTTATTTATTTGTAAGGTATAAGGTGCTTTGGCACCATTAAACTAGATGTTGCCTTATTGCAGATTAGCAAGTAGCGTAAGAGAAAAATAATATTTTGTTTAGTTCTGGGGAACTGATTTGCAAGAGTAAGGGTTTACATATAAATGCGTACATAGACACACACACACACAATGCCAAACAAAGTAGTTACATTTTGCAGGTTTTTACTTTTAATTTCTCTCCCTGTTTCAATGCATACAAGACCTTTCCCCCTCCTAGGATCTAAACTATCATGCATTTTTACTTAGTTCTGCTCTGCAGATGAATGGACCTCTCTGTCTAGGAACCATGTTTTGCAAAATAGTTTGGATGTGGGTGCTTGTTTATTGTATCAGTTGGTTCTCACACGCATTTAAATCTTCGCTTTTCACATTTGTAGAGAGACTCTACGGGAAGTAGTGCATCTTCTGAGAAGCACCGGCAATTCTCAAGTAGAATACATTATTCGCATTATGAAAAAGTGGGCCAGGGAGAACCGAGTCCCTGTCTAAGCCAGTGTCATAAAATGATCTGTGTCAACTACCATTTCGTTTGTGGCTGTAAGATGTGGGTCTTGGCTTCTCCTGTGCATTCCGGGTATTTTCTTCTTTGCAGGACTTTAGGACATCAAGCAGGCCAGCTGAGTAATGATGTAGTTCAGTGAGACTGCAAAGCATTCAGCAAGTACTTCTTTTCATTAAAGTCTGATTGGTATTTTTTCTCTTATACCTATCTCTATTTCCTCATTCCAAGTTTCTCAGGTTTTTTAGTAGTCATTCCAACAGTCCACAAATCAAAGTGTTCTTCAGATGTTCCCCAGATTTCCCTGCACAAGTGACTGGAGTGCTTTGTGGTTTTTGAAAAGTATGTCTCCTGACCTCTGGAGAAGAATAATTTGTTAATTGACTGAGACAAGTCTACTGCAGCAAGTGATGGAATATGGCAAGTAGAAAGCATGACTGTGACAACCAAAATAGGATATCTGATAACACATAAAGAATTAACATATATTACCTGCCTGGGGTAAAATACAAATCATATTTTGAGCACTGGCCTTTTCTGGATAAATCTCAGCAACTAAAGACTTCTCTTTTTTTTTTTTTTATGTCCGTAAGGATTGTTTTCTTTCTTACTATTAATTCTGAAGATGAGAGTTAATCAGTGCCAAATGCCAAGATTCAGAATGGCTTACTTGCTTTCTAGGTTAGTAACAAAGCATCTTTTTCAGAGCACGGAGGTTTGACTGACTGGATTGTTCCATCTTGCTTTGAGATTTGACTCAAAACTCAAAATCAACACTGAAAACGTTTATCCGTGTTAATGTAATTCATGTGAGTAATTCATTTAGTTTCACAGTCTTACGGATAAAGGAACTGTTTAGAATCATTTTCTTCAGCTTTTACCACCCTAGTTACAAATATATTTATTATTCTTTTGGAGATAATTACTCTCATGTGTGCTAAGGGAGAGCAGTTAGGAAACACACAATTCTAAAAGAAGGCAACAGTTGTAACATAGAAATGTATTATATGGTTTGCAGTGAAAAAATCTTTGTATTTTTTTGTAAAAACAAAATTTGCAATTTGTAAATTTGTAAAATACTTCTGAAGTATTTTTGTATTGGAGGAGGAGTTTGAATACAATATTCTCTGCTGTCTGTGCTTTAATTAAAGCTTTTAATTGAATCTGCAGTTGAATGTTGGTCTGTGTTGCTTCATGCTGAAGGAATTGAAATACTATATTCATTTTGCTGTGGAAAAGGGTAAATCTGTGACTGGTCATTAAATGTTTGTTCAGTAGTTATTCAAAGGCAAGCCAGTGGCCTTGGTCCTGATTTTACGATGGTTTGAAGCTGATAATAAGGAGACTGGGTGTATATGTTCCATATACACCTTTCTGCCATATAACATGTCAGAGTTTTTTTTACTGTTTTAAGCAAAAAATGTGGGTATCATCATTCAGATATTTGGAAGCACGCTGGTAGTTGTGACTATTTGCATTTACGTAAAAACCTAGAAAACTGATAAGCAACAATAATAAAGTCATTCAGCAGGGGTAGTGGCAACAATACACTGATTCAAAAGAGAAAGAGCAGCATTACGTATTTTCACTGAAAGCGGTTATGAAACACATTTATCCTGAAAAAGCCATTTTTCTCTTCCCTACCAGTTTAATTAACTTGGAAACAGATCAGGAATACTGCTGTAAGTCTTGGTACAAAGCTTCAAAAAATCATGTTGGTGGCTTTGTAGCAGATGTTAAATGCTTCTAATTACTCCCTTTATTGAAACTTAACCTGCAGGAGAGCTGCAGAGCAGCTCCAAATCCATTGCACACCATTTTAAATGTTGGATGAATCTTCTGAAGTAAGTGTGATGGCATTACAGCACATGAGCTTGGCGACTAACTTTAAATTCTTTGTCCATGACCAGTGAAGAAGTTTTTGAAAATGTCACCTTTGTTCACTGTAGTCACAAAGTCATATTTAATACACTAAGTAATGTGGATTTTAGTACAGTGCATTTTTTTGACTGATAATATTTATAATTTAAGGCATAAAGAACTGCGGACTGCAGGGTTTTGTCTTGTGCAGTGATGAAATAAAAGATATGTTATATATTGTCCTACTATTTAGAGTCTTGGTAATACAGCAGATAGGTAAGTACTATTAAAATGCAGAAGAAAAGTCCTGAAATATTGGTATTTATTTTACCTTTGAATTGTGTTCAAATAACGTCTTTCACTATTTAATCTGAAATAATATTTAAATAATAAAAGTGTGATAGAAGTTGCCTTAGCTGATGCAGAAAGGGAATAAAAAATGTCTAAAGCAGTTTGTCAGGTGGTTAGCAGAGCTTTATCCCTGGCCTTTTCCATATTTCCCCATACTGTAGGAATGTAAGGAGTTGCAGTAATCTAAATAGGGAGGAAGATGTGGAGAAAAACTGTAACAACAAAAGGGACTTACATAGAACAAGCACACAGTGAAGAATGCATGTGCAGAGTCAGGGAAACTGCT
Organism: Aythya ferina; assembly: GCF_964211825.1. Taxonomy (NCBI): domain Eukaryota; kingdom Metazoa; phylum Chordata; class Aves; order Anseriformes; family Anatidae; genus Aythya; species Aythya ferina. Next base: position 163,781,538 of record NC_140296.1, read on the forward strand.
AAATTTATTGGGTCACTAATAAGTGAATATAAAATTGAAAACAGCAGTATTTCAGGTAATGCAATGAAAGAGAGACTAAGGCAAAAAAAATTGCTGCGTCACTAGAATTACAAGGAAGAGTATGGAAAACACAGCTATTTCTTTATACTTTGAATAAGTATCTAAATCTGGAAAATAGTACACACAGTGCACAGAAGGTACTGTGTTAGCAGTCATATCTAAACAGTGGCAGCTAGAGAAACCGAAACCAAAACACTGTGTAACTGCTTTTAGTTGGGTGCTGACCCATTCCTGGTAAATAAGGATGATGACCTTAAGTTTGGTAATACCTCGACAACGTTTGTGCCAGTAATATCCAAGTGAATTATACTACAGGGTAGACATTTATCCTTTCTACTGCTGCAAGCGAGTTCCAGGATAAAATACACTTTGGCCAGCATCTGAACTGATACAATATAGCAGCAGCCCTCTTGTATTAATTCTGGAATCTAGCATATAATTCCTAAATGCAGCAGCAGCTGGATCCAAGTGATGTACTAATCTGGAGGTGGCAAGATCATTGTGAAACAAAGGTAATCTCATATTCCAACTTTGACCATGCACTCTAGCAGGCATTTAGGTCTATGTGGTGCCTTCAAGTTGAAGATCTCTCATTGATTTTCATAAACGAGTTGTCTAAGTTTGAATAAGGAGCTTGGCCATTAGATAAAAAGATGGAAAACAAACAGTTAAGTGTATAGTTGTTGTTACATGTAGTTTCGCTAGATGGGAGTTATACATACAATGAAGAAAACACCTGTATTTTTGCTTTTTGGCTTACTCTTTAAAAAAATATTTCCTCTATTATCTCCAGAAATAATTTCCAGTCACCCTTTTTTCACTTTCATTTCCAGACTTCCTTCCCCACATTTAATTTATTCATATGATTCCTGATTAAGTAGATAACTACATGAAAGCATCACTGGTAACCATTAAAATCAAGCCTTCAGTGGACTACTAGATAATCTGTTCTGACCCTACGTATTGTAAGGTGGTAGATTTCATCTGCTAATCTTTGTATTGAATCCGATAATTTGATTTTCCATAAAAATATTTGCCAGAAATGCTTAAAAGGTGGGTAATGAAAGATCCATTTGTTCAAATTCATAAATCATCTTTGTTCTTTTAAAAATGCACCTTAATTCTAGACTCATTTTGTTTGGCCTCATTTTCTATTATTTTCTTCTAGTGTTCATGTCTGCTATGTTAAATAGTCATTAAAGACTGGCGTTCTTGTTTTTTGTTTTTGTTTTTGTTTTTTCCCTCTTGAGGTATAAAATGCAACCCCATCGACTCTGTATTAAAAAGAACATCTCTTGTAAGGATGTTTTCCAGCTTGGAAAACTGGCAATCAGTTTGTCAACAGATTTTTTTTTTTTTTTTAATGTGGCTGTGTAGCACTGAGGGTAATTTATCACTGTATGTGACACTGGAATATGTTCCTCCATACTGCTGCTCACTATTCTCCTACGAGTGTACTCAAAGACTGTATTCACATTTTTTGCCATATTATCACAGAGGGAGCTCACATTAAATTACTTCTCAACTGTGACATGACATCTAGGGTTTTTCCAGAACTATTATTTTCCAGGATACATTCTACCTTTCTGAAGAATCACCCTACCTTTAGCTCTAAGAAAAATGTATTTTGTTTGAATGCTATCAGTTTTCCACCTTACACACATCACTGCGTGCAACTATTTTAGCCTCATTCATTACTAATCTCTTTCTCTGCAACCTTCTATTAGTGCTGTTTTGCATTTATATCTGAATGATCATGGGATATGCTGAATCATCAATTCTTCCAGGACTCTACTAAGGTAAACCCCCAAAACATTCTGTTAATGACTGACAGCTACTTTTCACCATTTGTCATTCTCCACTCGTTTAATGTGTGCCTTACTAATGCTGTTACGCTACTCTTTTAAATCAGCAATACATTAGAAATGTACGTATTGCATTTGTATAACCGCTGCACAGCTAAACTTGTAGAGGATCCATGTCATCAGAGTCAAGTATATTCCCATTCATTCTTTATTACATCAATTTTACAGTATCGCAGACAGATTATTGGAGATGGAGTCCCATTGTTTAAAGCTGCTTGCAAAATTTTAAAGATATTACTACTTTCCTTTGTACTCAGATCACATTTAGAAGCCAACCACCAAAAGCTTACTTTTGAGTTTGTAGGTTTTGAACTTTTGTTTCATTTGCAACAGATAAAGTAGGTACTTGACATCTCTGGGCAATGGTCAGATCCCAAATTCCTTATAGAACTTGCTTAATTGATAAATTACACTAGCATCTATTTATAGATTTAAAAATAAAAGTCTATGTTTAGTAAAAGCTTTGTTTTTTAAGAAAACTGAGTTTATTCTTCGAATTAAAAGAGAACTTCTGTTTCAATTCATACTTAGACTCTATTGTGCGTAATTGCCCCACATTATGTTATCTTTAAGGTAATTAAAAATAACAGATGTGGTAAAGTTAGTATGGCCTTTAAAATGTTTTTACAACTAGGTCCTCAGGAACCTGCAACTTACTGTATTTCTTGTCAAAGTAGCTTATGGGATAGATTGTAGCGCTTCTCAGATGTAGCTAAATCAAACGGTGGGATATGCTGTCATCTCTGAATTGCACTTTTATGGAGTCCTCAAACTGCACTTTAAGCTGGCCCTTAACTAGGGAAGAGTGATGAGCCTCAGACTTCACCATCTGTTCCTTGATCACGGTAATCAACTTTCAAGTGGTCAGTTCTGTGAAAAACAACACACAACAGTGCAGAATTATATAGAATACAATATAATTTTAATAATACAATAACGTAGAGATGGCTTATGCTACATAGAAAAGATCCAGGCTTCAATTCTAATAGTTGCATTCCACATTGCAATACTACAGCTTTAATTTTATTTGCTGATTCTGTACTTCTTAAGAATGATGGGGTCATTATACGTGTCTGCTCCAAAGCTACTGGTAATCTTTGCCTTGCTTCTCATCAGCGGGTGTGCATACAGGTCGAGGCCATTATATGGGTAGCCATCATGTGATAAAAACTGATCATCTAACTTCGCAGAGCTGTTCAATTAAATAATATTACATGAAGTAAATGTCCCTCTATAACAGCAATCTACCTTTCTATCTACGAAAACTTTAGAATAATCAAATTGGCAAATCTGATAAACAAGGTCTTAAACTGTCTGGTATATTCGCACTACTAATGGTTATCATAGTAATTGTATTCTACAAGTGCAATCTTACTTTTGTCTGACTTATTCATGAAGTCACAAGTGCTTTAGTTGTCACTGAACAAACTGAGATGGGAATTAGTTGTATATAAAACAATTGGTTTTCCCCACCACTTAAAAGCAGAAGAGCTATTTTCTGGTCAGAGCAAAGTAGTTTCTGAGGCCAGTTTTACAAGACTTCCCACTCAATTTAGCTAGCTATTCTCAAACAGGTCCTGTTGTAGTGTCTGTTTTTAATTTCTGCTTGTTTTCCCTTCTCTATCAAGTGTTTTCTCTTCCAATCTACCCACTAACATGTGACTGGCCTTACAGTGCTGTCATAAAGTTTTCCACCTATCTCTTCCTCCCCTCATCCCACCTCTTACTTGCCTTGCCCTACTTCACAGAAACATTCTAGTTAACATTTGTTCAAATTTATGAAATATGCTAAATCCTATGGAGGACTACAAATGAGTACGACGCTTACGAAATAAGTAACTTTAAAATCTCTTAAAACCATGAGGAAGTCTTCAGATAAGTACTCAATATAAGCTAAATCCGACTGTATAATTACTTATCAGTGTAAGGGGGAATTCTGTCAAGGCCGGGAAAATGGCATTTGAAATACAGCCATCATGCAGAAAATGTAGATTGTTCTCACAAGCATTTCTGGTATGTAGCAGCCGCTCTTCTTAAAATTCTCACTGCTATTGCTGCTACACTTTAATATTCTGAAAAGTCTTTAAATTTCATACATCTTCTCAAAATACAACATGAGGTGGTAAGAAAACAGAGTTTAATAAAATGCCATTTGTCTGTTTAAATTATTCATGTATGGAAAATCACTTTTCACGAGTAATTTTTCAGATGCTATTTTTAATATTGTGGCAACTCAAAAGCAGCTTTGTGTTGGATCTGCAGGCTTGGTATGTAGTTAATTCTTGGTGATGAATATGTGCTTTGCTTTTTGAAAGCAATTTGGCTTGGAAATAAAATCATGGAAGTATGAAAATGCTGAACTGTGCATGCAAAGTGTACCTTGACTATTCTGATCATAAGCTTATATGAATGTTAAAAATGTTGTAATTTGTTTATGCAATCACCCTCAGCTGTCTGTGATAACGTGTACTTATTTAGATATAGTACTTTATGTAAGGCAAAGCAGTTCCCAAAGTGCTGAGAGGCACTGAAAGAGGTGGTTAGGAAATTGGAGTTTTTGTAAAACCAGTCTGAAAGCCAAAAGAGAAACTAGAGAAGAAGAGGGAAAAGAAAATATCTTCCAAGGTCACAGCCAAACACTACTTTGTATGCCAAACATTTCCTAGAAGGTTGTTTTGCAATCATGTAATATATATAATTCTCCTTTTTGGGAGGGTGAACATGCTTGAAAGTTGTTTCGTGAACAGTGACTATACTTTTAAAAAATACACATTATAGTATCTAATACATGAAAGCATTTTCTGATAATTACTAAAATATTTATATTTTACTAAACCCAGGAAATACCACCATGTGCGTGACCAAGGCCAGTCAGGCCTGCAGTGTGACTGGGTCCATTTTCATGGGCACCGTGCAGCAGCATTAGTCTTGTCCTAGGTCAGCACTTAAAAGAGAAACCTCAACAAGAGCGTCTATGGCACATTAGCTTTTGTATCGCTGAGAATTCCTTCCAGACCCTTTTACCCCATTAAATTACTAGTGCTTTTAGTGTAGAATTGCCATTCAAGCAGAGAATTCTATACAAAGCCAATCTTTCTTATTCACGTTACAGGTAGGTGGGGTAGCTACTTAAAATTGTGACTCATAGATACTTGTGTGCTTTTAATTACTATTGGAAGAATAAAACCAGCAGACAGCGCTGTGAAGATAAGACAATAACCTGACTCCAGAGTTTCAGCCAGGCTGGTAATCTTCGGCTGCCTCCAGGGGTGCTGGCCTGATGGAACAGGCTTTTCACTCAGATAAGTATCCCATTCAGCAAGCATCTTTAAAGAAACAGGGCAAATGAGAAAAAAACATGAGACACATGACTCTTTCCTGAGCACATAATCCCTTTCAATCTCTGTAAATATGTAGGTGTTTTTACACTGTAAAAGGAGCAGGTATGAATCATAAAAGAGCTACCATTAAGGAAACCTTTCTAAAGGCAGCTGATTTTAAATTTTAAACTCAGCTTAAGCACAGTTCAGGTGACATTGTCACAATCAACATGTTACAGGCAGATGATCCTTAGTTCATTGAGTTCTGCTCTCTTTCTATATATTTATAATAAAAAAAAAATACTTTTGTGTGTGTGTGTGTTACTGGGCACTCCTCCACAGAATCCCGTGTTTATTTCTGATGTATTTCATCTTGCTACTCAAAGAAAATTCCAGGATTTTAGGTAAAAGGTTATTTTATCTTTTGTAGTTTGTTTGTTTAAATCTTTTTGTTACTACTTAGAAGTTTTTGGTTTTTTTTTTGTTTGTTTGTTTTTTGCCTTGTTCCTTCCTCTTCCTTAGCAAAAGGTGTATCTGCAAGGAGGAATTTCCTAGTGATTCTAGATCTCATACTAATCTTCGCTGCTTGGCAGAGTATCTCAGATGCTGATATTCCCTAATTAATTTCAGTTAAGACACAGAAGCCACACACTTCACCTAGGTTCATTCCTACTGGAGAAGTTTGCAGCTTGTTTGTCAGCCTCAGCTGAGTATTACCCATAACATTAGGAGAGCTTAAAGATGAAAGTTGCATACTTGTTCTAGCAAGGAATCTTAACAACAGAAGCAGAAACAATTATTAACAATTAAGTAAAAAATAAAATGTAACAAGAAAAGTGTTCTTATCTTGCTAGTTAGAATTGATTCTGGTGCTGTTACCTGAGGGAAAAAATTACCAGCATTCTGCTTGGTAAATGCGCATACTTAAGAGCTGATGTTTAATGTTAGGTAGAAAACTTAAATCTCACCTCCTCTTCAGGATCAAAAGCTCTTCCCAAGTTTGCTTTTCCTTGACTGAGATGCAGTTCTTCTTTCCATTTTCTCTCACCATTTTTCTTGCTAACCTGGCTTATGCTGCAATTCCATGGCAATGCAGCTTTTGAAGCTTTGAATTTTCTCAGAGGTTCCTCTAAGTTATGATATTCTGGTTTTTATTAGCTTAGATTAAAGGATATTACAGTATTCTGTAGATCATAAAAATCACTAATCATGCAGCAGTAATGTGAGTTCGAAATTCTCTTTGAGAAATTACACGTGAACAGTAAAGACAGTAGATTTAGGTAACACTCACCCTTTGGCTGGCTGGGGAACTCACACCACTATGATATTCACAGTCCTGTAAATCCATTTGCTTTTGTAATGTGAAGACTTGCCCTGCTGAGATAAAAGCCGACATTCTGTTTTTGTCAGCTACCTACTAGATACCCAGCGCTGCCTTTTTTGCTGTCCAGGCACACAACAGTTCTAGAAGACCATTCTTGATTTCAGGAAGTGAAGCACCTAAATCCACTTCTAAAGGCAAAAACTGTTTTCAGCATGAGGCCTCTAGTTCCAAATTGCTGCTACTTGAAAAATAAAAGTTCCTGTTGTCATTGAAAATTTGAGCTTTTTTTCACTTTTTGATCTTTTGTTCAAAGCTGTTCTTAATATTCTTGAAACATCTCCAGTGTCTTATAGCCTCAAACTTTCACTCTCCAAGAAGTACGGTTTGACCAGTTCACAGGGTACAATATACCAATGCATGGGATAAAGTTGACCATCACTGTTCCTCTGCCTTGAAATAGTGATAAATAAGAACTATAACTGCCCTTCTAAAGTATATCCTAATCACCTGAAGCCAATACACTTTTTCTAGTCCTCAACATCTGATATTTCTCTACCTGCCTACAATCCTTCTAAAGCAGAGTCTACATAACTAAATAGAGAACTTTGGACCTTTTAAGGATGTGGTAGCTGGTGACAACTCTAAAAACATGTGCCTGATTCCAGCCTGGCAAGATTAAGTGGTACTTAATCCTACTTAGATAGGATACAGAAAGTTTGAGGTATGTTCTGCAGGAAATTGTATTTATAATTAGAAGAAGAGGAGAGGGAAGTATCCTCTGAGAAAAAGAAATTATTTTTTCCAGATTGTTTGTATGGCGTTAATGCTTGGTTTAGAGAAATAGAAGGGTTTTATTATTCCTTGAGCTGTGTTGTGTTCATTCTTCTGCATTTACTCAAAGTCTCTTGATCAATCTTGATTTCAGAATGGTCATGGCACTTGTTTTCTGGATCTGGCAGAAGACAACACAGGAAAAATGTAGGAAGGGAAATCAAGTCCAAAAAAAAAAAAACCAAAACTGTATGTGAATTCAGAGAGCCTCATTACAAAAAATAAACAAGCAAGGAAAAAAAGAAAAAAAAAAAAAAAACAGTAATGCCTCCCACATTGCTGGTGCAGCAGATTCTTGTGATGCAAAAGCAGCTGTAGCAAAGGCTACACAAACATCATCCTACCTGCAGCTGGAGCAACTCCTGACACAGCAATGAATGTTGTAGCTGCTGTGGTGGCAGTTTTAGAGGAAGGACCATGACAATCAACAAGATGCCTGGTTGGGACATAAGAAACCAAGGTATCAGGAAGATGTGGTGAGGAAACAACCCGTGGAAAATGAGGATATTCTCACAAAAACAAAGCCCCAGATGGGTAGGGGTGTCCTTTGGAGACTTTTGAGTGGCTGGCACAGGCATGACTTGGCTTTCAGTACAGCTCCTACCTCACTGGAGGTTCCATTATAAAACACTTTTTTTTTTTTTTTCCCTACATTTTATGCACATTATAGAGCATACAAACAATATGTAGTCTGAGGCACGGCTAAACCCCAAAGAACAAAACAAGTAGCAGAACAGGAAAACAATGATTAGAACAAAAACAAATCTTCTTGAAACTGTTTGGTTCAGCACAAGCTGGTGTATTCAAAACGAAATGCATAAAGAACTTAGGCTGTAGTGGATTTGCTTTGTTTTTTTGGGAGTCTTTCTAGCTGCTTACAGCATCTTTTGCAAAATGTAATGATAACTTATTCCAGTGCTTGCTATGCTTGGATCTGCAGCTGTTTCTTTCTGGTTTAGTTCAAGACACCAAGATACAGAGCCCCTGACAGTTAGCAACTGTCTTTGCTAACTTCACTTTAAATTCAGAGACTTAGAACTGTTATTTGTCTAGCTGTATAAACAAATGTTGAGCTTCATAAGAAATGTGTGCTCCAAGTTGATCAGAGGTTAGACAAAATAGATTTCTGATGATTTATTTGTCTAATTAAACTCCTAGAAGAGAGGAAGAAGAAGAGAGAATAAAAATGAAAGAGTAAATATCTACAAAAACTTTAGATGTGAAAGGCTGCTACTCCTATCAAAGTCTGCAATGTCTTAACTTAGAACAAATGGCTGTCTGCTATTTCCAAGAACTACTACTATTTTTCTCTGTAACTCTATCAAAGGTCTAATCGGTTATTGCTATCTGTCTCTTTTTTTCTTATTTAAAAAGCATGTTGCAAATCTGACCAGGATGTGGTTCCAAGTGTATCTACACAACAATCAACAGAATTTAAAGTACTGACTCTAGATGCAAGCCTCATTTTCTTGTGCTGTACCTATCTTACATTTGTTATTTCTAAATACGTCTTATGAGACTGAAAGATAGAATTGACTTTTAGGTTGGATACTTACAATGCACAGCTTATCTTCACCCTTTTCCAAGGATATGTGCACATATTACCTACAAACACAGATTGTTGTATTCCTGTTACTATAGTGTGCTTATTTCAGTCTCCAGTCTCTCATCTGGTAATTGAAAACAAGCATTCAGCAAAGCCACAGAAGAGCCCATGATTTCTACCTAAGACTTCTGCTTTCTGAACACTAAATTGCTCTTTTGACAAGGAAAGGCCCCCTTCTGTCATCGCAAAGCTTAATGACACAGGCTGTGCAGAAGCTTTGATGAGGAGTAGAATCTGCCTGGCAGGATCTGCAGGTCTGTAGCTTAGTGATGTTCAGTTGAGTCCAGAAACACATTGCTTATTACATGTCTCCTCCAATAGCTGCATGAAATTTTCAACAGGAGAACAGGTGGGATTTACAAATAATCTTACAAACTTGGAAGTCAAAATATATTTGAGGAATATCTCTGCCAAGCTTGCTAGTTGCACTGGAACCTGCAAGGTTTTAAGATAAAACAAGTTCCTTTGACTACAGAGCTCAACAAAGGCTTTCAAAAGGACTTCAAAAGGACAGCCTGTTTCTCAGATCAGGTCAGGCACTCCACTGACTTCCTGTTGCAAGTAAGATTCTGGAATGTCCTCCGCTGTAGTGAACCAAACTTTTTGGTAACACCATTCCAGTGTCATGAATCTTCTCTGGCGTCTAGATGAAAGTAAGTCAAGTCAAAAAACTTAATACGCAGTAAGAAGAAACCATTGTGTGCTGTGATAAAGAGTGAAAAGCGGGGTAATGTTCTATATGGAATGGTCTGTTGTAATTATTCAAATACAGATATGTAAATCACACTTGTCTTGCATCACATGAGCACATTTTTAAAAAGAGAACAAAACTTGTCCTTCCCAGAAACACTGAGGCTACAGAGGAAAAAAATGTAACATTTTTCTGTCTGCTCCCAAACAGTTGGAGAAGACAGTGCATATGAGGGTGTTTATAACTTCCTGAAACTCAGCAGTTTTGGTGGCATGCCTCCGTCTGGAGATACCAGCACCCAGTCTGTCAAAGTAGGTGGTGACAGACTGAAACACTTGTGCACTTGCAGGCAGCTCTTGCTCGCGGAGGAGGAAGCCTCGCTGCTGCTCTTACTCTGCCTAACTTGTGTCTTGAGGACACCTCGCTCTCAACACCCCAGAACTGCTTCCCATGACCAGAACTGGCACCCTACGCGCCCGAGGTGGCCACGGAGCTCCATGTCCTCGCAGGACCACCTCGCTGCCACTGCAGGCCCCGCCATCCTGCAGAAGAGGCTGCCTCAGCCCACGGAGCAGCATGGACAAAGCCGGTCCCCTCAGGTGGCCGCACAGCGCCTCGATGCCCGTGAGCCAAGACGCCTCCACACCGCCACCTCACAACCTGGCACCGACTGTTCCCCCCCCCCCCCAGAATTAAAGAGTCTCGATCGCTTTTGATATTTGGAGGTTTTTATTTTGGTGACTGACGTGCAGTCGCCGGACACCTCAGCGGGGTAGAGCTGCCGGCGCGGCCCCCCCGCACTCCGGTGGCCCCTGAGGGCGGGCCCGGCCGTTGGTCCGCCATTGCTCCGCGCGGCGCGGCCCCTTTAAGGCCCGGCCGGCGGGCGGCGTGCACATCGCCACGGCAACCGGGGGCGGGCGGGCGGGCGCGCGGCGGGCGCGGTGACGTCGAGGGGCGGGAGGAGGGCGGGGGGGGGAAGCCGAGCGCTGCGAGCAGCGAGGCGGGGCGGCGCCGCCGGCCTCGGCCGCCCGGTGGCGCATGCGCGGGCTGCGGGCCTGCTTCTATTTATGTGGGGGGGCGCCAAGATGGCGGGGGCGGCGAGGAGAACGTAGGGGGGCAGCTCCGACCGGGCGGCGGAGCGGGGGAGGGGAGAGGGAGGGAGGGAGGAGCAGCCGAGGGGGAGGGAGCGCGGAGCGCGGTGTCACCGGGAGGCGGGAGGCGGGGGCCGGCCGGCGGGCGGGCGAGCGGGGCGGGCGGGGGGTGGGGGGAGGCGGCGGAGGATGGCGGAGCCGCGCCGGGTGCCGTTGATCAGCCTGTCACCCGTGAGGCGCCGCGAGGCCGGGAGCCCGGCGCTGGAGCGGGAGCCGGAGCCGCCGCCGGGGATGGTGGCGGGCCGCGAGGCGCCGCCGCCGCCGGAGCCGCCGCACGAAGCCTCCCGGCCGGAGCCGCCGCCGCTGCCGCCCCGGGAGAGCGGAGCCCGCCTGGAGCCGCCCCGGGAGCCCCCCCGGCCCGAGCCGCAGCCGCCGCGGGAGCCCCCCCGGCCCGAGCCGCCGCCGCCGCAGCTACCGCCGCCGCCGCCGCGCCAGGGCAGCCGGCAGGAGCCGCCGCCGCCGCAGGAGGCGCTCCCGCTCCGCCAGACGGTCCGCCTGGAGGTGGTGCTGAAGGACCCCACCGAGGAGGGCTGCGTGGAGTTCAGCTACCCGGAGCTGCTGCTCTGCGGGGACTCGCGGGTACGGGACCCCCCCGAGGCCCGCGGGCCCTTCCCCGAGGCCCGGCCGCTGCCCGCCCCGTCCTGCCGGGGGGGGGGGGGGCGGCGCCGCAGGGGGAAGTCCGGCGGCCTCGCCGTGCCTCCGGCCTCCTCCTGGCCTGAAGGGGAAGGCGAGGCGGCGCCCCGCGGCTCCTGGGCTCCCGCATGGAGCTGGCGAGCACGTCCCGTGCCCCTGGTGCCCGGCCCTCTGCCCCTCGCCCGTTTCCTGCCCTGTGTCCGCAGTGCCTGGGAGGGTTTATTTCAGTTTTGCTTGGCCGCCAACGGAATGGAACTGTTACGCTGCCGGGCCGTTTATTTCAGGTCCTCTGTAGGCTCTGGGCAAGTAAATGAGGAGTTAGTAGTCTGGCTCCGCTGTGAGCCTCGTGGAGCAGTGAAGTGCGCGTTAAGCAGTCCTGGAGATGAGTTTCTGCAGTCTGAGGAAGGGGCAGGGGTGATTCAGAGTTGTTGTTGGCACTGTAACCTCACCTGTAACTGTCAGAAACTTCACTCCAAAAGAAACTACTTCCCTTTTTCCTCCCAAACAGAAAATACTTCCTACTCGAGCTGCTTTGGTTTTTAAGGGGAAAACCTGGTGCAGACAACTTAAAGAAGCAAGTGGCATCAGCCAGTCAGAGAGGCTCTGCTTTCAAGTAGGAATGAGAGATGCATGTCCTTAAGCTGGCCACACTTGAGCCAGTCACTCACAGGGAGTTAAGGACATGATAAAGTTGGAATTGATTTAGGTAGTTGTGGCTTCTCTTAATGTAAGCACTCAGTTTTAGAGAAAGTTCCTATCTTCTTGTAAAAGGGAAGGGGCAGCCGCTACTGACAAGGTTGTGGTAGCTTTGGTTGGAAATTAAAAGCAAATAGCAAGTACCAGTACTGATATTGTCAGTAGGTTTTTCAATCAGAACTAACTGAAGATTGGCTAAAACTTCCGTTTTATGAAGAAAAGCATTTTTAGATGATGCTGATTCTGTAACGGTACTTACCACTCTGTTTGCTTTTTTCACTGTAGTAGGAGGGATGTAGAATTGGATTGTTGTCAAATGTAGAAGACAGAAAAATCAATGGCTGATATTAATAATCCCTCTGAGATCTTCTGATACAAGTTAAAAGGTTGTTCCTTGTGTTCATCCTGTCCTACAGCTGTTGTGGGCAAACAGTGCCCACCACGACTCCTCCAAATTGTAGCAGTAGTCTGCTGCTCTGTGAAGTGCCATCTTTCTGAGCAGTTCCTGCGCAAAGGTAGAAGTTGTGTTAGTGTTTAGCAGTGGTTCAGTGTATGGAGGCTGACTTCTGCCTTTGGCAGTCTCAAGCTCTATAATTGCTTTTTTCTGTAGGTTGGTAATATGTTAATTGCATAAGTGGGGACAAAATGACATTTTAACATAGTTCTGATGCAAATTCAGTGTGTTCTGGAGAGAGGGAAAGGGAAAAAAAAAGTGGATTTTTGGTACAATTTGAATCAGAGAATTATGCTTTTAAGATAGAAATAGTGTTAGAATTGTTTTATAAGAAATCCTGTCTTTTTTTTTTTTTCAGCTCTATGTAGAATCCAGATTGAAAATCAATAGATGGTTATGTCCCATTTCTTGCTGGACTGTATAGAAAAACAACTGATTATGTAAAAAGTGTCAGATGTTGTGTAGTTGTCCTTTCAGTTTAACTTCTTGCTTGTTACAGGGTAGAAACTGAAAAAGCTTCTTTGATGTGGTGTGGGAAGGACTTACAATCTTGTATCAGTCAGCATGAAAAGAGAGCGGAAACGCGTTTTGCTCACCCATAAAACCAGTGTATCAAGGTTCTTCTGTGGTTAAAGAATGTTAAAGAGGAGAATTTGCTCTGCATAGTGCAGGAGGATTAGGATGACAGAAGTGTGTCTCTTACCTGCTCATTCTCAGACCAACAAATTATGTAACCTGTTCAAAGTCCTAAAATAGAAACAATTAGGAAAGGAAAACTGATCCTGCTTGCTGAGTACAGTAGCTCTGGAAGAGAAAACTACCTTGTTAAAATGGAACTTGACCAGGAAACTTCGTCCCTCTGCCACTTTTCTACAGAATCTGTGAGGTTTTTCTCTTGAGCAGGTAGTAACTAGTTGGCAGTTAATGCTGTAGTTTTAAATTCTGAAATCCAGAACTCAGTTTATTTCTGTAATGAATCAGCTTGACATGAACAGTTCATGCAAACTTAGTTATGCAAACTGTTTTTGTAGGGTAAAGATTGATTGGGTTTTCTGAAGGCTATTGTTTGCTCCTTATCCCTTACAAGTTGCTCAACTTCCTTATAACTATTCCCATTTGAGTTCAGCGTTACATAATTAGGAACACATCTTTATCTTGTAGTGCTGCTTCAAGCTGCAGCAACCCGTAACAGTTTTCCAGAGGTCGTCCATTCCCATACGTCCGGGAAGGATGTATGGGAATAACTTGAAACATTGCTTTAATAGGTCCCTTAAACAGTTAAAAAACAAAAACAAACCACCACCAACAAAACCCACCAAACTTGCTTGACAGTATGAACATCACATTTTTTAATTCTAAAGTCGGGTTTTCAGCCTGAATGAGAACCTAGGGGAAGTGTTTACAATAAACTTGTGATGTCCTTGTCCTACTTTTTTTATCTTAAGAAAGACAGCATCCTTTGGTAGAGTTGTTAGTATAGTTCATGTTTTGGTAGGAATTATTTATGTAAAACTTCTGGCACGTGAGTAACAGAACAGTGTGGTTGAAGAGTTTATTTGCCTCTTTAACTGGCAGAAAGAAAAGTATGCCTCCTTTTCTGCTGGTGCGTTTTGAAGCTTGCTGTGTAAAACTGAACGTGAAGTGGATGAGCCAGAAGCTCAAGTTGGTTTCTGCCAGACAGGCTGTGAAGGTACTGAAGTAGTAACGTCTTGAAGCTTCTTGAGTGGCAGAGCCCTTAGATACACTGTCAGGATTAAAATTTGCCAAAACTTAACTATTCAAAGCAGTAGTCAGCTATGGCTTTGAGTGTTTGGTAGAGAGAGGAAAGTTAAAAACTTTAGTACTAAATTTTACTTGACCTCTGGCCTCAACTTGTCTTTATTTCACAATTAAAAAAAAAAAAGCCATTTCCCTAGCAGATGTGGAGTAGGTTTTACCCACTAATGGAGGAAAAAGGGTGTTGCATGAGCTGAGCACGTTTTTTTTAAGTTTTATATTAAGTTACGCTTGCAAGAAATGTGTATGTAACCTATTAGTTGTTTCACATTTAACTATAACCCTCTTTTATGTTTTTTTCCTCTAAGTACTCAGTTTTCACACTGTGGGGAGGATCTTGCTCTTCAGAGTGTAGAGAATAGCTTTTTTGTTCCTGTTAGTCTATCGTGAATCTTCATTCATTGAGCAGTCCATGCATGCGGTGGAGTTAGTTGGCATCCATAAAGGCTTAACTTGATTCTGCCATGTTGTAGCATCTTCTTGCACCCTTCCCTGTACAAGAACTACTGTATTTTATATATAGGCTCTGATTTGAAGGTTGTGGCTCCATTCTTCTGTTGTACTTTTTCTGAGAGGAGGGGGAAAAAAAAAAGGCAAAACTTGTCATACTCTTGATTATTGTTCATTGACTTCTTGTCAGTGAAAACTCAGTGTGTGCTTCCTGCTTATTTGTGCAGCTGGAGTATTAAATCATTCTTCTGGCTGCTGTAGTGGCAGTCTTGTAATATTTGTGCTATGAGTACAGTTTTCTGAAGAAAAAAAACAGTAAGACTTCAAGGCATTAGTTATGGCTATGATTTTGCGTTGTAGTCTTCTAGTTGCTTTCTTGCCGATTAGCCTACCAGGTACACCTTCCATATGGTGTCTAAGAGGATCATGGCACCAGTAGGATAGGCACTAGAGTAAGTTGAACTGAGAAGAATTTAAGTGTAGGGGGAGTTCTTTCTCTGCAAGCTCCAATAGTACTAATTTTCTCTTATGCTTATACTTTTGGCTGAAGTTGTAGTGGAATACTTGAATATATATAACTTTGGGTCTCTTCTGTTTGTGCTCTCATTAGAAGAAAAGTAACTGAATGATAATTGAATGGGTTAAACTCATTTTTGGAGAATAAGCATTTGGGCGCAGTCTTCAGGGTATAGAATTAATACTAAATAGTTTATTGACATTTCATGGTTTTTTATTAGATGCACTCTGCGCTTCGCTTGAAATTGAATGTATGTTTCTGCCTTTTTCAGAAGAAGTCAGTTCACTCAGAAGATCCTTTTAATGATGAACAACGTGAGCGGCATGAAGTGGAAATGCTAGCCAAGAAGTTTGAGGCAAAATATGTGAGTTACTGTACCTTTGTTAAACATGCAAATAATTAATCATGGTAACTTAGTGTGGCATGGATGTTAATGTCAGGGTTTTTTTCTTAAAGAGCTGCTGAAGTAATGTCAAATGATTTGTGTATATCTGAGCTGCTTGTCTCATTTATATTTCATCTAAGTAGCTTGAAGCTTCTACAAGCTTATTAGGCAAGTCTGCTAAATAGATCTGTCTATAGGATGTTATAGCTTGTGAGGCTATTTTTGGAAAAGCTTCGTATATAAATACAACTGAGTAATAGATGCAGATCAATATTAATGATAAATACTGTGCTGGAGGGAAGAATTTGTACATAATGGTGTTGTGCACTATTGAACAGTTCTTCTGTTCGTGCTAAATACTGATGAATCGTGATGAATTTCTGACTAGTTTAGAATGCTTCCATAGGAAGCTGTTGTTAAGTTATCACTTGATGAGTTTATCTTGTAGCTGCCAGCTGCCTAAAGATACTCCGCTGAGTCCTGAAAGTGTAACATGAATGACTTGAACGACACTAGGTATTAATATAGAGGCTTTCAGTAATAAATGAAGGTAGAAATCAGTAAATGTTGTCTTAAAACCACACCCAAACAGGTCTTTAAGAATTCATATGGGTAGGGTTGGGTGATTAATTCTGAGCTGGCAATCAAAACTCATCATGCCTAGACACGTTGATATTCTGGATTACTAACAGAGCACCTCAATAATAAAGAAGGGAATCAACAGTCATTTGTATCTTTTACTATTAATACGCATATTAAAATTTTACTTTTTCCTGGGGAAGGCAAATTTCTTGGTGTGTCAGGTCTAAATATTCTGTAGAAGTAATTATTATTTCAGAACATGTTTGCTGTGATACGTAACAAAAGAAATCCTTAAAGTGAAAAGAATCAGTTTTGGAGGAATCGATAGAAACTTGATATACCCAGTATACTCTGAAGGCAGTTCCATAATACTATTTGCTTTTCATTTAAATGATAAATTATTTTCATGAACTTGAGAGAGAAATGTTATAACTGTACTTTTCTAGAAAACTAATTTCCATAATATAAGTTAAGGATTTTATAATGTTCTGAGACAAGCTGCTTAAGTATAGCAGATGAAAGCCAGTGTAAAGCATGAAAGGAATATATGTGGGACGGTATGGGAGTGGTGGAAGCAATATAGTTTTACATATACATTCACGCATCAAAGTTAAACATGTACATTTATGGGCGAAGCATGGTATTATTAAACTTATGAAAATTTGAGTTCAGCGCTCAGTTGCAAAAAAAAAAAAAAAAGGGGGAGGCAAATATTTAGAGCCATTAGAAAAGCAGTAAATAATACCTTATGCTCCCTACTACCACAAAATTCTCAGAAGGGAAATAACTTCTATATAAAAAAGGACCTATTATTATATATTAGGACCACTAAGCATGGAGGGTGGTAAGGGGTTAGTAGTTCTTCTGTTAGGTGTATTCCCTGTCTTTTCTCTCTTCCAATACAAGAACCATCAGTTTCTACGTATACTTCAGGGTAAGAGGAATTGCATGTCTGTACACTGATCCAGTGTAATTGCTCATGCTCTGACAACATCCAGCCATCTTCTTGCTCCTGCAGTGAGACATGTGCTCCTTAGCTTAAACTAGAATAGAGATCCCATGATGTAGACATCCATTCTCTTAATCTCTCTAACGACGCTTTAATGTAAAAGTAATCACTAGTTGCATGAGAATTAAGAATTTACATAAAGGGCTATTTCTTCTTTAAACTAATTAGGTATTACTAACCTAAATCCATTTGAAATGGAGTCAAATGATCTTTTAAATCATAGCACGTGTGATTTTAAATCATAGCAGTTTAATGTTGATGCTGTAGTACTTATGCAATACGTGAAAAACAGTCATCTTTAAAGACTTCTTTTCAAGTAAATTCACATACCTACAATCAGTACAGTACTGGATATATCTTTCTGATACTAAAGAAAAGCCTATAAATAAGTAGTTTTGTAAAGCCAGGTGGCTTTTTTCTATGTTGTAAAAACATGATGTCGAATCAGATGATATTTTATATAATGTTAAAATACTTGGATCAAAACAAAAGTCCATTAATGGCAATATATTCATGTCACGCTACTGTAACCTTATACTTGATAACTTAGTGTGCATTGATACTACTTCAATGTGCCATTCTATTAATCTGCGATTTAATTTATTTCCGAGCCAAAGGCTGTGTTTACCATTCGTGTAGTTTTCTGCCATAAATCTGCCAGGCCATCTTCTGAGTTTACTGATGCTTAATGTTTTGTTCTGTGGCCCTGAGTACCATGATGATTGTTGTATACAAACATGGTTCGTGTTTAAACCTGTTGGCTTGATGAGTCACTTGGTACTCCATGGTTCCTGTATTGTGAGAAACAGTGGATTTCTTCTGTTCTTCTGCATGCTGTGTGTGATTCTGATGCTATCAGAACTCAGCCCTTTCGTTCCACAGCTGAAGTGTCTTAACATTCTGTTACTGTACAGTAGCTGTTTTTTTTTTTTTTTTTTTTACATTCAGACATCCTTGTTGGTTTACTCTGTTCCTTTTTTTTTTTTTTTTTTTTAATGAAAGGACATTAGCAGTAGGATGCCCTGATTTATCAGTGATACAGTGATGACTTCTGGTTTTATTCTCTTCCTTTTTTCATAAATCCTAATTCTTTCCTTTTTTGACCACTCTTGATTGTTGAGCGAATGTGTGACATGTGAACGACTCTAGTGCTTCCTGAGCTGCATAACAAATTGAAATCACACTGTATTTTTTGTTGTGGGAGTTATACTTCCTTTGTGTGGATTACCTTGCTTTTATTAACATGGGATTACATTTACCATTCAAAGTATTGAACAACAGAGGTTTCTCAGTGATTTTTCAGCTGCCTCTTGTATTTACTGTCCTGCGTAATTTATCTCTCTATCCTTCCTTCCCCCCTCTTTGTTGCTTCTGTAGCTGAATATAGTCCCTTGGTGAACTGTTCATTCCTACCCTTTGTTTACCAGCCTTACACGAGTCATTAATTTGAGTGGACCTTACCTCTTATCCAGTGATAGCTTGTTGCCTTTGAACACCTTGGGACCTTTAAAGTATTTGAAGTACAGTTTCCTTCTACCAAGATTGTTTTCTGCCCTGGAATGTGTATTCTTATGCTTGCTACTTCTTTTCTTTTTTTTTTTTTTAACTTATATTAATATGCCCAATACAGAGAGAAGGTTTAACAACTCCTCAAAAAAAAAAAAAATTATTTGCCACCTTCTAGTCCAGTTGTGCAAGGGTTGTTTAAACTATATGTTATGTGCCATTGTTGAATTTGTGTTTGAGTCCCTGAACAGTTGCATGAGTACAGTTTGCATCCTCAGGAATTAAATGTCTCAATTTGCTCTAGTATCATGGCTCCTTATGATTTGGGACAGAAAGGTTGGAGGATTTCTTTTTGGGAGAGGTGAAAGGCACCAAGGGTAAAACTTCCCCTAAGTTGCGTAGTAAACATTGATACAGAAAATCCCTTTGATTTTGCTATTGTGATCTTAACATCCTGATTCTACAATTTTTCAACATGCATCCTTAAACATGACTCTGTAAGGTCAGACCTTAAGGAAATTCTCAAACTACACATAAAGGAGTTCAGATATTTTCATCTGTTCCATCTGCGCAAAGCTTTTTATTTTAATCCTACTTTTATTCATTCTGCTCTTATGAGACTTCTTCATTTATTGATTTTGTCCAATATCTGCACTGTGTATTTATGAATAACAGGCAATAAGAATGTATTGAGAATCAAAGAATCATAGAATATCCCGAGTTGGAAGGGATCCACTAGGATCATCAAGTCCAACTCCTGGCTCCACACAGGTCTACCCAAATATTCAGACCATGTGACTAAGTGCACAGTCTGAATGCTGCTTCAACTCTGACAGGCTCAGTGCTGCGACTACATTCCTGGGGAGCCTGTTCCAGTGTGTGACCACCCTCTCAGTGAAGAACCTCTTCCTGATGTCCAGCCTGAACCTCCCCTGTCACAGCTTGATACCATTCCCACAGGTCCTATAGCTGGTGACTAAAGAGAATAGATCGGCGCCTGCCCCTCTGCTCCCCCTCACAAGGAAGTGGTAGACCGCAATGAGGTCTCCCCTCAGCCTCCTCTTTTCCAGGCTGAACAGGCCAAGTGACCTCAGCCACTCCTCATACATCTTCCCCTCTAGGGCCCTTCACCATCTTTGTAGCCCTCCTCTGGACCCTCTCCAACAGTTTCACGTCCTTCTTGTACTGTGGTGCCCAGAACTGCACACAGTGCTCGAGGTGAGGCTGCACAAAGGTGCAGAGTAGAGCGGGACAATCCCTTCCCGTGACTGACCATCAGTGCCATGCTTGATGCACCCCAGGATACAGTTGGCCCTCCTGGCTGCCAGGGCACGCTGCTGGCTTATACTCAGCTTAATGTCAATCAAAAGCCCTATACCCCTCTCTGTAGGTCTGCTCTCCAGTGTCTTACACCTGAGAGATTCTTGTTTGCTTGGAAGAGCACATGCTTTGCTTATAGGTACAAACTTAAACTCTGCGGTATATTGTTAACACGGAGGTGTTTGGATGCTTATGCTTATAAAAGCAAAGATGATAGTTCTTTTGAACAAAAGCTGCGTAGTCATTAAATTGTAATAGGATGGATCTTACAAATGGAGAGATTCATTCTAAACATGCCTGGAACTCCTGAGAAGCTTTAGGGGAGCAAGCCCTGAATTCATGGAAGAACCTGATACTATTTTAGTAAAGGTGGTGCCTTTTAGGAGAATTTTATCTTTGAGAATTCTATATGGACAATTTCCACAATATGCAGATGTCAGAACTAGGCCTTATATCATAAGCAGATTGCTAGTTTTATAGCTGTATATTATAGGTATGTCCAGGAGAAAGTAAACTTCAGTTTAACCTGAGTACTTTCCTAATATGAAAGTAATTTTAAGTCAAATTGAAGGTCACACCAAGCTCAAAGAGAATTTTTAGGGTAAGTGAATCTCACAGTCTGCACTGCAGTTTCTGGCTTTAACTTATTCAAATAACCCTATCATGTCTGGGCCGATCAACCAAGATGATTCTTGCATTTCAAAGGATTTCACTATAGTATCTTTTTCTTCAGTCACGTTATGTGAGTGCTGTAACTTCTTGAAAACTCATACACACCATATCTGCAAGTACCAGATCAATATTTTTCCGTTTTGGCTTAGACTTCGCTTTGTTGTAGAGAAGCAATCCATCTTGTGTGGGAGAGCGTGTTAGTGAATGCTAGGCTATTTTTCTTCTCTTGTAATGACCCTGTAGCATACTGAAAAACTTAACACTCCTTAAATTATCTCAGTCCTTTTATCACTAACAGAAGTTTTAAAAGCATGAGAAACATCTCTAAACAGAAAATGTTAGGAGTATTGTAGTCACCCAGAAACCAGGTGGCTAGTGAATACCTCTCAGAAATGATTCTGGAAAGGCTATTATACAGCATTTTTTAGCATATTTGTAGGAAAAAAAAAAAGAAAAATTTTCTGGTTTTTATTCATATAGACTATCTTCAGGGAACTGTGACAGCAAGTGGAACTCTGCTAATTCCCTGAATGACTGTCCCTCCAGTGTCTTATGTTATGTAGACTTCAGTACTTTGCTTACTCTTACTCTCTTCTCAACTGATGTAACACCTTTATTTTTTTTTCTTTTCCTCAGAGTGGAAAGCCCCACAAACATCGGAAGGATCGCCTGCAGGATCTAATTGATATAGGTTATGGTTATGATGAAACAGACCCTTTCATTGATAATTCTGAAGCAGTAAGTAAACCTCATTAAAGTAGCAATGAGAAATAAGTTAATTCTTTATTTTTTGATAAAGAGGAAAAAAAAAGGTGAGGGCAAATACTTTGTGCCCATGTATAACCAGTGTAAATCCAAAGGGCCTGTTACTTTGGACATCTACAAAGTTTTTGGAACAAACTACATTTTTGTAGTTTGTTCAGAGAGACTCTCAGCAGAGAGATTCAGATGTCATTATGCACTCCGAGAATTAAGACAGCCATTACTATACTGCATATTTAATTTTACAGTTTTAGAAATTAAGTTATTTGTATTTGTGCACTTTATTTAGTGTGATCTGAAATTATACTGTCTCTGTTATTTTCTTGTACTAGCTCTCTGGATTATTAGTCTAATACTGGTGTTAGATTTCCAGTATTAGATCAGGAGACTATTCTGCTCTCCAAAACCCATAAGGATAAGGTGGTAATTCTAAACATTCACTGAATGTGTCTGACAAAATTGAGATAAAATAGCTTGCTTGAAATGCAGGGTTTTACAGCTTATTTCATCTGAATGTTTTTCAGAAATGAAAACACATCTCAAATGAGGTAAGAGGAAAAAATGAATTAGGTGCAGGCAGTATCAGGCTATTTGGAAGCTTATAAGAAGGCACTTGAAGGTATCTTACAGGTGATATAGGAAATAATGAAAATGAGGAAGAAGCTTATAAGAACAAGTGGATGATAAAAGCTTTAGGAATCTCCTATAGTTCTTTGTTAGGTGCTAGGAAGGAATATATGTACCGTTCATTCAAGTAAAAACGAACAAAACCAACTAAAAAACACTACCTGACATGCTAGCCAGCCTTCAGTTCCCTCTGCTGAGTGACACTGGAGAAAGCAGCTATGATTGCTGCTGTGAAAAGAAGAGTGCTAGAAGTTTGAGTGGGAGAGATGGTGAAAAGGAATCCTGAGAAAAGAGAAGCATAGAAGTGAAGTGCCTTGGTTAACCTATATTATGCTGAGCCTTGGGTTGAATGGGGTATTACGTCTGGGAAGGTTATAAAACTTAAGAAATCCTGTGAACACTGAGCTGTGAGGCTTCTAGCGTATAGCCGTTGCACTGAATGCTGCTGAGAACAGTATGGGCTACAGAGAAGGCATGCTGCAGAACTGGTACCTGCTTGAGCAAGAGAAGTTCAGCGATTTACCACAGTGGGAAGTAGGCTGAGCTCTTCTTTCCATATTGTTTTGGTGAAGTCAGTTGGAAGGCACATGAGCAAGTTGTGTGGAAAGTAAGTTTACTGTAGATGCTTATCATAGCTTGTATTTATTTGTCCTTTTTCCTAGTCTAGATTGATATTCACAATGTTGACTAAAATTTAAAATTCTTAAAATTTTAAACTCTTACCATATCCCTCAGCTTTTGGTTGTGCTACTGGGACAATATGGAGGCCTAAGACTGTTTGCTTTCCAGTGGTCTGATTCTGATACTCAGATGTTTCACTCTGGCTGAGAAACCAGTCAAGCCTATAGGCTTACTTGGGTTCTCACTCTTGCTGTAGACAACCATTATCACTTCTGATGTCGTATGATATAGGACCTAAGTTGTACCTTGATTTTTTTCTAAAATTCTTGTGACCTATCACAGATCTGATAAGTGGTTTGGATTAACATTCAGTACGTGTACAGGTCTCTGTCAGAGCTGTGTATGAATCTGTCAGGTTTGAGCACTTAGAAGGTGGCACATGATGAGAAAACTGATGTTGTTCTTGTTACCAGCAGCAGATCCATTAGATTTGCAGGAGCATTTGCTTCTGATATCTCTTGTGAGACTCCTGCAAGAACATACAAAAGGCAGTTGTCAGAGGACCAGATGGTTGTGTCATGTGGTAGCTGTGGAAGCTACTGGGGAGAATAGTGTATTCTTTAAAGCTTGCTCTCCTGAACAAATCATTATGCCTAGTGTCTGCATTATAAATTCAGACTAGTGAGAGGCCATCTCTTTTTTTCTGTCTTTCATTCCCATCTCTATCCACAGAAGAAAAAAGTATACCATATACCAGCTGCAGTCTTAAGTTGCTGTTGCAGAGCTTAAGGGTTCTGTAATGTAGGAGTTAAGTTCAAGAAAACCTCTCATTCCGTCTGTCAGATGCAAATGGGAAATGTCCAGAAGGAAAGCCTACGTGTCTGTTTTGCTCATCTTCTGTGTGTCCAGCTATTAAATCACTGTTTACCCTGAGAAATGCACAGCCAGGCCTAGCCTAGGTTTATTTCCTTTTGGAAGACGTACTTTCCTAAACATACAAAACCCTCTAATGTCCAGGACACAAACACTTGAGAATCATATGAGTACCTCTTGAAATGCTCCAGGATTGGAGTCCTGTTGTCTCCCTTTGTATCCTAGGAAAAAATAATTGGAAGCTTCCTTAGAGTTGTAGGCCTTTTTCTTGTCACAGGTGTGAAAGAAAGTCTGAAGTCTTTGGGACTGAAACATATTCTCTCTGTACCATTAGAGAGAGCTTCTTTCTAAAACCAACCGTTGAAGTAATGCTATAAAAGGCTATTGAATAAATGAAACCGGTAAAACTAGACCTGTTTTTAAAAGCAGGCACTTTAAGTGATTTAATTAATTCTGCTTCCTTTGGATCCATTTGCAGTTAAGCAATTTTGTGCACATAACATAGATGCATGTAACAAATTGCGCATGTAACAGTATTTGGTTTCTCCAAGGATCCAGGAATGCAGTCGTTCCTCTGTTTTTTTGAGGGGGAGGGACCAGGATCAAGTGCAGGGAATCTTATAATGACATGATTCTCAGGTAATGGACTTTAATATGGCTGGAGTACAGGCAGCTACAGGGTGTGTATTTCTGGAGGAAGGTTCTTGGAAAGCTCTGATAATAGCGGGCTTTTAAGGGATTTTTCTGGTCAGTGTCCTTAAAGTGCACTGGCACCTGTCCTTACAGAGTAGGATGGGCTTGGGACTAGGTTGCCAGTGCCCCACCTTCTGTGAAAAAGACTGTGTGAGATTCTTACTGCTCTTGCAGATTTGCTTTCATTGTTTACTCTGGAAAGAATCAGTACTTGTCTACTGCATATTTAAGACTTCAGCAGTATGGCGTCATTAAGACCATCAAAGTCTTTGTGGCTACTGAACACAGAAAGGTAAGGGCTCTTGAAGAGCAATTCAGTGGACTGAAACATGAAGCCAGCCAAAGGAAAACATTGGAGGGAAAGTACCTGGGTACATATTACCCTAAGTGACACAGATGATTCTTGCATCACTTACTCTTCAGACTTGTCTCCTCCTATGGGAATAAGTGCATAGTTACAGGTTGCTATTTGCTTTAGATGTATCTAGTATATATGCTGGTTTTTAACCTTGCCATCCTCGTTGGATAATTTTGTTAGCTTTTAAAGCCTGTTTAGAAGTGGCTTTTCCCCTCTGAATGCAATTGCAGACGAGTGGGAAATCTGTGCTTTAGGGTTGAACATTTTGACTGTATTAAGTCAGTACTGAACTCTTCCAGCTAAAACTTACAGTAAGACAATCTTGCAGTTGTTTATAGCTATTCTGCATGAGCTAGACTGGCAAATCCTAATCTTTGCTTAACAGTTGACTTCTGCAGTAGTAACAGTATTTATAAACTGCAAACAAAGCTGTCCCTCCTCACTGTTTCCACTGCTTCAATGTTAAAAATGGGTAAATTGCCCAGGACAACACTCATTGCAGAATGGTGTTCTGTAGGTTTCTGCTTCCCCTATATTCTTGCACAAACACGTGTACACTTGCCTGTGCGCCTGGTTTGGCTGGGCTGCTTGCTTTCTTGATGAGCTCTGAATATTTGATCGGTTGCATGCCTTCATGACTATGTAAGCTTTATATTGATAGAGGTTCCAGGAGATGCTCTCCGAATTTTCTGCTGTCATACAGAACAGGCATCTGAAGTAATACATGGTGTTTAGTGAACAAGTGTGCTCTTATCTCTTACTTGTAGGTAAGAACACCTGCACATCCAAAGCAAAGACTGCTTAGCACCTTCCCCGTTGTTGGGTAGATGAGCACAGAGGGAGAACTGTGCACCTAGAAATCTGTAAGCAGTGTAAGTTGTCTTGAAGCAGCCATACTGACAGGAACTGAGGCAAAACACGAATGCCAAGGGCTGTGGAGGTGTTGACTGGTTAGCATGCAATTCAGTACTTCAGACACCCAAGGCCATATGTCGGTATTTAAACCAGTCTTCTATATTCATGACTTCACAGCAGTCTTCTAAGCGTTGGTATATGAGTCCTCTGCTGCAGCATAGAGGAAACTAATTTACTAGTGTTTTCTCATTCAAGGGAAGTTTTTCCAAAACAGGTACTTCAAATTAGCTGAACAGAAATGAGCTCTTGCTACATCTTGCCTCAAGAGCTCAGACCCTCTTTAAAGGACAGCCTTTTGAGGTTTATGTTGATCTGTAGTAATTCTGAACACACTGGTAAAATAACTGTTACCTATTTGGTTTCCCTGGAAGACTTTCTGTAATTTACGGGCTTAGTCTTTGCAAAAATTCTGTATCATAGTATACAGTTTTCCCTGTTTGCAGGATAAATTTGATTTGCTTCATCTTGTAATCTCTAGGCTTGTTAAAGATGTGGTAGATCTAATATCCTCTTCTCTCCCACCACAGCATCCTCTCAAGAGTTCTGGAGTTGTGATCTAAAACGTCAACCTGATTGTCAGTAGCAGCATCTTGTTCAAGAATCTCAATTAGCTTAGATGCTCTTTCCCAGTGAGAATGGTGTCTACTGGGAGAATGGCAGAACTCATCGTGGTTGTTGTAACTTTTTTTTTTTTGTGGAGTCCTGGGCTAGATGATGTTCTAGGCCCACTTGATGTTGCTCTCCCATCCTTCCTACTTAAAGAAGCCTTTTTATACCTAGCTATGAAAAACATTTTTCTGAAACAAAAATACTGATTCTTAAACAAAATGACCCAAACTATTGATGTGCTAATGCTATAGAGGCTAATACAGGAGAAATGCTACATAGGTTTTATCATTAAACATCCTCTATGTTCGACTGAGAGATAAATTTAGTTTTTCTGTATTTTTCACAGGGGAAAGACGGCTTTTGTAGGCCTCTGTAACAAATCTCATCCTCGCTAAATATATGAGGGTGCATTAAAGTTCTGTTGTCTTTTTTTTAAGAGATTCACTTATTAGCTGTTTCCTTGGCTATGATTTTGTGTTGTTACTGTCCTGTCTTCCTTGTTTACTGTCACTTTGCCCAGTGGCTGGGGAGTAGTGCATAATGTCACCTCTAATAAAAGATATCTTGCATGCTTCCCAAGTGTCTTCAAGGTAGATGGCAGCTGACATGTTGTATGCATTCTAAAGAATACAGGGTAAACTTCTTTACTTTTTACCTCTCCTCCCTACAAGATAAATAAGGATGTAAAGCAGAGTACCAAACAAAGCAGATACTGTTCTGATTAATGCAGTACTATATACAACTGTATACTGTTGTGGTTTAACACCATGAGGGAGCCAAGCATCACACAGCTGCTCTCACTCCACCTTCTCAGCAGAACAGGAAGAGAAACTACAGTGAAAAAAACCTTATGACTTTTGATAAGGACAGGGGGATTGCTCACCATTTGCTGCCAAAAGCAACACAGACTTGACTTGGGGAAGATAAATTTATTGCCAATTAATAGCAGCCTAGAGTAGTGAGAACTAAAAGCAAACTAAAAACACTTACCCTCCATCGACCTTCTGCTTCCTTACTGCCACTGTACTACCCCAAGTGATGCAGGGGAATGGAAATTGCAGCCTGTCCATAACACTTTGTTTCTTCTCCTTCGTGGCCACTTTCTTCACTCTCCGGCATGGGGTCCCTCCCACAGGATGCAGTCCTTCCCAAACTGATCCTACGTGGGTTTTCCACAGGCTGTTCCAATATAGATCTGTACCATTAGACCTACCACAGGTCCCCCATGGGTGGCAGCTCCTCCTAGACCCCCTGCTCCTGCGTGGGCTCCTCTCCACGGGCTGCAGCTCTGGCCCGGGGCCTGCTCCTGCGGGGGCTCTCCATGGGCCTCAGCCTCCTCCAGGCCATATCCAACTGTTCCACTGGGGGCTCCTCCACCCATGGGGGGGCTGCAGCGTGGAGATCTGCTCCATGTGGGACCCATGGGCTGCAGGGGGACAGCCTGCTCCACCAGGGGCCTCTCCACAGGCCGCAGGGGAACTGCTGCTGCCTGCCTGGAGCACCTCCTGCCCTCCTGCTGCACTGACCTTGGGGGCTGCAGGGCTGGTTCTCTCTACATTTTCTTTCCTTTCTCCAACTGTTTCTCTGCAGTATTTTTTTTTTTTTTTTTACCCTCTTTCAGTATACTCTCACAGAGGCACAACCAGTGTTGCTTATTGGCTCAGGTTTGGCCAGTGGCAGGTCCCTTTTGGAGCCTCTGGCACTGGCTCTTAGGTGATATGGGGCCTCTCACAGAGGTCATCCCTGCTATCTATCTTGCCACATAAGCCCAGTACAAAAGTCTCATGCTCATTTTAGGAAGGAATAAATAATTTATTTTTAATCCCGTGTTCTGGCCTGTGTTTCAACCAGATACCTCAGGACTGTTCCATGTACTTCAAGAGCTCAGGGAGACAATTCAGAAACAAAACTCAGCATCTGCTTAGGTACTTGAAAAAACAGACATATCTGGCATTTGTAGTATTGCTTAAATTGGTAATGTTAAGGCCTTTGGAGTAAGAAATAAGAAATAGTATTGCTAATAGGTACAGCACTTTTTTTTTTTGGTCAAACTTGATTTTTTTTTTTGAAAAGCACAAAGTTTCTTTTCATGGTAATTGGAACTCCTGGAGGAGTAGATACTGGTCAAGCATCAACTCATCTTCATTATTAAGCAGTACAAGGAAGTTGAGTGTTTTGGAAAAAAACATACAAACATAGCTATTACTGTAATATAAAGCAGTTTTTAACTTGCCAAAATCATAGGTCTTTGATAAGAGCACTTGTCTGAAGTGTTGTAAGTGGCAAGTCACGTTCATGGTAAATGAATGGGAAAGGAGAGCGTAACTTTTCAATAGTGTTCTAGCAATTCCGAAACATGAAAGCTGGAGGGGTTAAACATTACACTGAAAGTACAGTTAAGTGTTTTTATTACAGCTAAATATGCAGTGTGTGTCAGAGCTCAATCTCAGAAGGAACCACGTTGAACAGATAAAGGTAGTCACATGAGTGGCCATGCATTTTATAACTTAGGCTGAAATATTTTCAAGGCAATAAGACTTTCTTCTTGGGTACTGAAGGTCAATTAGGCTATTAGCCTGACTCTGGTACTTGGTGGAAGAATACCAAAGGTGGTTGGGGGAAGAACAAAATAGGGCAATGTATAATACATTGATACTTGACTCAAGCTAGGCTGACAGATTACAATATACTAACTACTGCTAATAGCTAGGGGTATTCTAGAAGACTATTGTACACTAGGCTATCCTGAGCCTTGTGTTAATCTTTATTTAATAGTCTGTTATGCCTTATTCTGTTGTGCTTTGCCAGCTGTCCTTTGTCCCAGGATTTTAAACAAACAAAAAACTTCTTAACTATACCTTGTGGAAGAGGACCTTTCTTTAGCATTAGAAAGTTCTTCCTGCTTGTTTTTGATATCATCATGGGTTAGAAAAGCAATGGATTGTTCACCCTTAACCTTGTTCAAGATTACATTACATATTCTATTATGTTGTTTTTCTAGAAGATAGTACTGTTTTTGTCTGAAAATATATCATAGGGTCATATGAATCACAGAATGGCTCAGGTTGGAAGGGACTTTAAATATCATCTACTTCCAACCCTCCTGCCATGGGCAGGGATGCCACCCACTAGATCAGGTTGGTCAAGGCCTTGTCCAACCTGGCCTTGAACACCTCCAGGGATGGGGCATCCACAGCTCCTCTGGGCAACCTGTTCCAGTGCCTCACCACCCTCTGAGTGAAGGATTTCCTCCTAACTTCTAGTCTAAATCTCCCCCTCTTTTAGTTTAAAACCATTCCCCCTTGTCCTGTCGTTATCCGACTAAGCAAAAAATTGTTCTCCATCTCCCTGTAAGTATTGAAAAGCTGCAATAAGGTTACCACAGAGCCTTATGTTTAGGCTGAGTGTATCTCTCTCAGCCTTTCTTTATATGAGAAATGCTTAAGCCCTCTGATCAATTTTGTGGCCTTCCTCTGGACCCATTCTAACAGATCTACATCTGTCTTGTGCTGGGGGCCCCGGACCTGGATGCAGTACTCTTGGAATGTCTAAGAAAGATTAGACCACTGGAAAGGGGTTAAACCATTTTCCTTAAGTAATAGGATCAGAGAAGAGCATCCTCTGATTTCATGCACAGAAAAAGCTATTTGAAAGCAAAAGTCTTGAAATGATTTCATCAGAAGATTCAGAAGTTGCAGAAGCTGCATGCTGTTTAACTGAAAATCCTGAAGAAACTTAAAAATGAAGTTTAATCTAGCTGTTGCCAATCATATTCAAATTTTCTCTTCAGTTAGGGCAATAGGAAATGGGTTATGTTGGTGAGATACGAGGTACGTTGTGGTCTGTAGGACCCCCTTTTAGGTAGGTAGGTTGGAAAGAAAATGTAAAATTGTAAGTTATACCTCATTCAGTAGGTTGAGGAAAACTCAAAATTTGATAGAAGTAAATTCTGTCAAGGGTTAAGGAGGGCTGAATATCAAAAACGTCTTTGAAAGTCAGATTAAATCCATAGTCCTCAGCAGAAGCTGTTGAAAACCTCAATTGATAAGCTGCATTTCCACATCTTGCTGACCTTGTTTGCTGCTGGCTGTTATGGAAGTTTGTTCATTTGTATATTAAATGAATTCTGTCTTTGCAGTTGACTTGTTCCTATGGATCTGTGCCATGTAGCATGTTGGTCAT
Organism: Aythya ferina; assembly: GCF_964211825.1. NCBI lineage: Eukaryota > Metazoa > Chordata > Aves > Anseriformes > Anatidae > Aythya > Aythya ferina. The sequence goes on from NC_140296.1 coordinate 163,812,026, forward strand.
ACTAATGATCTGCAGCGATTCATGGCTTTCTCACTTGTGGACTGTCTTTAATCCTTACTTTTATGTTCTCCAGGGCTTCCTTTACTGCTCTGCAGCCAAGTCTTTACTTTGTTCCCCTGCATTTGTTCTTTACTTCTTACAATAATGGTCCCAGCTTTGACTGTGTGCTTTCTCCTCCAAACTTGGCAACTAGTGTATTCTTCTGGTTTGATCCCATATGGCCCCAACCTCACCAATTCAGTTTGTGCCCTGTCAGCTCAAAAGGGAAATGCCTGCTCTGTTAAGTACTGTGGATAATCACTTATTTTCTCTCTCTTTCATCTCCTTGTACTTAATGAAGCTGGTTCTGAGAGCCTGTGGAAAAACATCAGATTTCTCTGAAGTTCTTAACTAGCCTCCACTCTTCAGTTTACTTTGCACCTTCTACTTTTCATGATTCTCCTGGTCTCTTAGATGAATGGCAAGTCCGTAACTAAATCACTTTGCTTTCAGTTTATCCAATTAAGTCTCTTGCTTTTTTGTACTAGTTTCTCATGTGATCTCAGGGTATTCCATAGATTCTGTCATTGCTTTTTGTTTCTCTTTACCTTCCTCTACTGCATGTTAAGTCTTCCATTCCAAGAAGATAAAAGACAATGACTCATTGAAATTTCTAATCACTTACTCAGATCAAATTCACGTATGTCTCCAGTTGAGGCTGTTCTACCCAGCTTGCTTGTTTAAGTGTTTAACTGTTTTCCTTTTCTGGATAACTTTTTTCTTAATGTTTTTGGTAGCCTGGGCTTTTTAGTTCTTAAAGCGTATCTCTATTATTATCTTCAGTATACTTTCGTGTACAGGGGAAATGAACTAACCTGGTAGCTGATTGTGCTTCACACTGTGTGTGTTCCCTTCCTGTAAGTGATCTCAGATCTTCAGTTAAAACTGTGTGTACTTGACCTACTAATTTTTTCAACCTGTTGAATTCTGGCAGGTATTGTGCCTTAACAGGCATGCAGTGGAAGGCCTGCTGGTTCAAGCCTCAAAATAACAAACGCATTGTTGCCTTCTTGAGTATCCTACTTAATTGTTAATCATTTGGCCTTGCTACCAAATGTTTATTGCTTGCAGCTGTAATTCAGAATAGGCCTTTTCCTCTGCCAGAGTGTGTACATCTAAGGTGTGTCATGCTCTTACCCTTTCTTTCAGAAGAAGGACAGAAATTGATTTAGCCATTGCATTGTTATTGTATCTTTTTGGTATTTTATAACTCTTTGTAGGTCCTGAAAATGCTTCCTCTTTATCTTTGCTGGCAGCTTTGTCTCAGGCATTCTCTTCTTATTCTTCTTAACAGACCATAGCTTCCAGAATTGTTTGCTGTTTATTAAGCTCACCCTTTTACCATTTTCAGTATTTGAAAACCAAGTCCAGTAGTTAGAATTTGGAGTAGTTCAGGGCAACTTTGACCTTCAACGTGCTGATAGCGACATTGTCAAGGCAACCTTCCCACAGTTTGCTTGCAAACACCGTTGTGGCTTGCTTTTTTGATACTTAGCATAAAACTTGAATGGATCTATTCATTTTTCAGCTTTTTCAAAACTTTGCTGTTAAAAATATATTTCATAGAGATTGACAGATTTCTTTTTTATAATACCTGGAGGAAAATGTTGTAATCTGAAGATGCTGCGAGTTGAGAAATATAATTAATCCTATCCTCCACTTTACTTAATATTGACTACGTATACTATGTCTTTGACTTCAATATTTTTGATACAACTTTGTAATCCTAACTTGGCTAAGTACTATACAAAGTAGTGCTTAGAAGAGGTTGAAACTTCTTGTGGCTTTAACTGTCTAAACAGAATAAAAATACATTTGACTTTCAACAAAGCAAGTCCTGACATTGTAGTATTTATAGAAGAGGGGATGTCATGTTCAACATTAAAAATTGGAAATAAACTCGAAGATACTGTGGCTATGCTTGTTATGTTAAAAATGCTATCCCTGACAAAAGAAAACTCCAGAACTTTGTACAAGAAACAGGTTTTTGAGCAGGCACTATGGTTAGAGTTGATAAGAAATTTTAAGTGTGTTGGAACAGTCTGTGTGTCAAATGCACTGCAGAGTTCTCATATTAATAAAAATCAGGAAAAGGATGAGCTTTACTGCGGCTTTCAAAGGAAAAAAAAAAAAAGCATGTCTGAGAACTTTTTTATGCTTGTTTTAAGCACCTCTACTGTGTCAGTCTTATTTCCTGGATATAAAATTCGATTTTATAAAATTTTGACATAGGTTAGGCTTCTTCCATTGCAAAATGGTGGTGGTTCAGATTGATGTATTTTCTTGAAAATGTGAGAAATAAGCTCTGGAAATAAGTTCAGAGCTATCTTTTTCAGATAACTTAAAGGTCTGTGAGACAAGCGTGTGAGTATCAGAAGGTATTATTCGTTTGAGCTATACGTTTTCTGATAAAATTGAAGGACATTCAATAAAAGTTATGAAACTACTATTTAAAATCGATAGAGGCATTGTTTTCACAAAACTTGTATTAGACCAGTGATGTCACTGGTATGCCTGTAAGGCTGTAGTAGACAGAGCTAATTAGCAATGTACCTGCCTAGCGTCAGGACAAAAACAACTCGTAAATAGTGAAATTGCTTTGTAGGCAGGTGGTATATCATTGTTCATATAGCTGAGGTGTCACATGGTTTAACCTTTAGTATAACTTAACGTGCTGTCAGAGAAAGAATTTTGGAAAAAAATGTTGAAAGGCATTTTCCTCAGCAGAAGCAGCCTCTGTGCCCATCCTCACTTCCTTCAGAAAGCAGTTTTTCTTAATGCTGAAATCTTTACTTCCAAGAAAAAGGCATTATTTTGGAAGTACAAAGGTGATTTGATGATATTAGAGTTCTAAGCACTAGCCAATAGGTTTTTCATTACACTTCTGTATAATTTTTCATGGATAGGAACTGGTAAGTGAACTGCATGTTCATTTTATTAAGAGATGATGATAAACTCATTTTCTTTTTCCCTGTCTAGTATGATGAATTGGTTCCTGCATCCCTGACAACCAAATATGGAGGGTTTTATATCAACACTGGTACACTGCAGTTCCGCCAGGCATCTGACTCAGAGGATGAAGACTTCGCAGAAGATAAGAAGCATAGGCCACCTAAAGTGAGAGATTTTAATTATGCTTTTTATACAGCACTTAAAACTTAGTGGACACTCAGGAATATTTGATATGCTTAGGGTGTCTCAAATGAAGAGACTGAAAGCAGACTGATACGCAATACTTTTTTATGACAATCTCTCTTTTGTGGATGTTGTATAAACAGTTAGGAAATAACTCCTGACATCCACAGGTTGTTCAGTTGTTGAAGACTGAAGTCTAACTTCTTGTTGAGGCAGGCATGCAAGTTGTGTCTATCCATCTTAAATAAGTGACAGTTGATTCCTAAATTTTATAAGAATTTAATTACATATGATGAAAACGTAAGTTCTCTAACTGCTTTTGTAATTCTGCAGGAAAAAAAAAAAGGATTTGAAATTGTTCCTAATATTCAGCATAACACTTAAAGCAAAGTACCTGTTAAAATAAAATGAGAACATGGGAGTAGCTGTGTTAAAAGTACTTGTACTGTCTTTCACAAACAGCTTACTGTTCTGTGTGCTTAACTTTTTTCATAGCAACCCGTATGGTGCTGTGATTTGGATTTGTAACTAACACAGCATTGATAACACAGCAGCGTTTCAACTGTTGCTGCATAATGCTAGCACTGTTTGAAGATTCTTTTTCCCTACTCTGCCTTCCCGCTCTGCTTCAGCAAGTAAGCTAGGGATGGGCAAGAAGTTTGGAGGGGAAACTGCTGATGTAAATTAGTGAAAAATATATTCCATACAATACTACATTGTATTTTTCAGTGAAATTGGTAGCAAAAGGGCAAGTTCGGTTTTCCCAGGTGGCTGCTGCTCACGCTGGCTGGGTATCAGTCTGCCTATGCCTCCAAGTATTCTTCTTACTGAGAACGCTGAATTCAGTAACTTTTTTTTTAAACTGATGACAGAATTGTCAGTAAATGTAATTGCTGCTGTAAATGCAGGCGTACTGTTTGCCTTTACACACATCAGGATATTTTTCCTGACTCCAAATTGGAAAATGTAAGGAAAATGAAAGTTTTTTTTGCTGTAGAAGTGCTTTAGGATAGAAGAATCATTGTCCTTCGTTTAATCTGTTCTGTAGATAGCAAAGTTAAAAGAAAGCGAAGATCGTGGAATGAAGAAGCGCAAGCGGAAAGATGAAGGGACGGAAAAGGAGAAGAAGCCTCGGAAAATGAAAGTTCCTAAGCAGTTGGGGTAGGTTCCTTTCTTCAGATGAACTCCAGAATTGCGTATTAAGTTTGGTTTTGAGATTGCATGTGGTAGCAAGTTTATCATCGCTGTTCAGGATACTGTAATGTTAAGCTGTATTTAGTAGCTAACAGGTTTTGATTTTGAATTTTTTCTTTCTTAAGTAAATCCTATGAACTAACTTTCTTCTCCCCTAAAATTCTGAATGAAGAGTTAAACAAGGAAAGATGAATTATGGAAAACATGGAAATGTTGATTCTATGAATAACATTATCCATCATTGTCCTACCCACAGTTTTCTGACAGTAAGAATTGCATCTATCTTCTCCGCCTTCTAACGAAAATTAATTTCTTATCCCTAGGTTTTTATTCTGGGAAACTGTAAACATACCTTGATTATTCTATGTGTTTCTTAACACAGGAAAACACTCAAAGGTATTCTGAGGTTAGCATGGAAGGATTAAGATGATGGGTTTTTAACTGGCTTCTGAAAAATTGTCCTTGAGTGAAAGTTGTCTTATTACGAATATTCAAGTTGGTATCGAAAATTTGTTGATAGCATTTTTTATTAAGGTGTTGAACTGGGGGGAGATGTTCAGTTGAGTAGCATATGAATGTTGACCCTGCATGTCAAAATTCTTAGCGGTGAAGAGAATTACTTTAACATATGCAGTGTGTCTAAACTTAAAGCAACCTGCCACTTGCTCTTCAGTTAGAGAGGCAAGTTCTAAGTGTTTTAGTGTACCCGTAAGTTTAACAACTGTGCCAACTTCTCCACAATTGAAGTCTTGCATACATTAAGGTAAATCTCATTTACTCTAAACTTAGTGTGCCCACAAAAAAAAATCTGTTGAACATGACATCACATGACAAGCAAGGGTTTGAGATGATTGGTACAAGAGTCTGAAGATGGACACACAAAGTACTTGTTTCCTGTTGCTAACTTTTTAATTGTACTAAACTCCCAAATTTTTCAAGGCTATGTGACCTTTAACAGTCACATGCATTCTAATGAAATATTTTTTTCCTCTACAGAGTAATGGCCTTAAATTCACACAAGTCTGAAAAGAAGAAAAAGAAATTTTATAAAGACTCACTCTCTCTGGCTGCCATGATCCGTAAATTTCAAAAGGAGAAGGAAGCCATGAGGAAGAAGGAATCTAGTCCAAAACCTCCAGTGACTATTGCAACCTCTACCCCTAGTAAAATTCCTTCTTCCTCTCTCAGTGCAGGAAATGATATCTCTGACTTGAATCTTAGGATCAACGATCCTGTCCTCTCCATTTTTGGTAGCACAAATGAACGTGAGCTCCTGCAAGAAGCTGAAAGTGCCCTGGAGATGTTGGGAGACATTGACTTTGACAAGTTGCTTGATGGCACTTCTGATGGCAGCCCAGTATCTGAGCTGTCAGGAGAAAATGGAAATGTCACTCAGGCAACCTACACCTCTCAGGTCATGACACCCAAGCAGGTGCCTGCCCTCCCAGAAGGTCTGCCTATGCTACTTGAAAAGCGCATTGGAGACCTTCGAACAGTAAGTATGAACTCAATGATGAGGGAATGCATTGAAGGATCTGAGATAATGAGGAAGAATTACTAGGGTCTGAGTTACCATCATTGAATTGCTGGTTGAAATGCTAAAAAAAAATGTAGAATTGATATTAATGTCAGTCTTAATGGTTGTATTTATACTCCTGAAAATGGGCATAGATGATGCAGGTCAATTGTTGAAGCAGTGTTTATTTCAGAGGAGACGTGGTTTTCTCCTATATCTTGCATGTACAAGAACTTGTGATGTTTTTTCCAGAATGGGAATATCAGTGTTATTTTAAATCGAATTATTAGTCAGTAAAATGAATTTGTGCTTCCTCAATTAGTTTGAAAAAACCCAAAATACTATTGCAGCTTGTGATCTAATGTCAGTCTGGAATTCTGCCTTTATAACACAAAATGATGTTAACTTGACAGTTCAAAAGGAGAAAAATAATATATTCTTTTGGAAGGTTGGAATGGAGCCCAAACTTCTCAAATACTAATAAAAAGTATTAAATTCCCAGCTTACAAACATTCCTACAGCTTATTGAAAGGGGTCAGAGCTGATAAGGTATTATATGCTCCTTGTTTCAGTTGTGGATGTTATCTTAAGTTGAGAATAAATTTGTTGTTTGATTGTTCAGATTCTGATTTTATCTATTAAGCTTTTCCTTACTCAGAATAAGTTTTGAAGTAGTAGTTGAACTTTTTTTTTCCATTAAAATAGTTAAACAGTAGCAGAGCTTGCTTTGCTACCACTTAATGATAACCATAATGCTTATCTTAGGTGTATGCAAATGTTTTGTAGTGTTGTTAGATGTTTTAAAATGTACTTGTCTAAATATAGACAAGGATTAGTATTCTCTGAAATCAGATGATTTTGCCTACCTTTTGAATTTTCAGATTCTTTACTGTGAATGAGCAATAGCTTTCTAGCAAAACAGCAGTAGAATTGGATTAGACCAAGAACAAGGAAGTGTTTGTTAGTGGCCTTCCCAAAGTTCATGCTGCTTCAGTGCTTTTTAAAATAAATAAAAAACCCATGCAGTTGGAAAAAAAAAAAAAAAAAGCTTTAATTCAGTGGTTCTTGGAAAACCTAACTCTACAGTCTTATACTTTTGAGCATGTTTTCTGAAAGTTTAGCCCTTGGTGAGCAGAGCAAGTCTACACATAGATTTGGGGAAGAACTAGACTGTAATGACTTAAGGGTTGCAACTTCCTTATCAAATTGCCATCAACAGACGTTACCGGTGAGGGAGAAAATCTTTTTAGAAAGGAGAAAAAAGAAAAATGGCTCCTGTACAGTTTTTTCCAGACACTTATCAGGCTCATACTTTTAGTGCTCTTTAATGCAAAGAAAATTAAGAATCTGTAGACTAAAGTCAGTTCCATGAATGAAGTTGTTAGGTATCTAGATAAGATTAAAAGTAAATAAATAAATTAGAAAGCCACTGATTGTATATAATGAACACTTCCTGACCTGCTCTTGTAGATTAATGTCTTCTGGTCCCCTCAGTGTGCAATTCTGAACTACAGACAACATTGCACACAAGGAGGGAAGTAGTGGATATGCTACTTTCTATTGTGATGGTAGCTGTCAAAATAATCTGTCTGTGGAACAACAACAAAAAAAAATGATAGCAATGTGTTTCTTGAGTCTGGTGTAGTTTGCTTCAAAGACCAGCAACACCGTTTAGTATAATAGCTTAATGATGAAATTAGCTTTAAGATCTCCCTGGGAGAGAAATGTCAAAGCATCTTTCCTTCCACTTTTATATAAACCATAAGGTAATAATCCTTGTTTTAATTATCCTTAAAGACACTGGATTTAATACTTTCAAACTTGTCTTTTTGGTATCTTTATCACTTGTAAACATCTATAACCTTTCTTATTTTTTTAGCAGAGCAAATCCTTCAGTAATCTTAAAACAGATAGTACCATCCCCTCAGCAGCTGACTGTACAGTAGAAAGTAGTGAGCGGAGTGCAGTACTTACAGGAACTAAAAAAAACTCTGGTATATGTTCATGACTGAGATGGTAAAGCATTCAAGACGTTTGGTTACCTTACAGTTTCTGGATGGAGTAACAGACCCCTGTTTCCCTATGCAGTATAGAGTTTACATTCCTAGAAAATACTTAAATGACCCATGTATGTTTGAAATTAACAGAGAATAAGAAGAGTAAGTATTTAATAGTAATAAAGGAATGTGGTCAAGTTAATGCTTGAATTTGTAGTTTTTTAGCTATGTTGTTACAAGTTGATAACAAAATTTTTAAAGACCAGATTAAAGAGCCTTTTTAATTTGAATATTCTGTCACATAGCATGTTGACTGCCTCTAATGTTTGTCAGTTGATATGATAATACCACACTTGCATACATTTTTGCATGAATATCCTTTTCAAGCCCTTCAAATACACTCTCATCCCAGTGCTAGAATATCTTAAGACAACAAGCTTCTCAGTGTTCGTTCTTTTGACTTTCATAAATCTGCAGAGTAAAGTGACACTGGAGAGGAGATTTTACTGATTTTTGTTGAATTGTTGAGCAGTGCAGGGAATTGACTTGGCTTTTTCACATGAGCTGTCATGGTTTGTGGAAAATATAAGTGATAGGAGCAAAGACAGTGATTCTGCATGGGCATTCCTGAGAGACCAGGGAAATCTTCAAAAAAAAAAAGTATGTGTAGGAATAATCTTGTTTTTTTTTTTTTTTTTTTTTTTTAATTTCGTGAGTCAGGAAAAGACCAGAGAGGAATACAAAAGAGTTAGTGGAACAGAGGTTTTCCAGTTTTCACTCCTAGTCTAAAGATAGAGAGTATGCTGGACAGCACCAGAATAGAGGGATGATGCAAGGGAATTGTGTAGAAATTGCAGGGTTGAGATGGATCTAAGAAAGCTGGAAAGCTGTAACTGGGCAAGGCACATTACAGACAAACAAAGGAAGAGAGTAGGAAAGTGTTGATGAGTCATACAGGCAAGAGCATCAAGCAATGCTCCTCCTTTTAAAGTCATCAGTGATCATGATGTTGCTGGCTCTAAGCTAATAGAACAGCTCTTCTGTTTTTTTCTCTCCATGGTTATTGAAAAGACTAGTATGTTAACATCAGTGATCCAGGCAGTTTCTAAATAGAATGATTGCTTGCACTGGAGCAAGGAGTATTTATTTGAATATAATAGTAATTCTCATCTCTTTTCTAAATAGCTGAGTGTGGTAAGATTTTTTCCAAGTTTAAAAACAGAAAACAAGAAAATTATATAGCTGTTAAAGTAAAGATACAAATGCTTTGGGGATAAAATGAGCTCTGTGAACCTTTTGTTCTTTATTGCTGTATTTTCAGGCCGCCAAGATGTTTGATGAAGAAGGCAGGAAGAAGTTTTTCACACAAGATATGAATAATATTCTGCTGGAGTAAGTGCTTATCTGTACAACCTTCCCTTTTTGGAAATGGGGTGAAAGGAAAAGTACAGAAGAGGAAGTATTAATGAGGTTGTTCCAACAAAGCCATTAAAAGTCAATGAAGGTAGATCAGTCTAAGCTAGTTACTAGCTAAAGAGACTTATATATGAATACAACTCCTGTCATGACTATCTGTCTGTCTTTATCCACTGTAAAGTGTTTTGTAGTGCCCTATGTCCTTGACTTCATGTGTAAAATACAACAAAATTGCCATTTTTTCTTCCTGTCCCACATCTTCATAAATCAAAACATCTTCAGTTTTCATAAAGAAAAATGCTGACTATTCTTACTCTGTAATCCTTCAACTAAACGTTTAATATAGAGGGTTCTATGCTCTTAATACTAAGGAACAAAAAAGTAACCTCTAGAAGACAAGCAGCCAAAATTTTATCAAGATTGATGTGCGATGGTGGGAGTAAATACAATTTGTAAACACAGTATTCAACATTGCCAGGGAAGTATGTATCTGAAAGTCTTTTTCGAGTGGTTTCTTGCCATTAAGACTTCCTCCTTTGCTCAAAATTTAGTTTAACATACCTAAAAATGTGTCCCAAGCTGCTATTTCTGGTATGCATAGCTAAAATCTGTTATGCATACAAAGCTTCCTTAGGTTTTTGTTCAGTTGTCATCTTCATCTTGGAGTACCTCACTGGTTGGCTGTCTCTTGTTTGTTTGTCAGTATTGAGCTACAGTTACAGGAGATAAATCCTGCCATCCGCAATGGAGTGTACTCTCACCTTGAGGCTTTTGTGCCATGCAATAAGGACACACTGATAAAGCGTCTGAAGAAGTTACACCTCAATGTCCAGGTAATGGGGGGGAGAGTAGCTCCAGTGTGAGTCAGTTATGTATCAGTAAGGAAAGAATGCAGAAGAGAAGAGCAACAGCCCCCACTGTCTGTAGTGAAGCAAAAGATTTTGGAGCATTTGCTAGATCAGCATAAATGCTTTTTTTCCTGTGTGAGTGCTCTTGTCACTACTTAAAGAACAAATATTTTAAGTATTTCAGACCTTTTTATTTGAGAATGAAATGCTTTCATCTTGAAAGCTGGATAGAGGGTAGATATCAAAGTAACAGAAGTAGAAAGCCACAATCATGGTTATGACAAGTTGTAATTGCTATTGCATTTATTTTTGTGCCAAGAAAAAAAAGGTGGATTGATAATTGCCTATATTATTTGTGCAAATATACTGCTTTTGTGACCAAGTCTTACAAGTCCTTTATCAAGTCCTTTATATCTCATTTGCAGTTGCTTTTTCCTTAAAGAATGTGTGTTTCTCTCGGATAAAAAAAAAAAAAAGGTATCCGTGATTTGAAGTATCCTGACCTGGTTCTTTAGATGAGAATCAGGACTAAATCTTGCAGAGGATCTGATGATCATGTATGCAGAGAACTCAACCTGCTTAGAGGGAATAAGGTTTCATATGCTATTTCTAAATTAAGCATTAAGGTATAACCACACATAGCATCCTAGTTCTTCTCAGGAAACAGTTATGATTAAGAATGTGAAGTTAGAATATGTGGGAAGATAATTTAACACATGTAGGGAAGTATATAGTACGATATCACTTTAATGTTTGGAGTTCTTAATATTTGGAGATGATACTATAAATGGTCCTTACTTTTGAGGTATGTAAATTACATTTAATAATAATAATCTATGCACAGACAATAATAATGATCCAATACATAGATTTTCATCATTACCAAGATGTTTTTATACCACAGGTTTTTGGAAACTTGATTCATCAGATACTTATTTACAAGTGTTGAAATGATCATCAGTCAAGTCATCTTGCTTTTTACCTCAAGTTTTCTTCCCTATTTTTATTAGAAAGGATTATTTAATGAGGTTGTGTCATAATGTTTTGGGATATTTGTGGCTTGTTTCCTTGTGCCTATCTTTCATCATTTCTGGTCTCAAGATTTCATTAGTTGTACGAGAGATTTCAAGTATATGCATTTTCTATAACGCTATTGCACCTCACAGGATTCAAGTATCACGTGGGCAAGTACAGCTGCAGTCAATAGCTAGTACTGGAAATACTGCCTGTTGGGAGTGAGGGGAAAATTTCTGTGAAACTTTCTGAGAAGACCTTTACATTACATCTAGTAGGACTACTTCAGTGTTTCTTTTTTTCACAGGATGACCGCTTGAGAGAACCACTGCAGAAGTTGAAACTGGCTGTCAGTAATGTCATGCCTGAACAGTTATGCAAATATCAAGAGGATTGTCAGGCCCGCAATCAAGCTAAGAATGCCAAGTGGGTATTTCTGGAGTCTGTACATTTCCATTCTAGAGCTTACCTGGAAGCTTGTCTCAATGTTATTCATTCTCTGAGTTCTGCCAAGTACTCAGCTCCAGTTTACAGGTGCCTGTAAGCTGAGTTGTGCAAAGTAGCTGGTATTATCTAAGTGATGTTATCACCGGACTTCAGAAAAAAAATCCCATTAACTGAATGAAATAGATCTTGAGGGAAAGAAATTGTAAACTGTGAGAAGGATACCAGAGATACTCAATGTGATGGATTAGTGGAGGGGAAGTAGGAGGATGGTGTGTCCAAGTTCGTGATTATCTTTTGTTCCTTTATATTGCAGTTGTTTCCATAAGAGTTAGCTGACTTTAGACTTGGAGAAGCATTAGTAGATAGATCAGCATCCTTGACAACATCCATACAGTGTGTCCTTTTCACTTGTACTTGTCTTTGAGGACTGTGAAGCAGTGAGGAGGGGAAGATGAGCTGTTTACCCTTTCAGGAAGGGTATAATGAGAATCTGAAGACAGGTCTTTTTTTTTTTTGTTTACTGACATTTAACACAACACTCCTAATTAAATGTTTTGTCTGTAGTACAACTATAAAGTAAACAATTGTTCTAAATATAGGTCGCAAGCAGAAGATGAACGAGAGAAAAATGGATCAGAGGAAGATGATGATGAGAAACCTGGAAAGAGGGTTGTGGGGCCCAGAAAGAAGTTTCATTGGGATGACACAGTGAGGTGAGACAAAACTACCTTTGTCATCAAAGTTTTTCACTGACTTCATACAGGTGTGTGTGTGTGTTTTACAACATGATGGTGTTAAATAATTGTTCTTGGAAGAGCGTCATAGATTCTTATATGAAATGCTGAATTCTCTGTTTCCTTAGAGTAGATTTTACTGCAAAATGGGATTATCTAGATTTCAGCAATTTTAAGCGGGGTTTTAAGCAGCCAGAGCCCTTTAACTTAGAACTTGCATGGGAAATTACTAATTTAGTTTTAGAACAAATAAAAATATTGAAAGGGGCTGGTGGGCTTCTCACATTGAATTTTTTTCATCCATAGTATGTTGTATGTTGAGACAGAGGGAAGTAATCTTCATGGAATATTGTATATATAATGGAATAAATATTTGTATGTATAAAATAGTACAACTAGGGCTGACCTGAAGGGAGCCATACTTAAAGATGAGATTTAAATTTGTTTTTTTCATTCACACGGCTTAGGAGGGTCAATGTTACTTAATTGTGTGCACTTTTATATCTTTTAAGGACAGTAAAATACAGCATCCTTGTCAGAAAGAATATTCCGTTGAAATAATTCAGTGTAGCGTGGATTTCACTTGCTTTCATATCACAGACATTTCCCATCTTAAACGAGGTCAAGGTAATAGTGAGCAAAGTGAAAGAAGATGTTTCAGTTATGAGGCAATGACAAAGATGTAAAACTAATTAAAAACGATGGGGAGGTGGGAAGGCTGAAAAGAGATAAGCCATGTAGTCTGTTGGAAACAGCAGCAGATCATACAGTGGTAAAGTTTATTTGGGGGAAAAAAGATTGGAGTTGAACTCTTTCTACAACTGCAAGTGGACAGCAGCTATACAGCATCAGTGCTTCCATGTCTCAGTCTTTTCACTAAGCTTTTGAAAAGGTGGTTTCTTTCAGTATATCTATCGTGTTTCTTTTTGCAGGTCTCTGTTGTGTAATCTTGTTAAGATCAAGCTGGGATGCTATGAGCTAGAGCCAAATAGAAGTCAGTCTGCTGAAGATTACCTCAAAACCTTTATGGAAACAGAAGTGAAACCACTTTGGCCTAAAGGCTGGATGCAGGCAAGGTAAGATACCTATTTTTTATATTTATTCCTTTTGGTGTTAAACTGTTTCTTGAGCTTTATTTATTGAGATAGGTTTGACTCAACAGTATACTTTAATGTTGTTTAAAACTTTAAAATGTCAGTGGAAATAGAATATTTAAAAAAAAAAAAAAAAAAGAATGAAAGTTTTTAATAAATTAGATTTGTCATCTTTGCAAGCCCAAGAGCTGAAAAGATGCTCTTCCTTGGAGATCTATTGCTTTTATCGTCTATTGGATAGTTAATTTGCTGAAGTTTATAACATAGTCCATGATGCTTCCTTGGAGGGAAATACTGAGAGGGAGAAAAAGGTAACTGGAGAGTTTTTCCTGTGATGTAAAATGATAAAGCCATGTTGCCAGTATGCTTTTAGTAGTCTGATAATGCAGTGTGATGTAGACTTCAGAATTATGAGTGGGAACTTCGAGGCTAGATTTTAAAAAAACATTTAAGATGTTATGCTCTTATTTTGTGCATGTATTTATGTGCATGTATTGATGCTACAGTTCAAAATAAATCAGCTTATTGATGAAAACTAATACTTGATCTATAATGACTTGTTAAGAGAACAACCGTGCAAAGGGGGAAAAATAAAGTGGGAGCAATAGTAATCAAGCAACAGAACTGTTGGCCTCAAAGCCCAAGTGTCAACCATCTCCTTATAGTGTGTTAAACTCGATGGTTAGAACTGGAACATAAACCATCGTTCCTTTCAGCAGTTCTGCCAGAAAGGTGGATGTTCTCATTTGTTAGTGAAAGCAAAAGAACTTTTTGTTTGAAGACCTCACAGCATCAGTACTGGGCTCGCTTCTGACAGGTTCAAAATACAATGTGATATAAATATATCTATATAATAATAAATAAATAAATATAAAAAAGCGGAAGGTAAAACCTCTCCTCACCCACTAAGGGAGGGGTTTTACCTTCTACTTAGATCCAAGCTACTTCCACAGTATGGCTGAGTTTGGAATGGACTGCTGGAGCTATTCTGGTCCAACTCAGCTGCTCAAACAGAACCAGCTGGAGCCCAGGACCACCATGTTCAGGTGGCTTTTGCACAACTGTCCTAAGCAACCTGCTTTCTGTCTAAAAGCCTGTTTCAAGCAGTAGTAAGCAACTTTGAAACAGGCAATGACCAGAATAAAATGAATTGGTCAAAAAGAAAAGTTTGTCAGAAGATGTGATGTAAGAAACAGAATTCTGGCTACAATGTGTACTAAGTAAATAATTTTCAATGAATTGTGTATGTAGGAAATAAATCTGTTTTTAAATCCTTTTTCTGTGAGGCAATAGTAAAAGTATTTTTCTTTGCACACAGAGGCTATATCAGTAATTGGGGGAAATGATGTTACAACATGGTATTGTAAACAAATTTCTACAGAAATGGTTCTAGATCTTCTGACTGGGGGAGTACTCTGCCTTGCTCTCTATTCAGGAAGTGACCTGTCAGAACTTGTAGGTAGCTGTGCATGGAAAAAGGAAAAGCAAATATTTCCTGTTGTCTCAGTGATAACTCCTAATATAAAATGTATTGTTCATATGCTGGATTCCCATTTATTTTGGGGGGGATGCTAAGGTAGAGATCATGATGAAGGCTTATATTTTTTAACCTTTGTATATGGCCTTGTGTAAGAAGAAACTGTGAAATGGAGAAAAAAATCAGTAGGTCATTTTTAACGTGAAATGCTGGTGTATTTCGTAGGGAATGCTTACAAATCAGAGTAGGCCTATAGTACTAGAACTTTGTGAGCTCAGACCAGAGGAAAATTTTCTTGCCTTTCCAAAGTTAATGTATTACGTTCCGCATTCTTTATTGTAGAAGCATGAGGTATAGATATGCCTGAACTGCACCAAGTTCATTTCTTTATGTGTATCACAACTGTAGTGTAGCTCTGTCACATTACTTTTCTGTGTATAATTTCCATACTCAGCCTCCTAAGATTCTCTTACTGATATTCATGGATTTAAATAAATTCTTTTTTATCCTTAAGAATTTCAAAGCCTTTTTAGATAACATAACCCATTTATAAGTGGGCTGTGTATTTATTCCACATCTGTTTTTAAAAATGCCTGCGATATAAATGTGTATGTTTAAAAGAAGTGAAAAGAACAGAAAGGTTTTTTCTAAGAGTTTCTCTTTTCTTTTGAGATGGTCTTGCAAGTGGGCTTGCAGCAAACAGCACTTTGAAATCATGTCACAGAGGCAATCTCATCCTGACCTCTTTCATCAGCTGTTACAGCTTAAATACACGTATGCAGTGGAGTGATTGTTTTCTAAGCGTGTTCTTGCTGCCTTTCTTTGTACTGTATCTTTGACTTCTGTTCCTGTGGCAGTTACGCTTTGTCTTAAACGTTTAAGGATAATGTCACAAATTACTGGTGTCTAGAATGCCCCCAAAATGAAAAAGATCAAGGAGTAGACAAAGCACCAGGCAGAAGGCATGGAGGAAAATATTTTGGCAAAGCCAGATAGGCCAGAAAGTGGCACATGACACTTGTAATGAGGAAAGTTCCTTCTGTTTTCTGATGTTTTTCATAGGCGTTCAGTAGTCTTTGACGGGGAGCAGTGTAATACAGATATGAGGTTTGTAGATACCTGGATTTTTTTCAGAATTGTTGCAGCTCTCCAGGATGTGTTTTCAGTGGTGAAAAGCTCTTGTTTAGACAGCTGTTCATGATGTGATCAACATGATGGCAGTGATGTAG
This sequence comes from Aythya ferina, assembly GCF_964211825.1. Lineage (NCBI taxonomy): Eukaryota > Metazoa > Chordata > Aves > Anseriformes > Anatidae > Aythya > Aythya ferina. Next base: position 163,828,166 of record NC_140296.1, read on the forward strand.
AGAAATCTTGTCTATTTTAGTTTGTCTACCTGGAAGCAGCAAAGGGGGAGTGAGTTTTCATTAACTGTCCGTTTATAGCTGCATTTGGATAGCAAGCTGTAGTATAGATTCAGGTCAGGAATTGTTCTCACTTCCCAGAGCAGGAGTTGCTAACATTATTGCGGCAACTCCTGCCATTTGTGGAGCTGTATTGCTGGCTCTGTAGAAAAGTACGTGTGTAAATGCAGTGTAAAGTCGCAGAAATGGTACTCAGTGGCCTATACAAAATACCGAAGACAACTAGACACAAGCTTGTTTCCTGTGTTCTAACTTTACTATAGTAAGCTTAAAAAAAAAAAAAATCTGCAAAACCCAAACCTGTGTTCCTGTGTTCAACATGTAAACATGTATGTAGAGGAGCTTAAAAAAAAAAAAACTTAATTTGCAATTTGAAATATCTTTTAGCCCTTGAGGACAGAGAATTCAAAATGTTGTTATTCTGTCCTGCTGGAGGAGGTGATACTGTATTATGTAAACTTCTTGGCCATTGATACACACATTTTGTATGCATACTTAACTGTTTTTTTACATAGCATTCTTCTGTTTATGCCTGTAACTCCACCATGGTAGCAATACAGACAAACTACTTGCTGGCTACTTTGGGGACAGATAATCAAGGGATTCTTCTAAAAATTCAAGAGTACCCTTGTATGAGGAGGTCATATGTTGACTGTCCCTGTAGAATCGCCTTACGTTTCTTTTCTCACCACTCTTCCAGGATGCTTTTTAAAGAAAGTCGGAGTGTTCACAATCACCTCACTGCTGCTCCGTGAGTATAGTATTGACAACTTACTAATATCTGTAGTTCATAGTATCTCTTCCCATCTTCATGTAATTTCTTTTTGGACAGAGGGGAGAGAAGGGAGATACTTTGGGATTTGTTTGAAGACATTTGTTTTAAGACTATTATAGATATTGTCAGTTTAGATAAAGCTCTGTTAAGATAAACTCCTAGGATTCTGAGAGGCTGAAACACCTTCATACTCTAAAGCTTCTCTAAATTTAGAAAGTACAAAACAAATACCTTAACCTGATACACATCAGGTTATATCAGCAATTCAGTGAATTTTGCATGATACATGACAACAATGGATTAACCATGTGCTTGCCCCCCGCTTTATTTTAAGAGTCTTTATTTTTTTCTATTTCAAGAATGCTTTTTTTATAAAAGCTGTACCACAGTGGTCATCTTTCTAGTTTACTGGGATATAATCAGGGTGACAGTTGAAAATTAAAATTACTTGTTCTTCGTCTTCTGATGCACATTTATCTCCTCTGCTTTCTTCTGATTTAGGGCAAAGAAGAAGGTGATTCTGGCACCTAAACCCAAAGTGAAGGTAAATGTCTGACTTCTATATGGCCATTTGATACAAACAGTTTCTTGCCTCAGTTCCAGGAAAAAAATATCTATCAGAAGGGTTAGCTAGTAAATGCTAATTTAAGGAAAATGCTGTAAGAGCTTATTGGTTTAAAGCACGGATTACCAAGCTAAGTAATACAAGAGACTTCTCTGTATAGCTTTGTGATATTAAGCTTACATAGCTTTTTGAAAATTGACTATGAAGAAGGAAATAGTTCCATCAAAGTTCCCTTTTTTAATATGTGGTTTGTTTGCTTTTGGCTTGTGTTAAATTCGGCAACACTGGAAAAATGTATGGTTGGGAGGATAGCATAGATTGATAGAGGTTTTCATTAGACATGATGAGGTGTTGTCTTAGCCTAGGAGCAATTTTTACTTAATGATCAGATTAACTATCCTGTTCTTCACAGCAGAGATTGTTCTTAACTGTGGGGGGCACTTTTGTATGTGGACCAACAGCACTAGACTTTAAAATACAAACATTGGAATAGCACACAAGTATCTGACGTCTAGATATCTATATCTTAATATAAAAAATTTCAGGTCTTGGTTCCACTGAATGTACAGAATAATAGTATTAAATGAAAGAGGACTTTGTATCTATTCCAGAAAGGCTATTAAACTTGTCTTTTCTTATCTCTTCATTCTCAGGACTCCAGTCCAAAGAAAGAACAGAAAACGTGTACGTCTTCAGTCAATTCAACTTGTGCTACTACACTGAGTACCAGCGCACCTGTCTGCACCCCAGCCAGCTCTAGCTGCACGCCAGCTCCAGAGACTATCTGCTTGGACGACTCACTGGATGAAGACCTCTCTTTCCACCCACCATCACTGGACTCCATTTCTGATGCTCTGGCAGTTATCAATAATGGTGCCAAGGGATCGCCTCTTGGATCCACCATAGAGACACCAACATCCAGACCTCGCCCTGGGCTGAGGGAAGAGAAACTGGCAAGCATTATGAGCAAGTTGCCCCTGGCAACTTCAAAGAAAGTAGAGCCCACTCAAGCACCCCATTCATCAAGTCTTATTGCTGGTCACACGGGGCCAGTACCAAAGAAACCCCAGGACATAGTTCACACTGGTATCTCTTCAGGCCTTATTGCTGGATCTTCAATTCAAAATCCTAAGGTTTCCTTAGAGCCTTTGCCAGCCAAGCTACTTCAGCAAGGACTACAGAGGTCAAGTCAGATCCAAGCTGCTTCTTCCTCTTCACAGACCCATGTTTCTTCCTCTAAGACCCAAGCAGCTATTTCCACCTCCTCTCAAAGACCCAAGGATGCTAGTATCTTGGTATCATCTTCTGAGATTCAAGGAGGTTCTTCCTCAGCATCACAAATGACAAAGGTGCACCAGCATTCAGCTGTACAGCAGAAATATGTGTCTCCTTTACAAGCAACTATTAGTAAATCACAGACCAATCCAGTGGTGAAATTGAGCAGTAATCCCAAACTGACGTGCTCATCACCAGTCATCAAGGCTCAAGAGAAGTCTGTAGTATATCGCCTGCCTTTGTCTAACCCCTCATCTGGAAGTGGCTCTCAAGTATCTCACCCACTGGTTTCTCGGACAACATCCAGCACCTCTACCTCTAGTAACTATTTAGCCAAGGCTATGGTGTCACAGGTTTCTTCCCAGGGTTTCAAGCCTCCCTTCTCCATGGCTGCCTCTCCTAAACCTGCTGCCTCTCCCAAGCCCACTGCATCTAAGCCCTCTGTGACACCCAAGCCCAATGCATCGCCTAAATTTTCATCTAAGTCCACCTCATCCCCCAGGCCTGCAACAACACCCAGTTCTTCCAGTTCAAGTGCACTAGTTTCCCAGAGTAGTCACTCCAGCAACAACCCCCTTCATAAACAAACCAGTGGTGTAAATATCAGCAGGCAGTCTCCCACAATGAATTTGCTGCCCTCTAATCGCACCTCAGGCCTTCAGCCTGCAAAGAACCCTCAGGCTTCTTCAAAATTGCCCAACTCTTCTCCTTCTGGAACTGTTGGTAAAAATAATTTGGGTGGAGTTGGAATGAATGTACCTGCCAGCAGAGGCAGTAACCTTAACTCAAGTGGAGCTAGTAGGACTAGTCTGTCTGGGGGAGCAGGAAGTGGAACACAGGGTGCTACTAAACAATTGTCAACTCCACACAGACCATCTTCTGCCTCAGGGTCTCCAGTTGTAGCAGCCAGTGTGCAGGTATGCATCTAACGCGTTTACATTTAAATCAGACATTAATATTTATCACGCTTTGAAAACAGGCTTACAATATCTTGATTTGAAAGTGAGTCACAAGGTTAATGTTTACACTTTACCTAGTATGAATGCTAATACTGATGAAACTAGTTCACGCTAGTAAACAGGTATTTCCAGCTGATGCGAAATCCAGGGGTCAGGGTGGAAGGAATCCTTACTGTAAAAGACTGGTTGGTGTGTAGTGTGAAACAGAACTCAATTTTGTCATTTTTTTAAGAACACTAGAAAAGGTGGGCTTTCTGTGGCTGTATTTTCAGGGAATGCAGTACTGTCTTGCATGATTAGATTTCTGTATTCTTGTGTATTTATTTATATTGATGGAGTTAACATGTAGAGCTATCTCGGTATGTTTGTTGCCAAGCTTTGTGGTTAGTTTGCAAAACTGGAGTTCAATTGCTTGTGGTTAGAGTGTAATGCAAGACATATTTAATATTTGCAAGGGCTTTTTTTTTTTTTTTTAGTATTTGTGATTAAGTATGTGTTTTATTTGGTAGGATTTAGTCAAATCGAATGAGAGGTCATTGATATATAAACTAGAAATTATTTAAAAGCTTGTGCAGAACTTTGGAGTTAAAAAGTAATATAAAACAAATATTTTGAAAATACTCTTTTTCTAAAACCTATGCAAACCTATTATTTGCCCAAAAGACAGCCTACTTTACCAAGCTGTGCTTTTTTCTTACTGGGAATGATTTAATTATTGAGAAGATTTTAGGTACTCCTCTGTTTTTATTGATCTCTCTGTTGTGAAGCATGCATAACTTAAGTAAAGTTAAGAAAGGCAACATCACTGCAAATCAAAACCTTGTTCTACTGCAAACCAGAAAAGCAATGCATTTATCTGAATGGTATACATACCTATTGTTTCATGGTGGTGGTGTGTACACAGCTTTTCATAATGCTTTATAATAATGTTTTAGCCTGATACCAGTTTTTCTGAGTACAGCTGAGCAACAGGAAGAAGATGACTTTCATGAGGCATTTCTGTGGTCTCTCAGCCTACAATACCTTAAGTCTGGTATGGTAAACGAGATGTCTAACAGGCTCTTATACAGCCTTCTCATTAATTTTGGGTACTTTGAATGGAGAGGAAAACAAACAAAAAATCACACAGTCCGTGTTCTGTGTAAGGGCCACAGAGGTATCACAAAGGGTCTACAGAAGAGCTGTGCCAGCTGTGGTGCACTTTTGGGTACTCCAGAAAGTGCCTGGAGGAAGCAAATGAGGCTGCAGCAAAAGGACTGGGAACAGAGTTTGAATCTGATGCAATTGTGGATATCCCATGGATATAGTTGCTGTGATGTGGAAGAAAATGTGAAATGGTTGTTGTAGTGCTTAAAGTTGATAGACATGGGAAATAAGTAGCAGTGTGTGGATGATGAGATGAATTCTGGCAAATCATTATTTTATAGAGACGCTGATCACCTGGGGAATGAAATGCATCTTGGCAGATAGTGATGTTGAAAAGAAGGACTGGTGAGAATGTGGTAGATAATCAATTATCACAGGTGTATACTGTAATACAGTAAAAGCGTTTTGGTATAATAGAAGGGGGCAAACAGATGGACTGAGCAGCATATAATATCACCAAGTTAATTGTGACTTCACACATGTTTTCTTCCTTGACACTTCAGAAGGTACTTTGATAACCTGAAACAGTTTTGGAGAAGTGGTACAAAGATAAAACATTCAATAAGACTTTTGCTACAGTGCAGACTGAGGCTCAGTCATTGTAGTATATTCAGGAGAAGATCAGAATCAAATTACTTCCCAGTCCAAGTACATTGAATGGGAAGAGATTTGTGATAACAGTACTTTTTTAGTCTTCCAGAATCTAATGGCTAGCTGGGTACAATGTACTAAGGAGTTACCCTTCTTAATACATTACATGAGACTGAAAGTGAATTTCCTTTCCGTTAAGGGCTTATAGATTTAATTCCTGATGCTGCTAATTAGAAGACAAGCTATATACAAGTTGCTCGTTAGAATCTACTGGTCTGCTTACATTGAAGATCAGACTAGATGATTTTGTGTTGGTAATAAAAATATGTTTGTAACTAGGAAAAGCTACATAGTGAATGGTTGTCATTTTTTGTGCATAGGCTTATTTTGAAATTAGCGCTTCCAAAGGCTAAAGAGAATAACCATGTGTGTTCTTATAAAGTCTTTCATACATGGTTTTCTACTTGTAGGATGGAGAATGTCTTAGAAGCTGTCATTCCTAAAATGACATATGAATACTTATTATGAACATCTGATCTGTAGTTGCTTAAATTTACAGGGATATGATTTTAAAATGTCTTAAGCAGTAACTTTTCTTTAGCAGCTTTCATCTAAACATCTTAAGACCGAACCTGGTAGTAGAAAATTTTTCTCACTGAGAGTTTTTATCACTTTGTTTCTGTAAACTAATACTATAGAATTCAATGAGATTTCATTTTCACTTTGAGCTCAGGTATTCATTAAAATTAGTTTTGGTTTTGTTTTTTAGTTAAGACTTGCATATCGAAATGCACAGGCTTGGAGTCCTGTTCAGTCTCTGAATCGTAATAGCTCAAATATCTGTAAAATATAAGCTTGAATCTGGTTTGAAATGCTTTCTATACTTCTTTTGTGATAGATAATTTGAGAATTGAACATTAACATATAGAATTACTGTATGTTTAGTGAATGGAATTGTTAAATAGGAATGAGCAGGACAGCTGCTAATTACAAAGGAATTGATGTAATTTGGGAGCTGTTGTAGCTAAAATATTCTGGCTTAATCTCACATTTTCTTAAACTACAGTGAATTTAACTTGCGACTTATGTAGGGTGGTGAGAATTTTCCTTCCGTGCTTGTTGTTGTAACACATGCACGTGTGTTTGTGTATGAACACCTACCTATGTGTGTATATATGTCTGCATCTCGGTAACTTAAATTTTGTCCTTTGAAGTGTGGTGGTTCTTAAGTAAGTTCTTAAATACAAATTGGAGTTTTCAGAAATCCTTACTTCTAAGTAACTTTAGAAATAGTTAGCATTGTGTTAAGACCCATATTTTGAGAGGGGAGAGTAACGTGCTTCTAAAGAACTTCGGATCTGCATGGGATATTTTAAAGGAATTTACCTGTGAGGCTGACAAGAAGAACAAGACAGATGAACCATGCTGTCACATGTGAACGTGAGATATAAGTGTGCTTGTTGAGCAGACAAATAGTGGGAACTGATCCTAGGTGGATAAGTAGTATTTATTAATATTGTAATGTCCTTTTTAACAGGACCAGACTTAACAGTAAATATTTAGTAAATATTTATATAAATAAGTAAATATTTATATAAATAAGTAAATATTTATATAAATAAGTAAAAATTCTTATCTCCTTAGAGGATAATACTCAAAGCTTTAAAATCTTGAAGTACTACTTTTCTCTGTACAGTCAACAGCAGGAGCATCATTACTGGCTAACGCCTCACCTCTGACGCTCATGGCATCACCCCTGTCCGTAACCAGTCAGAATGTGACGTCTGCACCATTAACTCCTTTTGGGATGCTGGGTGGCCTTGTTCCTGTGACCGTGCCCTTCCAGTTTCCCTTGGAGCTGCTTGGCTTTGGGACGGACACAGCTGGAGTGACAACCACCTCGGGATCTACCTCAGCGGCTTTCCACCACAGCCTAACTCAGAGTGAGTGGAATTCCTCATCACACTATGCTGTAGGGAAAGATGCTTGCTGAACGTGGAAATTAAGAAGGAAAGCCATTCAGTTCTGAGACACTTAGATTTGGTTCATGAAAATCCCTAAAGGAGAGTAAATGTGACTTCTCTGTTAAAACTTTATGTAATTATCCAGATGTTATGAATCACCTTTGACAGATGATTAACTTCACTGTTAAATTTATAATATATAACTGCTTTTGTACATGCATTTTTGGGTTAACTTCTTCCTCTATCTTCAAAAAGAAATGCACCTTAAGATTTTCTCAATTTCACCATACAGATATGAGACTTAATACTGTGATTCATCAAAATATCCTTAGCTCAGTAATGGCTTAGATACTCTGATACCAAACCATTTTCTTACAGGAAGGGATCAATCCAGGTGGGATTTATTATTTGCAATTGCTTAAAAGAATTTCTTTAAGCTTTTAATCTGTAGCAATTTTGGCCTTTCTGCCAAATGAGCTAGTATGAAGAGTTGCATCCCAATAGTAACGCATGATCCTTGTTCTGACTTTTGATTAACCATATGTGAACAGGTCTGTTTTTATTGACTTGTATACCAGCCATCAGAATCCTATCAGGTATTATTTTTTGTTGCTGTTGAGATGTCTTCAGAAATCTGGGCAAATTATCATGTTATGATAGCTTTAATTTTAAAAATAAAAGCTTCCTATTTTGCTAAGGCTGCCATGGTTCTTAAGATTTATTTTCCATCTTTGTTTTTCTCCTCCTTTTTACTCCAGACTTACTGAAGGGTTTACAGCCAGGTGCTCAGCACGCAGCAACGCTGTCTCACTCACCTCTGCCTGCTCACTTGCAGCAAGCTTACACAGGTAAAGATACATTTCTCTTACTACTTTTTTAACTTAACAGATTTATGCCCTAGACTGAAATGCATACACCAAATTCGAAATTGGTTTAGAGAAGACAAAACAGGAACAAGCTTTGGTAGTAGTGGACAGTGCACATTCTATTATAGCAGTATTTTTGGAACCCAAACACAAGTAGAAAAACAACATTCAATGCCAGACACTAAAAAGCTCAAAAATCTCAATATAATAAAATATTTTATTATAGCAGTTTGCAAAACGTAAGCATTCAAATTCAGCCAATAGAAGAAAAGGACTGCTACATACTAGACACTATCATGATTTTTGCAGACTGTATAGTCTATACTGGGAGGAAAATGGATTGTTTTTTCCACTACATCTTAATATCTCATCTTTCAGCTAGAAGCCTCTTCATGATTCTTGCAGTTGGGTATGCATGTGTGAATAAATGTGATAGTTTTGTAGTGGAAGACCAATCTTCCCTGGGAATCTTATGCTTTAAGTTACATATTTTTGATTGACAGGAGTAACTTGAAGTATAAAACCTTTCTCTGTTTGTAAAGCTTAGAGCTGAAAAACTATCATAAAATTATAGAAGGTGGCAGAGTGTGCTCCTTTATTTGCCAGTAAAGGGAGTACAAAAGGTGGCAGTGGCACAGTGGATTCTTTATACTGAATTTGCAGTACTTGGCTCCAGAACCAGGGCAGTGTTGTAAGAGGCTGTGAAAACAAACTAATCACTCATGTGATATCAACCTTGGTTTGTTTTGTCAGTGAGTACCGTGGATGGGCTTAAAATTCTCACAAAGTTAAGACTTCTAAAGAAAAGATTGATTTTTTTTTTTTTTTTTTGTAGTATCACAGGCTGCAACTTAAAATACCATGTCTCTAAACATCTTGGTGTAAAGCTTGATGTCTCTGGTTTCATCAGTCCTATTAAAAAAAAAATAATATTGAAAATATGTAAAGTCCAACATGATATAAAGACAGTGCATTTTCTGATGATGTTAAGGATGAATGTTCCAAGTATGTCTTTTATTTTGTAAGTTACAAAATAAGTTTGTTCATGTTTTTATTCTTCCTCTTCTTTTCCTGTTTCTAAATTGCAGATGGAGGCCAAAGTAAAGGGGACACTAAGTTACAGCGGAAAAACCAGTGACTTCTAGACAAGCAAGGGAGCTGAAGCAGTTCTGGTTGGCTGACAGAATCTGCCCAGTTGGGAAAGTGCTTATTGTCACAGGGCTGCTGTTTCTGTCGATGTTTACATATTCTGATCCCAAGCACTGTGGTGAGAGGAAGAAGAAAAAGAAAACAATACTTGATCAAAGAGAGAAGGAAAAGGGGGACTGGTGCTCCTGGTCATGCAGACTGGTCATAGTTTGATCTTGCCTAAAGAAACAAACATTTTTTTCATCTGTTCTGATTGGCTTTTAAAAGAAATTGATTGTCAAACCCACAGCAGCACAAACATTTTTTTCTGGGTAATATCCAATAAAAAGTTGAAAGCGTGAGAGGAGCTAGAATAGGTCTCTCCATCCATTGGGTGAGGTGGAATCATCTGCTTCACAAGTTCCTGAAGTGCCCCGTATAAGATCATATGTAGGTCCTGAGTGTACCGTGTGGTTGTGGACCAAAGGTTATATAGATTAGAAGTGGTGCTGGGGTACTTTGTTGTATTTAAAACCTTACAGAAATGCAGTTTGTGATGTGGGCATTTTTTCAGCTTTACAAGGCTCTTTGGCTATAGAGAGCCTATGGATGTATGCAGTCTCATTGGTTCCAGAGAGCTATCTTCAAAAACAAATCTCCTGGTACATGAGATGTGAGAGACAGGCTACTGGGAAACCCTTTGCTCCTTGTTTATTTTTTTTGTTTTAACATGACTTACATAGGGAGGAAGGGTGTGTGGAAAATTTTCATCATACATAAAAAGGAAACCAACATTTTATTGGTCACACTAGCATTTCTTTCCCACATCCTTTTTTTTTTTTTTTTTTTGAAGGCATGCTAGGACTCTTTCAGTCCCTCCATTTAAGTTTTCCTTTCCCTTGTGCTTATCTGCTACTGACATTAAGTAATGTTCTATCACATCTTTCATAAAATACAGTTAATTCTTTACCCATTCTAGATCTTCCTCATCTGTCATGTAACTCCTCCCAAAAGCCATGCATTATCCTGATTTGCTAGTAAAAGAAAGCTGAATGTGACTTACTCCAGAGCCAGGTTAATACTGCTTCAGGCATTAGCCAAAGAGGAGTCGTTCAAAAGCGACCAGAGGTGCCTTCTCTTCTGGGGCTGAATGGATCGTCTCCAGCATTTCCAGCCCCTGCTGGCCTGGAGAGTCTCCAACCTGAACTCTTCCTTTCATGGTAGCACAAAACTGCAAAGCTGGCTATTTTTTTATAGCAATACATGGACTGGTTCATTTGTAAGGTTAGGAAGTATCCAGCACATGTTGCACTTTTGACACTAGGACAGAACTTTGCTGTAGAACCCCTTGCACTGTTAGATAAAAGATGAGAGTGACAGAAACTGAAATAAGTCCTAGGGGAAAGACGCAACTAAAATTGTATGATGCCCTTCTCCTTCAACCCTGAAACATTCCTGATCAGAGATGCTGAAATTCCTACTAGCTAGTCTTTCCAGTAGTTTGAGGTGGGTTTGAACCAGTGATTACTGGTCATCTCATCTTCCAGAGATACCTTGACCATGGATAATGAATCTTCAGTGTTTTTGCTAGATTAACTTATAGCTTTCAGGTTACTTTTACATGTGACTTATTTTTCTTAGACCAGAGAACAATTTCTTTTCTATTTAGAGCTCATTTTAATTTTATATAAATATATATATATACATGAATCTAAAATAATATATATTGTGTATTTAGTATAAAGATGTTGGGTTGAGCTCAGCAATAAATGTTTTTGCACAACACTTCTGTGAAAGACACATTGAATTAAAATAAGATTCATTAGTTCATGAATTTCACTCCATAGCATCAGCTAATTAGATGCCTTTTAGCTAATGCTAATGTTTCATATGTGGCATGTTGATTAGATAAGCTTGCATCTTAGTCAAGGTTATTTAGAGTTGAAACATACAGCTACATAGACTCTTGCATTCCTACTAATGTGCAAATTCTATTGAACGTTAAGTACCACAACCTATTTAGATTGCAAGCCTTATCTGATTTTTCTTTTTCTCCAGGAAGGGTTGAAGGAAGAAAACTTTTTTTTGAGGCCTAAGAGAATGTTGATTTTTTTTCTGAATTGTCAAACCTGATACTTTTTAACAACCTGTGTAGCTAAGGGAGTTGCAGTAGTTGAGCCATCAAGCAGCAATATATTAAAACACACAGAATAACCCACCAAAAAAAAAAATGTCCTAAGAGTTCTACCTCTTCTGTGTTTTCTTCATCAAAGCATCTCATCCAAATTTACATCTCTCGTCTTCATAGTTGCTAAATGAAACTTCAATTGGGAGACTTGTGGCCCTTTAGAATAACAGCACAAACTTTCTTTCAACATCCCTCCCTCTCTTTCTGCAGGTACGACTCACCTTCAGTTAAGGGATATCCTCTCCAAACCTTGAGGATAGAAACTAGTCCTGTCTGTATGGCCTATTGAGCTTCTCAGTTTTTGGAAACAAGTAAACTGATACTGATGGTGAGAATTAAGATGACCATACAGTCTTCATGCCAGTTCAGACAGTCCCCTAGAGGGTAACTGCCTTCAGTCATTATACTGCCGAGCTGCTTTGGAATCAGCAACATAGTGATGAAGGAGTCGGTGTTGCCTTTTCCCTATTCTTCTGTGTTAAACCTATCAAGGCCAAATTAAAGGGAATAATAGGGTGGCTCCCAGAGACATTTTTGGTTAGCACAAACAGGATGGGGAAGTGAAAATTTTCTGCAATGTCCAAATGCAAAACTAGGTTAATGTTTTACTATATTCTGCATAGCAGCTCTCCTAGTGACATTTCCCCCCAGTTTTTTACTACTTTTTAAGGGCCTCTGGTAATAAATAAACTGTAGTTGTACATACTAAGTAACCCTCAGTATTCACAAGCAATAAGAAAGCCAAGTAGAGCTGTCTTTTCCAGGCAGCAGGGCTGAACTCAGTTTGGGGTCTGTGTATGAGCTAGCATGTCAAGCTCACTGAAAGCCCCAAACGAATGCAAGCAATAATTTCACACACAGGTCTTAGATGTTAAAACCCTCTGAGTAATATTTTCTGCTACATGATCCAAAGTCCCCAAAGTCATGGTAGCTATTGTAAATCCTTTTGAGACACTTGCAAAGTAAGAAGGAAGGCGTCAGGCCACATGAAAAACAGGCTGCAAATTTCTGATACCTTGGACTGTAACTGCAGTGTTCTCCTACTCCAAGATGGCCTAAATCAGTTTGTCCAGCCTTCTCTGATGATTCAAGATACGAGTCACAAGTGTGGATGCTGTGGGTTTCACATCTGTTTTCTGCTAATCAGAAGTAACTTTTAATTACTTGGGTTCTACTTCTTGTTTGAATCCAATCAAAGTTGTCTGATGCACAGAATTGGGGGTGGGACAGGTGCCAAGAGCCTGTTTCCTTCCTCAGTCCCATCACCTGACCCTTCCTCCACACTCCTCCTCCACTTGGTGCAAGACCCTTGAGGACATGAAAACAGAAATCCTGCAACTCTCCCAAGCTGCCATCAGTTGTGTGAACCATTAACCCTCTGGGAGTCATCTTGGACTCCGACTAACTTTATCACATTTGCTGCTACATTCATAAAATGAACTTTTAGCTGTATTTATTAGCAAATTTTAATCTAGTTTACAGTTTGTTTGGTTTTCTTTTGAGTAGTTTTTGCCCACAGATGAATTAGAAGTATTGGGGTGTTTGGGTTTTGTTTTTTTTTTTCTTTTTTTTTTTTGAGTGAATTGCTAAAGGCACAGTGGTCCCTCCTGTTTTTGTTTTGTTTTGTTTGCAGATGGAATTGCAGGAAAACCTGCAGTCAGGCTAAGCTGTGGAAGGCTTCCTCCCACACCTATCTTTAATCTTTTGCTGAATTAGGGGGAAATCACTAAAGGGACACTTGCTTTTTGTTTGTTTCATAAAATTATCCAGAAAGTGAAAGCAGTAGGTAAATGACTGATTAATTAACACTTTATGCAATTTTAATTTTATAGAAATTAAAAAGTTGGTAGCTTTTTGATTGGTCCTAGCTCTGGTGAAATGGCTGTTACCCTCCATGACTTACTTGATTCAGGCCTTTGTCCTTTGTTTAAGTGCCTTTTTTTATTTTATTTCCCTACCCTCTTAAACTGTTCTCAGAGATCCTGAAGTGCTGGAAGGCATTTTGGAGGAAAATCTTAAGCTTGCCAAGATAGATGGCTTTATGCTGTTATACTATTTTTCCCTTTTGTAAAAAAAAAAGAAAAAAAAAGTGTGTAATGTATGTGACTTCATTCATAGCTGCTGTACCATGGCGTTGGTTCTGTATGCTTGTGTGCTTTCTTTCTCTCACGCTCACACATGTGTGCGCACACGTACATACACAGCAATATTCCCGAGAATCCCATAACCGTGTTCATCCTCCTACGTTCTGCTGGCGCTGTTAAACATTTGCATACAAAAGGGGAACATTTGGGCAAAGGTGGCAGTACAATAAAAGCGTGCGTGTGTGAATGTGTAAACGTGTGTGAGAGAAAGGAAGTGGCTAATGAGATTGAAACTTGTTATATTTTTCTCTGGAGGTTTTAAATTTGGGTCTTAATTCACAAGTACAACTGACAACGTTAAATACCGGACTGCTTCACACTATTACTGAACTTGAGGCAAAGATGTGTGGCTAACCTAACTGAAAGAAGTGGGGAAAGAAGAAGGTTAAAATAGCTTGTAACAATTTTGAGTTGAGATGAACTGCAAGGAATCTTGTGTATGGCTAGCCATGCCTGCGTGGCGCTGGTTATTGCAAGAATTCTTAACATTTACCAAAGTTGTCACTTCCTACCGGGCGTCACGTGTGAGAAGGAACTTGGTATAAACTGCAAGAATGCAGCTGCTCTTTGAAGTTAAACCTGACTATACTTCACAAGCTGCCTAAATCATTCACCTTTGAGTACTTTTCTCGCTGTACTTTTTCTTGCTGAGATTTCATTAATGGTTTGTTCTCTTAAAATAATGAACAGTAAGTTCGTGTATTGTTGGCTGCAAGTGAACACTCAAATAGTGTCTGTGCTTGTTTGCTTGTCCTCTGACAGAATCAGTGATCTGCAATAGATCTTCTAGTGATTTTAACTATTCTGTGCTGAGGATACATCTGACTTACTATTATTAGAAACATGCATATCTGAAATCAGCAATTCATTTCTAAACTTAAGGTAACATGTGAGCATCACTAGACTGTGCTTGTTCCGTGATGCTTCCACTGGGGGAGACCTGATTTTGAGTTGCAATATGAAAAGGAAGTGTTTTACCTTCTCTTCTCAGAAACCAGAGTAGGAATGGCTAGAAGAGTCCTTCATACTTAAGTGGAGAGCCCATCTAGAGAGCCAACAGTAAGGTACCAAATGCAACATGTTCCTGTGGCAGAAAATAGCCTAACTGCTATTCCAGTTATCACATTCAAATGAACCTGTTGAAATGAGGCCATTGGTAGATTTCTTTTACCAATCTAACAGTGCTGGGGATAGTACTATTGCTGGTAGCTTGGTCAGTTGGAGTGAGAGCACGTCCTAATCTGCCTTAGGTTGAGTGTGAGAGTTATTCTGTAGTTATCCACATCCACCTATGGCAGTGACTTGAGGTGACTGGGCTCTTCTGTTGCTGTTCAGTCTCTTTCAGGCATGTGTGCTCTTTATTCTAAGCCTATCTGAAAGATTGGAAGTCTACAGCTGGCACTGCTGGTTGACTGTTGTGGTGTTTTTAACACCTGAGGCTGTTCTGAAAATCACCATCAGTCTGCTGCTGCTTAAAAAATCACTGCCAAAATAAGCAGCCAGAAATAGCCTGGCTTAGCCACTGGAAATATAACCAAACGTTGTTGGGGAATGCTCTGGTTGTGGAGAAGTCTGGTGTGGCTCCATCATCCTTTTTCTGTGACCCAATGATTCCTTGCTGCTGTAATAGCCTTTTGGGGCCGCAGGAAGCCCCGCTGCTGCTATGTGTTATGCTGAGAGATCAGCATGGCCTGGAATTGGGGATGCACAAAAGATTCCCTATGGCCATTTTTGCACACTCCTCGTAAGTGATACTGTGCTGATCTTGTCAGTTGTCAGTAGTGGAGGATATAGGTCTGTTGTTTTGTAGACATTCTTTGACAGCTATAATTATATAGAGCAACTCTGGAAAAAAAAAAAAAATCACACTTCATGTTTTGTATCTAGAAGTGAATTTCAGCCTCTTCCCTTGCCATGTCTCCTCCTGTTCATTTAGTAACCATTAACTAACAAGTTTTTCTTTATGCTGAAGTAATCCAAAACAAGCAGTGCACATTGCCTTCTATCATGCTTATTACTAAAGGTGTTTTTTTTGGCCCAGCAGCATGTGCAGATGTATTTCTTGAACAGATTCAGTTACGTTTGTCACTGTCCAGTACCAACAGAAAAAGGCAAGAGAATCAACCCAAACCAGTCAGGAGATACCACTGCTGCAGGCCAAACCAAGTAGCTGCTGAGGCAGCCAGAGCTGCTTTGAGACTTCTCAGATTTCACCAGTGGAATGGGAGGTGGGGGAAGAAACTTTCTTGTGTTCTCAGCTTTCTCCAGATAAGGCCTTAGTTTGATTAGTAGTCACTAATATCAACTATGCAGATAAGTATTCTTTACATGTCTCAGTGTTACATGCATTCCTTCCCTCAGCTACCCTGTTAATACATGTTGAAGTTTTACCCAAAGAAAATTGAATATTTTTTGAATGTCTGTACTGCAGAACTCTTTTTGCTACAGTGAAGAAAGAAGTTTGTATTTCAAAAAAGAAACCCTTTTGCTGGTGCAACACCTAGTGTCAAGTGTCATGAAGTTGCTTCAAGAGGGAAGCTAAAATCACCTCTTGTGACAAGTCTTAGTCTGAGAGCTTTCAGAATATTCAGCTCTCAAAATTGGTTTAAAGAAGCCGCAGCAATGTTGTTTTTTTAATGTACTGATTGGATTTGGGGAGAAGCTAATGAGATCCTGTGTTTCCTTCCAATATCAGAAGTAAATCAATTCCTCACTTAAATGAAGTTGCTTCTAAACAAGAGGAGGTATCAGCTACCCGGTAGCTGGATCTTCAAATAAAAGCTAATTTGTGATTCCCCGGGTATTTCTCGCTGATCTTTAGTCTTGTATGTAACTACAAATAACAATTTAGCTCAGAGGTGAGAACTGTAGTGTGTGTTTTATTGCCAGTAATTCCATCATGTAGCAATTAGTACCATGTTCTTGCATAGTTCTCAAGGTCCCTGTTGGAAATAGATGGAGAAATATTTTTGGACTACTGTTTAAAGAAAAAAATTTACAAAAATCATTAATGCTATTTTCCCCAAAAAGTCTACTGAGCAGCATTATATTTTAGCCGTTAAACTGTAGTACCCTTGTTCTGTGATTTGTCTCTTGTAGTCTTCTTTTTACTGAGGGTTAGAAGCATTTTGTGAGTAATCCTTAAAATGTTGGTATTTTCTAGCTTAAAGTCAGGTGCTTATAATAAAAGGCCATCTGTGATTGTAACGTCTGATGATAACAAAAGCACTATGTTAAGAATATTTCATTGAAAATACAGGTGTGGATTGTAAGGCCCTTCAGTTCTGCCTGGTAACGAGGCTTAGTCAAGAGCAGAGCTTCCACATCAATTCCTGCCCACCCAGCCAAGGGCAGTGGGGGTCCTCCCACAGACAGGTTTGGCCTCTGTATCCTTTGTTGTCACATTTGGCGTATATATTTTTAGCAACTTTGGATATAACCAGCTTAACCCTACCTGACTTGCTGATCCCCAGGAGAATGAAGGAGGCTATGTAAAGTGAACAGCCGAGAAACCAGTGGGCTGAGGGTTTTCCTGCCCTGCTCTGTGTAGCTTGGAGCAGTCAGTCAGTTGCCTGAGCATTTTGTTTCAAGCAAAACTAGTGTCCTTTGTAGTCCTCTTCTTCAAAGGAACGCACAGCTACTAAGATGGCAAACCTCTTTGAGTCGGTGATTCCTGTGATGCTGTACTCAGTCCCACGTGAATTTGTATCAGGTCACCTTCCTCCTTTTATTACTTCCGTATTTCGGATCATAGGGCTTAGTGACAGAGGATCCTAACAGCCACGTGCTTACCTGGTGAGCTCTCCAGAGAAACTCCCCTGCGAAATGCTCCCCTCTTGTGACAGCAAGCCTGAACAACCAAATGCAGCTACGTTTGGGTGATTAGCACCACTTTCATTTGGGTTTTAGGGAGGCGTGTTCCACTAACTTCAAGGGATACTGTGTTTTTAAATGTGTGATTTCCTTCCTCTCTCCTTATAAAACTGGACCTGAACACAAATTTTAAGTTGTTGCTTTTTTTTTTTTTTTTTTTTGGTAATAATCTCAGGACCTGAAAGATTGTAGCATTTAGTGTGTCTTAAAAATGATGTACTGTACCAGCCATGGATTTTGTAAATACACCTGTCTCCCTTTTTTGTATTTTAATTTTTTTAAGTGTGTAAGGCTCTTTGCCAGAGGAACTGGTGCCTGCTTAATTTCCATCCTGAACTGAAGCAGGAAAAAGAAGAAGCTGCTGCCACAAAAGCCTGCATCAGTTCCAAATGTGTATACTGTTCTGGTCAGTTTAATGGCTGTTAGTCCTTAGTATTATTTTTTTATTTTAATTGGGAAGCTGGTTTGTTCCCCTGCACATTCCCAGTTGTGGCTAGCAGAGCCCTATCAGGGAGACTATAAATCTCTTGTGTGTGACTACTTGATGTTTTCACTCCTTCCAGATACTCAGGTTCGCCACCCCTGAGAAGTCTGATGTTCTCAGAAGTCAGGGCTGTTGGCCCTCTGCAAGAAGAGCTGGAGCATGTTTTTTGCTTTTTCAGTGCTCTGTTCCAACCAGTAACGGGGCTTGTGTCCTATGAACCTTGCAGATGCCACCAGCTTCACCACCTGTTCCTGGAGGGGCTTTCCCTCTTTTTCTTCTGCTTTCCTGAAAGGAGTGCAAAGATTTTTTTTTGGCAGCAGTTTTGCTCTGGGATCCACGTTTAGACAGCAGACCCCTGTTCTGCAGTAGGAGCCTTACGCAACTGGGTGTAGCTGTTCCCTGTCCGTAATGGCGACAGGCTTTTTTCATGAGTGTACTTTTCTTTTTTTTTTACGTCATGTGTCTGTGCTGTATTAAATAAAGAGGAATGTACATATTAGCCCTGTCTGTGTTATTTCTCACAAAAAAATAAAGATGTGGTTGGGGATGTTGGGGGGGGGATCGTTTCTCTTTGTTGTTAAATTGGATGGGGGTGGGTGGTTGCTACAGCTTCCTTCAGCCGAGGCAACCCCGAAGCAAGGGCAGCACTTCCAAAGTGGTTTATAAGGAGGGGACCGTCCCTCCGGAGGCCGTTACTTCGAGGCCCGGCCATGCCCTCCTCGCCTGGCCCTGCCCTGGCGGCTCATGGCGGCCGCCATTTCCCTGCTCCCCGCTCGCGGGCGGCGGGAGGCAGGCGGGAGGCGCCGCCCAATCAGCGCCCGGTGAAGGAGCGAGGGGCGGGGGGCTGGCAGAAGTAGCACTGCCGCGTAACGTTCTCCGCGGCAGCCCCAGTGGCCTAATGGATAAGGCATTGGCCTCCTAAGCCAGGGATTGTGGGTTCGAGTCCCATCTGGGGTGGACTTGCCTTTTTACCTTTTTTTTAAAAAAAGTATTATTTTTTAATTTTTATTTATTTTTTTTTTAATTAAAAAAAAATATATTTTTTTTCTGCGTCCAAAACGCAGACCCCGAAGCCCCCGCGACGGGGAGGTCGGGCGTCGCCCGGGACTTTGGTTGCACGAAGCTTCCCTGAGCACCGCCGCTCTCCCCTCCCTGCCCAGCAGGCGGCCGGGGCCCGGCCTCGCCGCTCGCCCCCGGCCGCTCGGGAGAAGCGGGGGCGCGGGGGCGGGCCGCGATCGCTCCGCTCGGCGCTCCGCAGCCGGCCCTGCCTCGAGATGGCGGCGCTGGGCTCCCCGCTGCGCACCCTCCGCGGGCTCCTCCGCGAGCTGCGGCTGGCGAGCGGCCCTCCCGGCCGGCCCTACCGGGACACGGCCGCCTACCGGCACCTCCTGGCGGCCTTCCGCGCTCACCGGGTACGGCGGCGGCCGCCGCGGCTCCCCCCCCCCTTCTCCCGGCGGCGGCGGCGGCGTGAGGTGAACTTCGCCTCCTTTTGCACTGTCGCCTCCTCTCCGCAGGTCACCAGCGAGAAGCTGTGCCGGGCCCAGCAGGAGCTGCACTTCCAGGCCGCCACCTACCTGTGCCTGCTGCGCAGCGTGCGGCACCTGGCCGCCCTGCACCACGAGTACCACGGCCGGGGGGAGCGCTCGCCCGAGGAGGTGGCCGGGCTGGTGGGCTTCCGCCTGCCCCAGCAGCCCGGAGGCAAGGGCTGAGGCGGCCGCCGTGCGCCTGCCGTCGGCTCCCCAATAAACGAGCCCCGGGAGGGGAGGCCCCGCTGGCTTGGTGTGTCGTGGTGGTTTGCTGTCGGCGGGTGTGGGGTGAACGGGGAGAAACGGGGAATCCGCTCCCCAAGGTTATCGAGGGTACCTGACCTGCCTCTGAGTGCCCGGTGTGACAGGCGGCCACAGGGAACGAGGGGGGTTGCCTATAACGGAAAATTAGGCCAAAAACCTCATTGCCGAGATCTCATGAAGAATTACAACTGTGTTTTCTTGCCCTAAATCTCTAGGTGAAATTTGCCCGTTTTCTGCAGGGTTTTCCTGCCATAGTCTGTACATTGGAAAATTCCCAATGGAAAAGGAAAGGCCCAATTTCCAATTCCGATGTCCAAAGGAAAGGCCCTTTCTTTGAAGCATCAGAAGGTTCTTGTGAGCGCTGCTGGAGCACTTCCCCACCTTGAAGATTTTCATCCATGGCAGTGACCTACTGATAATAACTCAGAATACTGCTACCTAATGAACTGCAGCTTTCTGAATGTCTTGACAGGGTTGACATTCACACTAGGCCTTTTGTGCCTGTTTCCCTGTGAATCCTGGAGCAGCTTCATGTATTAGTGAAATGACACCTGCTAGTTACACCAGATGTGTGAGCTGGATGAAAATGAGTTACAGTCCCAGCAACAATGCTGTTCTATTGCCCTGCAACCTGGAACAGCAAGTTTATTTTTATAAGGAAAGAAACACTGGCTTCAACTCTCAGAAGAGGCTTGTTCTGTGCACGACGCATAAGAAACCTGTACCAAGGGTGCCTTACAGGGGCTATAAATGCCAGGCTGGGCTGTAACCGCGGGAGGAGCTTAATAAAGAGCCACCAACAAAAGCGTGCTCGGCTGGGCTTTGCCAGGAGGGAGGACAAAGCGCGGTCAGAAACGCGCTGCGAGCCGAACCGCTTCCCCTCAGCCCTCGCTGGCCTCCCCCGCTAGTGCCCAGCAGCCCAGCCCCGGGGCGGCGGGCGGGCGGAGCGGCCCCTCAGGGCCGGGGGGGCGGCGGGCGGCGCGGAGCGCGGCCCCCTAAGATGGCGGCGGGGCGCCCGGAGCGGCCCCCGCGTCACGGCTTTCCCTCGGGGCCTCCCCGCCAATCCCCGCGCCGCGCGTCGCGGCCAATGGGCGGGCGCCGAGCGCTCGGCGGCGCTGACGTCCGCGCGGCAGCTGGGGGAGAGGGCGGGGCGGGGCGCGTGCGCGCGGGTTTCCGTTAGCGCCGGCGCGCGCGCGTGGCAGGCGGGAGGAGCGGCGGGGGGAGGGGAGGCGGCGGCACCGAGCCGGGCGCGGGGCACAGGCTCCCCCGCTCCGCTCCGCTCCGCTCCGCCCTCCGCGGCAGCGCCCGCTGCCCTCCGCGTCCCCCCCGCGCCCTCGGCGGGGAAGCGGGGCTCCGCCCGGGCCCGCGCGGTGACGCGTAGGGGGAGGGCCTCGGGCCGCGCCGGGCCTCGGGCCTTGTAGGCCGCAGTCGGCGTGAGGCGGCCGGGCCGGGCCGGGCCCCCGCCGCGCTCAAGATGTCGGCGCAGGCCCAGATGCGCGCCATGCTGGACCAGCTGATGGGCACGTCCCGGGACGGTAAGCGACCCCCGGCCGCGGCCGCGCTCGGAGCCGGGGCGGGGGCCGGGAGGGGGCCCGAGGAGCCGCCGCCGCCGTTGTCCGCCCGCCCTAGGAGCGGGCCCGGGGCCCCGCGGGGGCGATGCGGCCGCCGCCGCTCTGGAGGCCCAGCCCGGCCGCCGAGCGCTGCCCGCGGGGCCCCCGGAGAAGCGGAACCGCGCCGCGGCAGGGCCCGGCCGCGTGGCTCGGCCCCGCGGGGAGCAGCGGGCGGCCCCGGCCGGGCGGGGGGGCGCAGGCTGCACAGCCCCAGCCCCCCTTCCTTCGGCCGAGCAGGGCTCTCGTGTCGCTAGGGCTGTCTGAAGTCTGACCCAAACCATCATTTCGGCCGGCTGGGTGGGTCTGCCCGCCGCTCTCTGAAAGGCAGGGTTTAGTCGCTCCCAGCGGATGAGCTCCCCCATTTTTTTTTTTTCCCTTTGTTAAAAAAAAAAAAAATCTCATTTTAACACCTAGAGGCAGTCATCCCGAGACAGATAGGCACAATCAGCCTTATGATCGCTTTGCGGTCGCGTTGTGAATTGGAAAATTATCGCTGTGTACAGGCTCTCAGATTTATTTTTTTACGTGCTCCACAGCAATGTTTGAACGGCAGCGATCCGTAAATGTAGATAGTGTGGCGACTGCTAGGGAGGAGGAGGCCCTGGTATGATGTGTAGTATCTCATTTATGAATGAGAGAATGCTGCACCTGAGGGTAGACTGTGATTACAGATGATTTTAGTGTTCTGCATGTTGTACTCTCTCAGGTACGCTGCGTGTTTGTTGAAGCTTCGTGCTTTATTAATGATTATCTGTGT
Source organism: Aythya ferina (assembly GCF_964211825.1). Classification (NCBI taxonomy): domain Eukaryota; kingdom Metazoa; phylum Chordata; class Aves; order Anseriformes; family Anatidae; genus Aythya; species Aythya ferina. The sequence continues at coordinate 163,850,338 of NC_140296.1, forward strand.
TCCCATGCACTGGGTAGGATATATGAACTGGGATTTACTTTGCACAAGCTGGTCATCTCTTGGAACCGGGGCGATATGATCATCTTTTCACTTTTTTTGATAGAATTTAGAATTTTAAATAAACGTAGCAAGTTTTCACGTACCCAGGTTATCATAAATGCTTCCTGCTACATACTTACAGCTGTTCTAAACAGGGGCATGATAACCTCATAGGAAAATCACTGCTTAATTATGGAGAGGTTGCTTTCCAGTGCAAGGCCGGTTAGCAAGTAGTCAGCATGCAGGATCTGACTTGGAGCGTTTTTTTTTTCTCGTCCGAGCAGATTTTGAACGCTTCCTGTTGTGGTGTGAGCACACAGCCTGGCAATGTAACATGGTGCTCATGAAATTCAGGGCTTCCCGGTGCTAGCACCCAGTTTGTTGTCTCAAAAGGGTACCTGAGACTGTGCAGTAAGCTTAAAAGGGGTGAAGGCTTTCGCACTTTTTGAATGCGTTTTCCACTGGCGGTGGAAGAAGGGCGACTGACATGTGAGAGCTGCTTAAAGATGCTAAATGACAGTTGCACTTAAGACCTAAGCCAGGAAAACCAATCGCGTACCAGGTTTCCGTTAGCTTCGTGAGAAAGCAGGCGCTTTATTGATAACTGTATCGCCCCCACCCAACCAGCTTGTAAATCCAGAGCTGCGTGTGCTGAAGTCAAAGTGGCTTACTGAGAGGAAGCATCTAAACAAAGTTGGCAGGGTTGGAGAGGGTAAGGAAAAAAGGCTGTTAGCAATACTGGCTTCCATTGTTGGATTAGGTGGAGAATTGGGAATATCAGCGTAACACCATTTTAGTTCTTTTTTAAAAACAAAGAAATAAAAATTCCAGTGGAGCATTATTTAAACCAGAGTGCTCCCAGGGACTGAAAAGCATCCTTTTCTGTGAAGCTGGTACCCTAGTAAATTCAAGGCCAGGTTCAAGGTCATTGAAATATTGCTGGCCTTGTGAGTCGTGGGTTTTGGCTTCTTTTTTTGTTTCACTCCCCCATCACCTCTGACAAATACTCTTGTTTCTAGTAATATGCAAAACACGGCTTTTCATTAGAGTGTGGCAGTCCTGGCATTTCTTGGTGGAGCAGAGCTCTCATTTCCTCACCTGTCCCCATTGCCTTTTATTTTGCTTTGCCTGGCAATAGAACAGATCTTAAAATGCTTCTAAAAATACCGTTTCTATATTTTGTTCAAAATTACCAAAGGGCCTTTGAATTTCCCATTCAACAGAATGTTACCCTCTGCATAGTCTGGTGGATTTTTTTGGTTAGTTCTCTTTTTGGGTTGGAAGAGGGACTTCAAATTAAAATCTTCAGTTATATTAGAAAAAGGCAGGTCAAACACTTGGTCTGAATTTGAGCAGCAGGGTAGATAGGCTCACAGTCATGCGACACCTCTCCATGCGTGGTACTTCACTCGCTGCCCGGTACCTGCCGGGGTGTGACGTTGGATGTTCTGCCAGCCACCCTGCTGGTGCCCTCCCGTTCCCTGGCGAGGCTGTGGAGTAGAAGGGACATGGCAGGTGCTCTGTAGGTGTTCCTGGGGAGTTGCAGTTCTTAGAGGTAAATGGGGATATCTAAAAATCAGTTGTATTGCTAAAGCCGCTATGGTGAAAGTGTTCTGTGAATGACAGGTAAAGAGAGCTCTGTGAAGCACCTGTGAAACCACATTATTTTAACATGAGTGGTTTGGTATTTTTCAACATCTTAAATAAATTTACCTAACCTGAAGTTCACTTGCATGCTTCTCCGATAAGAGGTAAAGACTGGGTTGGACATGGACCATACCCAAAAATAAGTAAATAAACGCTGCATAGATTGAGATGTCAGTAAAAAGCTGGACCAACTGAATACAGTCGTGACTACAGATGGAAAACAGCATACTCTGAAGTATGTCACTGTGGGCACTGATAAGCTGGCATACCTAGAGAGGCTTAAATATAAACTACTCAGTATGTAGCGTGGGTTTCCCAAATATTGAGAAATAACGAGCGCTGAAGTGAAGTCGCTGACCTTACGTACTTGCATCCCAATGTTTTATTCATGTTATGCTGTTTTTTCACCATTAGCCATTAAACTCAATGGCTTTGTCACACCTGACAGTAGTTAAAAGGTTAGTTGAAGTTGAATTTATGGCTCAGGACCAGGGCTGTGTGAACTTGTCATTCAGAGGTACAAGGAATAAGCTGATAAAGCATCATTTTTAAAATGATTTCTTTTTTAGCTCAGAGATTCATTACATATTTCTAACAGTATGCCTGGTTTTGCCATCTCTGTTCCCTGGCAAACATAACAGTTATCTTAGTGCAAGGATCATTCCCAAGTTAATTTGTAAGTGACTTCATTTATTAAAAGAAATGTTAATATAATTGATACTAGTACCCCAGGGGTGCGGTGTTTTTTTTTTTTAAGAGCGTAGCAGAACTGGGTAAGATTGCCAAGTTTTCCCTAAAAGGCCTGATCGTAAAGATCCTGTTTTGTCTCAAATCAGCATATCTTGCTCAACTAGTTGATTTTCTGCCAGCTTGGTTACCTGATCTGCCTCGCCGCGTAAATGCTGGAGTCATTGCAAGGAACAGGCTAGAAGCAGAGGGTGGAGAAGGGTCACTGCCTTGGACAGTGGTGTAGACTCAGATGAGGTCTGAATCGTCCTGTAACTCAAACACAACATCTTGAAACTGCCAGGACTCGACCCTTGCAAAGAAATGTTGTTTTTTTTTTTTTTTTTTTTTTTTTTTTTTTATACAACTGCCACTACATCAAAATGAGGTTATAGTCTAAAAATATGACCAACTAGCAGTTCGTTAGTCTTCTTTATAGACAAGGAAATTTGTATGTGCTTTTGAAGTTTACATGTGGTTGTGAAAGTGTTCTGCCAAGCTTCCTAACAAATATTATGCTATATGAATAGCAGAAGCTTTAATCTTTGGAGCCTTTAGATGTATGGAACCCATATGTACGAAGTGTCAGTCAGCACCTCTTTTGTTTCACCTGCTACCCCTTTGGGCTGAGCTGCTCTGTTTGGAGTGTTTGACCAAGTTCTTAGGTGTTAATAGCAAAGAGTTTTCTTGCTCTAGGTATTCTTATTTCAGTGAAAATAACATTTGGCATCTGTTCACATCTTAATCAGTTTATCAGTTTTACCCTAGCTGCTTTCAGTTAGTTATCTGTAGTCGTGGTTCCTCACGTGTGACCTTTCTGTCCTCTCTGTTGGGGAGAAGCTGAAGTGACACCCTGTGCTTATCTTAAAGTTACATTTGTTCAGTGAAGCTCATTATATGGTAACAGAAGCGCAATCAAGAACTTGTAACCTATTTTTTAATTAGCATTTGTGTTTGCAGTGCTTCACTTCAGCAGACCAGCTTTTTAATTTGTGCTCACATTTGCCTGTAGTGCTTTCACTTCAGCAGAACTTATCTTTATATTTCATTCCCATCTTGGAGAGCAGAGAGGGAAACATTAGGGGTCTTGCCTCCCTAGGGTAGGATAAAGCTTCTCAGCACCTTGAAGCTGTACAGCTGTAGCAGGCATGCAGGTGACAGATGGATGTGTTGTCCACCAAGAAGTGCAGCAAATATTTTTGCACGAGTAGTTACGATGGGTTGAGGCTGGTATTTTAAGGGTATATAGGTTATGTTTTCTGGTTTTGTAAATTTTGCACATGGAGGTGGAAGTTAGCGTGTGCTTTTGGGCTTGGTATGTTGTTGCCATTACTGCAGGAGTGCTAGCCATTTGGGTAGCTTCAGGCTGAGAGCCAGGTTAGGGAGCCAGGAGCCTCCTCTGAGAGCTTGTCTTTCAGATATGGATCAACACCAAAATACAGGTGGAAAAACAGTATCTTTGGGTGTGAATTTCTGCAAAACCTACCAAGAACGTGGAATTGATATCAACTCAGAAATAGAAGCAACACACGCACTTCATGAAAAGATAACTTGTTAATCAGGAGTGATTTGGTGGCCTGAAGAGCAATGATTGTGTTCAGTGAATTGTGTGTATTTGCTGGATTCATTGTAAAGTTTTTGGTACTTTAGCCCTTAAAAATAAGGAGAACAGTGAAGGATTTGAGGTTTATTATTATTATTTTTTTTTTTTTTACTATAGCTTTGGGACACTGTTTAGAATGACACTTCAGATGCAAACAGGCATATTCTTGCCTGATAGGATATCATTGTTACATTCTGCTTGTAATTCATTAGCTAAAAATGGTTTTATTGCACTAAGCATTTACAAGGATTAATTCAGTCATAGCATAAAACAGAAGAAATCCTGCTTAGAAATGTGTTACACTAGAAGTGTTATGGTGAAGGTGTGTCTGGCATTGGTGACAGTAAATCAGAATTAGCTGCCCATTCAGTCCGCAGCAGGAACAGGACCTTCTGTGACTGCATGAACCTCAGTTAAATAAAGATGCTGAGTACTTGTTAAACAAAGCTTGTTTTGCTGATGAAATTTGCTATGCAGCCTTTAACCTGATACTCCCCCAGTTAGCTGTTCATGAATAAAGCTCTGAGAGTCCCTCGCCAAAATGGTGGGACTTCAGAAATCTGAGTGAAAACCCAACCGGTTTTGGCTGACGGAGCTTAATGCAGGAAGTCAGTAGTGTGAAGATGAACGTGCACGTTGTTGTCTTTGCGTGGCATGCACCTCTCGTTGAGGACGAGAGGTTATGCTTGGTTTCCAAATGGTAATCTCATCAGTGCGCTGGGATTGTTGTTGGGAGAAGGTTAGGATACAGGAGAGTTTTAAGAAAAAATACTGGGTGAAATAAATGATGTGCAGCTAATGCTAAGCAGTGTCAGTACAGACGTGCTCATTTTGCTGGTTTGTGATTAAAATACATGGGAATGACATTGTAGAGGCTTGTTAATAGGTTAGACTTGGGAGTTAGAGTGGATTGTAGTCACAAATGCATGTTGTGATCTTAGCCTCTGGATGTTCCTTAATCAGCTGTATGAATATTGATGTCAATTTTGTCATCAACATACTTAACGTGAACTAGAAAACCTCCTTTAGAAAGGTGACTCCAGCACTGGCATCTGTAAGATACAGTGCTCTGATATTTGCTTCCAGCATGTTGTAGATCTCAACATAAAACGTGTAAGTGTAGAAATTTCCTTTTAATACACTATGATGTATTATGATGTATTACATTATTGATTTTTATATATGTATATAATATATATAATGTAATACATTGTAGAAATGTGGTTTGGGCCAGATGCTTTGAGTAAAACTAAAGCTGCTACTTCTTGAGGGAAAAAAATACATATTTTTTTCCATATAAATTTTATCAAACATGATTTTTTTTTTTTAATGGAGAAAATCTAATCAGAAACATTGGAGAGGCTTACGGTAATGGATGTTGCCTCCTTTGATTTCTTTAATGAGTGAGCCCTAAAGATCAAGCAGTTGAATACTCTGCTGTGCTTTAGAGGCTGGGTTAAATAAGTTGCTATTCTGAGCTAACATAATGATTTACCTATTAAATAGAACTTGTAATAAGATCAGAAATACTGGTGAGTGTCCTCTTTGTAGCTGTTTAAGGATACTTTTAAAATTTAAATGACTGCACCTACTTAGTCCTCAGGTGTATTATTTTCTTTCTACATAAAATATAAAGCCTCTTCTAAGTCCTCATAAAGATTCCTTAGCATTCAGTTGGTAGCTTGGCCAGGAAGAGTGTACCAACTTGCCTGTAGTTTGATGTGGAGAAGTACCACCTTGGCTATCTGACATACCACTTAAACCAAGTCCTGGGATTGGGAACAGTCAAGTTCATGCCTCTGTTGTTTGAATTGTTAGAAGGCATCCGCAAGCCTCCAGCGAAAGGCTGAATGGCAGGCACAGAGTGGGTCTGTAGATGCTGTTCCCCCACTCAGCAGCCCGTGTAGGCCCCGGAGGCCATCGCCACCTCAAGATGATTCATCTGTAGATCAGCAGCAGAACATAGCTTCTGTCCCTGACAACATGTCTGCGCTATTTTAGGGGTATTGGAGCCCACAGAACCCGTGAAGAAATAAAAGCACTTTTTTTCTGAGGCTGTCAGACTCTGGAATGGGCTCCAAGAGGGACACAGGATTCAGTCATTGGTAGAACATAGGACACGGTGCCTTTTCTTTTTGATAAGCCTTTCCTGCTGGAACACCGTAGCTTAAAAAGAAATGTGAATGTGTGACAACACTATCTATAGACAGGAAAAGGTAAATATCTGGGTGTTCTGTGTGTGGGAGCCTCTCTGCAAGACTCTGAAGTGCTAGACCAAAGGCACAATGCAAAAAGATTGTCAGTTAAAGCGCAAATGTGGAACACCACCTTAAGGCTGTCATTTGTTCAGTTCCTGCTGCCATTTTTTTCTGTGTCATCTTGTCCCAGTTAGCTAATTGTGATTATCGTCTAGCCCCTTAGAGGAATAGAGAGGGTATTGCAGCTGTAGAGTCAGTCACCAGTTGCGTTAGGAGGAAGAAAATGAATGACCTCTCGATGTTGAGGTAATGTCTGGGAAAATAATTCTTTCCAACTTTACCTAAGGAACCATATAAGTCTTTCGGCAATTTTCTAGTCTTTATAACTCCTTAACTCCTGATGGGTTAGTGCTATTAGGCTATCAGCTGTCTTTTTTTTTTTTTTTTAAATACTTTTCTTGATTTTGTTCATTTGTCTTTATATAGAAGAATCTTTACAGTCAACATGTATTTCTAGATGCTGTGTTAAAATTGCTGGCAGAGTCTATTATTCTATACAAACTGAACAATCTGGCCCCTTGTTTTATTTATAAAGGTTCAATGTATCTTTGCCTGCCTACATCAATCTGCAAGGGAGTGTCAGAAAGGCCCCGCATTCGCCGAGCCGTGAGTTATCGCTAACTTTTCAGATGTGTTAATGAATGTGGAACAAACGCAGTTATGTGTTTAAAAAAAGAAAAAGGAAAAAAAAGAAACAAATATGGATCCACCTCCTAAAAAGCAAAACAAAACTCAAAACTCTTTACTGCAGTAGCAGGCGTGATTATAAAGGGATTGCTTAATTTTTTAGTAGTGTAAATAACAGTGAACGGTAAGCTTTATTTCTAGAAAACCTATTGTTGAACTGCTTTGAAGCTGTCTTCAGCCTGTGGATTACTGGGTTTAAATGTTGCATTCTGCTGGCATATTAAGGATGTGGTATTCTTGGAAATTTTTGTTTGCTTAATAATCTGGAACTTGGCCCATCTGAAAATGTTCTATATTAGCATCCTATGCATAGAGCTGATATTTTAAAAATGCAATTACATAATAGTAAGAAAGGCTTGAATACGTATTTTTATTATGTTGTAATTACCTAAGTAATGAATTGGGCTTCTTGAATCGTATCATAGATTCAAAATTCTTAGCATTCCCAATCATGAAGCCATAAAAACAGCAAAATGTATCTGTACTCTTTAAAATACTTGATGAAATGGAAAAGGTTGCTATCTAAACTCATTATACGTCTTTTTTCCTCCAGCAGCCCTTCTTGCTTCAGTAATTCACCAGTAGGTTTTCGATGATTAAAGATTTTAACAAGTTGTTAATTTTCATGTATAATAGATAAATACTGAGAGAGATTAAGGTTTTATCATGCCTGTGTCTCAACAGCAAGAGAGCCATAGCAGCAATCTCTCTTCTGAATCTCAAAAAGTGACAATGACATTATGACTTGAAGGAAAACCCATTCCCTCCCTCTCCCCCAAAATACCAGCTGGTCACTTTGATCTGAAGACTTCAGGTCTTGCTCCCAGATGGGGTCATTTAAACTTTCAATTGGCCCTCAGTGTGTGGGCAGGTTGATGCTTCTGCTGATGCGGGAACTACAACCTGCCATGATGAAGATGCAATTAAGATGTTCCCATCCCAACAAACAGCATGTAGAAAAAAATACGGTTTACGAGACGGTTACATACAAGCATCTGTAAAATAACTTTGCACGTAGGCAAAGTCCATATGTTTGACTGACTTTTTTCAGGTTTGTAAGCATTTAAATTCATTCTTCTGCCAACTCTTTATGCTACTCCCATCAGAAGTAAGAGGGTGCTTTGCTTCAAAGAGCAAAACAATAAAATGAGTATCAGGTGGGATTCAGTGAAGACTCACCGTGTTTCATTTTCTTTGAGGCTGCTTTTATTTGCTAATTGTTGCATACAAATACATCACTATTTCATGCAAAATCTGAATAGAGCATTATATAGCTCATTTAATAAATGCTGTCATAGCAAAGTGTTTTTAAACTAATATTCTCTTTCTGGTTTCAAGCACTTCTCATGCTGCATTTTTGAAGCGGAAGTATGAGAGGATTTTTAAATAGCATTGTAGAGCATTAAAATATGTATTTGGTTTTGGTTTTATTTGGCAAAGAAGCATACAGTGTTTTGAGTTCTAGTTTCCATAGGCCTTCACTGTGTAACAGGGTAGTGTTAAAGCTTTGCATGTAACTTGCATAACATACTTGGCTTCTTCAGATTTCTAACCTGAAATACGTTGATTTCTATATTGCAGGTGACACGACCCGCCAGAGAATCAAATTCAGTGATGACAGAGTGTGCAAGAGTCACCTTCTCAACTGCTGCCCTCATGATGTCCTCTCTGGAACTGTACGTAGCTAAATACTGTTTTATTCGGATAGTAACGGAGGAATAGAATTACACTTATTCTTTGTAATATCTCTGTTAACATCGTGTTTTTCAGTAAATACATGTCTAGTGCTCTCTGATAGCATTTGTACCAACTTTTATGTAAAACATCATCACAAAGGCTTTTTTTGTTTTCTGTTCTGTATGCTAATCATTACATAGAAATTCATTATTGTTTGCTATAATGTATAAAGTCTAAAATACATGAAGATACTCATTATGCTGTAGCTGTGTTTTAACACTGGTACCATTGTAACTAACAGAAATACTCCTCTAAAATTCCATATAAACATGTAAATTATAAAGTTAATTTCCTAAAACTTCCTGTTGTACTGAGAAAGTATCCCACACAAATACTTGTATAGTGATTTTTCTTCAGATATATTTTTGTGAAAGCAGTTGAAAGTTCAAATAATTATATTCCCAGCAGCTGAGATATATTGAACCTAAGAGACACAGTGTACAACATCCTGTTACTGTCCCATTTTTACAAATTCTACAGCAATTTGGAAAATGGCCATTTATGGCATATTAATAAATTCATTTGCTTGACTTGGATTTTTGAGTACTCTATATCAGAAGCTCCTATGCCTGAATATAGCAAACAAAGGGCTTTGGCACATGCCAGTAGCTTTTTCATTACACTGGTGCTTGACTTTGTGGTGCCTGATTAAGGTAGCTTATCCTTTGTGAAAGGAAGGCAAGTTGTATTGCGTTGATTATGGAAAAAGGATGTTCATGTAAGCAGTTACCTTAAAATATGCACAGGAACTTGCTGTATAGCAATATATATTTTTTTCTTTGTGAAAATCCAGTGGGGTTGCTTGGAGTCTTCCCCCCTTTTGTAATGCTTAGTTAAGTTCCTTTTTCTACCATGGCTGTTACTAAATGTTGAAGAATTTTAACCTAATGCTCTGTGATGGTAGAGAAATTAACAGTAGAGAGATGTAGTATGATGATAGGCAGAGTCTCATGTGCCTCCCATTCTTAATGTAGTACTTGAGTAGCTTTTCTCATTCACATTGGCACGTTTTCTTGTCCTGTGACAGAGGGGAAAGTAAGTACTAGAAAAGCATGTTTTAAGGATTATTTGAGGCATTATTGGTTTTCTGTGCCTAATCCTTCCAAGTGACTGACTTGATCGAAGCCTTTAATGAAATACAGAGTGAAGTCCATTTGCAAAATGAAAAACTGAAATATGTAGTCTTGGTAACTGATTTACTTGTTATCTCTCCTTTAATGCTCTTCACAAGTAGATGTGATTTTTACATTACCACAACACTTCTGGTTATTCAAAAGGCTTCAAACATTCATGCCCACACTATGTTTTACTAATTTAGGCTCTTCTTGTACTGACAGACCTATAGGTACAGCCCATCCTTCCCACCTCTGAAGAATCCCTAGAAAAGCAGGCACAACTATATTTGTTAAATAGCACATAAAGAAGCAAACTAAATACTAGAACTGAACTAGAGAACTTAGTATTTGTCTTAATAAAAAAGGCAGTGGGATAGAAAAGGCCTTCTTGTTTAGCTCCTTTATAAGTCTGCTAGCTTTCTAAGTTATTTTTTCCTCATTCTTAAAGACATTTTTTTTTTCTTCATAGCAGAGATCTCTTTTATACCAAAATTCAGGCTTCTTGAAGTGCATGAGATATTTGGTATTCAGTGAAGATAATTCATACTAAAGATAGTGCATTGTAAGTGACAACAATTTGATGACGATGCTTTGTGTATCATTGCATATGTGGTTTTATTGTTCAACTTATATCTGTGTTACTGCCCAAACAAAATGGGGAAAGGGAGAGAAGGTGTCTTCCCCATCTATTATGTTGTCTGGTGTTTTGGTCTTCTTGCAATGATCAGAAGAGCTTACTGCTGGGGGAAGATAGGGGACATAAATGTGTGCTATAAAAACGTATGAAGTCATAGTTCAGAATTCGCAAGATGTTACTGTTAAAAGGTTAATTAAACAGCTTTTTATTTTGGTGTAATCTGTATAAGCAAAGATTCCCAGAATGGCTGTCATTAGCAAGTAAGAGATGTTTATAATTACGAAAGCTCTATGTATCATGCAAAAACACCTCTTACGGTGCAAACCCATTCCTGTAGGTTGGGCCTGTCTACTGAGTCTGTTAGTTCTTGCTGAAAGGTCTTTTCCATCTTCTACTGGATTCTTCTGCTGCTGCTCTTGGAGTATTAAACTAAACAATTTATGCAGTGAATTTCCATAACTTACTTTCTTCCTCATGATGCAGTTAGTCATCAGATGACAAAACGTGTTCCATGATGTAATTCTGGTTCCAGAAAAAGTGACTGACTTAATGCTTTAAGTGGGAGTAGTGGAAAGGGACTTTTAAGAGACAGGTTTTACATGACCCATCCAATGTTCTGCTGTTCACCTAGTCATGGGTCTGAGGAAATGCACCTTCTGTCTTAATCACACAGCTCTTAAAAAGGCAAAAAACATGTAGTTTGTCTGAACAGTTTATTGTTGATCTGGAAAATAAATGTGGAGTTTTCTCCTAAGTTTTGATAGGAAGATTTTGATGCATCTTAGTGTTCAAGTGTAGGTGATGAGTATGGAGCAGCTTTTAGTTCAAAGCCAGAATCTTACGCTTCTCAAAAAAGAAAAAGTTCTGTTGAGCCGTTTTATAAAGTTAAATCTCTTTACTGACTGCATTATCAGTATAATGGGCACAAATTGCCATTTTTTTAAACTGTCGTAAGATTATCTGCCTTCCTGTGAATTGCATATTACTGTTCCCATTTGCAAAATGCAGATTTCTGTACTACTCCAATCCACCCACTCTTTGAACAGCACTCAGGGAAGACATTCACAGATACATGAGACAAATGAAATAACTGTAATGAGTAAACTCTGTTACTTCAGTGTGTTCTTTTCCTTAATGGCCAAATACCCAAAACTCCACCAAGGAAAAGAGTGTTGATTTCCCTTGATGATAAAATCGTGTTCCCCAGACTGCAGTATGTATCAACAACAGTAGTGCACGCACACTTTTCTTAGGAGATTGGAAACTTACTCTGTGTTGTCTGTATTTTTGCATGCATCGTCTCTTCTTTCTTTAGATCAAGTGTTATCTCTTTATTTTTAAGAATACTGCATGAAATCTTCTGTTATTTCTGGATTTCTTAAGAACATTTGTGATAGTTTATTTTCCTCAAGCTTCTTTGATCACATTTAACTCTTGGTTAACATCAGAAACATTTCTGGAAAATTACTAAAGGTTTGAATTTTGACTTTTTTTACTAGGAGATTCCCAATGTCTACATTGGCAATAATGCACAGATTCTTGCTTCTTATAACTTTCTTTTGCACTTCTCTGTCTTGCTTCCTTGGAGTAGCTTGTTATGGTAAATTTGTCATTAATAGAAGCCTAAATATTTGACTTAAGCTGTAAAGCCATAAGAGCTAACTGCATTTTGAAATTTGATTCCAGGTGCTTTGCCACCAGAACATCTCTTCTGTATGAGTTACCTTTTTCTTCCACCTTTATAAAGGGTAGTCTTGTTTAGTTGCCTGCTGATGAGTTTAAGTGGCTACATACTTAAGTCAGAAGGTTTTGTTTACATTGGTATTTCAAAGTATTTAATTTTTTTTAGGGACATGTTTTTGTACTACTAGCTTTCTGGTTTTGTAGACTTGAAAACTCTTAAGTCAAATTGTCAGAGGTATATCAATGCCCACAGGGGATGATTTTTGTTACTCCTTATGGAGAGATGGAGAAGATATTTGTTTTTCCTTTTGTCATCTGTTTCTAAGGACAGTGAAAGTGATGGACAATGGAAGATATAGATAGAATAGTGAGTCCTAACAACAAAAATGTAAACGAAGAATACACTTGTGGAGGTTGTTGTAAGTTAAAATCATAGTTCTGAAAGTATTGTGCTCTGTGACTACCTGTATTTGGAGTTTGTGTGAGGCACATACTAAACTAGTAAGATCACAGAAATTGCTTTGTATTCAAGGTTGTAAAGCAGTGTCTCTTCAGAACTTGCCTTTGACAGTACCTCTCACCAAAGCTTTTGTTTTTAACTGACTTTTTAATGTTTTGGTGTTCTGCTCTGTGAAGTTGATCACTGTCACTGGTTCACACGTGTAATTCAGTGGTTTAAGGGTTTGCTCATTAATTTCAATTGGAGAATTTTATGAAGATAGATTTATAAGTCTTTAAGTTTTAGCTACTCTTAGTCTTTTAGGACACAGTAAATCATTGCCACTTAATTTTAATTTCATTTTTTTCCTCTTAAAGGTTTAATGCTTCATTTTTTTATCCTTAATAAATGATGACACTCAGGTTTGCATTTTTTTTTTTTTCAAACTGTTTTATGACTTTCATCATCAATACAAAAATATTTTTTTATATCTATATGTGTGTGTGCATTATGAGATTAGGATTGAAGCTACATCTGTAGGAATCAGATGACTCCCTTTTAATGATGTGAACCTCTTAAGCAACGTTCTTTGGATAGAATCACTGTGCTGTCTCTGCAAGTTTTACAGAATAGATAAGAACATGTTTTCTCTGTATGTTTTAAAGGACTAGCTAGCTGGGTACTAGTGAAAAGGATAGTGTGGTAAGATTTAAGGCAAATGCCTTCAGTAAAGTTAAAACTAGTAATGTCCTAAGTATTTACAGTAACCTGCTAGCTACCTTTGAAGAGCCCAAACAGATCAATGCTTTTGCAGTAATCTATCTTTCTTATTAGCTTGATTGTATTTCCCTGTTGAAAAGAAAATGTAACAAATATTTTGTATGGTCTTGCAAAGTGCGGTTGAGAAGCTTTTTTTCACAGGGAGGATGAGCTTTATCTCTTTTTTGTATTTCTCTGCATTTGAGGAACATTGCTTTTTGCATTTTGTGTATACAGACCTCATTATGTTATCAGCACAGTCTTGCACTTAAGTGTATCATTTAGTGCTCATGAATTTATTTCACTCAGCTCTTCAGGGCTTGTGCTGACTAAAACGGTATTAACTGAGACCTTGGTTTAGCAACTTACCTTAATACATGATTAAAATTAAGCTTATTAGGGGTGGAATTCAGCTCCAGATAAAGACATCTAAATTTAGGTTTCATTAGAGGAGCTAGTTGTCTAAGCTTGCATTGGAATCAGAGGGGATCTAGGCAATGGAGCCTGGAGGAGAGGTTCAGTTCATCTCCACTGGGTGTTTCTCTCAAGGTAGGCTAAATCCATCAAGGCTCACTGACTGTACTGTCTAGATCCCTTTTTACTGTGGAAGAGCAGTTTGGATAGTTCACACACCTGCAGATGGGTGCATTTAAGTATTTGCATTTAGGTGTCGTAGTCTGGAATTGATTTCTTTGCTAGTAGTTGCACTGGCTCAGTGGAACTGCTTCCATGCAGAATTTAGCTGTGCGGATGTGATTATATCCTGCAGTGTTGCAGAAAGTAGGCATTCTGCTGGAGGGTATCAGTGTTTCAGTTTAGGTCTGATGTGATCATGTAAATTGCTTTAGGCTTTGCAAATCAAATTAAATTAGCCTTGAGTAAGCCACCTCAATTCATAGTCTTCAGCCCAGTGGTGATGAATTTTGAAGTGCTTTGTTGTGACAGCAAGTGGTCACATCAGTCCCTTCAGACATACTCTTAATTTCTTTGACTAGTGCCACTAAAGTGAATTGAATGCACGTTCTATTTTAATGGGCTTAATATGTCTGGATGAAAGTTGTTTTTTTTTTTTTTTTTAACTCTTCTATATGGTTATCTCGATTCAATGTTAATATAAAATCAGGCTATAAAACAATGCTATGGAAACACTAAAATATCTCCTTTACAAGCGAGGAATACTGCTGCTAGCTTTGTCTTTCAGTGAAGATCTATTCTAAGTCATTGAAGTCTTCAGAAAGAAAAGTAGGATTAAAGGTAGGGAGGTCTTTAAAGAAGTATTATAATTCTGAAGATACCTGGAATATTCAGTGTTTGCTAAGGACTTTAATACCCATTAATTTACTATTTATCTGCCTCTTTTCAGCTCAGTATTTATTTCCTAGCAGTGAAGTCCTTCAAAAATTAATGCAGTTAATGAAGTGTGAGGACTTCAGTCATGCATCGTCCCCAAACTTCTTCTGAGTCTGTGGTGCTTTCAAGAAGGGATAGGCTTTGTGGCAGGTCTGTAAATCTGTCAAAAACAAAACTGTTTCTGCAGATGAGAAGTGAATTCCATGATGAGGAAGATCTCAGCAAAGAATATCTGCATCTTTTTGACTGTAGCAAGGGTGTTCTTGTTCTGCCTTGACGAGGGTGTTCTTGATAGCTGCCCTGACAATTTGATAAAGGGAGAGATCTGGTTCCTCCAGACAACTTAATTTTTCCAATCATGTTATAATTTCATAAACAAAAAAACTCTCTTGCTGCTTTGGTATGGATATCTTTTTAGCTGGGAAGAATTCTCTACAGAAGCTCTGTCCAGACTGTCATCTGTCAAAGCCTATCAAAGGTGCATGCTGGTTTTAGAAGCATTGATAGTATGTGCCACTATGTCACACTTGGCATCAACATCTGCATTTTAAGTAGCTTTGGCTTTTCTGTGCTCTTCTTGTAGCCCATGTTGCGTGCATTCAGTAATCTAATCTTGGATGTCAAAGGAACATGCAGTATTTGTAAAAGCACCAAAATGAGATTTTTCCTGTAGGTTGCTCAAGACCTGAAAAAGAAAACCTTAGTTTCATGTTTCCAGAAACAGCATCATATCTGATAGTTTAGTCTGATTCAGTTACTAATGTCTGCAACTTTGAGTGCATGGGTTGTTGTTTTTTTCTGTTGAGCTCTTTTTTGAGTTTCTGTGCTGCCTATGTCCTGGACCACCTCTTCCTTGTCTGTTCGTGGTGAACTTGGGTGATGCTCTTTTTTCTGCACCTGATTTGATTGATGCAGAGCTAAGCATCAGCAGTAAGCCAGCTTTTTTTCTGTATTAACACCAAAGGCATTCTCTCTGTCTTTCACAGATGGAACAACAGAAATGATTTCTGAATCATTTCAGTATGAGATTTGTTGGGATGAAAGATGAGTTGTCTAAATCTCAGCTCTGGGAAATCAAGTATCTTTAATTGTTCATTTAACAGTGGTTAAAAGAAGAAGAAATTGTTACAGCAAATGACTATCATGTTAAGTAGCAGGCAGTTGTTTCTTAAGCAAAGCTCTGCAAAAGCAGACTGCTAATGATACCCCTATGTAGTTGTCTAGACTATTTTCTAGACTAAACTTAAGCAATAGCTTTTGCCTGTAATAAATCCCCACATACCTGGAGAATATGTTTCTGTTTTTTTCTTCAGTAAAAATGCATAGCTGCAAAAAGCCCTAAGGTATATATGGCTTCATGTATTCAATAAACTTTAATTTTGTCTAGTCTGGGGGCTTTGTTGTTCGCCCCTTGCTTTGTTTGCTTTGCTCATTGGGACTCCTGTAAATCACTTTAAGTAGCGTAAGTCTGTCTGAAAATCATTGTGTGAGCAATGAAAGACAAAGTTTATGTGCATTCTTTTTAAGCCTTCCACAGTAGCTCAGTGTCTGAACATTAGGCTGTCTTAAAGCCACCTTCTGTTTCAAATACCATTGATCTTAACTGGCTGGCTACCAGTGCATGCTCTTTGCCTTTGAGGAAGGGCATGGCTTGGCACCAGATTGCAACATGGACATGTGGAAAAAGAAAATGTCTTCCTGTATTTTCTGGCCATTTCCATCAGCTGTCCATCTACTATGCAGATAACCATGTTAGCCAAACTACATTATGAGTTTCTCTGTGGTTATCAAGGTCCTTGGCAATCCTGATCCAAAGTAGACTTTTGACAGTAATAAATCATCCCCAAGATGAATCCTCTTTGCCAAATATTCCTTACCGTATATCAGCAGAAGTGCTTTTTAGCCTGATCATTGTAATGTACAAGCTGGGTTAAGTTTTTAAACTTTTTTTATCTCTCAAAACTTCATTTTGCTAATAGAGTATTTAAGACAAACAGTAGTAATACTTCTGTTACGTTACTTTCAAAGGGTTAGTCAAGACTAGTACTGAGTGCGCAAAGGAATGATTCCAACAATGACATGATTTTTTTAGCAGCAAAGCTAATGAAAAGGAGGCTGTTTCTCTTGTACGTACTTCTTGTTGCTCGCTGTCTGTTAGCCATGTGAGTATTTGTATGACTGTGCTCCAAGCTGGAGCAGAGAGGTAGAAGGGATCCAATGCTTCCTTTCTTCTAACCTGGGCCGTTATCTAACAACAACAAATCCTACATCACCTCTCCTCCACCCCCAGAAAATTGCAGCTAATATTACTGAATTATTCAAGAGTTTGTGAAGTGTAATCTTGGTACTGTTAAGAGATCCAAGCTGCTCAAGTCCACTATTACACTTCCCCCTATGTAATGTCAGCATGTCTGTTTGTATAGCTGCATAACAAATTGGATAGAGATACACTGCTGAAAAATTCTCTATTCTTGGCTTGCTAAGCTACATTTTGCCCAGTCAGTACCCTGAACCTGTGCAGTTGTTCAGGCACATGTGTTAGCACAGGGAGGCACAGCACAGTGATAAAGGAAGAGTAGATTTTTTTTTCAGCAGAAATGCTGGCTCAAAGTAACTTCCATTCTCTTGAGCTATGGATTTACAAGTTGGACTAAAGAGAAATCAGGAAATAGACTGATTTGAAGAGGTCAAATCCATTCCAAATCATAAAGTCAGCACAAAGTATGTCATGGTAGTGTCACGTGAATTCTCGTTTTTTAGGGTGTAATGGAAGAAATTATATATCACATACTTACTCTGTATGTAGCTTTCATATTGAAATAGCATTTTTTGGATGGTGTGATGAATCTCTTTCAGGCTTTGTCTTTGTGTACAGATTTCTTAGTGTCACTAGCTTCATCTATGCATTTGAGAGTGGTGGGTTTGACATAAAACAGGATTGGCCTTGCACTTACATACGGTATTTAAGTTCTGAAAGTCAAGTGATGAATTGACATAGACAAGCTTTTCCCAATTTTAGGAGTATTCTTGGGTGTCTTAATTTTTAGATAGTTATAAAATGTTCTTTCATACTGCTTTAATGGTAGTGAAATACTTTTCTGAAAGAATGCAGTAATGTTAGCATCTAATGACTTGGAAATTAGACATGATGTATCGCTCAGCTTCTAGGTCTTCCAGGTTTTGCATCACTTAACAAATTTGCTGAGGTTCTGTGTAGCTACAAAGGAAAGAGCTAATCTTTTTCTTTCTTGTTGAAGTTAGATATTCAAATAGCAGGTGACTTCCAACAGTTTCCAAGGTAACACTCATCTTTTTATAGAAAAACACAAATTATCAATTATGTTAGTTTTGGTTCTAAAACTGCTACTGAACTACAACAGGAGAGCTTTTTCTACTAGAGTTCAACTTCTATTGTTTTTTTAATGCTAAGAAAGGACCAGTTTTTCTTAAGTGAGCAGTGCACAGAACTAATTGAAACTATTGTTTTTAAGTGAAGCAAATAATAATCACTTTCAGTGATTATACCCTCTCTACAAAGTCACACATTGATTTATCTTTTTTTTCTAATGTTGTTTCCATTATGTATTGATTTTTGTCATATGCTTATTACTTTGTCTTGATCACCAAACAAACTTGCAGGAAACAATTTTGATTTCATCAAAATTCCTTTTTCTATGCAAGTTGCAAAATTCAATTTGAAAAAAAAGTATTTGTTATACCTAGTAAGATTCTGGGTGCTCTTCTCAGCTGTATTCTATGTGAGATTAAAAGCTAATGATGTAATCTACTTACTTTAGTTTGTTCTTCCCTTTCGTTTGGATAGATTTGATTTTTGGCTACCTTTATATGCTTTGAGAATGATTTTTAAACAGCACTTACAGTGATGATGTGGTTGCAACTATTTCAGACGACTGTTACAGCAAGAACATGGAGTGTGCAGATAGATCAGGTCAAGCATTTGACCATTTAATTGCCAATTATTTTCAAGGACCTTGGTTCTCCTAAGCTGCTTTATTTCAATACAGGATGTTCCACTTCAGTCCCTTATATTTTACTGAAAGTTTAAAACAAAACAAAAAAAAAAAACCTCTTTTGCAGGACAGTAATGATACTCTGTAATGCAAATAGCCATCATGATAGGATAAACTTTCCATTCTGTCTAGATATTTTTTATCATTCATAGATGTTTATTAAAGATCTGGGATTGTCTTGCAGCTTTTTAAAACTGTCCTTTTATTCCCATATCGGAGATGATTTTCTTCAGAATATTTGACTATTAAAGGAAATCGTGCTTACTTTGTTCCTTGTAACTCTTTTGAAAAATTATATTACTTTCCCTCTATCTCTTTTCAGAGAATGGACCTTGGAGAATGTCTGAAGGTGCATGACCTGGCATTAAGGGCAGACTATGAAATAGCATCCAAAGATCAAGATTTCTTCTTTGAGCTTGATGTATGTATCTTGTCTTGGTGGAGAGAAAGCATAATTTGTGTGCCTAGAGCAATAAACTGAGCAACAAAAGTTAAGCTTTGGTCCACAAAGAAGGAGAACTTATGTGAAGTAGCTTTGTAAGTGGGGGCAGAGAAATCCCTCTACAGTTACGGGAATGTTTACATGCCTCTTCATGATTATATGAGAGTATTATGTTTGTATTGGTAGTCATTCCTAGGTAGAACTGTTAATGCCATTTCACAAAAATAATTATCATAAACCTGTACGCTGTCTTCGTGGTAACAATTATCAAGCAAATGTCATGTATGCTTTGAAGAGAGTCTTAAATTCTCTATCTTTTAATAAAGTGTCATTTTCTCTTGGGAATAACAAATTAGATGCTATGTTTCAGTACACCATAGCTTGAGTAATACAGTTCCAAACTCCCAGCTAGGAAGTCTGTCTTCAGTATGGATAAAACATTGAGGGTGGTTGTTCGGGCATGGTGTTAATATGATTAATAGCTAAAAAACCTAGTGGAAAATATGTTACAGTTCTGCATGTATTGGCAGGATGAGGTGAACCTAACTATCCTTTGAAGAATTTTAATACATGTTATAAACGTCTGCTGCTTTTTCAGGAATAAGACTTAAGACAGATACATTTCCAAGTTTCTACAAATACTTAATGAATTTTGGCAGTATGCAGACTGGTTTTTAAAACGTTAGCATATGTTAATATATGTGATTATATACCGTAAGCAGCTAGTTTTTTGTTTTACAAAGATTTCACTAAGAAAAACTTTGAAAAGTTCTTTACCATGTTCTTTACCATGTTGATTGGTGTTCTTGTTGATGTTTCAGGCAATGGACCACCTGCAATCATTTATTGCAGACTGTGATAGGAGAACAGAAGTGGCTAAGAAAAGATTAGCAGAAACCCAAGAAGAGATCAGTGCTGAAGTTGCAGCTAAAGTAAGCATGTAAAACTACCTGCTGAAGAGTTTTTTGGTGGTTTGTTTTTCTAAGGAACCAAATTTAGACTTTGGCAGACTATCCAATCTGAGAATTCATGCTGATGAAGGGTAAAAATAAGTTCTATAATAAACACGTAAAAAGCAAAAAAAGTTGCCTCAAACCTGTTTCTAAGGGAGAACCTGTTTCTCAGGGAGAGGAGAAGGCAGAGAAGAGACCTCTTTGATATTCTTGAGTTCAGAGAGCTTCAATCTCTGTGATAGGATTCCACACAAATGTTAGTAATCCTTGTACTTTTTGATTAAAATAAAAATCATTTTTTCTTCAAATCCATGCACAAGCCAGGAGGAACGGTTGTATGAATACTAATTTTGCAAGACAGCAGCGTGAATTATTTGAAATCTCTGAACAAAATCATGCTCTGGAGTTGCTACATAGTCTTGGTAACCCAGCCTTTCTCTGTGTGTTTTGACATGAGGCAATTCTGTTTCCCTTTTAAACGGGGAGGTTATCTCTGCGTGCTTCCTTTAATTTCACCCTACAGATTTTGCATGTAATAATAGCTCAGTATTAGTTCAGATTCTTTTCCATAATTAACTTAAAAGCATTTCCCGCATTGAGCCTTTTTTTCTCTTTCAAGGCTGAACGAGTTCATGAATTGAATGAAGAAATTGGGAAACTACTGGCCAAAGTGGAACAGCTGGGAGCTGATGGAAATGTGGAAGAATCTCAAAAAGTAATGGATGAGGTGGAGAAGGCACGGGTAAAGAAGAGAGAAGCTGAAGTAAGTTGATTGTGTAAGGTTTGGGGGATAAAGAGGGCAGTATCCCAAATTAAATTGGCCAGTAACTGTGTAGTGCAAGATGCCTTAGCTACTGGGACTTCCTTAGCTAACTGCTTTATATAAACCAAGGAATTTGCTTTGTGGCATCCTGTTTGGGAGAAGTTTCCACCTTCAAATACACTCCTTTACTATTAAATTATACTAACTTCCACTGATGATGTGTTTACCTTAGTTTACCTGTACTGGCTGGTAACATCTGTGGACATGACAGTCATGTCTGTCTGTGTCGGACTTGCTCATTTTGTTGGGTCTTGTGACGCTTGCCGTGGTAACCCCACTGCACATTGAAGTGTGTTGGTGTGTGGCTCATATTGGAAAGCTTCAGTAAGGGGAGCCATTTCAGACCATGCTAAGTTTGTTTTCATTGAAAGATAGTCAATGGCTTGTGTATCAGGCAAGTCAATTTAGTCTTTGTTGTAATGTTCAGGTGGCAAATCTCGTCAAGAGCTTTTTCCATATCATATTTCACCAATATACTTAAATTCATAGAAACAAACATCTGCAGTTGCTTTAATGGTACCAGAGGGGTTGCTGGCGGTCTTGCTTGTCTGTCATCTGAGTGTTTGTAGGTAAATTTTGCTTAGGTAACTTGATGTTTAATTAGCATCTAAAATGTGGGTAGATTTCTCTTGTTTTAAACTGCGTTCACAATGAAAACGTCTAATATTTTTATAAAATATGTTAACATATAGTAATTTTTGTGTTAACATGTATTCAGTGTGTTTTCTATGAAAGTTACTCATTGTTCTAAGCAGTATAATCTGAAATAAAGATGATCACTCCACTTTGTTTAATATGCAAAACCATTTGGTAATATCCTGTTTTTACTACATCCAATCTTCAAAATGAGGAACCTGCACTTCATCTTTATGAGACGGTTGATTTATGAATGGGGTGAATTAAATAAAGGATGTGCTGATTTGCTTTGAATTCTATCATCAAAAGTAATATACTCGTGGTAAAAATTTGTTTTTGTATTTTTGCACATTGAGAAGTAAGACTAACAAATTTGCTTTTCCTAGGAGGTATACAGAAATTCTATGCCTGCCTCTAGCTTTCAGCAGCAGAAGCTACGGGTTTGTGAAGTGTGTTCGGCCTACCTTGGTCTTCATGACAATGACCGACGTCTTGCTGACCACTTTGGAGGAAAGCTGCATTTAGGATTTATTGAAATAAGAGAGAAGCTTGAGGAACTCAGGGTAAATCATTCTTCTATTTCGTGTGTGTGCGTGTGCTCCTACTTAATAAGGCAGTCTTAATGGAATCTCTGGCTGTGTGATTTTTTTCATGTTACCTTTTGAGATAATTCGTTCGTCTATAAACACCGAACGTGTTAATCTAATACCAATTGCCTAGATAATGTGATAAGATGGCCTCACTTGGACTAGTTGTATTAAAACACTTGTTCATAGTAATGCATCTTGGGAACAAAGAGTGCAATTCCACTTGTCAAATGGAGAACTGCATTCTGAATTAGTGTTGCTGGAAGTGTCTGTGTCTTGGAAGACTTGGGAGATAGACAAATGAACTTTACCTTAAGCCAGTTTATTGGATGAAAGTAATAATGAGACTCTTGAAAATACAAGAACATGTGACCCTAAGGGAGTGATATTTTACTTAATTAGGGATAAAATGTTAATAGGGCTGTTGTTGATATGCTGTGCTCAGTTTGGGTACCATTAAAGAGCACGTGCATAAAGAGGACAGTAATTCATAGCAAAGGATTCCAAAAAGATCTACAGAAATGTTTGGAGCTTCAACAGCCTGCTGTATGGTGAAAGACTACAGAAACTCGTTTATTTTATCCAGACAAATCATTTCATAGGCACCAACAATGGTTCTTTGAGTGGTTATCACAGCTTTTAAGCTTGACTAACAATAGGTGAAATGAGTTCCAACAACTCAAGGCTGTAGCTATCCACAGTCAAAATCGTAAAAGGTGTATATCTTGAAGTGAGGCTAACTGTTAAAATAATTGTTACAGGGAGGTTGCATGTTCTCCATAGCTTGAAGTTTTGAATCCAGTTGGAATATTTTCTTAAAAAACGCTACCTCAATCGGAAATCATATGCTTGAAGAAAAACTTACTGGAATTATATTCCAGACTTTTGGTATTCAAGAGGATGGACTTGGAAGCTTATGCCATTTATGATTTTAATATGCAAATTATGGACTTTAAGGCGCAATTAAGCATGTTACTATAGCAGTCACTAAAGAGAATCATCAAATGAATTGAAGCCCTAAAGCAAGGAGTGTTGCTGCTGAATTTGAGTGAATTGGCTTGATACTCATAATATTCCAGCTGTCTTGCATGGATACTGTGACTTACCCTTTGGAAAGCTCAACTCTTTCTGTTAACTATATTGGCAATTTAGGCTCCTAAATACAGTTGTTGTAATTCGAGCCTTAGATACCTAGAGGAGATCATGTGCATTTCCTCTCATCCCTACATGAAATTATGCAGATTCACTTGAAGAAGAAACCTTGCTTGTAGTTAAACTACTGATACTGTGCAAGGAAGTAGAGAGATAATTTGAAATAAAGGGGCTAATTAACTGATTATTTACAACCTTTGGAAAAAAATATGCATGGATAATTATGTCACATTCCCAAAGCATCAATAAAATAATCTTTTGAAGTACTTCTCCTAACAAAAAAGAAAACAATAATTATCCCCTCCTTCCTCAGAGCTCTCCTCAGAGATCTAATCAAGATGCTGCTGGGGCAATTCCACATCTCAGAAGAAGGTCTTTACAAAGAGTTGAATTTCTTTCATCATGTCCAGAAGGTGGCGAGACTTGGGTTTGGCCAGATCTCCAGTTGTGAGTTCCATATCTGAGGGCCCTCTACTGAGCGTGCCTTGTCCCCAGTAGTAGTGAGTTCAACCTGGGGGCTATCAGCTGAAGCATCCTTTCTAATTCTATGTGTACTGTTCACAACACAGAAACAAGTAGCCTCAAAACTAGGTATCAGCCCAACCAAGTCCTTTAAGACTAGGAGTTTCTTTATTTCAAAGGATAGCTGAGGGAATTAATACAATTCCTAACTACATCCCTCTTCTAATTCCCTTCTACCCTTCCCCAGTAGCCAAAATATGATAGGTTTGGCATGGAAACTTTCACGTTAAGACATGACTTCATGACTTACTGCTCTGAATTCCCCTTCATGAAAAACTTAATGTAAGTTTACATCTTTCAGGTCTTGGTGTAACACCCACGTATTTGCTGCAGCTCTTTTGCAATAACTTGTGTTTCTTGAAAAAAATACATATATATACACTGAGGAAGAGAGAGGGAGAAATATATACAAGGGAAAGAACTGAATATTAACTGTCTAGATTTTTTATAGCTTTTACACCTTCATTTGAGAAATTTTGAAGTGTAACTTAATGAATACATTCCTTTTCTTTTAGAGGATTGTGGCTGATAAACAGGAAAAACGAAACCAGGAGCGTCTGAAACGTAGAGAGGAGAGGGAAAGAGAAGAAAGGGAGAAACTGAGAAGGTAGGGAACTACTTCAATTGCATTTACATAATGTCCTATATAAGTTTAATAGAAAAACAACAGTATCCTTCATGAACGTTTGTTTTTTGTAAATCTGCAGAATCATGAGTTTCCCTTCCTTGGAAACTTAAATGTTTAACTCATTCAATACTTTTAATTCACTTAAAACCTAAATTATTTTTATAGAAAGCCTTTTCTTTAAAATCTACAAATATTGTTGTCTCTACACACTTGAACAAAACTTGAACAAATGCCTTTTACATGAGATATGTTTCTCAGGTATGTACCTTGTTTTTAGATCTGACAGGTGCTAACTTTTTTCCTTATTGGGAATTGTTGAATAGCATTGACTAAGCAAAGTAATTTGCTGTTTTTCTATGAAAATAGACTGTTGTTTCCAGGCTTTGTGAGGGTAGGGTCAAATGGGACCTGAACTGCAGTTCTCTTGACATACTGTCTTCAGAAGCTAGTAATGAATATTTTGAAATCTATTGCAGTCTGACAATGTGTCTTACAAGAAATAAGGGAGTACTGGCTCTATTTAACAGTAAGCTTTTCTTCTTGAAGGGGTGTGAATTAAAAAGCAGAGTAGATGCCCTTATCCCCATACACATGCACACACACACATACACAAAAAAAGCACAGAACAGAGTTGTTGGGGGATCTATTTCCTGATAAATGTGTTGCAAAGATGTTAACTTAAAATAAATGGCCTTTAACTTTTTTTGTTAGTAAAATGATAAATACAGTAAAGGCTCAACTAGTCTGACTTATTACTGAACTGTACTTTATATTTGATAATAAGACTCTGTAAGAAAAATTGATTTACCATTTTCCATTTGTTTCAGGTCAAGATCCCACAGCAAACATACCAAAAGGTATACAAATCTGCAAATGAGAAATACCACCAGTGATGCCAGCCTTTCACAAGCTGGAACGTTATAAATTTGTCTAGCCTTATTAATTTGAGATGTTCTTTACAGAAAAAGCATCCTGTTACATAGTCATCTCTGTGTTTATACAGCATTTAGCATTTGCTGTTGAGCTGTCTGTCTATTTTGTGGTTACTACAATACAATGTTTTATCCCTGATAACATTTGGAACGCAGAGAATTACTTTCTTCAAAACAGATGCTTGTGTTCAATTCCTTTTTGGTGAAAACCTATGTTCTTAAAGCACGAAGTGCTATGTTGACTCCTATTTATGTTGCCAGTTTTCTTCTATACCTGCAGTTGAAAGTCACCAGTGAGGTATTATTGCAAGGTGATTTAAAAAAGAAAGAAAATCAAGAATTTATATGGTGTTTAGAACCTTACAGGCTATTTCTATTGCAGTAGCTATGGGGAAAGGGTATAGTCCTAAGTTCTGAGAATATCATAATTACACAGCTTCTGCCAGATGATCCTTGTCACTGCATCAAAGTTCTAAAACTTGTCCTGATAAATGCAAGATTTTAAAACAAAACAAATACTTTTCCTTTCCGAAGCCTGACTTGGCTATGCTGTAACCATAAGTATAATCATAAATCAACTGTAAAACTGTCTGCTTTAGTAAAAAAGAAAAAAAAAAAAAAAGTTTGTAGCACGTCTAATTTTGTTCTCCCCTCTTTGTTTACCTGTCATAGGGCAATGCAGTAGGTCTGAACACTGCGGGTTATTCTCTGTACAAATTTGCTTATGCATAGAGTGTAATATTCAAAGTACACTGATGGAATAGCTAGGTGAATGCAGTGTCTTAATTCCTTTCTGTTTTAGATCTAGGTCCCGAGATCGCCGCAGACATCGGTCTCGCTCAGCCTCCCGGGAACGAAAGAGGAGAACTCGCTCCAAGTCCCGTGAGAAACGCCATCGCCACAGGTCTCGCTCTAACAGCCGCAGCCGGAGTCGCAGCCATCATAGAAGCAGGCATAGTTCCAGGGAGAGAAGCCGAGAACGCAGCTCCAAAAAGCGGTAAATACTGGTCTGGAAATAAATGGCTTTTCCTACACGCATGGTCAGATATTTATTTTTTTTTTTTTGCACTAAATGAAGTTTACACTCAGTACTTAGTAACTTATACATGTTTTGAGACTGTCTCAGAATTCAGTTATACCCCTTGCATATTTATGATTTTATATATAGTAGTGATTTTTTTTTGTTGTTTAAAAATAAAAAAATAATAGGTCTTTGTATTTCTTCTCTTGTGAAGGAGTGATCCAGGGTATTGCTGTCATGCTGATAAATCTACACTCCAGGAAAGCTGGGAGTGAAGTGAAATAATTGATCTCCATTTGAACTTAGGGATATAAGCAGTTTTAACTGTTATCCATTTAGTTTTCCCTTTGGGCTCGTATTCCCAGTGGTGGAACCCATCTGTTGTGTACTGTGCTAGATAAAGACAAGTTTATACGTGCCATTAAATACAGTTGTTGTATCAAATATGAAGGTACTGCTTTGCGAGGAAAGTGGCTTGATCCCTTGTTGAAAGAATTACTGCAAAGAGCAGTCCGGGGCTGCTGCTTTTGAATGACTTGATTGCTGTCTGCTCCTGAGGGTTGCTGGCTTATTTTAGATGAGTGAGGTAAGCATAATTTAGAGTGTTAGAATTGCAAAACAAGGCTTCTGGTAGGGGAGGCATGCTCATAACCAGGATTCCATTCTTGTAAAGGTCAGCCACTGAGACAGAGATTTGAGTGCAGTGTAGTAGACAGGGTGCCTAGCCTTAAAACCCTGACGGGTTGTTGGCTTAATAGAAAAGAAGAGGTCCAATTTGTCCATACGTGCAGGTTTTAGAATTCAAATGATCTAGTAGTTTTACCTCCAAGCATGGAGAAGTATTTGTTGAATTTATTCAAGTGTGCTCTCTGCCCTAAAGGTAAGCTTTCTTCTTTCTTGATTGGGTGAATCTAGTTTGCAGTGTGCTCTGTTAAGAGAGCACAGAAGACAGAGTTGGTCCAAGCCTTTTGTTTCCTTCTTTTTGTGGCATATGAATAAAATATAAATGTTCAGCACTCTAGTTGATAAAATCAGTGGTGTCTGGTATTTAAAATTCTTCAGGATGTTCTGTAGTGTCCTAAAGTCAATGTTTCACACTCAGCAATTTCCACCTTAATTTTAGCCTGTCATCATGGCTATCTTCAAGACTGCCATTTCAAGGTGTTCACAATGGCAGATTAGCAAATCTTCACTTCAAACTTTGTAGTTTTTCAGTCTTAAAATAGACATTTTAATTTGTATCAACACATTTGTTTACTTGGATAAGCCACTGCATAAAGTGTATGCTCAAATTGCCTTTAATACTTTGACATCAAAGTCCAGCCTTGCAAGACCGAATTGCAGCACTTCAGAGAAAATTATACTGGTGGATTGTTCTGTCCTTCTCATCATAGTTGTTCAAACTCTCCAATTTGATAAGCACAAGACAAATGATGCATTATTTTTGTATGTTGGCAGAGAAATCTGTAAGAATAAGGAAATGGCATGAAGACATTTTGACTATTCATGCTATCCATATAATGTTAAACCTATCAGCTGTCAAAGATTACCTGAAAAAGGACAAGGTACTTTGAAGATGAAATCGGTGTCCTTTTACAAGACACTATTAAAAGATAAGCCCTTCAAGCTTTGTTTTTGAATGAGTAAAAACTTTTTGAATGAGTAAAAATACAAGACTTCAGGGTGCAAGATTTCAGCCTTACGAAATTCAGTACTGGAAATACTACTTCTGATGCCATTTCCCAACTTGAGAGAGACCTGCGTTAGAACAATTCTTGGCACGAGTGAGAGCCTTAGACTACTGTTAACTTTAGGAAGGTGTGTGCCATTATTAGTAGCTCATATGTCTTAATTCTCTAATGTCAAACAATAGTTGTTGAATTTAAATTATGTAAACTGTGCTTTCAAGAGACTAATGTATCCTTACAGCTATAGTCTTGCTTCACTGGAGCCAGGATAGTGATTGACTTTGCAGCCAGCCTCGATGCCTCCTTTTATAGGTGCCCTTCTAGCTGTTAGATCTGCTTTTTGCATGAATGTGGGAAAAAGTCTTCTTATCAAATACAATACCACTGTTGATGCCAGAATCCAAAATAAACCTGAACTTGTAGGCTCAAATATATCACACTTCTTGTTTCTTAAGAACTTTTTCTAATCCAAGAAAGTACATATTGCCAAATCCTATTTTTAAATATTTGAGTATTTTCTTCAAATGCAAATATAAAGTACCTTTATTCAAACCTGTCTTCCTTAATCTCAAAAGATTCTGTTGTCCAAAGGATTGTGGCCAAGTATAGTTTGGAAGAGAAAAAGACACACTCCAGCAAGTTGCATACTTAAAAAAGGAGTCCTAGCCTTTTTTTTTTTTTTTTTTTTTTTTTTTTTTTTTTTGAGTGGCATAACCAAATAAAGTAGGATCTGGAGACTGTGGTGCTTTTGCCAGATCACGGAAGAGCTGATATCAGAAGCAGTAGAAGGACTGCTGAAAGCTGCAGCAGTGTCAGCACGTGCTGCCATTAACTGTGAAGACACTGAGAGAACTGTGGAGTTGTGGCTTCTCTATGGGAAGAGTCACAACGTTTTATGCTAATCTTAAAACCCTCAGTGTGATTTCTTTGGGCTTGGCTAGAGTAAAATACCCAATAGCATCATTAAAGTTCTTGCAGGCTGCTGATTCATGTTCTAAAAGCCGTTGAGATGTTTGTGTCTGTGTGCTTGAGCCCACTTGCAAGAAGCTATATATCAAGGGCTAATGATGTATGTAGATATTGTATGGACAAAGAGTATCTGAAATCATGAGATTTCACGTCACCTGGTTTTAGATGACTAGGTCACATGTAAATCTCAAGAGTCCCATTTACAGGCTCATCTGACGTATTTCTGCATCTATTTTAAAGTAGAAGCTTCTAGGGCATGATTTGTCTCATTTCTTTGCTTAATGTTAAAGGAATCTGGTTATCTTAGATGTCTACACTGTAGAGATTTAAAGCTGGGTGAGAAAATACTCAGCATTTAGACAAACTTTTTTAAAAATACTGTTCAGGTCCTGGTGGACAGCAGAATGAATGTTCTAGTCCTACGCTGTTCTCTGCAGTGGTAGTGAAGTGTTAAGTTTTTGCATTTTGTTTCTTTTGAGAAAAGTGACTGGGGCTGATGACACATCACAGACTGGTGCTTTTAGTCTCTTACCTCTTGGAATAATTGAAACTGGATACATTATACCCTGCTTTCCTAGAGCTCACACTAGACTGTCAAGACTACTTGGGATTTTTGTCCAAGGTCACTTACATTTTTTGTCCTCAGACCCAATGCAGGCATCCACAAATACTGTCCTGGAACCAGTATCACGTTATAATAATTCGTAATTGTTGAACATTAGAAATACGTGTGCTGCCCCACATATCTTGCAAATGTAGGATTTCTGATGAAGCATCTACTTGGTTGTTTGGGAAGTAATCCTTATTGAGCATGCCAGAAAATGTAAATCTAGTAGAGCCTCTGATTCTAGAGGTTATCTACACCTTGTCCTTGATAAAGGTAGGAATGGTATTTTAGTTCTGAGTCTCCTTGTCTCTATTGCTTGCTAAAAGAATTGTACAAACTTTCACATCTTTGTGCTGTGATCCATTGAAGCCAGACTACCTTCTTGTCAGCTGATTAGAGCCTCACCTGTATGGAGCAGTGGGACAGCTGGACAAATGCATCTCACATTCTCCAAAAATGTATTGAATTAAAAGCCAAAGATGCTGATGATGGCTTTGTATCCTGTCTGTCTGCCTATTCTAGGATTAATTACTAGAATTAGTCTGAGTCAGCTGATTTTGGGGAGCATTATTACTTCTGCAGTAGACTTGTGCAAAATACTAGGGAAGCAGCTATATTAACTCTAGTATTAACTTCTTAATTAGCATGTAGTTTGTGGTATTGAATTACTGTCTGTGTATTTCAGCACTTGCAAATGCTAAATCTTGTGAAACACTATGCTGTAGGAAAAGTAATCTGTTTAGCTGGGAAACGATGAGAGGTCACTTTGTAAGCTTACAAAGGGACATGTATTGAAGAAGCATTTTGCAGACTTCTGGTTTGAAGCTTTGAGGTAATGACAGTAACTTACTCCAGGTGGAAAGAGTACAGTGTACTGTCCAATACAGCAGATATTTTGTCTAAGAAATTAGTAATTATCTTTATGCTAGGATGCTATTAAGATTTTTCTGTGAAAGTATGAACTTGATTCTTTTATGATTGCAGGACATCTTAAAATGAAAATGTAATGTTTTTCAATGACAAGCTTAGGTGCCCTCTGGAAGGGAGGGGAAAAAAAGTCTTTTTTTTTTTTTTTTTTTTTCCAATGCAGGCAGCTCATTTAATTTAAACCCATGTAGAATGTTTAATGCAACAGCTCTTTCTGGCTTCTTTGTAAAGGTTTTGGAAATGCCTGAAATTTGGAAATCCTATCTGGAAATTCTGACCTTCTAAAATCTTCAAGGGATGATTATTCTTACAAAAACTAAGTGGAGTGCAGGTTCCAGATGTGCTCTTGGTCATGTAATAGCCTTCTTCAAGAATCTCTGCAAGTTAATTCCCCCTTTTTGATCAATTTCCCATTTTTAGGTACACTTTTTTTAAAACGTGTAACTTTGATGCGTGAGAGATGCTAGTCAATTTTTCTCAAGTTAAAAACTGCATATGAGAAATTCTGGTGGAACTTCTGATACTGCAAGGTTGAGGATGGGAATTGCAAGAGATTAAATGAAGCATATTGACCTTAATCTGGACTCTGTAATAAAAGTAGGTTAAATTTTGTCCCTAAACAGTATTTGTGTTTTGCAAGTGAAAGTAGGGAAGGAAGAAAAGTAGAATGACTTATGATGTCTTCTCATATATTACATAAATCTAATGTTGTGTTGGAATAAGGAGAAAAATACAAAATCAGAATGCTGTTTGACCGCTATGAATTCATGACTAATGAGAGTTCTCAAACTTACTGCACTTTTCAGATCCTCAAAAGAAAGATCTTCAAGAGACAAAGAACGTTCAAGAGATCGTGATAGAACATCACGTGATAAAGATAGAAGCTCAAGAGAGAGGTCACCGCGAGATTTCAAAGACAAGAAACGTTCTTACGAAAGTGCTAATGGCCGATCAGAAGACCCGAGGAGCTCAGAAGAGCGTGAAGCAGGGGAGATATAACTGGCTGTGTATATTCACCTGATCTCTAGCTTCCTATGGAGTTGCATACTATGGTTTAGTTTACAGTTGTTCAAAGGGACACCAGTGAGCAGTTTGAGACACTGATCCAACTATAGGGTAGATGTACAGTATATAAAAGTGGTTATAACTAAGTCAGAATTAAACCCCATTGATTAATGATGCCTAAAGCTGGGTCCTGGACTTCCACCAAGTTGTAAAACTTTCCTGAAAGATTTCTCTTTATTCAGGACAACAGTTTTATGTACCAAGATGCAGATCTTAATGTTTTTAATCTCCTTTCCAATACAAGTTAGTGAACAAATTATATTGTACTACTTGCCTTGGGTGCTTTTGAACCTTTATAAATTCTCCAATTCTGCTCCAGTCAAAACAGCAGCATTGAAAGGTTGTACTTTGGGGGAATTTTTTTGTTTGCTTTTTTGTAAGAGGGTGGGTGGATGGATATTAACTTTTATTCTAAGGTTATGTTCCCAGTGATTTTTTTTTGTTGTTGTTTGGGAACCTAGGAGTTGATTACAGTGGGAGCATTTAGACAGGAATGTGTGCTGGAGAAAGCTGAAATGTCTTTTTACAGTGCCTATTTAGACTTGGAAATTGAACAGCTGTTGCATTACATCTTTTTTTTATTTCTACTTTTGAAATCAAAGCCAGTCCCGTATCTGTACCACTTGATTGGTATGTGTTCAATATATTTGTTTTTTTTTCCATAAGGACTCTCTGCTTTTTCTTGTGGGGTGTAAATGGCACATCCTTAATTGTATTAAAACAAACAAAGCAAACAGCAGCAACAAACAAAAACTTAAGAACAAAAATAAAAAAAATAAAAAGGAAAACCACATTGTCGATAACTTAACGAGAATATACTGGTCTCTTAGGTGATTACTTAGCAGTTCAGTCACTTAAAACCTAACATGGTTATTAGAGTTTTCAACATGCTCTAGCAGAAGCAGTCTTTATGATCCCAACCCTTCTAAGATATTCAGAGGCAAAAATGTGGAATTGCAATGATCATGGCCCAACACATGGTTGAGTTTTCAACGTTCTCTAGAAGGAGTCTCTATGATCCTGATCATTCTAAGATCTGTAGGGGAAAAAATGCGGAATTATAATTATCATGGTGCAACCCCTAACTCCTTAATGACTTCAGCTTGAAAAAGCATTACTTAGTTTAGGTGCAAGCTCCCTTTACGTAAAGGGCTTGCAGTGGGTTCTGTTGGACTAGAAGTGCTTTGGGACGTATAAATAATTCAGGCATGTCCTACCATCACGCGGAAGAACTTGGTAACTTCTTGATATGGCACCACTCAGTTACGTAACATTTAAGAGCAATGTTTGTAATGATTATTGGCATTTTCAGCAGGTTCTGAAAATCTCTACCTGTCCTAATCCAAGGGCCTTTGTAGGCAAGTTAATCGTGGATATATAATACAGCTGTGAGCTCAGTGTGTTTATTCTTTGATGTCTTTTCTGTAGCATTATAGTCAGAACATGTGGGTGATAATTTCCACAGTAGATAATCGAGAGCAGTATTTCATTTGGCATTGAAAGCTAGAATAGGACCTTTACATCTCTTCAAAGACATATAAGCCATGTTGGATATATTCTCCACTTCAAATTCACATGTAGGTAAGCTTCTGTAGGAATACTGTAACAATGATGGCGACATACTTAGCACTTCTTTATTCACCCACTTCAAATCTGAAGAATGTGGGTTTCCTTCGTGGCGATGTCTTGTGACTTTCTCTGAGGCCCATGACAAGTGTAAGCTACTGGTTTTTGTTCCTGTGGTACGAGCACACTGTAAGTGCTTGCTAAAATCTATTGTCACACTGCTGTTAATGGTATTGAAGCGGTTATTGTGACAAAAGGTGAACAGTGACTTCTTAAATGCATCAATGCATCTGCTGTAGCAGGATTGCAGATGAGTGGATTGCTAGCTCCTGGAATAAAAACATTCCAGAAGTACTGAGTACCTATCTCCCCATGCATTCAGTGACTAGAGATGCTGTATTTAGAACGAAAAAAAAAATTCTACAACAAAATATTGCTTAGACTATTTACTACTAGCAAGTTCTGGATAACATGCCACTGATTTTACAAATCACTCTTAACCCTTTTGTAATTAAAAAAGGTGAATATATTTAGAATTAGGCATTTCCTTACAGGTTTTCCTGGGGTGGTGTGCTCCACAGTATCCAAGGGCTGCACAAATACTAAGCAGAGAGAAGGTAAGTCTTACTGCTGAATTAAAAATGGAAATACTGCCTTTGTCTGAGACAAGGACTGGAGTACAGTTAGGAATAGAACCAAATTAAGGTGACTGATAATGCTCTTCTGAAGCAAGAGAGCTAGAAAGTCTATCACTAAGTGAGACTGCTTTAACTACATGTGTAAGTACTGGTCTTACAGTCTTGCATGAGAAACAAGCTACCTTAATTTCCATGAGGATGACATGGTCTTCAACTTCCCAGTCTCCATTAAATAGTTCAGCAACTGCTAAGTCATCTTCTGGTCTAGAACTAGGTCAGAAATACAATGGCTAGATCATAGAAGAGAGAAACCACTCAACCCAGGAACCCTGCTCAAGTATGTCCTACGGATAAGGGCGTACTAACTTCATGTCACACTCAGTCCATACTAACTACAGCTTCCCATACTTAACCCCCAAGCCTATTTGCCCAGATTTTCCCCCTTCAGCTTCTTGCTTGGCTGTTGATTCATAGAAGATGGAGCCTGGGTGTTTGCACTTTCTGCTTGCACATCGCGTTGCCAGCAGATGTCACCATTTGTGATGATGTGGAGCGCCCATTGTGATAGTGTGGTGCTGTCACACCTTGGGGCAGAACTTGTGCTAGATACAACTCCAACCTGCCCCTGTATGTAGGCAGTGTGGGTTGTGTGTTTCTATTCACCAAGTGCCAGAGGCAGCGTGAGAGACCTGCAGGAAATCTGGGGCGTGCTGCTGTGCAGTGATGTGTCACTGGCAGCACACAACGTGATCTCTTTGCAGAGAGATCTTGGAGGTATGTGGGATCATGAGAGGCCATTCCTCTGAGGAAAACACCTTTCCTATCGAGCAAGGAAGCTTATTGCAGTGTGTCACTTGCCGAGGCAATCGGCTCCGGGGCAGACGTGTTCTGCAGGGAGCGGGGCGTTGGACAGGCAGGGATCATTTTTCCAGCACCGAGCCCACTCGAGGGAGCTGCCAGGACCCGGCAGCCCTCCCGAGGGAGCTGAACGAGGCGAGAAGGAGGCATAGGCAGAGCCAGCAGCGCCCCCTCCCCGGCCAGTCAAAAGCTGCCCCTGGGGTGCGCGGCAAACAGGGCGGGGTGTGGCAGTTAGGGCGAGCAGGCAGGGCAGAGCGTTTCCCCCCAGCCCATACGAACAGCTCCTCTAACGGCGGTCTACCGCTAGCTCAGCTGCAATGGTGTACACCAGGCACAGCGCGCTCTCCAGGAAGTCTGTACACACCCAGACTGACTGCCTGCTCAAAACTGCAGCAGTTCAGGTCTCCAGGTGCACGGAGTGCCTGAGCCTGCTGCTACCACCTGTGGGGGGCAAAGAGACTGTGTGCGTGAGGTGCGAGCAGGTGGACAACCTGGTCTGCCTCGTGGCAGAACTCAAGGAGGAGGTTGAGAGGTTGAGGGATATCAGGGAGCGTGAGCGGGAGATAGACTTGTGGAGCAACTCCCTGCAGGGCCTGAAGGACAGGTGCCGGGGTGAGACACCCCAGATGGGGTTGGACCCCCTGCCCTGCTGCTGTCGGGCAGAGGCAGGGGACCTGGGAGTTGAGGAGGAATGGAAACAGGTCCCTGCTCGACATCGCAGGTGATGTCCCCCCCACCGGCCCCACCTTCCCAGGTGCCCCTACACAACAGGTTTGAGGCCCTGGAGCTTGAGAGACCGGTAGCTGAGGAAGAGGCAGTAAGTCTACCCAGGAGGATGCCTGGGGAGAGGAAGTCGACTCCACACCTCGCCTCGGGACTGCCTCCACCAGGACAGAAAAAAGGGTGATTGTTGTGGGCGACTCCCTTCTCAGGGGAACAGAGGGCCCTATTTGTCGGCCTGACCCTACCCGTAGGGAAGTCTGCTGCCTCCCTGGGGCCAGGGTCAGGGATGTTGCCAGAAAGCTTCCCAACCTGATTCGCCCCTCTGACTATTATCCTCTTTTAGTAGTCCAGGCTGGCAGTGATGACACTGAAGAGAGAAGCCTGAAGACCATCAAACGGGACTTTAGGGGACTGGGACGGTTAGTGGATGGAGTGGGAGTACAGGTGGTGTTTTCATCCATCCCTACAGTGGCAGGGAGGGGTACAGAGAGGACACGGAAAGCCCACCTGATAAACACGTGGCTCAGAGGCTGGTGCCAACACAGAAATTTTGTTTTTTTTTGACAATGGGGTGCTTTATTCAGCACCCGGCCTGATGGCCGCAGACGGGTCCCTATCTCTAAGGGGAAAATGGATCCTGGGCTGGAAGCTGGCAGGGCTCATTGAGAGGGCTTTAAACTAGGTGAGAAGGGGGACAGGGCTGAAACAAGGCTTGTTAGAGCTGTGCCAGGGGTAACAGTGGCAAGGCTGGGAGAGAAGGCAATGGCCCAGCTGAAGTGCATCTACACCAATGCACGCAGCATGGGTAACAAACAGGAGGAGCTGGAAGCCATCGTGCGGCAGGCAGGCTACAACTTGGTTGCCATCACAGAAACGTGGTGGGACCACTCTCATGACTGGAGTGCTGCAATGTCTGGCTATAGGCTCTTCAGAAGGGACAGGCAGCACAGAAGGGGTGGTGGTGTGGCTCTCTATATCAGAGAGAGTTTTGATGTCATGGAACTTGAGGCTGGGAATGATAAGGTTGAGTCCCTTTGGGTTAGGATCAGCGGGAAGGCCAACAAGGCTAGCGTCCTGGTTGGGGTCTGTTATAGACCGCTGAACCAGGATGAGGAGACGGATGAGGAGTTCTACAGGCAGCTGACAAAAGTTGTGAAATCGTCACCGCTTGTTCTCGTGGGGGACTTCAACTTCCCTGACATATCCTGGAAGCACAACACAGCCCAGAGAAAGCAGTCTGGGAGGTTTCTGGAGAGCTTGGAAGATAGATAGCTTCCTGATGCAGCTGGTTAGTGAGCCTACCAGGGGAGGTGCCTCACTAGACCTTCTCTTCACAAACAGAGAAGGACTGGTGGGAGATGTGATGGTTGGAAACTGTCTCGGGCAGAGTGACCATGAAATGGTAGAGTTCTCCATTCTTGGAGAAGCCAGGAAGGGGACCAGTAAAACCGCTGTATTGGACTTCTGGAGGGCTGACTTTGTGCTGCTCAGGACACTGGTTGGTAGAGTCCCCTGGGAGGTGGTTCTGAAGGGCAGAGGAGTCCAGGAAGGCTGGGCACTCTTCAAGAGGGAAGTCTTAATGGCGCAGGAGCGGTCTGTCCCCACGTGCCCAAAGACAAGCCGGCAGGGAAGAAGACCGGCCTGGCTGAACAGAGAATTGTGGCTTGAGCTTAGCAGGAAAAAGAGGGTTTACAATCTTTGGAAAAGAGGGCGGGCCACTCGGGAGGACTGTAAGGATGTTGTGAGGCAGTGCAGGGACAAAATTAGAAAGGCCAAAGCTCATCTGGAGCTCAGTCTGGCTACTGCCGTCAAAGACAACAAAAAATGTTTTTACAAATACATTAATGCAAAATGGAGGACTAAGGAGAATCTCCATCCTTTACTGGATGCAGGGGGGAACTTAGTTACAAGAGATGAGGAAAAGGCAGAAGTGCTTAATGCCTTCTTCGCCTCAGTCTTTAGCGGCAAAACCAGTTACTCTCTGGATACCCAGTACCCTGAATTGGTGGAAGGGGATGGTGAGCAGGATGTGGTCCTCACTATCCATGAAGAAATGGTTGGTGACCTGCTACAGCACTTGGATGTACGCAAGTCAATGGGGCCAGATGGAATCCACCTGAGGATACTGAGAGAACTGGCGGAGGAGCTGGCCAAGCCGCTTACCATCATTTATCAGCAGTCCTGGCCATCGGGGGAGGTCCCAGTTGACTGGCAGCTAGCAAATGTGACGCCCATCTACAAGAAGGGCTGGAGGGCAGACCTGGGAAACTATAGGCCTGTCAGTTTGACCTCAGTGCCAGGGAAACTCATGGAGCAGAGTATCTTGAGTGTCATCATGTGGCACTTACAGGGCAACCAGGTGATCAGGCCCAGTCAGCATGGGTTTATGAAAGGCAGGTCCTGCTTGACGAACCTGATCTCCTTATATGACAAAGTGACACGCTGGGTGGATGAGGGAAAGGCTGTGGATGTGGTCTACCTTGACTTCAGCAAGTCTTTTGACACTGTTTCCCACAGCATTCTCCTCAAGAAACTGTCTGCTCATGGCTTGAACTGGCATACACTTTGTTGGGTTAAAAACTGGCTGTATAGTCGGGCCCAAAGAGTCGTGGTGAATGGAGTCAAATCCACTTGGAGGCCAGTCACTAGTGGCGTCCCCCAGGGCTCGGTGCTGGGGCCAGTCCTCTTTAATATCTTTATCGATGATCTGGACGAGGGCATCGAGTACACCCTCAGTCAGTTCGCAGATGACACCAAGTTAGGTGCGTGTGTCGATCTGCTCGAGGGTAGGAAAGCTCTGCAGGAGGATCTGGATAGGCTGGACCGATGGGCTGAGGTCAACTGCATGAAGTTTAACAAGGCCAAGTGCCGGGTCCTCCACCTGGGATGCAATAACCCCAAGCAGAGCTACAGGCTGGGAGAGAGTGGTTGGAAAGCTGCCAGGCAGAGAAGGACCTGGGAGTGATGGTGGATAGTTGGCTGAACATGAGCCAGCAGTGTGCTCAGGTGGCCAAGAAGGCCAACGGCATCCTGGCTTGTATCAGAAACAGTGTGGCCAGCAGGGCTAGGGAAGTGATTGTCCCCCTGTACTCGGCTGTGGTGAGGCCGCACCTCAAGTACTGTGTTCAGTTTTGGGCCCCTCACTACAAGAAGGACATGGAGGTGCTCAAAAGAGTCCAGAGAAGGGCGACAAAGCTGGTGAGGGGCCTGGAGAACAAGTCTTATGAGGAGCAGCTGAGGGAGCTGGGTTTGTTCAGCCTGGAGAAAAGGAGGCTCAGGGGCAACCTTATCGCTTCTTCTAAGTACATTAAAGGAGGCTGTAGCGAGGTGGGGGTTGGTCTATTCTCCCACGCGCCTGGTGACAGGACGAGGGGGAATGGGCTAAAGTTGCACCAGGGGTGTTTTAGGCTGGATATTAGGAAGAACTTCTTTACTGAGAGGGTTGTGAGGCATTGGAATGGGCTGCCCAGGGAAATGGTGGAGTCACCATCCCTGGAGGTCTTTAAAAGACATTTAGATGCTGAACTTAGCGATATGGTTTAGTGGAGGACTTGTTAGTGTTAGGTCAGAGGTTGGACTCAATGATCTTGAGGTCTCTTCCAACCTAGACAATTCTGTGATTCTGTGATTCTGTCTGTGAACCTGACGGTGCTGGGGCAGAGCATCTATTATTTGAGATTTTGCTGACTGACACAGTTAAAGCTTCAAGGCAATTTTTTACTAGGCTGCAGGTGTACAAATAAAGCAAAAACTGGTAGTGTATTTCACTTAGAGCGTTAGAAATAAAATGACACTGCAAGCATTATATGTGTCTCAGAAAGCTCTCACACTGGATTAGTCAAGGGAATGAAAAGTAGCATGGTACATTATGTGGTACGTGGCTAGAGGATAGCGTGATACCAGAAACGAGGTCTCTGAGTGTGCCTGAGGTGCTTTTCCTGCTGGAGCAGAGGCGGCTGCGTGGCAGGGCACTGACACCTCTGAGCAAAAGGGGCTTGGCCTGGTGCAGCCGCCTGATGTGGCCCAGCAGCAGACTCACCCATGGAGCTGGCTGAGGGCACCCTTCCTGTTTATCCCCTTGCCTTGTCGCGGATCTGGGATTTACCCTCCTGTTACTACCGCACAAACCATAGCCCTGGATCCTGTCTGTCCAAACTATTTCGCACCAGCTCTGCACCTTCTGTTCTGCCCCAGGGGTAATGGGAGAAAATGCATGTACCGACCCCCCAAAGCCTGTGCAAATGTGTATGTGACACCCTTAAGCAGCCCTGGAGATAGGATTATCTGTTTAGCTGAGGGGAGAGTGGTTGCAACGTATTTTGAGGCACCTGGGGCCAATGCGAGGCAGCTGAGGGTAGGTACGTACCCTGGGTGGGTACAGCCAGATTTCAGCTATGGTGAAAACTGCTTATTGCAATGAGGCTCCTCTGTGGTGCAGAAAATGACTTGGTGTGTGCGGCCTGCATAGCTGGGAGTGAGGATGAATGCAGTCCCGGTCAGCATTAAACAAAGTGTAACTGCAAAATGAGCTACGTGCCAGAGGTCATAGCCCTGTACACACCTGCAGCGCTGACAACCCTTCAGTTTTGCTGTTCATCCCATATTTCACATGCCACCATCAGGGTAGCTGCCCTTTGTTCAGCAAGAGGAAGAGACTGCAGTCCCTTCCCACCTCAGCCATTCTGCGATTCTTGATGCAGCGGCTTATAAAAAGCAACAGCATGATCCTCCGTGAGTCTCATGGTTCTTGCTCTTTTTTTCTGGCTTCGATCACTTTTTTTTCTACCTGCTTCTTAGCAATAAATTTTTGCACCGTGACCACTGGTGCATTTCTTTCATTCTTCTCACTGAGACCTGGAGCTTTGGCTGTCACCGCAGCCTGCAAAACCAGGAAAGAGTGAACTGCTGGGAGCCATATCAGCAGGTGGAAACAAAAG
Organism: Aythya ferina; assembly: GCF_964211825.1. Classification (NCBI taxonomy): domain Eukaryota; kingdom Metazoa; phylum Chordata; class Aves; order Anseriformes; family Anatidae; genus Aythya; species Aythya ferina. Next base: position 163,890,723 of record NC_140296.1, read on the forward strand.
AGAGGAAGAAACGTTTGTTCCTAGCACCAGCTCTCCTCTTTATCCCTGCTTTCCCTTTGTGGGCGCACAAGGGACAGTCACACAAGGGCAATTACAAAATTCCCTCCTGGCTCTGGCTTTTCTCCTCCTGTTACTGGGGTGACCATCATCCCGGGCAGCTTCCCAGACTCCTGGCAGCGCTGCACCCCACACGCTAAGCAGGCAGGGTTGTCCTGCAGCGACACGGGTGGTGAACAGCCCGACCAACAGCAGAAGTCACTGTCACCAAACAGCCCCTTCCCAGGCTGAAATCATCTGCCTAACGCTGACTGTAGCGAAGTATTGATGGTGGTGCGAGGTGAGGAGCGCAAAGGTTAAATATTGTTCATGTCGCTGGCTCAGAGAGGCTGCGTGTCCATCACTAGATGGTGATAAGTGGCTTGGGGGCTTTGTGTCTAACCACTGCAACTTCTCAGAGTGCTGCCATCTTCCCAGGCTAAAGCTGGTTTGCAGCAGAGCAACAGGATAAAGAACTGCTGACTTCCAACAGGGCAGGGCAGCGACTGCCTTGATGGATGATGAGACCATAGTCGAGGTGTCAGCTCTGACATTTCAGAGCCATTGTCTGCCTTGTCCTGCAGTTCTGCCTCTGTCTGTAATGCAGTGCAGAGCTGGATTCCACTGGGGAGCGGGGTGGAGATCAGCAGCATCAGCAGCGTGCCCCTGGCTCGCCTGCTCCCAGGGGGCTGTGCAGGGGGAGCTGCACCGCAGCAGTGCTTCCTCCTGGGAAATGCCGCCAGGGATGCCAGAAGTCTGGGCTCTCCGAGGTGAGCGTACAAAATACTGCAGAACAACAGGGCTGCTATTTCTACTGTCCGCCAAGGAAACAAGTGGTTCAGTCGGGGATGCTGCTGGCTCATGCTGGGGAAAAAAAAAATCACTTATGTGACCTAGGCTTGTTTGATGCTGACCACGCGCGATCTGACTAGTGTAACCATGCCCTGAACTGGCTCAAATCCACTGCACTGCATGTGCCAGAAGTGCTTTGTAAGGCAGTTGAGGCTCTGCCGCTCCTCTCCTGCTCTAGCAGAACCTCCCTGGCACCCAGCATGGGGCAGAAACACTGTGGCATGTTCCTGCCAGGGCCGTGCCCTCACCACCTTCCTCCAGCTGTGCCATTGCAGCTGGGCACACGGATGCCCAGCGAGTGCAAGTTCCTGCTTTGTCACTACAGTGGATGATTTTTTTCAGACTTCTCTCACTGATTTGCCTGTGTTCCTTTATTTCTTTCCTATTCCCTGAATTTTACCAAAGCTGCCCCCACCCCAGCACCTGCAGGGAAGCACTGGAAGGTCTGAGTTCACTCAACAAAGCTGATGAACTGAATTTAACTGCATCTGCCTTTCTACAGTGTTTAGGTAATATTTTGAATCAGAAAAGTGTTTGCTCATCTCTACAAGATCAAGTTTTACTTGTGGGGATGCTTTATTTCTCCAGCTACATGACTGGAAAGTGTTTGGATTTTCATTAGCCCAAGTGATAAACGTCCTCCATTAGTTCCCTCTCACACCCTTTCCCCTCTGTGGTATTTTTCCTGTGTTTGCCCTATTCTGGCTTTAGATACAAACTTTGCTGATTCAAGTTATCATGGGCACTCGTCATACAACCCACGCTACGTCACTGATTTGTTATCTCATTGAGACCTTTCCCTCTCTTCTTAAGCCTGAGCTTTTTTGAATGAGCCTTACGCTATCAGCTGCTGCTGTCAGGACCCTGTCAGCTCAGGATGCTGATGGCAAGAAGGAGCCTGCCATGCCAGGCATCCATTTCATGGCACATGGCATCTGCAGGTGCATTACAACACATAAATAAAAAGGGAAGTTGCTTTGAGCATTTCAGAGTGTTAAATTTACTTGTTCTGCCTCTAAGGGATTTGAGATTTTGAAGATGCTGTGCAATATGCTTCCCGTTCTCCCCTAGCAGGGCAGAACATTGCACCCAGTAGAGCAGCCTGCCCTATCCTCCCTCTCTGGCAAGAGTTCATGGTCTGGACTTTGGGGTTTCAGCATCTTTTGCCAAACAAATGGGATGGGTAAAGAAAACTATGCATTGGATGAAGAGGAATTCTGCATTTTTAACCATTCACGAAATCATTGAATCGTTTCACTTTTTGTTTCCATTCTCACCATCAGAGGAGCCTGCTTACTGCGAGTGTGATGGGTGTCTGGGTGGTGGCTTGAGCTGGTTTTGGTACCCCCGGTACCACCCGTGTCCGTGCACTGTACCCAGCCACTGCTCCCGCAAGGCCTGTGCATTGCAAGGGCCTTTTCCACGCCACAAAGGAGAGGACACACCAGCTTTCTTTTTGTTTATTGTGTTACACTTAAGCAAAACGGCATGTGGTTATTTGCAGTTATCAGCTGATGATTTCACCACGGCTAAGGAAAAGCAATTAAACAGTTCTGGACTCGGTTAAGCTGAAGGGAGACGCAGGCCTTGCGGCAGGAGAGGTAGTGTGGGCGACAGTGAGCTGGGTGCTATTGCTGTCTCCTGGGCACATGGCCAGAGCAATTTTCTGGGAGTAGCAGCAAGAAATACAGGCGCTGGAGATGTCCCCACCTGCACTGGAAGCTGCTCTGAGTCACCTCTCCCCAAGCTGGGGGACTCTGTTGACCTGCCCAATTTGGGACTGTCCCCGTCTCTTTTCCAGATGTTAGTCTCCTCCAAACATGGAGCACTCCCCCCTGCTCCCATTGCTGCGGTTCAAATGTGAAACTCCCATGTCTCTTAAAAAATGACCTCTACAAAGTCCCTGACCCAGGAAATGCTTCAAAATGGTCGTCTGCTCATCATTGATGAGGATGGAAAGGTAAAGAGCTGCTGGTTCTCTATCTGGGCTGTTGCTGCTGAAAGGAGCAAGTCTTTCAGGAACAGCAAGCTTCAAGTCTTGGTCTTTAAATGTAGTCTCCAAGGACTGTAGCCAGAGGAACCCACTTGGAGCACCTCAGCTGCAAGGCATGTCAGGATTTGTTTGGCTTTGATGTATCAGCAGTTTTCATTTAACTGTGGAAACTCAGTTTGCTACAGAAATTATTGACATTAACACCTATAATATATTTTTTGCTTTTTTTTACTTTTTCGCTCTTCCAACTGTGGCTGGAGGCCCAAAAGCAGCGAATCAGTGCTAGTGAGAAGTTTGAAGAGGCTAGAGGTTGCACTTCCTCACCAACCCGCTTCTTTGTAGACGTTGTTCAGGTGAGTGCAGATTTCATTGGTCACCTTCTCAAAAGAGGCTTTGCAGTCTCCACCAAATTTCTCCTCCATCAGTTGCAAGATGATGTCACAAATGATCTAAACAGGGAAAAGGGAAGAAACAGTGTGAAATTTCCTCCATAATAAATGAAGTCATGATAAAACATATTTTTAAGTTGTGTTTTTTGGAGAATGGAAAGGGGGTACAAAAGCAATTCAGGAGTATGTAGTGCGCAGAACTGGAAATAGGTTGTGGGAAATTAGATGCATCATAGAATTCACCCCAAATTGCAGTCACTGTTGTATTTTTAACCACCCCATCTCTATTTAATGTTGACTGCACTGATATACATAGTCACTTAAAGACTTAAGTAGAGACAAATGCACTCTGCTGGTGACTTCAAGTGGACTTGGGAAAGCCATTTGGTCCTCTATGTATCACATCTGTTTGTTTAGCGATGGCAATGCTGTTGCTGTTGTTGCTCAATACCAAGTGTTTCAGGTGTCCTGGTAAAGCTCAGTTGCTGATATTAGAGAGAAATAGACATCATGGACTGAGTTCAGTGTAGGCTGCTTTTCTGTGTCTTGTCATAAAATGACAACTGTTGCACTGAGAAAACCTGCTACAACTCATGGGCATGTCTGCAGCTCCCACCAGAGCAGACTTGCTTGTACATCAACTGCTGCACAGCCTTCTTCCCAACAGATGCCAGGCATCTCATTCCTACAGTCTTCCTGCACTGACCATCTCACCTTCCACTATCTCCACTCCCTGAGGCCTATATACATTTACACATACAAAGCCTGTTTTCTTCAGCTCTTCCACTCCAAGGGGAAGACATCATTCCATCACTACTATACCCCCCAAAGAAGATGGATGCTGGCTCACCCTGAAGTTTTTGGGGTCAACCTTGAGCTGGGTAGCATGTTTCTGGCCAAGCGGGTTCAGTATCCCAAGAAAAGCTTCAGTGTTGTCCAGGTGCTGCACCATGTTGTTGATGGCGGTGAAAACCCTCTTGCCATGGCCCCTGACCTGATCCGACTGTTTCATCTCTTCGGCGGAGTCCATGCCTTTGAAGTGTGTGAAGTAGGACTTGGTATCTGGGTGCTCAGTAAACATCCTGTGGAGAAATGAGAGAGGGCCTAATCTGCGGACTGAGGTACCAATGCAGACACGAATTCATGTGCCAGGCCTTGTGTTATGTATTTGTTGGCCTTTTTCCTTCCCTTTATTAGAACAAACTCCTCTTTCCCATGCACTTTTTTGTTCTCCTTTGCCCTTCCCAGCCATGCATGACCCCTGTGCCCACAGCAGCCTGACCCTTCTTGTGTCTCCCCAGGGCACTTGGCTCACTGCTTCTTAAAACCACTGCCCTTGCTGCTGGCCTATGCTCTTCTGAGAGGGTCACTCACAGCAGTTTGACCAGCTTTACTTTTGCTCCCAAGTTTCACTTATTTCTTCACAGGGATGTGCAACTGTGGCTCCACATCCTAACGCCAGGAGGCACCTGAAACCATGCTATCTGCATGGAGCAGCCTGCCTGCCCTCTCCTGAATTAACTCCACTGCTCCTGAAGCAAACACCTCTTCGGAGTTAGGTGGAGATACAATCCACAGGGACATGGGAGCGCATTCAGGCAGGGCGAGTGTGACGGTGCACAGTCACAAGGATGTTCTGGACAGCAGATGTCTCCACTTTGATCTTAATGGGTATTTTCAAGGAGAAACCCAACCATTGTTTTTCTTAGTTAACCCCTTCCTGGAGTCCATCCCTGAGCTTTCTTCTGCTTGTGATGGATTATTGTTTGTGTACTCAGTACTGCTCATTTCATTTATTCAAAGGTAACACAGTTAGATGCCTCTCATAAAGGAATTGTCTTTTATAATATCTCAATTACAGTCACGTCGGTCAAGCTTGTAAGAAAACAGGTTACTTTGTTGGATAAACCAGTTACCTGCCTAAAACAGCATTAGCAAATTCCAGACTGCATTTCACAGAATCACAGAATGGTTGGAGTTGGAAGGGAACTCTGGAGGTTATTTAGTCCAAGCCCCCTGCTCAAGCAGGGACACCCAGAGCAGGCTGCCCAGGACCATGTCCAGGTGGACACAAAGATCTCCAAGAGGGGAGGCTCCAAAATCTCTCTGGGCAACCTGTGCCAGTGCTCAGTCACCCGCGCAGTGAAGAAGTGCTTCCAAATGTTCAAAGGGAACCTCCTGTGTTCCAGTTTGTGCCCAGTACCTCTTGTCCTGCTACTGACAAGAGCCTGGCTCCATCCTCTTTGCACCCTCCCTTCATGTACCTATAAACATCGATAATTCCCCCCAAGCCTCCTCTTCCCCACTCTGAATGGCCCCAGCTCTCAGCCTCTCTTCACAGGAGAGTTGCTCTGGTCCCTTCATCAGCCCTCTGTGGGGCTCTCCCCAGTATGTCCATGTCTCTCTTGCACTGCGGGGCCCAGAGCTTCTCTAAAAGTCGGGCTGGGTCTGTGGGACACTAAGACTAAACCTTCTACAGTAAAACACCCTGAGGAGCCAAACCACTGGATGCTAACATTTAATAACTGTACTTGTAACCCTAACTGTCCTCAGGGTATGTAGACCACAGAGGGAAAGAGCAGAGAATAACATTTGTTGAGGCACAAGGTGTGATATACAAGAAGACCAAAGGTAATGGTAAAGGTGTGCTGAACAGAAAGAGTATTTGGGTTGACCAGTGCATATGGAGGTGATGTAAGTCCCACCTGAGAAAGGGTATGTGAAAGGTGAATAGAAGAAACGTGTGTCTTATGGAAGATGAGAGGAAAACGGGGTGAGGACTAAAAGAGGAAAGATCACAGGAGGGACAAAATACAATGAAACAGACGAGTTATAGACTGGAAAGGTTGAAGGGGACTCACAAGAGAAATACTGAAGATATACATGTGAAAAAAAAATGATTCAAGTAGTTCAGAGGTAAAGGGAAATTGGGAAATAGGGCCCATGTTTTGTTCCTGTTCTGTTTTATGCCATACTTTATTTTCTTTACCTTAAATACATCACTATTTACGGGGGGATTGGTAGGGTGCAGTAAAGAAATCATTCCAGTCTCTTCCTCCTTTTCCAGCCCTCTCCTCCCTTTCTTTTTGATTTTCTTTGTATGGATCCCTCCTCTGCACTACTTCCTCCCTGAAGCGGCATAAACCCCAGCAAAACAAAATGTTTCTGGCGAGGGCTGCGTCAAACACATCGCGAGGTGCTTCTAGGTGGCAGCTCCATCCTTCTTGCCGTTCCCGGCTGAACCCTCTGCGGTAGAGCGGGGTAGGCTCTTTCCTTACCTGACCAGCACTGCTGTCCCATTGTCCTCTGCATCCACATAGATCTTCTCCCAGGCACCACGGGCACTCTGCACCTCCGCTTCAGAGAAGGGCATGGTAGAGAAGATGCTGGTGAGGAAGGGCACAGAAGGAGGGAGAACAGGGAGGCAGTGATGGGGTGGTTCTGCTCCAGGGCTCTCTTCAGGGCTCTCTAAATAGTGCCTTGGGGATTTAAGAGATCTTGAATGGTCTCTTTGTCTCCATCCCCATCAGTCACATTTCTGCGGGCTTTAGGGCTGCCTAATCACTTTTAATCAGGAAAGAAAGCAACCACATGAGGAGGGAGGCCTAGCACTCTGGCCTGGAGTCCAGTGCCAGAGCAAAGAGCTTGATGTCTAGGACAGAAGGGGAAAAAGGGAATTTTCAATGTGGAAGAAAAAGGTAAATTCTCCTTCCCTCCTGTCCCCTGCCAAGGCCAGCACTTGGCTTCTCTTTCCCAAATGCCATCCTTGCCTGAGCACTGATTTCCTGCTTTGTTCCCGAAAATGTTGCTGTGCTCGGGACATCCACCGTGGTGCCCTGCCTTCCCAGCTTCCAGTCCTTCTTGTTCTTGCACTCCAAAGATCCCTTTTGCAGCTCTAGCAGCTCACTCCGGTCCCGCTCTCATACCATGGCCACTGCTTTCCTCGCAGCCCTCTGGTCTGTTGGGGCTCACGCTCTGACTGCTGCCAGCTTTGGGACCAGGCAGGTCGAAGACACCACCAGTGCTGAATGATACCATTGTGTGGGTGGTCGTGACAAAGCATCCATGGATAGAAGACATAAGGGGCAGGAAAACAGCCGGTGCACACGGGCCTGTTATTGTCATGGTCACTTGGAGGAGCAGGAGGCAAAAAAATCTCAGATTATCCACGTGGCACCCAGGCTTAACCTCTGGCAGGAATGTGCTGGTTAACTCCAGGGCGCACACACAATATAGGGCTTAGGGGCTTGAGGAACTGCCGCTGCTGGATGCCGAGTGGAGACAAAACCTCCTATTGTTTGGGATAGTCTGGAGGAGGGAAGGAGTGGGCACGAGGGAGAAAAGTGTGTCACAGTGAGCAAAGCCAGCCCAGTCCCCTGGGCAGATGGAAAGGGGTGGTTGCAACCGCACAGGGACCTCTTGGTGGAGGTGTGTGACACCTCTGCTGAGGCAGCATTTAAAATACTGAGAGAGAAAGTACAGGTGCTTAACACAGCGGCAAGGTAGAGGCCAACCTCACTGCCTTTGTAGCACGTTTCTGAACTCCTTCACCTCACACCGTGTGCTCTTCCTTTCCTCTCACCGGGAAGAGGTGAGAGCAATGCACAGCAGTCCTTACAAATTTGTAGCAGTGGGGCAGAAGGGAAGGGTTGCCCCAGCTCCACCTCATAACCCATCTGTGTTGCCTGCCTCACCACACGGCACTGGCGTCCGTGTGCTCTGCAGCTATTCTGTGAGAAATTCAGGCCACAGCACCAGGTCTGGACATGTTTGTGTCAAAGGACTTCATTGGAACCAAGCACCCTTGTGCTTCCCTCCCTTTTCACCAACAAAGAGTGGTCTCGTACAAAGCCGCGTGGCCCTCTGCTTTCTCATCCCCAAATCCTCAGAAAAATGTCCCAGATTTCAGGAGAGCCTGGGGTGGGGGGGTGAATGGGGACGCAGTGCTGCTGGCACTGCTGCCTCTGTGAAGGCAGGTGCCAAACCGTGAATGCCGGCCAGCTGAGCACAACACAACACAACACAACACAACACAACACAACACAACACAACACAGCACAACACAACACAGCACAGCACAACACAGCACAGCACAGCACAGCACAACACAACACAACACAATACTGCCGTGGCGGTGCCAAAGGGTCAGCAAGAACAGAGTCACAGGGGGTGGCGGCTGCCAGGCCGGGGGCCAAAACAGAGGGTTCCACTTGGGGGGAGGGAGACTCAGCCCACTGACTGATCCCAGAAGTCACGATGGTGTCTTCCCTAACATCCCTTCTCTCTTAGGCCAATTTATATTATTTTCTATCTTTTATCTTTTAGGTGGAGATTGAGTGACTCTGGTCATACATACCTTTGTCATGACTGCTGCTAAATTTTCTCGCTTTTGTTTAAAGGCACAGGCTCCAAGAAATTCAGAGCACGTGCTCGGTGTGAGGTGGTCGCAACTTGGAGGTGGGTAGCTTTTGGGCTGGAGGTGTGTTTTGGTACTGTAATGATATTATAATGAGCAAAGTTCACCAAAAGGAAATATTTTGTCAATAACATGGCAGGCTGTTGGCCCAGGATAGCAAATAAGCAGCTTATTGGTTCCAGTGTACCTTTCAGTTCCCATCTTATCACAGAGCCTGGCCGTGGTGTCACCACTCCGCTCCACCCTCTGTACAGTTCCTCTCAGAATCAGCACACCAGGTTCCCCTAGTGTGATGACACCTAAGGTTAGAGGCCTAGGGAACACTTACGTAATGCAGCTACACTCCACCCCAAAAGCTTCCTCAGTGCTGTACATTCTCTTTAAGATGTGCATATTAGTTTAACTTTCCTAGTCACCTTAGGCAATTACTCCACAGAGCAGAAAGGGAGGGTTCCAATGGGGACAGCACGGAGCCTTTGGAGAAGAGCGGAGTGTGGGGTGGGTGCTCGTGGCCCAGCTTCCTCCTGCCAGCAGAGCAGCAGGCTTGCCTCCTGGTGCAGCACAGCGCGATGGTGGTGGTTCTGCACAGTGGGCTTGCTTCCCTTTCAGTTTCTGAGAAATATCTGGCTTAGACAGCAGCCGGCTGGCAGGCTCTGTGGCCCCTTGGGGTACATGGGGCTGGGGGCAGATGTATGCGTCATCTTCTGGCCGTCCGCTCCTTTAGACTCTGGCAGCAGGGACTCTGCAGAGCTCATTGGTGGCTAGGCCACAAGTGCTGCAAAACTGTCTGCGTTTGATCCTCCTTTAAAGTTGGTCATCTGCTATGTTAAGTTTCATGTTTAAAAGCAATAAGCCACCTTAGTTATTATGGAACAGCAGTTAATCCCTAGCTCGATAAATACAATACATATCTGGGGAATTTAGAAAGACAAGCAAAGAGAATTCTTTTTCCAAATACTGGGAATGTCAATGCTCAGTAAGACACTGGCAGTGTAGTGGCATAAGGTGGCAAGTAGCCGAAGAGAAAACTGTACCAAAGCATACTTTGGTACTGTACTGCTGCCCTCCTTGCCCCAAGAGCCACATCTGGATCATGGTCCCCATTCTGGCTGCCTGTAACTGTCCTCCCCACAGTGCCACGGAAGGACTGATACGTAGGTTCACCAGCCATCTGCAGGCAACCCACACCCAGAAGCAAAGAGCACTCACCAGCCCTGACTTGGATGTGTGGGAAAGATTATCCTATGCATGTGGAGAACAGTCAGACTTGTTAGCATCACTGACAAGCATCAACCTTCTGCCAAGGGGCATTGAGCAGCCTACTCCTGTTTATCTTGTAATCAGCCTTTGCGGATGGAGGTCCTCAAGCTCGGTATGAGAGGTTGCTGAAGGAGGGAGTCTTGTGGTGGTGGGACAGCCCTGTTTTGATGGCAGAAGAGAATCTTGAGGGCCACGGTGCCCAAGTGAAACCTTTTGCTTCATTAGGTGTTTCCTAATTCCTAATCTGTTATATTGCTAATCTGTTATATCTGTCACTTTATTAAATATGTTCAACTTTGTGACACTGTCTCAGTGGAAGCCCTTAGCGATTCTCCAAAACAGGCAAATGCTGGACCGCAAATACTTTCAAGTTTGTGAAACTGTTCCAATGAAAGCCCTTAGTAGGGCTGTGAAACAAGCAAACACTGGACTCTGGTAAATCCCGTTTAATGCGATAGTGGGACCATTGGTTAATAGGCCCTGCGTGCAGGACAAGTTGTAGAGGAAGCAACAAACCTGCAGCTGCTGAATTTAATTCTCTCCCAATGCATTGGGTTCCTCCTAATGTCGAACCAGAATATAATGGATATGTCACGGTCATGGTAAACACAGCTCTAAAATTTAAAATAAATAAATAAATAATATTTAAAAAAAAAAAAAAAAAAAGAAGAAGCAAAAAATAGCTATGAAAAAATATAGTCCTGCATGGGGAAGTACCTTACAATCTCCTCCACGTTGCTTTCATTAGTGTGTCTGGCAGTTCTCTCCTACATTGAGCACTGTGAGCTTGAGTGGAGCTGTGTTGTACTTTGCACTTGCGAAAGTACAAATTCAAAAGGATAAGAAATATACAGAGTGCTCTGTTTCAAATTCTCCTTTTATCTCTCCGGTGGCACAGATAGACTTGAAGCAGGTTTGGTCTGGGGACCATGCACTGCCAGACTGGGAGCAAGAAGGACAAAAATAATGGCACAGGGAATGTGCAAACCATGTGGACCTTAGCCACCCAGAATAGCCCTTACGTATTTTACAGAAAAATATGATCTGACTCTATAGAAATCTACTCAGGTTTCTGCTGTGAGTATTTTTAATGTGCATTTAAGATTGTAAACATGAAAACACATGCATCGTATTCAAAATAGTTCATCTTTTACACGGCATGCGGCATAACATATTTACAGATTAATCCTCTGAATCCTGTTGTAATGACTGACAAGGATTAAGTAGATGGATAGCAGTGGTTCTAACATAGTCATTGCAGCTAACAAAGACTCCAATGCTGATTTTTAATTCAGTGTATCTGACTGAGTATTAGCACTGTTACAGGTCAGCATTAGGCAGAGAAGCTATATCCTTAGCACACACATACACGATAACAGTTTTAAGGCCTGATTGGGTAGTGGACCTGACCATGTGTAGGCAGGACTTCCTGCTCAAGGAAGTGTAGCCCACCTCATGACTATAGTCACTTAAATTTCATGACATTTGGAATGTATTGGGTATATCACATACATTTTTTGGATGAGGATTATCGAGTATATGTATTTCGTGTAAGGATACAAAACATTTCATCATAGTCCAGAGTTTAACATGCAAACAAATTGTTAGTATAAAGTGTAATGCAGCGAGTATTAACCAAACAACAACAGGGTGAAGCATCTTGTTGAAGATTCCTGTGGCAGTTGGCGACCATCCAAACAATGTGTCCCACCAATGGTGCTGTTCATCTTTCTTTACTCTTTCCATCGCTCGATGTATTTCTTCTATATCATGATGGACAGTAATCAGAGTCTTTTGTCCATTTTCTCAAACTTGTTTCATCAACCACTTCAAGTCTTCATATAACAGTAATTTCTTCAGCAGGGTAAGGTTCATTCCAATAGGAGTAGGCAGCAGATCATGAAGTTAAGTATAATTGGATGTAATAAGTTGGTAAGAGGCAACAGGAGCTGAGTAACTAAAATCACATTCTAGAATTTTGGTAAAGTTACAAATGCAAACATTAGAGTCATGAAGAAAGTTAACTGCATCCCAGACAGACCCAGCACACTTCATTGTTACATGTTTTTCCTGGGCAAATTTGGACTCACACAGGCCACATTTTGCTGAGCCTGCTCACAGGTGCTCTAGACAGGAGGGAAAGAGATGAGCTTTTATGGAAACAGAAAACATTAAGCCCAAGTCAGTGACATAGGGAGTATCTTCAGCTGGACAGAAGGGCTCAGACAAATGCATAATCCCTATTCATATCCATAATATTACAATCTAGCCGTAGTATATGCCCAGTCAATGAGATAAAACCACCAAATGGTTTACGGAAACACAACACTGTCATATGTTTTGGATCCTAGCTCCCAAATGTCCCTGAATTACTGCTTCACCTTTGACTGGGACAAGAGCCCTTTGATTATACATAATGTATTTCTAAGTGATGTTCTGAAGAAAACTTAAATCCATTTAAATGTCTCCCCTGGCAGTATTAAACCTGGACTCCATATAAAGGGACCTGATTTTGAATTAAGGGTAAGACTGGATAATAAACTTTATGGTCCATTTGCCATTTTACATTGTAGTAGTTGGTACCTACTACTTAGGCTGTCCCTTGAATTTGTTGTCCCTGCTGCTCTAAGAACCAAGCATTTACACTGCTAAAAAATCTATCACAATTGTCCGACTTTGTTTGGAAGTAATGTCTGTAGCTGTGGCTTTAATTTCAGTAAGCCCAAATTTAACATCCAGCCTCAGTTTGCGATTCTTCCCCAGTCTCGTGTCTGGCATTGGTACTGCACATGAGCCAAGCAGTTCCATCCCTTCCTCATCTACATACTGAGCACACTGCTTTTCTGTGGAGTAGAAAGCAAAGCGTGCACATGTCTGATCTGGTTCTATTGGATGAAAAATATATTCAGCAGTTTCATTTATATTCACTGACTCCTCAATTCCCACCAATTTCTTGAAGATATCTTTGCAATAAACAAGCCCATCATATTTTGAGACATATCGTTTACAAAAGTCGTGGATAGCAGCATCAAATCTTGCGTATATTTCTACACCATATGTCCGAGCACTGATTCTTGAGGCAATGATTTTTGGATTGACTCCAAATAAAACAGCCCCTTTTGCAATGGCAGCTTGGGCCTCCATGGGACAAAGGACATGATACTTCTTGCTAAAAGCCTGATGGATTGCATCCCTCAAGATGATGCTAGTTGAAAAACCTCCCACAAGTAAAATGTACTGGACCTTGGCCATCTCAGGCTTGCCAAGGATTTCCCTCAAAGTACCAACAATATTTTTGATACTGTACTCAAAAAAGCTCTCCATTTTCTCATATGTAATCATGATCATCCCATCACACCATACAGCTCCTGTGACTTTTGTGAAGAACTGAGAGATCTCCTTCCTGCTTTCTGCCACTCTTGTCAAGTTGTAGTAGCAACGTATGTAGACTGCCTCCCTGCTGGCAGAGCATTTCTGTAGACTGAAGTTGTACATCATATGTTGTAATTCAGTAGGGTGTCTCTTTACATATTCATCCCATACACCATCGTCAAATATTTCTCTGAGGAATGCACTGAAGTTTTCATCCACTCTGTTGCCTCCCCATCCACCTCCAGATGCCTTGTGTAACTCCTTCAGATAATGGTTTTCCTGGATCTCATGTACTGTGATGTCTATTGTGCCGCCTACACACATACACAAAGACAAATGAAGTTAGATGTTCTCTCTGAGTTACACAAGATCCTTACTTTTCACTGAATATAGTCTTATTTTCTGAACTCCTGGGTCCCAAGTGTATTTTTCTGGTGCTTTCTTTTTCACATCTGCTCTCCTTCTCTGTTGCCTGTATGCCTTTAGATTTCCTAAATTTAAGCACTAAATTTAAGTTGACTCTTGCCTTTTGTTACACAAGTTCTGAGTTAAAATGAACAGTGACGGTGAGACTGTGAGAAACCTGTGGTGCTCTTGATACTTTGGCAGTCTTTGTTCGCAATCACCAGAGTGCTCTTGGCAGTAAATTCATGTCACTCTAAAAAACTTCCACAGGAAACAACAGAAATTACTAAGTGGCGCTCTATCAACTATTCTTAATTATTTATTCTACAGGGCCTACTAGTCAATTACTTCAGCCAGTTCACTGGGCACTGCACTTGCTCCTACAGAGGAAGCTACACAACAGTAATTGGGTGTGTGTCAGTGGCTGGTGCTGGAACAGGGAGCAGGATGGAGTGGCATGATGGCAGGAGCTTGTGAAGCGACTGGCTGGCCTGAAGTGCTGGCCATCAGACACTCATTGACTTCCATTTGCCATGGATCAAACCATTAGAAGACCTGTCCTTTCTTCCCATTTTGCTGCCTGCCCATGGGACCTCATGAAGAGAAAAATTCAAATAAAAATACCATGACAATCACAGAAGTGGAGTTCAAGCTCTGGGACTGCTCTGCAGTCCTTTGGGGGCCTCTGTGTTAGACACAGCAAAACAGCCACTCTCCATGCCCAGCAAAGATTGTACCTGTTGAACAGGGAAAACTTTACCTCCACAGTCAACAACAATATACTGGATCCCAGGGGAGTCTTCAAACTTTTTCTTGTCACTGGCCTCTACGATAAACCCTTGTTGTGGAAGCTGTTTGCACCAGAGTGATGCAGCCTCTGGCTCCAGGGCAATAATCAGCTTCTCAGAAATCATGTTGGAGATGAGTCCTGCCTAAAATCACAAGAGAAGTGTCAGTTCAGGAAAGGTGGCAAGATCACTGCTGCATGAACACCATCTGCTAGTGAGGCTGTTCTCATCCACTCTGGAGTAATGCTTCTTGCACCACTGACCTCTGTGGGCTCATTTCTAGACAGTGGCAGGAGAAGGGGCAGAGCAGTGGTTACTCCCAGCTCAGGACATCCCCCTACACACATATTAGGGGAGATTCATCTCCCTGATGGATAGAAATTTGAAATGCAGGTTGATTAAAAAAAAAAGAACATTTCCTCTTCCTTGATGGGTAAAGAAATCTGAGAAGATAACCTGAGGAAGTGGGATAACAACTGGTTTTACCTCTTTTGCTGCCAGCCGCATGAACTGCCTGGCAGCTGCACTCCATATGGCTGGGACAGTAATGACCCAGGTGATCTCCTGGGGGTCACAGACGGTGTGGAAAGAGGCCTCTTGGACAGTGTTCAGGGCATGTTCCTTCATGTAGCGTAGGCTTTCAGCAAAGACCATCAGGGCAGGAAGTGTCTTTCCATTGCTTGCTTCCATCTCCATGCCAGAAGTGACTTTCTACAATTGAGAGGAAACAGTAAAAAATGTCTTGGGGTTAAATGTAGAAGTCCCAGTAACAGTTCTGTCCTCTTTACACTGAGCACTGCACAGAACGTGCTATAGAATGAGGTCCTATCTCCAAATCTCAGTAAATTCCCCCAAATGGCTTCATTATGTAGCTAACTGAAGTCTAATTGACACAGGTCAGCTACCAAACTTCTTGCATATAATCTTTCAATAGGCAAAATACCCATGTGGTTGATAAGTCGACTGTTCCTCATGTTCCAACTTTCATAAAGACCCTATAGATCCTCCTGAACAGTAGTGGGGAGAATTGTACTTTCTATGTGACATCATCCTATATTTCCCAGGCATATGTACAGAGACTTCAGGTTGCTCCTATGCTCCAGTGTATGTAGTTAACAAAATATATACTGGAAAAATATACAGACAAATACCCCTCTGTTCTGATACGATTTATCTGTAATGTGTCCTCTTGGTTTATGGGCTTATGTGTCTGCCTGGGTATATGTGAAACCTGAGGCAGGTGGCTGCTCTGACACTTTTTCAGTCTCTTCCAGGAGCCCCAAACTTCCTCCATCAGTTCCTGCTTCCCTGCTCTATCTAGAAATGTGGAAATTGTTGCCTGTATCCAAAGTTTTGTAAGCCAGCCTTTACCACATGTTTCTCTTTGTTCTGCTTCAGCAGCTACCAAAGATGGCTGAAACAGGCTGCCTAGCTGTGTCACCATCCCTAGAAGTCTTCAAAAAATGTGTAGATGCAGAGCTTAGGGACATGGTTTAATGGTGGACTTGGCAGTGGTAGGTTAAAGGGTGGACCAGATGATCTTAATGGTCTTTTCCAACCTAAATGAGTCTATGATTCTACGAAAGATGGCCCTAAATCAGAACAATCATCAACTGGATAAACAAATTAATGAACTTGGGACCCTTTACAGCCAATGGAGGTAAGTAGGCAGGTCCAGGGTCTACCCAGCTATAATAGTCAGAAAAGGCACTGTGCAGCCACTGGAAGGAAAAGCAATCTATGTTCATTTTTACTTATAAAGTCATTTCCTGTCACTGTTCCTGGCTCAGTCAACAGAAGGTGATACATTTTCTCCATGGGCACTTTTTGTGGAGATTCAGAAATAACAAGGTAGGTGTCTGGGAACTGTTGTTTCCCTCTCTTGTCTCTTTCTAATATTTCCCTTAACCATTTGCTCCGTGGGTACAGAGAAATGAGCTTGAACTAAAATCTCTCTCCAGAACCTCCTGCCCCAAAAGTGAGTGAGAGCCTATCACTCCATGGGTGACACTACGTCAGACCACATCGTTCACACCTTTCCTGGGGAGGGGAGTCCTTACGGCAGCCTCCCACCTCCCCCACACCTGGATCAGCACTCATTGCTTAGCACTGGAGGATGCTAAAGAGCAGACAAGGGACTTCATCTGGGGCTGACTCTGTTCTCTGGATTAGTAGCAAGCACACATCAAGTTGTAAGACTTTGTGCAAACACTCACCGTGGAGAAACACCAATTTTGAGGGCATACAAAGTAAAATGAAAAGCACAGAGCCAAAGTGAACTAATAAAAGCAGATGGTGACACTTAGGAAAAGTTAATCTCAATAGACAAAAAGTAGAAAAAGGTGGAAGACCTGTGGGAAGTGCTGTAGGACCAAAGAGCACAGACAAGGAAGCCCTGAAGTAGCATGATGTTTGGTTGAAGAAACCTTACCAGAAAAAGCCACAAACAATTCTGAACTAGCACAGAGCTGTCGGAGAAAAACAATAACTACTACTTGCTTGAAAGACAGACAGACACCCATAAAAATGGCTTGAGCACATTCCTTCAGGGGAGGGAAAGACAGGCTGACCCTGGGTCAACCCATCTTGATTACAAGAAACTTCCTTTGTTCTATGTACAAGACTGAGGTAGAAAGTCCCAGAAAGAGGTTAGTTTCTCTGCTAAGTTCTAGAGCAGGGCAGTTTTTTGTTATAAACAAGTATTTGGCTTCAATGGGGTCTGCAGTCTCGTGAAGCCGTTAGCTAATTAAGAATGTAAATCATTTCTTGTTTATCAAAATGCCCATTGACTTCTGTTCATTCATCTTGGCCAGCCAGATTACTCTGTCCCCTTCACCAATTCAACCCACATCCCTTAAATAAACAAATGGTTCTGACTTGCATTAGCAGTAATCACTCTACATACCGTGTTGTACAGTCTCATCTTGAAGTTCTGGAAGAAGTACCACTTGTCAGCTTCGCTGGAGGGCAGGCTCTTGTACTTCATCACAGCATCATAGCCAAATTTACTGAACTCCTTCTTCTGGTTGAACAAGATGCATGTGGGCGTCTTCGGGGTCTTGAGACCATGCTCCATTCCCCAGAACACCTGGCGGATTTGGTCTGTACCTGAAGCAAGGGAAAAACAGTACCCACTGTAGGACGTGCCAAAATCTATAGCAACAACAAAGACTGAATCGCTGGCCATGTTTGACAGCAGCACAAATATGCACAGCTCTAGGGTTACAGAGGAATAAATATAACAGATTGGGATGAAATTGAAACTTTTCTGGCTACTACTGCAGCATGAAGCCACCCCCACCCTGTCTTTACTGGCTACTGACTGGAGGGAAGTTGATTCTGACATCAATTACAGGAAACAGTACCCTTTCTTGTAAAAGGGAGGGTTGAAACTCACAGTATGTAAGCAAGAAACTCCCTAGCACTTGCATTTGCTCTCTGCGCTCCTAGGAACACAGTGCTGCCATTCACTTGAACATTTTCTCCTCCTGTAACCTCATGGATGGACCTGGCTTTTTTTCCTAAAAACCACTCGGGATGTGCGGAGGCTGTATGGACACTTATCCTAAAGAGGTGACTTCAGAAGTTGACAGGTATGTTGCACAGGGGTTGTCTCCAGCCAAACTTTAAACTTAAAGTTCAAACTTAGACCTAGTAGGTCTGGGGGCTTGCAGGAAGGGAACTTCAAACATTTCCTGAGTGAAATATTTCAAACAGCTTTGTTTCCTACCTCCTGTCCTGTGGAGCTTCCCATAGGAGTCACAGGGTCAGTCAGTCTCCCATGATCAAATTCTGCTCCAAAGGATAAGGCACACCTTAAATGCATGTGAAAGGAAAATAAATTTGAAAGAACAATATAAACAGTGTAACAGATCCTAGACTTTAGGGGAACCCTCTCTGTACTCCTTTATTTTGAGGGGGAAGGCTGACTTAAATCTTAAATGCAGATTTTATACTGAAATGGTGAGTTCAAATTAAAAAAAAAAAAAAAAAAAAAAAAAAAAGTGTCCTCAGTTAAAGGCTGGAAATCAAGTAATATAGCTGAAAACCAAGCCGCTCAACTAAATAAATCCAAAATCCATTTCAGCGGGAGAGGAATGGGGAAGTCCTGGGAGAGAGGGGCAGGACAGCCCCTTGCAGAGGTCATGTAGATGTCGATCAGCATAAAGCAATGCATAGGCTTCCCCTGATGCTGCCTTGCTTTGGGAAGGAGCTTGCTGTCTGCTCTACCTGTATCCCAGCTGCAGGAGCACCTGAACCTGGGATTGCCTTTGTGATAGCAGTTGATGTTTGGGATTCACACTGGGAAATGGGGCACAGAGCAGGTTAGAAATTAAAATCACCTTGAGAACATATTGCTTTGTTCTTCTCTATTAAAAACAAAAACAACACATACCGTACAAAGTTGATTTCAGCACACCAGCCACCTGCATTTGTTCCCCACACTCTATAGTTCTGGGTTTTGTTTCTTTTCTGGGAGGGTTCCCTTTATCCTGCCCACTTCATCCAGCCCTAATGATTGCTCAAATCTTCCACCTATGTGTAGGAAACCCTGGCCTGTACAGTCCCCTGAACTGTGCTTGGCATCATGTGGGACAGGGCTAGCTCACTTCTGCCAAAACTGCATCCAGGAGTGTTCTGTGCCATCGTGTGCCCTGGAGCCTGTATCCCGGCTCTGATCTATTCACTAGCATGGATGTAGCCATGGAGTATCTGTTCATGAGGCTGGCTGTCTTTTATAAGATACCTCTTTAGAGTGTGTGATCTTTTTTTCCCTTCATTTTAAGAATTCTCTTTTTTTTTTTTCTTTTTTTTTCCTCAGAGGAATGTTAAATACCTCATGGCAAAAATCAGCCTGTGGAAACATGACTTCAAATACAGAGGCCTTATGTACCAATGTGATGGAAAGGCTGGAGAAGGTGGAAGAAGAACTTAGGTGAGTCTGGCAACCAGAAAATATCCTCATTCTGGTGGTCCAGAGTTATGGACCCCTGCAGTTCTACCATTGTCCTTCATGTTCCCAGCTTCTATGGCAGGGGGTGTTAGGACAATAGTCACCTCTTTGGCTGGAAGGGAAACTCGAGGGCTCTTTACAGAGATAAAAGTAGATCCATGTGGACTGTTACCTACCCTAAAACCATAGTTTGTTGAGGCTGGCAGTACCACCAAGAAAAATACAACACAACTAGTTTCCAGCCTAGTGCCATCCCCTGCATGGCCCAGCTTTGGCATGCATGGGCTGGGACACAGACATGCTTAACCCTAAAAGGAAGGAAAGCAAACAAGCAAGCAAGAAAAGGTTTCCTGTGACAGTACAGTTTTGGGCATAAGTTTTCATGGTGCCCATATGTGTGCCAGGTTTCTTCTTTCAAAAGAGTGTTGTTCGATTCCCCCAACTTCCCACCATGCCTTCAGTAGCAGAAGCTAGAGACCCGCAGGCCAAGGCAAGCTCTAGCATTGCTGACAGATACTTGGGAATATTACTGGCCAGGTTTGTGCAGGGGTGTCCGGAAACCATATAGTTGGTGTTTATGGAGCAATGCACACACAGGAACAAACACACTTCCTCCACAGTCTTTGGCACTGGAGCCAGGGAAGACACAGCCCTTCCTCATAGCTCTGAGGGGGCTCTCTGCTTTGTGGGACAGAAACCCAGCAGAGGATTTGACCACATTCCTCTTTCAGCAAGGAAAAGCCTGGGTCTGTCCAAGCAGACAAGGCCTCCTTGTTGCCAGGGTCCTGCAAGCAAATCCTTTGAGCATGCCTCAACAGGAATAACTGTACTAAGCCTGAAAAATGTACTCTAAGTGGCCACACGTAAGTAGGGTGGGGGAGCTGGTTGGGACCCTGTTCCCTCTCCCTCCTGCCACAACTGTCCAGTGTGCTTGCTCTCCCTAGCTCCCTCGCTTCTCCAGCCTTCTCACTCGATTTCTCTACCAGTTCTGCAAACTCTGTTCCTCCCTAACCTGCAGGTGTCTTTTGTCACACCTTTTCCTTCTGTCCTCAGTCTGGCAAGAATGTGCTATGTGAGAAAGCAGAGGGCTAACACTGGGGTCTGACGAGTGGTGAGAGTCCCCAGAGAAGAAATCTCAATGTCCTGTCTGCAACCTTCTGAAAGTTCACCTCTGTTTTAGGGATACTGTCTCCGGATGATTTCCCTAACCTTGGGATACACTGAAAATATTGAGAGAACAGTGCTTTCCCCGGGACTGGTATGGGCTCTCCATGCTTCCCAGTCCTTGCTGAACCTTGCTTCCAAAGGAGGGAGGACCGAGTTATTTGCAGATTCTTCACCTGCTGGTGGCTGGCACTAATGCCCTACGGAGAGCAGTCCCTTCTCTGCCCTAAAACCAATGAGGGCCCTGATGAGGGCCCCCATCTAGTGTATGCAAGTACAGGTTGGACAGGAAGTTACAAACAAGCTAAACAAGGGTGTCTCTGGCTTAGTACCAACATTTGTGGGGGCTCTATTGGGAACCCAGAGCCAGCTTACGGAAGCTGTTTAATCTGCATCATATAGCATACAGCTTTTACATTTTGAGAGTATTTTATTTGCAGTGCTAGCTCTGCCTTGTCCTTATACTCAGAATATCACAAACCACCTACCTGGCAAAACACAGTCTTTAGAAGTTTTGGTCCATAGTTTTTTTTTTTTAATTTCTTTTTTTCATATTTTTTTTTTTAAATCAGCTAGAAGCTGATCAGGAACTGGAGGGAGGAATCTTAGTTTATGCATTTCATAGGTCTTTAATGAACATTTTCTTTCTTACTGACTGTAATGTGTCTTATAATTTCTTTCTTCCCCAATAGACTGATGGACAGTGAGAAGAGAGATTGGCGTGACAGAGTTGAGAGTCGACTACAATTTCTGGAGAACTGCAACAAGTACCATGATTCTTTATTTTAAGAATATATATGAGGGAAAAATCATGTGTTGCTGCAACGGTCACAAAAACATACTCAACCTTGGTTATCAGAACTGTTCTGCGGGGTGGTCCAAACTTTCATTGTCCTGTTTGGTTTCACTTTCATAGATAGGCTTGAGATCCAAGACAGATTTGTCTTGGAGTGCAGATCAAGGTACAGGGTACATTACAGGAAATCAAGTCAGAGAGGAGTCAGAGAGGGAAATTCAGGGAGTCAGAGAGGAAAAATGACCGGTGGAAGAATACTCTACCCACCCTGAGGCACAATGATGAGCCAGCCACCACACAAGAAACAAAGGCTCCCCTATCCCACCGGGCAGCCACTACACAATAGACAAAGGTTCCCCCATCCCACCAGGCAGTACAAGGGGACCTAGGACAAGGGGGGAAGGTTTCTGCTTGGGTGGTAGGTGAGTCCTCTCCCTGCCCACCTCACCTTCCTGACTAGCCTTACGTAACAGGTATGAGGCTCTAGAACTTGACAGTCAAAACAGTGATGTAGACGAAAGCCCATCCTGGTTGGAAGGGATGCCTAAGGCAAGGCAATCTACCCCTCACATCACTACATCTTCTATCAAGAAAGAAAGTAGGGTTGTTGCCATGGAGAACTCCCTTCTGAAAGGGACAGAGGGCCTGACATGCTGTGCAGACCCAACCCACAGGGCAATCTGCTGCTTCCCTGGGGCTTGGGTAAGAGACATTGCCAGGAAAGTCACTCGCCTGGTACTGCCCTCTGACTACTAACCACTACTGGTTTTTCAGGCTGGTAATGACAAAGTAGCAAGGAGAAATCCAAGAGCAATCAAAAGGGACTTTAGGGCTTTGGGGTGACTGGTTAAAGGATCAGGGGCATAGGTCATGTTTGCCTCTGTCCTTCTGATAGTGCTTTAATCAGAGGGACTGTGTTCTACTGAGGTCCTTTGGTCTGCTCCACGAGGTGCTGTGTACAGTGAGGTGCATTTGAAGTGCTTTTGCACAAACGCACTGAATGAGTGCGTTTTTTTCCATTTATGAAGGAATTTATGAGGAATAAATGGAATAAGCTAGAAGTCTTGGCTCAGTCCCAGAAGTACAATATCATCGGCATCAGCGAAACCTGGTGGTATGATGAGTCCTGTGACTGGTGTGTTGCAATAATGGTTACAGGCTCCTCAGGGGGGACAGGCAGGGCAGATGAGGTGGTGGGGTGCCAATGTACATGAAGGAGGGTCTGGACTGTATGGCACTTGCAGTTGGTGATGGCAAAGTTGAGATCCTCTGGGTAAGGATTAAGGGATAAACAAATAAAGTCTATTACAGACCACCCAGTTAGGATGACGACACTGATGAATTATTCTTTGAGAAACTAAGAAATACCTCGAGATCAGCTACCCTTGTCCTTATGGAGGACTTCAACTTGCCAGACATCAACTGGGATTACCACATGACTGAAATGAGCAGGTCTGGGCGGTTCCTAAAGCAACTCAGTGATAAATTCTTGGTGCAGGTGCTAAGGGAGCCAACTAGGAAAAGTGCCCACCTAGATCTGTTGCTGGAGAACAGAGAGGGTCTGGTGGGAGACGTGGCACTTGGTGGCTGTCTTGGTTATAGTGACCATGAAGCAGCTGAGTTTAAAATTTTTGGTGACAGGAGGAAAACTGCCACCAAAACTTCAGACATGGATATAGGGAGAGCAGACTTGAGGCTGCTCAGGGAACTAGTCAACAAGGTCTCTTTGGAAACAGCTTTTGAAGGCATTGGTGTCCATCATTGCTGGTCAGTCTTTAAGCACTGCCTCCTAAAAGCACAGGATCAGGCAATTCCAAAATATCGGAAGTCAAGCAGGCAGGGCAGAAGGCCAACTTAGCTGACCAGGGATCTTCTTCTAGATCTTAGGCATAAAAAGAAAGTGTATGGCTGCTGGAAGCAGGGTCAGGCAATGTGGAAGGACTACAGAGATGCTGTTTGTGTTCATAGGGAGAAAATTCATGCAGCCAAAGTTCACTTAGAGTTGAAGGCACACAGGTCTGTGGGAGACAATAAAAAGGGCTTTTTTTTTAATATGTGAATAGAAAAAGGAGGGACCAGAGAAAACATAGGTCTGCTACTTGATGGTGTAAGAAAAATCTCAAATAATTTTCTTCAGACAGGATCTTCTGTGAGGCTATTTTATTCACAATTGCAGAGGTGAGTGTTCTGCCAATTAGGAGCACATTATAGTAAACAAATCATTACCTTTTATTCCCTATTGCTCAACACCTGATTACCTCCCCTGTTTCCTCATTGGCTGAGTACTACAGGTTCACAAGGTACTCAACACTCCTCTACACCATATATGCGCAAGTTTTCTTTTTTTTTCAACCCTGCAAAACCACAACTTAATTTCTCACAGCGGGGATGGTCACCTCACAGACAAGGACATAGGCAAAGCAGAGACATCTAATGCCTTCTTTGCCTCTGTCTTCAATGCTGATGATGGGCTTAGGGAACCCAGGTGCCCTGAGATGGAGGATTGTGACAGTGGGAATGTTGCACTCCTGTTGACCCTGAACATGTGCAGGATTTCCTGCCCTACCTGGATCCATACAAATCCATGGGTCCAGATGGGATCCATCCCAGGGTGCTTAGAGAGCTGACTGACATCATTGCAGGACCTCTCTCAATTATTTTTCAATGGTCTTGGGAATCTGGAGAGGTCCCAGTTGACTGGAAGTTGGCAAGTGTTGTACTGATTTTCAAGAAGGGCAAGAAAGAGGACCCTGGCAACTACAGACCTGTCAGTCTCATGTCAGTGTATGGTAAAATTATGGAGCAGATTATCCTTGAATTTATTGAAGTGCTCCTGGGGGACAATGCAGTTCACAAGGGGTAGGTCCTGTTTGACAAATTCAATTTCCTTTTATGATGAGATCACCCATCTAGTTGATCAAGGAAAACCAGCTGATGTGATCTTTTTGGATTTCAGTAAAGCTTTTGACACAGTTTACCATAGGATCCCACTGGACAAAATGTCCAGCATACAGCTAAACAAAAACATCACACGATGGGTGAGCAATTGGCTGACGGGCAGGGCTCAAAGGGTTGTGGTAAATAGGGACACATCTGGCTGGTGGATGGTCACTAGTGGGGTCCCTCAAGGCTCCATTTTAGGGCCAGACCTCTTCAATGTTTTTATAAATGATTTGGATGTAGGGCTGGAAGGTGTTTTGAGCAAATTTGCTGATGATTCTAAACTTGGAGGAGTTATTGGCTCTGTTGAGGGTGGAAAGGCCTTGTGGAGAGATCTGGACAGATTGGAGAGCTTGGCAATCACCAGCCACATGAAGATTACCAAGAGCAAGTGCCAGGTCCTGCACCTGGAACAGGGCAACCCTGGCTAAATGTGCAGACTGGGTGACAAAATGCTGGAGAGCAGCCCCGCAGAGAGGGATCTGGGGGTTGTGGTTGACAGCAAGTTGAATATGAGCCAGCAGTGTGCTCTGGCAGCCAGGAGGGCCAACTGTATCCTGGGGTGCATCAAGCACAGCATCACTAGTCGAATAAGGGAGGTGATTGTCCTGCTCTGCGCCTCTGTGCAGCCTCACTTCGAGCACTGTGTGCAGTTCTGAGCACCATAGTACAAAAAGGACATGAAACTATTGGAGAGTGTCCAGAGGAGGGCTACTAGGATGGTGAAGGGCCTAAAGGGGAAGATGCATGCGGGGTGGCTGAGGTCACTGGGCCTGTTCAGCCTGGAAAAGAGGAGGCTGAGGGGGGACCTTATTGCAGTCTACCGCTTCCTCACAAGGGGGAGCGGAGGGGCAGGCGCCGATCTATTCTCTTTAGTGACCAGCTATAGGACCTGTGGGAATGGTATCAAGCAGTGACAGGGGAGGTTCAGGCTGGACATCAGGAAGAGGTTCTTCACTGAGACGGTGGTCGCACACTGGAACAGGCTCCCCAGGAATGTAGTCGCAGCACCAAGCCTGTTGGAGTTTAAGAAGCTTTTAGACGGTGCACTTAGTCACACCGTCTTAATTTTTTGGATAGACCTGTGTGGTGCCAGGAGTTGGAGTCAATGACCCATATGGATCCCTTCCAACTTGTGATATTCTATGATTCTAAATCATCTTGTGACATACACTTCCATTTCTATGCAAATACTTTTATGAATAGGTAATGGCTCCTTTAGCAAGAGCATTGCCCAAGATAAAGGCATCCAGCCCAACAAAGAAAGGAGAGGTGGTAAAAGCAGCTCTGAAGACATTTGGAGTAGATGTGTAGTCAGTCATGTTTTTTGTTTGTTTGTTTGTTTGTTTTGTGAAAACTGCCCTCATGAGCTAAGCGTGCATCAGTGGAAGACATGGTAGCTGGGATATGGAGAAGAAGGAGGGAAGTTGTTGATCATGAGTAAAGGAAAAGAAATAACAGCCTAATGAATCACATTTTGGGGAAAAAAAAAATAAAATACAAACATAGATCATTCACAGTAACTAAGGCCAGGAGTGAATAAACTTCAAATAGTATAGCTGGATTTCCAAACCCTTCCTAAACTATACACAGCTTTGTGGAGAAGAGGCTTTCCTATTGGGATTTCACTGAGGACAAGTTGTAGTATTTTAAAGTTTCTGATCTTGTTTGGAGTATCAGTAGAGTCATTAAGGATTTGCAGATGATCAGTCATGGGTAGCCTGATAATGAGGACAGGCAAGCAGGAGAAACAGTCAGACTTTCTGAAATCATAGAGCTTTCTTCAGGAGTGACTCAAGTTCGAGACTTGGGTTTATGTAAGGCAGTGATTCCCAGACCCTGGACCTAGACTCAAATAATGATCAAGCTTAGTCACTTGTGTGACTAATTGAGTTAGTTTGCTTAATTATGGAAGGCTGTCAGGAAACCAATATAGATCCAGATCACACCTCTCACATTCAGGTCCTTATTCTTTGTTTATTCCCAGGTCTGTTTGTTTAACATAGATTGCTTCTTCCATTTCTAGGCAGGGTACAGTATCTGATCTTTCCAAGATGCAGGAGACCAGCAAACTTGACCCTCCTTACAACCATCAACAAGGGAGCTCTCTGGAGTAAGTGCTGGGATTTTCTGAATTTGCGCTTCTCAGTATCCTCCTTTCACCTAGAGCCAGTCATTTTCCTTCAATAAATGTACTACATTTACCACCTCCAAATTTAGACAGTCTCTGAACACAATATTTCTGCATGCACTAATGAAGGTAATTTAATTGACAGCATAGAGACTTGATAGAATAATTCACAAGATCAAAATATTAATACAAGATGGTATACCTTACTCTGAAAGGAGCAGAAAGAACCATGGGACAAGAGGTGTGCTTTTAATTAGAACTGAATGTATTTGCTCTGAGATCTAAAATATAGAAGGAAACATAACCTCTAAAAAACTGGTGAATGATAAGGAAAAAAAAAACAAAACAAAACAGTTCTATGGTGTGAGTATGTGATAGACCAAATATCTAGGTTATCATTTAGAAAGGGCTTTTTTAAACTCTAGCAGTATCACCTAAAGAATAGGCATTGGAGATGGGAGAATTTCACCCACTGGAGAGAGACTGCAATTACCCAGATATCTGTGGAGAAAGGAATTCATGAAGACAGAAACTCTCTGAAGAGTTTGGGATGTTTGGTGCTGTTTTGATATTAAAAATGAAGAAAACTAGAGAAGAGATGAGCGTAGATACTAACCAGTGGACAATACTTTTGTTTTTTTTCAAGCCCATTGTCTTTCTCTTGTCTCACCTCTGATCCTCACAGCCCCACCTCTCTTTCTTGTGCTGTAGATAGCTCTGCCCTTGCTTTGAGTATAAAACCTAGGTGGGGGAGGTTGTTAAGCTGGTTATGTGGAATCCTTCCTGGGTGCTCTGCGCCCTCCCACCTCATAGTGTTTTTGCTGAAATGTTGGTGATACCGCAGGAGCAAGTCTGCTGTTATCCAATAACCAAACACAGATGAAGAGACCTCTTGAAATAAATCTGTTTCAGAACATTTTCTGGAAGGGTCACCCATAAAGAGCTTGAGGAAGAAAATCAGAAGATGAAAGAGAAGATCAGACGACTAGAGACACGGTAACATATATATTCAGATTTCTGATGCAGTGTGTTTTTACACTGAAAAGCCACACACATCTTGCTTTCTCCAGTCCTTAGAGACTCTTTTTTTCTGAGCAGGCAGTGCAGGCACCTTCTCCTCAGACTTTTGGCCTGTCAGCATCTCTTTATAACTGATTGATAACTGAAGATGGATTGGGTTGTTCTACAAAGGAAAGGAGATGTTCCCAGGATGAACATGTTAATAAAAAGAATCAGCGTACAAAGACATAGTCCAAATACTGCTCTTTGATCACATGCAAATCACATTCATTGATCACTGTGACCATGCAAAATTGAGACATGAAAGTACTCTTTCCCACACAAAAGCTGCTTACCACCTGGTATGGTATAGCTGAGAAGTGCATTGTAGAAAATATGGTATTCCTGAAATAGATTAATTAAAATAGTTATGCTTATTCATTATTATTATGCTTATTCATCTTGTCTTAGTTAACTTTTTGAATACCCTTCTTCCTCTAGATACAACGAGCTCTTGTCTAAAACGATGAGCATGCACAAGCAATCAGAGAACATGAATGACCCTTCACGCTTGTCTGCTGTAGTGCAATTGTATGAGATGCTTAGGCTACATGACTGGGAAAAATTCAAGAAATACTCAACCAACATGACATATAAAAATGGCAGAAGCATAATTAAGGTTTGTTCTTGTCCATTTTATCAACCTGAATCTTATCAAATTGATGTGCTATAGCCAGTACAGCAGGCTTTGAGTATTTAGTACTTCTATATCAGACAGGATTGGGAACTATGTTACTGTCTGTTATTTACCAGTCCAGCAGGGCCTATGTAGTGATGTAGAGAGTAAACTGACAAAGACCTGCCTCCTCTTGCCTTTCCAAAAGGCATGTTCAAATCCCAGTCCCATTTATCACCCATATTAAGGACAAGTGGGAAATCAGTCTATTTTTCTTCTGGTTAATGCTTTAACTACTAGATAGAACATCCCATTCTGATGTCTGACTCTTTGTTCTGATTCTGAGATGATCTAAAGGAAAATGGTAAACCTTAAAGGACAAAACTGAGATGAAACCATTATTACCATTGATTGTAATGGCAGGAACCCACAGATGCTGATGAATGGGCTTCAAGATGCAGACAGCTCATTGAAACAGTTTATTTCCCAAGTATTAAAGACATATTTCAGTCAATTAGGGACCCTGCAATTTACTCTAATGCTGATGTGTTTTCAGCCCATGTTTCTCACACCATGCTTTCCGTTTCACTGTGACTGCTGCTCTGATCAGCTGTTGTTTTTCTGTTGTAGAAGCTGTTTGACGCCTGTGAGAAAGACATAGAGACGAGAAAAAAAGACATATTTAATGTCCTTGATGTTTTGAATTACGCTATGGCCAACTGCAAACAAGTATTTATTTTCTCTGTGTAACTGGGACCAGGCGGTGGGATAACGGGGCTATCTGTGCCTGCCATTCATTTAGAGCTTAGTTTCTGCAAGGGACACTGTTAAAGTATACTGGTGATTACAGTGGGGATGTCATGAGCTGAGAGGGATGGGGGAGTGGAAAGTTGATCTTCAGCAACCCTTCTGTGTCCCACAGACATATGCTGCATGTCTGAATTATGTGGCTGGCTGAGGCACATAAACAAGTGCAGAAGACATTTCCCAGATGCATATTGCTTTTATAGGACCTTCCTCCAAATCTTGAAACTGGAAGTTTCTCCATTGCTGATTGACATGATCTGGGAAACACAATTTTCCCAGATTATTTCCCAACACACTCAGGGGCTGCACTGCTGGCATCACATGCTAAGCTTGCTTTGTGCTGTCTTTGGTTTGTAGGAGCTGATGCCAATTGTAACAGAACTCTTAAGAAATGCCTATTGCCAACAGCAGTCAGACTTTTACAAAAAAATTACTAAGGTAAGTAAAGATACAGCCCAGAAATAGGGGCAAAGATTCAGTTTTCTGGTTATATCTGCACAGTTTTGTACAAAACAGGACAGGTCTCTCTTCTTGGAATTATTTTCCACTTGTAGAGAGGGTCTTCTAGCCCGTATACTCCCACATATACCCGCTGGCATGCACAGAGATACATGTAACCTTCCCAAAACTGCATCAGGAACAGTGAGGAATGGCAGGAGAGGCAGGGCAATGCCCTCCCTAATGAGGGTGCAGTCCTACCAGGTGAGCAGAGCAGGGCTGGTGATGGTGATCAGGGTCAGCCACAGAGTAGCAATCACCAGGCAAGCCCACAGTGATGGGGCAAGTCAAAGATGAGCTGAGAATTCAGTCCGTGGGTCAGAAGAAACGGTACAAGGCTGGACACAGGCATCCCTACATGATAGCTCAGGCAAGCACCCAGCCAACACCAAACTTGAAACAACTGCTGGGCTGACGGGCAGAGGCCATGTGGGTAGAGGCCCCTGCTGAGCCTTCTCATAACTTCTTATATCACTCTTTCAACCAGCCTTGTTGTTTTTGTACCATGCTATATCAGAGCAGACCCTGAACACAAGCAGTGTTCCCTTGGGGATGCAAGGGAAAGTTTGCAGAAGCTGTTGATGTGCTCCTAGACCCCTTGCTATACAAATGGACTATAGTCTAGTGTTTCTTATCCAGGAGATAGGTACATATGAAGCTTCCAGAGAGCAGCTTCCTCCTTTTGAAGTTTGCTGGGCCTTTTCAAAAGCTCAACCTTGTCAAGGTCTCTGCAGAACTCTGTTGAATACGAGGAAATACAGACAGCTTCTGGTTGCTGGAACGTTCCAGCATCCAGGACTTAGTAAATAAAAGATCCTTTAAGGTGACCCTGGGACCCCTGCCTGTCCCACTTTAACACTACCAGCTTTCATAAATGAAATTCTTCAATGCTTAGCTCATGCGGAGCATCTGCACAGAATGAGCACAGAGGGAGGCAATGTATGCTAATCAAAGTAACACTGTAAGGCTTTCACAACTGTTCTCATTTGATTTTCAGCAAGCTAATGTTACTCTGGAAGATGACGTTCAAAAACAGTTTGCACTGCAGTGCTGCAGAGTTTATTGTCTGATGCTTCTTCAGGAGTCACCAGTTAAAGCTGTCTGGCACACACAGGAAATCCATCTTGAAGAGTTAGAGCATGTGGACAAGAAAGACTTTGAGCACTGGAAGAAACCAGAGCTTCTGTGGCCCGTACTGAAATCTGGGGAAGAACTTATTGCAAAAGGTGTAGTCTGGGATTAAAAGTGACGTGACTTTTGAGTTAAGATACACACTTAAATGGCTATAAGAAGATGAAACAGCTGCTGTGCAATATGTTGCTTTTCTTTCTCACATGAACACTCTGCTTTCCATACCTAGTTAAATGTGCATGGCTTGGGATGCTTAGGATAAACTGCTATTCACAAACAACTACTAAAAATGGAAGATGTTTGTCTTGGTGGCATGCATACATTTTATGTAATTTTAGTTGTGACTGTCTAAACAGCACTTGTGTGAGGAGAGAATCTGTGTTTGTAGCCTACCTTATCTGTTCTTCATAGGTGCTTATGACCTTGTCAGATAACACTGGGGATCTCAGCCATGCTGTGGAGGCACCTGCCTCCTCACCAACTGCGGGCTCCTACTCTCAGCAGCTCTGAACTGCACTTTGGCAATGGTATCGCTACCCTTCCCTGTATCTACATCCAGTGCACAAACTGCAGGCTCTTGCTTTTTGCTAATGAAAAAGCAGTGAGGATAAAGATGACCTGCTGGGAAAAAGGTCTCTCTCTAGAGTAAAGATGTACTTAACTGAGAAAGAGAGCAAGGAACTAAAAAATGAATAAACCAGAGCTCTCAGAGGCTACAGACTCTCACAAGACATGTGTTCATAGGTATATAGACACAGACACAAAAGCCCACTCTTGCATACCAAAAGGTTACTTCTGTCCACACAAATGCTGCCTGCCTGCTAGTACTCAGCTGCTTTCCTCTGTCTATATGATTTACTGCTCCATGGCCCTTCAGCTAGATACTCTCCATAGCTCTAAAAGGTATCTTAAAGTTGCATTTCACAGTGTAAAGGGATGAAAAGAGGCAAATATATGTTTATCAATGTATGTGATGAAATTTTCAGTGAGAATCTTTATATCTACAAATAAAGAAGAATCTTTATAATGAGAATCTTTATATCTACAAATAAAAAACAATGGAAAACCTGTTGTGTGCCCTCCAAGACCTTTTCTCTGGTTCTGCTTTCTAGTCCAGCAATTTTTGTTAGTTTTCTCAGTTGCAGAAACTCTCCGGCATTTTCTCAAGGGGCCCAGGAAGAAGGGTAAATTTCTCTGCAGCTCTCTGCTGCAAGCAATGTTCACTGCTTCTCTCAGGATTCCAGCATTCTGTGAGCATGTTGCAGGTCACAGAACCTGACAGCATGAGCTGGGATCCAGGGATGATCTGAAAACCTGGCTTTCAGAAAACCACAGTATTCTGAGAAACTGATTGTAAAAGACCTTTACTAGAAATATTCATTATGAAATAGAGCAGCTGAATTAAAATTACATATACGTCCTATTTCCTACAAATTTAGCAAAAAAAATAAAGAACCACAATAGTAAGCTTTACATTCCTCTTAAGGTGTTGCAGATGAAGGTGGACAGTACATTAACGCTTGATTTTGTCCAGGCTTTAGAAGGTAAATGACAAGGAAATTGTACTGTATTAACAAGTAGGACATTCAGCATGACCCTGAGCCAAACACCATATGATTTTGTATGTGTAATAGTACATGGTCTTATGCTCCATTTGTTGCCTGCTTATGAATTTTATTAGCCTAATTTTTAGGACCCTGTGTCTCCCTGAGTCAGTCTGGTGCTGTTCTGTGGATCAACTTTATCTCTGAAGCTCACTGCTTCTACAGCTTCTCATACATGTACATGGCCCTTTCCTTTGATTTTTTTTTTTCTTTCCTTAACATTTTTTTTTTTTTGTCTTTAGGCCGGAACATTCAAATTACAAAGCTTTATATTTCAAAGGCTGATTCAAAGGCCTCCAGAAGGCTACAAGCACTGTTGCATTCTTTCTAGCAGGCTTCACACACACTCGCTAGTCTCTCTTAACAGCAGGAGTAGTCTTTTTGCCCTGTTTGTACAGCATCTAGCAGAGTCTAGCAGACCTGGACTCTGAGTACTGCTGAAATACCTTTCTCTGTTACATGTGCTCAGCTAGTCTCAAAAGATCAACAATTTCCCCCTCCCTGCAAAAGGTTTCATTTGGCCTAGAGTGCAGTAGCCAAGGCTGCTTCCTTCCTGCCCAGATACAGGATTTTTAACTATTCACTGCAGACCAGGTACTTCAGGTGTCTCTGTGCGTGAAATTTTCCTACTGCCAGACATTCAAATCTCCTGGTGCAAAGGACAAGATCCAGCCTGTGATTCAAATTGACCTCTCTTCCAAATCTTGACATTACATTTGAGAGTGAAAGAGAAAGGGAAGAGAAGGGTTAACAGCTGTGTCTGCTGCTGTGCTGTTTTGAGATATCATATAGCTTCTGACCAAGGATGTCAGCATATTTCCTGAAGAGGTGAGTCCCATCTCTTTCCATTTCATAATAGCATGCAACCGTGAAATAACCTAGTATTGTCTTCCCTTCCAACTTTGGCTCTATACTATCATTAAGAGGCATGGAGAAATGCTACTGCTACCTGAAGGGAAATGTTTTTCTACCAAAGCTTCTTCCACCCTGTGCCTCGTGGGGACAAATAGATTCTTCCACAATCTGACTGAGAAGTGTTTTCTGTTTGCCACCATCTCCTCCCCTTCCTTTTCATCAGTCACCACTATCATGCAAAAGCTTTCCTTCACTTGGTCTCTTTTGCTATCTAAACCAAGCTGAGATGGTTCTGATCTAGACTTCGTGGAAATTTTGGTAGAAACCCTGAGACCCTATCCCTGCTCATGGATTCTTCATCTAGGCTGGTGGAAGGTAAGTCTGCCCATACCTGTATACCTTATGTCTCTCCGATGGGTGGCAAAGGATGAGAGTCTAAGTTTGCTCATCACTGCCAGAGACATTATGTTCTGCAAGACAAAAGCTCCATACAGATGAATTCACACAGCCAAGGGGATTAGATCCTTGGCCTAGCATCAGGAAAGTATTATTCCATTTTTACACTATCATTCCAACAGTGATGCAGGATTATTCCTGGAGCTGAGGCACAATGGCTTTTTTTCAGCTCTGTGGGATGTAACTGGTTGCCACCTCAGTCCCTCAGACTTTGGTGGGAGATCTGTCTGTCTGCTCCCACCAAAGATCCAGCCTAGGTGTTCTCTTCCCTTCTGTTGTCCTGAGAGGGAGAAGAGCCTGTTCCCAGCAAAAATTCAATGTAAATAAAAATTAATATCATTCATATCCTGGTAGAAATATTATTCAAAACATCAGCAGTCTACTCAATGTTCCACTTGACTAAGAAAATAGTTTTGCTGTATCCTCACTGAAGCGAAAGAGGTAAAGGTTAGCTCGTACTATGGAGACATAATGTTGAATAATAACATAACCAGTGCAGCAGACTGAAGCATTCCTCAGTTTCAGGGGTCTTCATAAGAGGTGTCTCTTCAGGCTGTTGTATGGACCTTGTTATTCAGCTTGCATGCCAGTGAACTGCAAGGCCCGCTGGGACAGGTAAATGGAAAGCATCCTGCTTCTGTCTCCTCCTGCCTCTCCTGCACAAGCCCGTCACTATTCTGACTCAGAGAATCTCTGCTCCTGCTCTCTACGCCCCATGCTCTGAAGCAGCAACATCCCATAACTCAATGCTTCTGGTCTTACGCTGCATTAGCTAAGTCACTGGGAAGAACACAGCCCATCAAGCACAGTATAGCCAGCCGGTTGAGGGAAGTGATTGTCTCGCTTCAAGTACTGAGTGCAGTTTGGGGCACCATAGTATAAGAAGGACATAAAACCATCAGAAAGTGACCAAAGGAAAACCACAAAGATGGTGAAGGGTCTAGAGGGCAAGACATAAGAGGAGCAGCTGAAGTCCTTTGGTTTGTTCAGCCCAAAGGCTGAGGGGAGGCCTCATGGCGGCCTGCAGCTCCCTCACGAGGGGAGCAGAGGGGCAGGCGCTGAGCTCTGCTCTCTGGGGACAGTGACAGGACCCGAGGGGACAGCATGGAGCTGGGACAGGGGAGGGTCAGGCTGGGGGTTAGGGAAAGGGTCTGCACCCAGAGGGTGGATGGGCACTGGGACAGGCTCCCCAGGGCAGTGGTCACAGCACTGAGCCTGAGGGTGTTCAAGAAGCATTTGGACAACACTCTCAGATGAATAGTTTGATTTTTGGGTTGCCCTGCATGGAGCCAGGAATTGGTCCCAATGACCTTGTGGGTCCCTTTCAACTCAAGATAGTCTGTGATTCTATGATGTCTGAGGTCTCATAACCTTGTGCATAGCTGCCATCTATTGCTCCCTAACCCAAGGAGACCGAGTTTCTGGAAAGCAGTATATTTTCCATCAGAGGAAAACTATGCCAGTAGTTATAATCCACAGAAGTCTGCTTAGCTGTTTGCTGTGGTTTGACCTTTCCCTCTCTGTGTGACTCCTTTCTATTTATTTCACACATGCAGTGAGCTTTGGTAAGAGAACACACAGGGCAGCAAGCCACAGCTCCTCTTCAGATGCCTTAGACATGTTTGCAGTGTCTTGTCACACTGAGCACATTCAAATAAAAAGCAATTGGTGATCAGTTTGATGTTCTGGGGCATAAAGGACAAAGTCACAATAAATTCTGCAGAAGAGATTGGAGGTCCAAAAAACAAGTTACACTGTCTTGTCTTTTTCCATTAGTCTAGGCATCTAGGTATTTCTCCCATTATTCTGACAGCTTGGCAGCCCTGGAGGTGTATGTAAGATTGGACAAAGCCACCCTGGGACATCACTCACAGATTGTCTCACATTCTGGACCTTGATATGACTTACAACAGGAATGCCCCATGCACTCCATAAAATAACAGCAAGGGTACAGAAGAGAGCAGGCTAAAGGATGTGCACAGTGCGAGGGCAGTCAGCACTTGGGATTTGTCTCTTGTCACTCAGTCTCTTACTTTCTGATAGCTGGAAAGGACCAGGCTTCATTGGTTCAGACAGGTGGAGAGAGACAGTGAAAGGAGATGTTTGGCTCTGAGCAAGTCTTGCTACCCGTTACAAGAAAGTGGTGCAGCCAGAATCCAGGAGGCTCAGCTCTTGGAAAGAGGCACGAGACAGCTTTGTGAGTATCCAGCGGGCACCACTTAGATCGTTAGAAGTACCTCGTCAATGCTATTAGTGCAGATACTGGGTGAGGTCCCCGGGATGTATTTCAGTCATGTGGTTTTGCCTACTGACTCATGTCCCTAGGGGCACTGCACAGCTCTCATTATTTATTTTTTAAGGACTAAAACAGTGAACGGTTTTTATCTCCATAGGCATGGAAACCACTACACCACTGGCTTTTAGTTTTGAGTGATTACTTGATTTAGGATGCCCCTGACACACATGGGCAAAGCAGAGGCAACAGTGGAACAGAGGAACTGAAGAGGACTAAAGCTCCTCTTTTAAGATTGGTTTGGATTACATTCTTGACCACATACTCTGAAGGCAATCATGAAGATCAGGGACCTAAATATTTCTAACATGCTAAACAGATTATTGCTTGGCTTCTTCCATTTGTTTTCACTTCAGTGAAAACACTTCACTTTCACTTCACTTCAAGGCTGTGCTTTCAAGGCTGGAATATATGCCCACATCAGTAATGGAGTTTAATATTAATAAAAAAATAGACTTTGAGGAGGAAAAAATCAGCTGAAAGAAGAAAGACACCTCTGGTTGGCAACAGAGCTCTTTGTACTTAGCTAAGTAAGGACAGTGTTTGTGCAGTTAGTATACCTGATCACGTCTCTCTTTAATAAGGGAAGGCACGGCAGACTGGTGGGACTCTTTGGGCTTAGTGAGCAGCTGCTGCAGGCATTGCCAGTGGGTTCTGGTTACTGGGAACAACTGACAAAAAGGGCACAAACGCCATGAAGTGAAAGAGCCCTGCAATTACAGCCAGGGAATCACTATAAAGTTAAAAAGTTCCCATCTATGATTAGATTGAAGAATAAATATTAAAAAAAAAAAAAAAGAGATGGAAAAAAAGTAAAAAGAACTGCTAAGGTTTAAATGTAATACTAGCAATAACCAGCAGGTTTTAAAGAACAAAGACAGTCTTTGTCCAGCTTCTTAAAAATGAAATTAGTGGTAGGTGTCTCCATGTGGAAATTCTTCTTGGACAAACCAGTATAACTGACATTGAATATACAGCCTTTTACTGAATAGTATCTGCCGTAACTGAATAGTATCATACCTTCCCAGACAGTTCTTCAATTTGTCAGGCTAATTTTGGAAGCAGGTTCTGCTTGCTAATGTTTCTTCATCCTACCCACAAAGGATTCAAAATTTGGACTAAAATTTGAGCATATTCTGCTCAAGTACACCATTAAACAAACCAAAAGGGCTGCTTGCTGCAGAAACATCAACTGAAATCGAAAGTAAAAGAACAGCACTAAAAAAGCGGAACTGATTTCCCTTTAAATAGGTGTGTCAAGTAGCTCGCTGCATAATTTTTAGTAATATACGCTTACTCAGTAATAAAGCTCAAAATTTAAAATACTTTGAAAAGAGACTCTCTTTAATGAGACATTAAATAAAAGCAACAGATTATAACAGACAGGCAAAACAGTTACAAAAAGCAGTGCGCTCAACCTATGATGGATGTGTAAGAAGTTTCATTCACAATCATTGCAGAACTTCAAAGCAAGGCAAATGTAAAGCTTAACTAAAATCTCATGCCAGTCAAAAAAAAAAAAAAAAAAAAAAAAAAGGAAAAAAGGGTTTTGTGCTCACAGTTTTATATATATATATATATGTATACACAAATATATATATGTATATACAAAGATAGATAGATATATATACACACAAAGTTAAAAATAAGGAGGTCTCAGGCTCGATTGCCCAGGCGCAGCACGCAGTGTGCCAGCTTCTAACCCTGACACGTCCTGCTCTCTTCTGGATTACATCCAACGCAAATAACTGAAGGACTGCAGCAGAGAAAAGAGAAGTTGAAAAAATAACCAGGGTTGCACATTTGCTGGTCATTTA
Organism: Aythya ferina; assembly: GCF_964211825.1. NCBI lineage: Eukaryota > Metazoa > Chordata > Aves > Anseriformes > Anatidae > Aythya > Aythya ferina. The sequence goes on from NC_140296.1 coordinate 163,928,355, forward strand.
AACGTTTACCACAATAAGAATATCCCATTATTTCTGCAAATATTTGCTGTATTCCAAACTAATCCCAAATCTGGCCCTTTCTCTTTGTTTGTATTTTTAAGAATAGAGTTTGTGCCTGCTAGATAGCATGCATATTAATAAATAAGTGTTTATAGAGATAAACAAGAGAGAGAACTCAACCTTATATTAACTGACATCTCTAGTGTAACCTCCAAAAGCATTAATGTCTCTCTACCTTCAAACTGGACAGAAAAAAAGGAAAATGTAGTAAGCCAGGAGATTGCTATTAGTTATTAGGGTTCTGCTTCACTGTACAAAACCTGACATAGAAAAATTACCCAAGCAGCAGCTAGTTCCCTCTTGAGTTTAATTACAGAATTGCTCGATTGCTTTCATACAAAATATTTCTGTGTCATCAGAAGGGAAGGGAGGCCTGGGCCCTTCCCCAAGCAAATATTTGACTTCTCATTCACAGCTGAAAGAGGGAACTGGGAGAGAACAGTGAAAGCCGAGCTTGTCATGTCTCACGGCAAGAAACTAACCCCCAGCCAAGAGACCCTGTGTAAGTCGCACAGCCAGAAGCGGGGGGAGCTGCAGCCTGTACTTTTCCCTTTTTAATGTGCTCTGTAGCCAAGAACTAAGGTATATAAGGTGCTGTAAGAGAGCACAGGGGGGAAATCAGTGGGTGCTAGATGAATATGACCTACTTGGGAAGAGTTGGCATGGTTTCTGTACAAAGACTTCCAAAGCTGTGCGTTTCTTTGAGAAGTCTGCAAGCAGGAGCATACTACTTGGTTGGTCTAATCCCCCTGGATTTCTCAAAGCTTTTGAAAAAATCTTTCACCACAGGCTTTCAAAGCATCTAAGCAGTCACGGGATGAGAGACAGCCTGTCATGAATAAATGATTAGCTAAAAACCAGGAAACAGAGGGGAAGGGTAAATGAAGAAAAGCCACAAGTGGAGTATGTCTGGGGTCTGTGCTGGGACCTGTGATGTTTAACATAGTTGTGAGTAGTCTTTAAAAAGGGTGAGCCAGGAGATTACAGTTTGCTGATGTGAAATTATTTGGGGTCATGAAAGTGATGAAAGGACTGCAGAATGATCTAACACACAGAGCAGCAATAAAATGTCGGAATTTCAGTGTGTGTTTACATAAAAGGGGTGTTTACAGGGGAAAACAATTCTTACCACACAGACAAAAGGACAGGCTCTCACTTGATCACTATTGCTCAGCAACAAAACTTAGGGGTCTTGACAAAAGATGCATAAAATTATCAGGAGCGATTGAAAAACAAAATCTGGTATTAGGAATCATTGGCAAATGAGTAGGAAACAAGACAGAAAGCATCTGGATTTGCCACTCTGCATTTGTGAGTGCTTGTTCTGTTCTAATTCTTCCCTGAGTGTTGGCTTACAGGGTCTGCTTTGGTTCACTTGGGTTTTTACCTCCTTGAGGAGTACAAATCCTCCACAAACGAGGCAGATGAGGTTTTCGTATTTGGGGAAACAGCACGGGTGCAGGGCGACAGGCCTGACACTAGAGCACACCTTCCCGACCCTATAGTCTCCCTGCAGGGGGGGAAAACACTGGAGAGATGCTTTAAGTCTGAACCACGGGCGCTGCTCTTAAGCTTACAGGAATGTGCTCGAAACGTGCTGTTGCAACAGCGGGGTTATTTTTTTGTTGTCCAGCCGCCCCCCAGGGCCCCTGAAGGCCCGCACAAGATGGCGGCGGGGCCCGGTCCGTGTCTGTCGTTGTCACGTGAGGCACTAGGGTCGGGCAGATCGCGGCTCCCGGGCATCCCGCGAAGTAAGCGGGTCACCCTGGGGCGACCTGTACCCGCGCAAAAATTCCTCTCACATCAGCAGTGAGGACCCGGGCGTCACCCCGGGTCGTTATTTTCCTTACTCATAAGTTTAAGGCATGACGGGACTTTCTGCGGCACGCGGGCAGGGCTCTGCGCGATACCTCTGGAGGTCAGGGCGAGAACCTCGCCCTCGCTACTCTGGATAGAACTGGATATATCCGTGTTTCTCTGTTCTTATATCCTCTCTTTGCGCCATTCTGAGCTAAAAAAAAGTCTTTTTTGGTCCAAACAGCGCCGTGTCGTCTTACAATCCGTATGCAAATGAGCCGTCGGTGCGCCGCTAGGGCTTGTGGGACCGCGGGGCTGGGGAGGGGGCGGGCATCCTCTCACTGAGGCGCGGGGATGGGGAAGGGAGGGGAGCGCCGGAAGGGGTGTGATGTCACGTCCGGGGCTCGCTGGCTGCGTCTTCTCGCTGGGCCCCGCGACAAGATGGCGGACCTGTCGCTGGACGAGCTGATACGGAAGCGCGGCGTGGCGGGGAAGGGCAGGTAGGCGCCGCCCGCGGCTCCCCGGGGCTGCCCCGCGCCTCCCCCGCTCCCCCTGCCGGGCCTCCCGCTCGCGAGGCCGCTGCCCGCCGCGGGGCCGGGCCTTCGGGGGGGCGGCGGCCGGCGCGCGGGGCCCGTCTGTGAGGCGAGGAGGGCTCGGGCGACCGTTAGGACCGTTGGGACCGTTGGGCCCGTTCCGCGCTGAGGAGAGGCCGGCTGGTTCCCGTCCCTTCTGGACCTGTGGTACCTCGAGGGCTGCACGGCCAGCCCCGGCCCGCGCAGGGCTGTGCGCCTTCATTCCCACTGCCCTCCATGTTGGCAGCCGCCTGGTGCAGCTCGGGGCGCGCCGCGGCTCCCTGCGCCTTCCTGGAGCTCCCCCTTCGCTCTCCTTCCTTCCAGGGAATGTCCCTGCCAAGCAGTAATCCCTCAAGTTCCCGCACCTCGAATTTCACTTGGCACACTTAGCTTGCTTTGTAAAACGTCTCAGGTAGCTAACGTGCCTTTGGGAAGGCTGGGCAAACCCAACAAACTTGTCTGATTATATTATGTGCTCTTTAGTAATCTAGACAAAATGATAACTGAAAAATCTTCAACTATAAAATGTCCCTGCCCACGAAATGCCATTTTTGTGTAATAAATGAGTCAGAGCTCATAGTATTTGAAAGGAAATCGGATGTTTAAGATTCCCTTGCATTTCAGGTGCTGCGGCACAAAGTGCTCAAACTGTTTGTGCTGTTACAGGGTTGTCAGTTCTCTCCAGAGAAGAGTTGCTTATTAGGGTAAACAAAGCCTTCAGAGGAGGTATAATCTTCAGTACAGAGTTTCCTAACTGATTTCATTATGCGTGTTGTTTACAGTCTAATTCTGATTTAAATGCTGATACACATATTTCTGGTTTTACTTTGACTTCTATTATGCATATTAAAAGGAACACTCATGAATCCTCTGCAGCACTCTAACCAACTGCTTTCTGCTTTGCTATGTTAATGTTTTAAAACAGCAAGGGAAGTCTTGTTTGTGGCTGTTGCTTTATGGGTGCATTTACACTTTTGTGTTCTTCTGGATATATTTTAATAAATGGTCTTGGTAGCAGTCCTGTCTTGTGGAGCTGCTGGGCGTTAGCTGTACGAGAGAGCAGCTGTAGGATTTCTGAGCTGGGTAACACAGCAGGACCCCAGTCTGAGCTTTCCAGTTTGGGGCGTGGCAAGAACAGAGCCATGGAAGTGGGTGTTGGGTCTCAGGCTGTTTCATCTCTTCTCCACACATCTCTCCTCTGTAAATACACGATGGCAAATTATGCTAAGATAGGGTTAGATCAGGAAATACTGATAGAAAGCTATATGGAGAATGTGAATTGGATCATCATTTGAATTCATGGCATTAGCCTTTTAGGTACTAAAACAAATTCCAGCTACCTAATTTTAGGCTATAGTGCTGTGCGTTATGGTTCCAAAAGCAGATGAATGCTATAGTACTGTAGCTTACTTGGAATTAAAAAAAAATGACATCAAGAATATTTTCCACTATTATAGCTTTAAAATTGCTTACATTTTTGTCATCTTTACAAAAAAAAAAAGCCCAATTAAAAGGGTTTCTTTACAAAAACTAAACTCTAAAACTTTACGAAATACTTGAAGAAAGACCAGTATTAAAAAATTAGATGAGCTACTTCCTTTTAGGGGAAATTTTGGACAGGTAAATCAGACCTGTAATAGGAAGCTAGTTTCTGCTTCACTGCGTAACAGGCTGCTTGGACTATTAGCTTCTGTGCTCCGTTTTGCAATGGTGATGACGTACTTGTAAGTGTTCTTACAGTGTTCTTAAGTGTTCCTCAGTTTGGGAGCTAGCGGCTTTGAGCTGAGAATGGTGCCTGTACTTGTGCATTCTGGAATCCACGCCTCCTACAGTCCCAAAGCTGTAAGCTTGCTGCCCAGATTTCTTGAAATCAGACGTATAGCTCCCCGCTTTCTTTGTTTCAAGGCCCATGATTGTACTATGAGAGATGTTTTAATGGAGCTGCTCAGTCCTAATGCTAGAAAATCTATTGCTCTTTGTCTTCAAAGAGTTCCCCAAAGTACCTAAGTTTTTGATGAATTTTGTTTAACTGTAGTTGGTTTTTAGCACAGATGAAGTCAGGCCTTTACTTGAGTTCTTAAATGTGAGCTTAAGGACTTTTGACAAATAGTTCTTTAGCTATTTACAAGCAAAGTAAAATCCAGCATAAAACAGTTTAGGGGCTGTATTCGGACAGGTAACCTGGTCTGTGCAGTAACTGTGAGCTTTTCTAAGCAGTAGCAGATAACCTCTGTGGATACTTGTCCTGGTTTCAGCTAGGATAGAGTTAATTTTCCTCCTAGTAGCTGGTCTGGTGCTGCGTTTTGGCTTAGGATGAGAAGAATGTTGACACCACGCTGATGTTTTAATTGTTGCAGAGCAGTGCTTACACCAAGCCAAGGACTTTTCAGCTTCTCGCTCTGTCCTGCCAGCGGGCAGGCTGGGGGTGCAGCAGGAGCTGGGAGGGGACAGAGCCAGGACAGCTGACCCAAACTGGCCCAAGGGGTATTTCATACCATAGGGTGTCATGCTGAACAAGATATAGGGGTGGCTGGCTGGGGTGGGGGGGGCTGGCTGCTTGGGGTTAGGCTGGGCATTGGTCAGTGGGTGGTGAGCAATTGCATTGGGCATCACTTATTCCGTACACATTAGTAGTAGTAGTACTATTAGCATCATTATTATTGTTGTTGTTATTGTTATTATTTTCCTGTCTTAATGAACTGTCTTTATCTCAACCCACAGGCTTCGCTTTCCCATTTCTCTCCCCCATCCCAGAGAGGGAGGGGGGAGGGCAAGCAAATGGCTGTGTGGCGTTTAGCTGCCGGCCGGGTTAAACCACAACAATACAGTATCACGCCTTATAATGTCTGAACCTTTTTTTTTTTTCAGGCTTAACACGAGGCCAGTATTTGGAGGTGTAAGATCTCGTATTGGGATCCAGCAAAATCTTCTGAGTAGATCGTCACCAGCCGTCAACTTCCAGCGGACGTTTGATGCCCGACAGAAGATCGGCCTCACTGATGCCCGGCACAAACTGGGGGTTAAAGATGCTCGGGAAAAACTGGTTCAAAAGGACGCTCGGTTCAAAATAAAAGGGAAGGTGCAGGATGCTCGGGAGATGTTGAATTCCCGTAAGCAGCAAAGTGTTGCTGCTGAAAAGGTGACCAAAGTGGTGGATGCCAGAGAGAAGATCAGTTTAAAAAGGAACACTCCAGCTGCTATCAGCCCAGCTATGGGGACAGTAAATCCAGCTGTGAAAATCACCAAAACGATCCAAGTAGGTCAAGCAAGCCATCTCTGAGCCCCTCAGTTATTCTGCAGCAGTCCAGTGGCAGAGTTGCATGAATATGTTCCCTTGTTTACAACAGTCTGATAGGGCAGGATTCAGGCTTCTTTGTGTCCTTCCAGCTTTTTAGGTCTTGTTGAAGAATCCAAGCTTCCCTTTAAGCTTTTATTTAAATTTTGGGCCCAATAAAGACCAAAGCAGTGCTTCTGTCAGCACTAGAATACTTATCTTGAGCTGTTAAATAGTCTTTCTTCCCCAGCTAAAACGCAAAGAAAACACACACATTTTTTGTTGTTCTTATGCCTCTGTTCTTTGCAAGAGACCGTTGATTCTTACTTAACTTCTCAGGCTAGCAGCTCCTGTTGAGCTCCACATGTTACACGCAGTGAGTAGAGTCAAAAGTTTCCGTTAGCCCCTCGGGATTGCTGTTTGAGGAGCGCTTGCGTTCCTCACCTATTCAAGCACATTACAAGGGCATACCTCGAGCTCCCAGTCTACCTCTTCATTCTTTCCTGCCTCCTGAAGGTCCCGTGTGCCTGTCTGCACCAGGACATTTGCTGTTCTCATCAGTTTGAAAGCCTGGATGAGTCTTTCTGCTCAGCAGAAAACTGCCCCTTGGTGTCTTCAGATGCCAGGCTGGGAGTGAAAGGCTGGCCTGAGGAAGGATTCTTGTGGCAGTCAGAAGAGCTAATCACAGAGCTATAGAGCGGTTTGTTCAATAGCCTCAACTTAGCAGGGTAATTCATCCTCATCCTGGCCTTTTCTGCCAAATCACCATTAGGAGCTGAACATTTGCTAGAAAGTCTAGGAGTTAAATAGCATTTGGAGGCTGGGTACAGCAGCAGCCTGCTCTGATCTGACTGTTTTTTTTTTTTTTTTTTTTTTAATCTCTTGGTTTGACCTACGGTGCTTGTTAGCATGTTGCCATAAAATGTTGTAGAATGGTGTGGTGACTAAGACTGTAGACAAAACCATGCATGTAAGTGTTACCTTATAACTTGTTTCAATTCTAAATTGCCAGTGGCCCTCCTCTGTGTTCCAGTTGTGGGAACAGAATCAAACTGAACTGTCTTTGAACTAGCAAATTGAAACATGAGGGTGCTGTGCTATAAATTGTTTTTCTAGAGAAAATGCAAATTTGATATTTTTACTGCGTTTACTGTTTTTGTGAGACATTGTTTTCTGTAGTTGACAGCTTCCAGCTTTTTCAAATACCACGGAGGCATTTTTGAGGTAGCTGCGGGTTGCTTCTGGTTGCTGATTAGTGCAGCTCCGTTCCCTGCGTGTCGTGGTTTCCTTGTTTCACAGGCTAACACACGAGATGGCAGGAGGGTCAGGTACACTACCCTGTGCATCACTTTATTCCGGTACAGTTTATTCCAGCTCTAGCGTGAAGTGACGTTATTTGCTATGAAATGGAACTGACCAGCTAAATAGTGTTGTGTCCCAACTTGCTGAGCTGAATGGAAATAGCTCTCTTCTGGTTCTCCGTAACGTGATAGAAGAGGAGCTTTCTTACTGATTTACACCATTCATGGTTTCGTATTTGCAGCAATAAAAATCTAATCAGTGCTGCCGGAGCTGAAAATAAATTTCTTTCCCACTAAACTTGAACTAAAACTCAAGTAATTTGAATCAAAGCTTATCTGTGTGGCCTTGGGTTTTAATTTCTTTGATGAAGTGCAGGTGTCTCATTGTGCACATATCACAGGAGACATAGATGTTGTTTAATACTGCGGTGTAGCATGTTTCCAGAGCAGGAGAGTGTCTCATGTAAGTGATCTCAGGGGATCAATGAACGGCGCCAGGCTCTCCAAATGGCGATCTGGTGGACTGCAGTGTTTAACGCTTTGGTTCTTTCCCTCTAACCGTAGCAGAAAGCTCCAGTCCCTGGACACTCTCATCCAGCAGGAATGAGGATCAACGTGGTGAACAACCATACACACAAGCAGGTGTGTGCCCACTCTGTGCTCTTCTTAATTTAACCCTTGTTTTTGAGGGGTTGGGTGGGCAACTGAGGGGGCAGGAAGGTGGCCGTGAACATTGGTGGGTGCAAAGAGAATTCGAGGTAGGAAAGAAGAGAAACTTTACGAGGTGTCTCTGACAGCTTGGCTCTTTGTTCTCGCTCAGTGAGATACCTTCGTGGTAATTGAGGCTTTCATTTAGTCTAACCGAACTTGATTCCTGGTGTGTTACATGAATACAGTGTAGGAATTGCCATTTCTTATTACGAGAACATGTTTTTTCCAGAGACCAAGACCTCTAGCCGTAATGTCTTTCCCTAAATGCTTCACTGATAGAATGTTGAGTCCAGGTGTTGGGTGCTTTGATTCAGCATCCTGGCAGCCTCTTCCCAGAGTGGATGTTGTTACACAGCGAGGTGGGAGAGGGTGGTACCTTCCTGTGAAACCCCAGCTCTGGGTCCCTGCTGGAAACCTGATGATGAATGATTTTAACTGTTTTTTTGATGTACTGTCAACATTACCATATCAAGCAGGCTTTGTCTGAGGAAAACTCTAGAATCCGTGCTGTCTCTCTTGGGATCAGCTTTAAAGGCCTTTGCTGTGGCCCCAGAGCATTTGGCTACCTTACCACCTTGGGCTCTTTCAAAGGAATTATCCTATTACTTAATTTATTTTGTATGTCTGTATGCATAAACTGTGGCATGAAATATGGGAGAACTGGCACTGACACTACCATGTCATGTTTATTTCATGCCTTGATTATGGTAACTTGAGCTGTTCATGTCTTCATTGACCTGCTGCCCTCACCTATCCCAGGTGCTATCACTTCAGAAAGTGTCTTCGTTATTCTGACCTCGTTACCAGATGCCTTGACTCTGTTTCACTGGCTTTAGCTCAACTCCATTGTCGTCCTGCCTAGCGTTTTTGCCAGTTTTCTGCACGACTCTGTTCTACCATCCCTTTTTCTTCTGTCTTAGCATTTCTGTGATTATAACAACCTCCCTGTTCATAAACCAGGATCTTGCTGGCCATGAAAACCCACTTATTTTTCAAGCTGTCATTGCTGATCTCTTCGTTTTTCTTCACCTTCCTACTGAATTAATGGGAAGCTCTTTGGAGTTGTGACTTCCCATGTTCTGGGCAGCGCCATATGTGTATAAACATTTTTCTTAGACATATTATTGAGTAGAGACTATGAAAAACGTTTGGATTGTTGTAAGCCTCAGTATTTTGAGGCAGGGCTATGGGCGCTGTGCGGAACTGGGAAGCAAATTCTTCAGTAAGCCTCACAGTGCGGTGTTTTCTAGTGCCAGACGGGCGTGTGCTGTGCTGAGGAACGTTCAGTTCAGTTGTATTCCACAGGCATCTGCTTCCTTTTACAAAAAATATATGCATAGGCTTCAACTTTAAAGGTGGAAGGGTGTTAAAACATAAGCCATCAAGGCTTTATTCTAGTAATGTGGTTTCATCAGCGCTGGTAAGGTCTAGAGATGAGAGGAATCTGTAGGTGACTGCAGTACACGTAGGGAAATCGCATCTCTGGAAAAGAAGTTTGATCTTACCGTCAACGTTATGGAAAGGGCTTGTATTCTCTCAGCTCTCTGTCCTCTAGATGTGAGGATAAGAGCAAAGTCCAAGTAGTGATGCATTTCCAAACATGCAAACATCGTGTTTGCAATCCTAAACGTGAATCCAGTCTGGGTGTGGGTGGGGAGCAGCCCTGAGGAGAAGGACTTGGGGGTGCTGGTTGATGAAAAGCTCAACACGAGCTGGCAACGTGTGCTTACAGCCCAGAAAGCCAACTGTGTCCTGGGCTGCATCAAAAGAAGCGTGGCCAGCAGGGTGAGGGAGGTGAATCTCCCCCTCTGCTCTGCTCTCGAGACCCCACCTGAGTGCTGCGTTCAGCTCTGGGGCTCCCAACATAAGGACGTGGACCTGTTAGAGTGGGTCTGGAGGAGAGCCACAAAGGTGATCAGAGGGCTGGAGCTGATAGAGGAGGCTCCGAGGAGAGCTCTGGTGGCTACCTTCAAGTGCCTAAAGGAGGCCTACAGGAAAGCTGGGGAGGGACTCTTTGGCAGGGAGTGTGGTGATAGGGTAAGGGGTAATGGTTTTAAGCTAAAAGAGGGTAGGTTGAGATTAGATAAACGGAAGAAATTCTTTACTGTGAGGGTGGTGAGGCGCTGGAACAGGCTGCCCAGAGAGGGTGTGGATTCCCCATCCTTGGAAGTGTCCAAGGCCAGGCTGGAGGGGCCTTTGGGCAACCTGCTCTGGTGGGAGGTGTCCCTGCCCAGGACACGGGTTGGAACCAGGTGGTCTTTAGGGTCCCTTCCAACCCAAACCATTCTGTGTCCATTTCCTCCTGTTACCGCGTGTGTTCTGAAGAAGGCTGAAGTCAGGAGAAAATCACTTATTTTAGAAATCACGTCTAAAGTAGATCTACCATCTTGTAAACTATTATCTTCCTTCTTTTCAGGGTCTGTATGACATGGAAGATGATGATGAAAGCGTCTCTCCCCTTCCTAGCAAACAGATGAAAATCACCACCACAAACAGTTTCCTGCACAACGCGGTAAGGGATTATCTGAGCAGTCCCTGCCATGCCATGCTCACATTGGGTGGACGCACAGGCTGTGGCTTTACAGGGCTTATGTTCTTTTCAAGTATGTAAACGGTGCTCTACCCTGAAATGTTTGCTCTGCACCCTGCCCTTCTCTCTGTGTCAGTGCTTCTAGTGTTATTTTTGGGACAGGCTCCCTTTTAGGCTAATTGATTTTATAGTCCTTTTGCAGCCAGAATGTGTGCTTTCTCCTGTGCTAGCAGGTTGCTGTGTGTTAGCTCTCGACTTTCTTCTTGTTGGGAAAGTGCTTTGTACCTGTCTCGTTTGAGCAGGCAAGCAAGGGAAGCTTTCTGCTGCTCCTAGAGACTGGACATCGAAGCAGGAAATCTCTTGCCATGCAAAAGCTTATTTGGCAGCTTGCTGGGGATAAGTTCTAGTTAGATGTAAGAAGGGACTGTGCAGTTCTCGGGGCTGGTCAGATTCTGGCAGAGGGACCCGGAGAGGTGAAATCTGTTTTCAGAGGTGCTGAAGTTTGGCTGGCTGAGGCCCTGAGCCAACTTGATGCGTCTTTGAAGTTAGCTCCGTTTCAGACACGGGGGTTGGACGTGGGTTTGTCCTAAATTATTCTGTGGTTTTAAGAGAGCAAATGAGTGCAGCTTCCCCATCACCCAGGCAATCTTCTGCAGTGATAATCGCAGGCTTTTCTCGTGTGGGTGTTGAGAATAGAGCTCCAGGCTTCACAGCAGATACTAAGCACAGTTTTTATTCTGGCTTTAGACTTCCTGGGTAGCTCTGAGTAGAAGAGTCAGCTCCAAGTCTTCACGTGCCCTAGCTCTGTGTTTCTGAAGAACTACTACTGTTTGCACTAGGAGAGCTCAGTTTTACTCTAAAGGAGCAATTGTGTACGCTGTGTCAACCACTTGAGAACCTTTGGACAAAAGGTGTTTTCCAAATTCAAGTGGCACTGCTAAAGTTTACTTAAGAAAAGTATAAAATTTAAGTGTGTCTAAAAAGTGCTCTTTCGAGGTAAACATGCCAAAAAAGCCTTCAGGTGATTTTTGCCTTACAGCTGAAAGTCTCCAACACTGCCGTGGTTTTGACACTGGGAAGAACGTGAAGTTCTTAATGCATGCCTGTAATGCTCTTGTGCTTGAAAAAATGGGCTTGCTTTTGTCGCCTGCAGCTCTCAGAGATGCTTTCTCTCCTTCTGTAGACTGGGCTGAGTGGCAATAAGTTCTCTCTGTCCAAGACTGTTCCCCTGACTAAAGTGGTCCAGAACGATACGTACACAGCTCCACCTGCACCTCCTTCCCCCATGCGGACAAAGGCCTTGACAAACATGTCCCGGACCTTGGTGACAAAGGAGGAGCCTCCAAAAGAGCCAGCGCCTGTGGAGGTGAGCTCAGGGAAGTGGGGACATGATCCTTAGAGAAACCTCTGAAACATCTGAAGCTTGCTGTTGGTTGGATTTGTGAGCGGTTTGCTTCTGCCTGCCTCGCATCGCTACCTCTGGGAGTCCTTCAGGCTTGTTCTGATAGCTGCGACCAGTTTCATGAATATTTTAAACCTGTCTGAACATCCTCTTCTCCGGTGTTTGAGAGACTGGGAATTCTCAGACAGTGCATCTCACTTCTTTTATTTTTCTCTCTGGCATGGGAGGGAGCACATGGTCTTGGAGGAAGCAGGTGGATGTTACCAGGAGATGGCAGTTGTCATTTGGACACCCTTTGGTGGCTTCCATGTCCCTAGGAATATGGTTTTAACATCAGTTTGTGTAGTCTTCTGTCCTCTGCTGCTAGCAAAAAGAACAGGATTCTTCCAAGAGCAGCAGCTTGCTATCTAGGCAAGCCTCCTCAGGCAATTTGTAGAGAACCTGCCTGGAATTGCTTTGCCAAACTGCCTGGTACTGGGTACAGATCTTCCCAGGCACATTGATTGAGTTCAGCATGCTCTGGAGAGGCTGGAGCCCTACTTCGGATTTCCAGGCTGGTTCTGAATGTAGCTTAGATGTGCTCTTAGAAGGGAGTATGGGCACAACTAGTGAGCATTGCGTATGTGTGCAGATTAAGGTAGCGTTATACTTGGGAACAGGAGAGGAAAAGTTACTTCAGAGAGAAGTTGATATGAAAAAGAGGCTCTTTTTTCATTCTCAGATGAGCTGGGCTTTTCTAAGCATTGGTATTTCCCATTACAGGCTGTAGTTTTTTTATGCATGTGTACAAACTTGCCCAGGCACCCTTTTAGTGACTTTTTTTTTTGTTTATTTTATTTGCTGTGCTGTCTTTGCTGCATTTCTGACCTTCTGCGTGTAATGTGTTTGTGTCGGTAGCTGGCGTTCAGTCCCTTGGAAGGCACAAAGATGACTGTAAACAACCTGCATCCTCGCGTCACTGAGGAAGACATTGTTGTGAGTGTTGCTTACTGCCCAACTCTGGGTGAATGAAGCTTCCTTCCCCTACCCTACCTCTTTTGATAAATCCCTCTGTGGTGAATATGATTGCAAAAGTTGAGTGTTGCCTGATTTTGGGGGGGGGGCAGGGTGGGGTGAGCTGTTCACTGTTTTTTTTTTTTTTTTTTTTTTTTTTTTTTTTTTTTTTTTTAATGTATGCCCAAGTAGATGGTAGAAAATCCCATTTCTAGAGCTACCTGACATCACTTAGACTTCATCCTAAGCGATGCTTAGTGTTCTCCTTGAACTTAAAGCCCCCATGCGAATTACCTAGGTCCTTCCATGCTCAGCAGGCAGAGAACAACCCAGGCTCCCCCTTACAGTGCTGGCCTTACCTTTTTGCTTGTGTTAGCTGTATTACTAATGCCCAGTACTTGTTACATAGCAAACACGTTAAGACAAGTGGCAGCTGTCAGGTTCTGCCATGTGTTTACCGGACAGGAGTGGGGATGTAATTAGGAAACCGAGCCTTTCTCGCTCGTTGTGTCTGTCTGGTTCGCGTGGTGCCTTTGATGTGACCGCGGTCGTGACCAACGCTCTGCCCTTAGGAGTTATTCTGTGTGTGTGGCGCTCTGAAGCGAGCACGACTGGTGCACCCAGGAGTGGCTGAAGTAGTCTTTGTGAAGAAAGAAGATGCAATCACGGCATATAAGAAATACAACAACAGATGCTTAGATGGTAAGTTTGAGCGGGGTTGCACCAAGGATAGATAAGTTTACAAAGACTTTTCAAAGTATCTCAGCTACTCGTATGCTACCAAGAAGAAAGATGCCAGAAAATCGGTCCAAAAGCTAAATAGTGTAATATGCATGTTGGGTATAAGCACAGTCTGAAATCTTTTCCCCAAAAGAAAATGCTCAGAGATAGAGGCATGCTTCTAGTGATTCCACTGGTCTCACTTCCAGATGAGATTTTTGTTACTTCTAATCCAGTGCCAAGAGGTAGATAGCCTTTAGGAAGGCAGTACATGCTTGCAGAGTTTGCAAAGTACAAGTAAAACTAATATTTGCAGAAGTTTCAGGGCATGGTCGAAGACATTTTGAATGAGACTTGTAAAACAGTGTCAGCTTCTCTATAAACTTCAAACAATGCACTCCTGGAGCTGGATCTATCTGCCATTTGTTATAGGCTGAAATTAGCTGTTAATGGGAGATTCTCTTGCATATGTGCTAAGGGCTTTCCATCTGTATGTGCTCTCTTGGTGCAATTTTTCTTATTGTACAGAGTGTTTTAGTAACGCTTCTGTCCTTGTAATCTTGCGACAAAAGATGTATCAGCTGTTCCTTCTCATGTTTCCTCAGCATGTGGAACTTTGTAGCTTACACGGTTGCATGGTATTTCTGGGGTCTTTCCTTACTGGGATTCTGAGATAAGGACTCTTTGTTTTTGTTTAGGTCAACCAATGAAGTGCAACCTTCACATGAATGGGAATGTCATCACCTCAGACCAGCCTATATTGCTGTAAGTGTCCCTTTGCATGGGGGGAAGAACCAAACACATCTCCAGGTTCTGTTTTGAAGAGAATATGAGGGGAGGGGAGGAAAGTTGCTGGCAAATTATTGTCCCCTGAATATTCTCCTCTTGTTTGGGGCTCTCTGTGCTGAGTGCAGTTTGACTCTGTAGTGTTCCCAGCCCTGGAAATGAGTTCAAAATGAGTCTGAGATCAGGATATTCTTGTGTCTGAAAGTATATTTAAAACATTTGGGAATATATGGGATAGGGAAGGAAATATGGGAAAGGAAGAACATGGGGGAAAGGAAGAACACTGAGAACAGCAAACATGGGCATTGTGTTAAATTCTATTTTATACTGCAGGCGGTTGAGCGATACTCCTTCAGTGAAGAAGGAAGGGGAACCACGCCGGACAAGTGCAAGCACTGCGTCAAATCCCCCAGCTGAGGTGGACCCTGACACCATCTTGAAGGCACTCTTCAAATCCTCAGGGGTCTCTTCCTCTGTGCAGCCAACAGAATTCAAGATCAAACTCTGAGAAGGAGGAGCGAGCAGTGGACTGGAAAACTCAATTAAGTTGGGGAATGAGAAAAGTGCAGGAGTGCAGATGTTGTTTGCATTTGCCTGCCTTGAAGTTTTTTTTGTTTTCTATGATCGCTACCTTACTGTACAATAGTGTTCTCCTCTTGTGTGTGTATTTTCTGTTTTCATAGTTGGAGTTTTCTTCCACTATTTTTTTTTCCAAGAGAATAACCTCTCCCTTCTGCCAGTAATATATTACTAAGCATATACCATGTAATTCCCTCCTTTACTCCAAAGCCCTTAGTGGCCATTAAAAGTGCACATAGACTTTGAGGGAAGGGGTGGCAATCTCCTTCTCTTCTGTCCTACCTGTAACTAAAAGGTGCATCCCCTGGATTTTCAACAGGCAACAGCAACACACTGTTTCCAGAATTGCTGCACTGGGTACGAAGTCAGGTGTGGCCACGTACAGGAAGTGCCATCTTGCATCTTTTGACTCGTATGCATTTGGTAGCATACTGCTTCATGCTGACTGCTGGCTATTTTTCTGCTCAGCAGCTGTGACATTGAGAAGTGTGAAAAACTGAGCTTCCCAGCGTGTGTGCCAGCCAGTGGAGGCATCGGGCACAAAGGACATAAGCACACGTGCAGCACCCGTTGTGCTACAGGAGGGGTGCTTCAACTCTGGTAATACATGGAGGCGGGGGGAAAAAACGGCGCTGCCATTTGTACAGTGAACATATTAGCCCTGTAGGGTCAGGCTGAGTTATTCTCTCCTGTGTCGACTGAAAAATAAGAACCAGGATTGTGTTCAGAGCTAGAGGAAATCCTAGTGTTTCATTCCCAGTAGACTGTATTTCGTCTTCCTGCTGAGGCAGGGACATCAAGTTTTTTCCTACCTTCTGACCTAACCAGTCTCCTTTTATGAAAAGGAAGGAGCTGGGGCCTTTTTCAGATACTAACACATAAGAAGCAGTCTTCACTTGCCCTGGAGAAATCACTTTCTCAAGAGGTATGATTTGGGCAATGCTTGGCTGCTGTGCAGGCCTGTTGCTCACAGAAATGGATTTGGAGGATGGTCGCTGGGCTTCGTTGCTGCAAGTTTCGGAGGAGAGCGGGCAGCACTGTGTAAGGGACAC
Organism: Aythya ferina; assembly: GCF_964211825.1. Taxonomy (NCBI): domain Eukaryota; kingdom Metazoa; phylum Chordata; class Aves; order Anseriformes; family Anatidae; genus Aythya; species Aythya ferina. Next base: position 163,944,132 of record NC_140296.1, read on the forward strand.
TTGGAGAGGAGACACTTGGATGGAACTTCAGCCAGTGAGCATCTGTGATGAGCCACAGGCCACTAGGTGGCACTTCCAATACCTCCTTTGGTAGTACAGCATTAACGTCATGGATATTTGAAGTCCCGGTAGCTCCATTTGTTTGTATTAGTTCAAATTGTATTATAAGAGAGGAAAGGATAGAGCCACTTTGAGAAGCTGGTTGGGGGTTGAATTTGATCCTTCTAGCTAGGAGATTAACCTAACCCATTCGGCTTAGGTCTGCAGAACTTCAGTGAGCTTTCCATAATCGGTGTAGGTCCAGATTCTCCAGGTCCCGGTTCTTGGTCAGCCCTGTGTTTCTTTTGCTTTCTTGTTCTGTATGAGCTCTATCTAGCTGGTGCAAACCATTCCTTATCTCACTGTATCCCTTTTAGCCATGGAGATAACTGAGAACTTGGCAGGACTTGTTTTTCCAGAGTACTCTCTTTGGTTTGGAAATCAACGACACCATTTCTGGTAGGGTGCTTTGTTTGAACAGCAGATGTTAGTAGGGGAGGGGACTTAAGACAGCTGTTGTTCCCCTTCCCTAGATCACCTACCAAACACCTGTGTTTTAATAAAAACTGGGGGGAGGGAGGAGAACTGTTAGGGTTGGAGAAGATAATGTATTATCTGTTTCTGAATAAACGTTTGTTATACGGAGAGTGGATTCTAAGCCTTTTTAGATGCTGTGAAGCAACTGAAAGATCAGTAGGTAGAGTTGTTCAATATTGAATCAAGTGTGCTTTTTTTAAAAAAAAAAAAAAACAAACTTCAAATCTCTAATCATGCTGCTGGTTCAGTGATAAATGCCATAGGTAGCTGATAGTGCGATGGAAGACCAAGAGGAAGGGTATGTGGATAATCAATTGATACTCATAAGTATTTTCACCTAGATTATCTCATCAAAATTAATAGTTGATTGTTGCTGTCAAAATGGGAACAATTTGTGACCGACTCCACCTAGTTCCAATTTATTTGTCACATAAAAGGAAAGAAATGGCAATCTGTTATTGACAGCCTAGTGATTTAAAAATAATTAAAGTACAGCTGTGAAGTTAGAGTACCTGTTCCAGATAAAGTAGGGTGCTTTCATAACCAGCTAGATAATAAGATGATAAGGCTGAAAATGTGAAGACATGTATCGTGATTGCATATCTTGTCTCTTCTGAAAGAATGGGGAGACTGAAGCAAGTTTTTTAATTGATTTATATCCATTCCAAAAGCCAAATATGAAGGTGCATTTTGTAACTTGCTGTTAAATCATGCATTGTTTAGGTTATCTGTGATGAATTATGATGACATTAACATACTTCCTTGGAAGAACTACTGCTTTGTTCTCTATCTCTGTGATCTGTGCAGTAAATCCTTTTTTTTTTTTTAATTGTTCAGGTCAATGATTGTCTAAATGCCACTCTATGACTTGTCTTACAGCAATGTCTTGGTTGTGCACTGCTCTGCCTGCTCCTGTCATCAGTCAGCTCTCTGAAGTCATCTTAGCTTTCTAGTTCTTTGTAGTGTTGCTTGTTTCAGTGGGTGCTTGAAAGAAGAGTAACCTGCAGTTATGCTAGACTTTTTTTAAGCAGCTCACCTTGCAGCTGATAAATTTCTTACTGTTCTGGAATTGTCATGCTAATCTTGTTACATTCCACTGAGTTCTCACTGACCATCTTCTGACCAAACATCTATGCACATTTGGTTATATTTTTTTTTTGGGGCTACTAAGAGATTGTAAGCTCACATGAAATATGAATGGTTTGCACTAACTCAATGTGGCTGTCCAGGACAGGTGGTAGGTAATACATAATAGCGTCTCTCAAACTTCCTTTGCTTTTTCAAAAATATGCTGTCTTCTGAAGTGATGCCACAATTTGCAAGTTTGCCTGGTATACTTTTATAGCTTTTGCATGTACCATATCATCTGATAAATGTTCATTAACTTTGATATCTTATATCATTTCTTCCTTTCACAAACCGCTTTTTCACCTTGTACACGTCCTGTTTCAAGATCTTTATTTTTGGAGTTGTCTTCTCTTCCATCCAATCATAAATATAACTTCCTCTGTAACGGTTGTATTTCACCTTCTCCTGATTTACAAGAGTCTTTAAGAACAGTTGTACTTACTGTTGTCTTCTGGGTGTTTTTACATATCCTTAACATTCCTTTATTCTTTTATTTGCCTCTCTAGCATTAAGCACAGCTGCTGTTTTATACTGTTCTCCCTGTTCAGGTCTGTTAAACTAACCGATTGTGTGCAATAAGTTTCCTTAACAGTAAGCACACAGTTCCTTAGAGACTCCACCTAGGTATTCTTTGTAGCATTGCATTTCCATAGTCCTTAGCCAAGGATTTCCAGAGGAACTTAATGTAGAAATACACCTCTAAAGCTACGTTGTTGGGCGACGTAACCCAACAGCTATTCTGTTTGCCCTGGCTTCAGCCTCCTTTTACTCCCCTGTGCCCGTCTCAGTTATTTCCCATGACCGCGTAATGTGCCCCACCACCACCTGGGATTAAAAAAAAAAAAAAAAAAAAAAAAGAGGTTTTGAGATTTTGGGCAGGGGAGTAGCTCCCGGGGCTTTGCCGTTCCCTCAGCCCAGCCTGGAGGCGGGCCCCTCCTCAGGGCCGGCCCCCGCCGCCATTAGGCGCGGCGCGGGCCGAACTACAGCTCCCGGCGGGCCCCGCTGCCGCCGCTTCCCGCCGCGCTAAGATGGCGGCCGCCGAGCCGCGTGGGGCGGGAGCGGCGCCGCCGGGATACACGGGTGAGGGGCCGGGGGGCGGCGGGGGGGGCCGGGGGCTGGCGGCGTCTCCGAGCGCTGTGTGACCGCTGTGTCTCCCGCAGCCCTGGCGGTGAAGTTCGGGGAGCGGCAGCGCTCGCCGCACTGCCTGCTGGTGAAGGAGCACCGCGTGCGGGAGGGGCCCGGCGATGCGCACCCGCCCGCCCGCACCCTCTTCGTCCTCAACGTGCCCCCCTACTGCGGCCCGGTGAGTGCCCAGGGGGACGGGGACGGGGACGGGCTCCTGGCGGGGCCGGGGCGCTCCAGCCCCGCTCTGACGCTCGGCTGCCGGTCTCCGCACCAAGGGGGCTCTGTCCAGGTTGTTCGGCAGCTGCGGGCCGGTGCAGAGCGTGGACGTCAGGGACAAGCCGGGGCCGGGGGAGAAGGCGGAGAAGCAGAGGTCCAAGTTCTTCGGCCGCAGGACCGCGACGGTAACGCTCGGGGGGAGGTGACTGGAGTTTTGTAGTGGTCACAAGGGGAAGAAGTCTCAACTCCTGAGCGGTGCTCTTTAGCATGAGTTACAGAAAAACCACGTGGGGAGACTTGGCAACGTGATTCAACATTGCCTTATCTTTCTCTTCTTTTTTTCTTTTATCCATCTTTCTGTAACTTGTGCTTTGATTTCTCTTTTATGCTTCAGTTCCTTCCTGTATCACTCTGGTATGTATATTTGACCGGCCTGGGTGGGTCTTCTTCTTGTAGGGATTTCGAGTAGCGTACGTGGTGTTCAAGAAACCAGCCAGCGTCCAGGCGGTCAAGGCCCTGGCACAGGAAGGTCCCCTGCTGGTATCAACAGACAGTCACCCTGTGAAAACCGGCGTTAGCAGTAAGTAAGCAGCAGCTGTCCTGCTGTCAGACAGAGCAGGGGAAACCTTTTCCTTGCTGAATACTTCCTAGCATGTTCCAATTTCATTCTTGCCTCTTCGTGATGAGCCTGAGCTGGCGAGATGTCCAATATTTCATTATTCTGCTTTTTTTTCCTCTATCTTATTGCTATCTTCTTGTATTGGATGTTGTAGAGCCTGACTAAGTGACCCTACAGGAGGATGGGGTCACTTGGTCCAATGGAAGGAGAGTTTTTCCCCACATCTCCTCAATTTCATGTAGCTGCAGAGAAGCTGGCTGTTTTTTACCCTCAGAACGGAAGCCAGACTCATAAACAGGCACCAGAGGCTGCAAGATGGCCCCTTGGTAGGAAGGCAGCCCTGAATGTTGCACCTCTTGGGCCTAAGGTAGCTTGCTTCTGCATGGGAAAGTTGCAAGCTCTTCCCATCATTTAGCTTCCCATTGCTTACTGCCTGTGGCCTGGGTCTCAAGTTGAATGTTCATGAGCTAAGGCAGTGGGGATGCTGAACAGAAATGGGAACGGAGCGTGTCATTTCCTACAGCAGATCTCTCTAGAGCTGCTCAAATGCACCACACTAAGGCGTGCTTCTAACAGAGGCTGTGGCTGACTTCTGCTGTCTGTGTCTCAGAGTGGATCGCCAGATACGCAGACTCAGTAGTGGATCAGGAAGAACTGAAGGCTGAGGTGGACACCTTCATGCAAGACTATGACAAGAAGGTAGCACAGGTGAGGCCAAGCTGGGGAGGGAACCCAGCCTGAGCAGTTTGTTTGGAGGGGGAAAGGAAGAGAGAGAGGATCTCTCAGTGCCCAGGCCCCGCTGCAAACGGCAGAGGGGAAACACTGGCTGGCAGGGTTGGTGGTGAACAGCCAGGTTCTGGTTTGGTTTGTTTCATCGCCCCTGGTATCCACAAATAAAGTGCGTCCTGGCACGCACTGTTGTGACTGAGACTTGAGCACCTCAGTCCTTGGTTCCGTGCCTTCCTTCAGATCTTGCTGTAACTTTTCACATGTGTAAGAGGGACCTTGGGGGAGCCGTGCTTCAGACTGGCTGGCAGCCTGGCTGCACTAAGCCACCTCACCTTCCTGCCTTTCTAGGAAGAAGCCAAAGCGGCCCAGGAGGAGGGCGTGCCAGATGAGGAGGGCTGGGTGAAGGTAACACGGAGGGGCCGGAAGCCTGGCCTGCCCCGGACAGAGGCCGCCAACCTGCGGGTGCTGGAGAGGGAGAGGCGGAAAAGGGCCCGCAAAGAGCTGCTCAACTTCTACGCCTGGCAGCATCGCGAGACCAAGAGAGAGCGTGAGTGTCCGAGTCCCCTCCTGCCTGTCTCTTTCCTCTTGCTGTGGTCCAAAGAGTCGCCTTTTTCCTTCAGCAGCCAGTTGCAGGTGAACAGCTGCCTTGGTGGTGGTGTGAATGGCCTCACCAGTTCCCGTGGGCCCTTGCCACCACCTGGCCCAACAATCTGTGGGAGAGCGTTCAGATCACGGCTTTCTAACAGATTTTGTCAGTCTGTATAGAGGCAGCTACTGAGAGGGCAAACTAGCATGTTCTGTCCCCAAGAGGGAGCTGCAGCACTGCGGGAGAACGGCCAGAGCCTCAGCTCTGCACTTAGCCCTGGTGCAAAGGGACCTGCTCTGGGAAGCGTGTGCTTTAAGTGGCAGGACTGAACCCGTCATGGTCTGCTGAGGTGGAGCTCCCCAGGGGGAGGGAGGTCTGCTGCTCCTGTGTGACATCCCTTTTTTTTTTTTTCTGCCTGTTTCAGATATTGCCCAGTTGAGGAAGAAATTTGAAGAGGACAAGCAAAGAATCGCGCTGATGCGAGCCCAGCGCAAGTTTAGGCCGTACTGAGCCACGCCGAGCTGCTTCCTCGGATGCCTGCGCTGAAGAGGGCAGGAGAGATGCCGACAGACTCCACGTGCCAGCAAGTTTCAAGGAATTGAGGCAGCTTCATGCTGTCCCTGCCCCTGGACCTGAAGTGGGAGATCCCAGCAACCACAGCTGGAGGGGGAGCTGGCTTGGCTCGCAGCGGCATCCTCCTGCTCTCCTGGCCACGTCTGCACTTTCCAGGGTGCGTGGGGCAAGGGGACAGAGGCATGTCCTGGGACAGCCTGTATCTCCCTGCCACCCAAGGCCTTCCTGGAGCTCGGTGAGAGACAGAATTGGCCCAGCACAGCCCCTGCAGGGGCAGGGAATGGCTGAAGCACTGTAAATAAACTGCTGCCCTGTCCCCAACACGCAGGACCGCCTCTCTCTCCCTTGCTCTGCTGTGGGCAGCAACCTCTTACGTGCTGGACTGGGGTGGTGATAAAAGCCATGGCTGATTGCTCTTATTTCTTGGTGCTCCTTTATGCGTTTGTCTGGGGGTGAGGCAGAAGGGGAAGGAGTGACCTTGGGAATTAAAAGCAACCAAACAAAAAAGGCAAAAATGACTGGTAAATTCCCAGGCCTCCTGTGTGCCTCGACAGGAGGCAGGTAAGGATGGCAGCAGGCGCATCCAGCCGTGGGGTAGCGCTTTTGCTGCTGCCCACATGACTTGGATTTCACCCCAGCAGTCTGTGACTGCTGCTGCTGTGGTGTGACAGGAGCCACCCTAGGCTTCTACACGTTTATTTTACTGCCCGCAGCCCTAGTAAGGGACTGCCCGTGAGCGTAAGGAGGAAGTGCTGATAAATTCCACAGAGCTGGGCTGAGATAGGTTCACCCTCCCCTAGAGAACTCACTGTAAATGCAGTTTCCATTGCGTGGGGAGATTGCCAGGTCTGCTTGCTTCATTTGGCTTTTTGCATCAATTTACAAGGCAGATGGATGCTTTACATGCATTCTGCTTTCGATACAGCATGTTAAAATCACTGCTTCTTAGGATTGGCACTTTAGCTGCTCGGGTGAGCATCCTGAAAGAAAGGAAGTCCACTCTCCTGTACAAAGACAGTGTTAACAGTAGATCAATCTTTATTTAGAAGGACAGAAATCATCTCTGCCAACTTTTCAATTACTAGTAGTTCTCCCAGCTGTTTCAGCTAGAGGATTAATGTCTCATTCCCTAGGAGCTCATTGAAATGCCCTTGTGTGCTCAGGTGAGCTCTCATTTAAGCCAATTTTTTAAAAAGCAGCAGTAGAACAGAGAGCTTGAGGCGCTCTGAGCTCAGGTACTCATGGAAATAAGCAGAGAAGCAGAACACTCCTGTGTTTTTCAGAAGGTCTCACCCTGGGAAGAGCCTCATCACACCATGCTCAGAGGGGAGTCGAGAATGAGCCACCCCTCTCGCAGTGCTGCAGCTGGTGGTGCTGCTGCTCCCACTGAGGATGCCTGTGCCTGTGTTCCTGCTCTGTTTCAGGGTGCAAAAGGTAGGAGTAAGCAAGGGGAAGGCCAATGGGTATCTAACCCTGCACTGCCAGAGCTGGAAGTGGAGGGAAGGTTCCTTTTCCCTCAGACAAATGAGCAGATCTGCTTCCACCCGTTCAAAAAGTTCAGTTTAGGAATGCATCATGAAGCCACTGTTGGATGTGAGGTAGGAATGGTGACAATTCCTCCAGAGTCTGCTTTTAGCTCCCTGTTCTGAGCTGCTGCTGCAGTGAAACCTGCCTAGAGCCTTGCTCTGGTGCTGTGCGCTGTCAGGAAGTTGCTGATGATCCCGGACACCACCTCAGGCTCGTTCATGTGCACAAAATGACTCCCGGGCACCTCTACTAGCTGGATGTGCTGCAGGGAGAAGACACAAGCAGATAAAAGAGGAGGAAAGTGTTCCCTCAGGCAAGCTACGCTTGCTTTGTGGCACCCACCAGGGGAGGAAGCTAAATGAAATGGTGTCTCAAAGATGGGTTGGATTTTATGTTGCTGCATGCCAGCCACAGACAAAGCATCACATAAAGAGATTACAATCCAGAGACTGGGGGCAGGACAGGGACAAGAGGAACTGGGATGAGCTAGCTCCAGAGGGCAGTGCTGACCAGGACTTTAGCAGCAGGAGAAAATTTGGCTTTCCCCCTTTGTGAGGACTTGGCTGTTAAGGACAAATCCCCCAGTGCAGGTGTCCACCAGGGTAAGCTACTTCCTAGCTGCTCCCAGTTCAGTGCCCCGCAGAGATGGGAGGCTGAAGGCTGCTCTCACCTCTTTGAGGGTATGCTCGAATGCCTCCCGTAGGGCTATCACAAAGTGGTTTTTGCTCTCCAGCTTGTGCGGTACCAGGAGTCCATCTCGTGCTCTGAAAAATAAGAGCGAGGCTCAGCACAGCACACGGTGTGCCTCTCTTTGTGGCTGTCCAGGGCAGAAGCAGCGTCCCAACACAGCCTGGGGTGACAGCCCCCACTGCTCTTTATAGGCTGCTTGTGAACAGCAGGGTTACCTGTTCGTACGTGGCAGTCAGAGGAGCAAGGCACAGCTTGACTGAGCAGCTACTGCCTGCCAAACTGTTCACTTAAGCCCTTAGGCCACTGCCTGGTATCGGAGTGGAGACTGGTTAAATATTATCCTCCCAGGGCTGGCTCCTTAACTTGTCCATCGTGCCCTGCCCCACCCTATTTCTGCTCTTTTTTCCTCCCAGCCAGCTTTTGCATCTCTCTGTCCCTTTCCCCCCTCCATGCTGCTGCTTTAAACGCTAACCACAGGTTGTGCCCTGCTGGGGGAAGGAGCTACCAGGGCAGTCCTCATGGAGAAGCCAGCGTTAGACCTCCTAGAGAATTAAGATTGTGCTGCAGGAAACGGGACAAGGAGCTGTCTGAGGCTCCCAGGCTGGCTGTGCTTGTGCCTCACTCACAAAATGATGAGAACACGGTCCTGGATCTTCTGCAAGAGCTTCACGCACTGCTCCACGGTGAGGGACTCGCGACTCTGCTGCAGGTGCAAAGACAGGGAGAGCAACAAAGGTCAGGGGCAGCAGCCGAGGACACAGCACGTCCCCAAACCCCGTGGCAGCAGCAGCTCTGAAGGCAGGAGAGGCTGAGGCCCCACGGCTGCTGCGCAGAGACCGGATAAGCTGCCAGGCTGCACACAAGAGTGGCTGGCTCTGCAACGGCTCCTTCTGTCCAGCTGCGTTTCAGGGCTGCCAACAACGCTGCCTGCTGGGTTGCAGCACATATGGGAATGATCTCACAGCAGAGCAAAAGCTTTAAAAATCCTTTTACTAAAAAGGAGATAGTACAATGCTCCGGCTTTCACAGCCTGGCAGGAGCACAGGTAGAGGCGGCCCTACTTGCCTGGTAGTGGCACAAAGCTATCAAAGTATCAAATGTGAGGGACTTTGTTCCACTCCCTCCCCCCTTCTTATAAGGGTGACCCCACAAAGAAGCTAACCTAAAGCATCCATCCATCTGCTGCCTTAAGAGTTTTAACAGCAGGAAAATGTGGCCAGGAGGCCCCGGGGCTCAGGAACTGCTAAAAAATTCGGTAACATTTTCCAGTGACTCTGTAAGCTGAGTCAGTTAATGATCAAGTGTAGGCTCTTTTAAGAGCAGCATTTAAAAGAGGTGTGGGAATTAGGGAAGCAGTAAGTAAACGGCTGGGTGGAGGCAGAGCCTGGGCTCGGCGAGTGGGCCTCCCCTGCCTCTGCGTTCTGCGAGCTCAGGCCTCAGAAGCAGCAGGGGGCAAGTCAGAACTGCACCGCTTACCGTACGGACTCTCATGTCTCTGTTATACACCAGCCCTGCAACGAAAACAAGGCAAGGTTTCCATGAGTCAGAAGAGAGGGAGCTGCTCTGCCCCCTTTTCCCCTCACCTCGGGGTCTGCCCAAGACTTTTTGAGACAAGAGGAGCAGGATTCGTCCTGGTATCTCCTTTCCAGATGTCTTTTTCTTTACCCATTCCAACCTCGGTTGCTGGGAAAGGAGAGCTCTGCCTCCAGACCTAATTGATCCCCCTCAGGCTGTGGAAACTTGTAGCCAGGGCACCCCGTACCCCACGGAAGACGATGGCTGTTGGCACCGCTCCCTTCCTACAGCCGGTGCTGGGCTGGTGCTGTGATGAGCCCTGTCTCCAAGCAGCCCCTTACCAGCGGGTGTCTCAGTTGCTCCTCGCTGCAGCAGGATCGCCCCACCCTCAGCTGTCAGATGTCTGTTTGCTTCTAACAGCCTGGAGGAGACATGGCAGAGAGATTGCGCTGCTGAAAAAGGGAGGAAGCGAAGCGAAAATGGCATGACAAGGTGACAGCGAGCTCTCAGAGAAGAGCAGGAAGCTGGCTGCAGAAGCCAAAAGACTTGCTGAGATTCCAGAGGACTTGAAAGGGCAGAACAGGGACAGTTTCACCTTATTGTTCATGCAACCATAGCTGTCCACGATGAGGACAGGCAGCAAACGAAGAGACAGATGAGAACCCACCTCTTCAACGCTGCTTCAGGGCTATGTGCTTTGGGAGCTTGCTGCCTTGCCTCTAGGCTCAGTAACCTGTCGATAACCATCCGTTTTGATTTCAGCCACGCCTCAGTGTCCTAAAATAAAGCCATGTAGAGCACAGGAGTAACCTTCCTCTTCTGAGTCATTTTACCCCTAATCAAGAGGGCAGAAAGGGGTATTTCACCCTTCGACATCTCTCCTAACTCCTACCAGTTATGGACATTGTATTAAAACTGCCCACTCCTGGGGAAAGGGAACAGCACTACATAACAGGCAAGGTAGAAGCTGAAAACCTATACAGCAGTGCTTGAAGTTGTTAACTTTTCACCCTGGCAATCTCTCCTACTCCCTCCCACTTCACTTGTGAGCTGAGGACAAGCGTCCAAAAGAACAAGGGAAATCTGCTATCTTTTGTCTCTCTGACCCTGTCCCTCTGTCCCCCCCTTCTGCCTCCCACTCCCCAGCACCTGGGAGTCATGCTGGCAGTTTGGGAATGCAGCTTTATGTCCTGCCAGCAACAGAAAAAGAAATTTGCCAGTCTTGCATCCAGGTCACCCAACAAGCTGTTGGCAAAAAGACAACCTTGCAGCTGCTTGGCCAGACGTTCCAGTTCCTTTTGCACACAAGCACAGTACAGACAAGTGAATTTCAACACTACGGGACTACGGGATGCTCAGCACTACCAAGTGTTCTTCAAGGGCCACCCTAAGCAGGGACCACGCTTCATGCAACAAGCATGTCTGTGCCTGCCAAAAGGACTGGTCACATCAGTGCTTTCCTTGAACAATGATGGAAAAAAAAAACACATCTTTTATTTAATAAAAGGGAGGGGCACAATACGTGAAATCTAACCTCTGGAGCTAGCAGAAAGCCAAGATTTTCCAGCAGGATCAGCTTGTCCACCATCTCAGGATAAAGGAAAGAGAACTGAGGAAAGATGAAATATTATGAGACAAAGCAAAAAGCAGCACACTGAGTGCTGTCTTCATCCTGTTACACTGGAGAGGAGTCAGAGAATGGCCTCTCCTCCCCCGAGATCCAAGTCTCACACAGTCTGCCCCTTTATTCCCCTCCCATTTGTTGTTCCAGCTGCAGAAGTCACAAACCCCATGAAGAAGGAACATTTTACTCACCATTCCTGCCACGGCCCCACCTGCAAAGCAAAGAATGGTGCTCAGTTATTAGCAGGACACCCCTGGTAACAGGAACTCCCCTTCCCCACAGCAGGAGCTGCCTCAGAGGCACAAATGCACCTTGTGCCGAGGCACAAAGCCCAAGCTACAGAGAAAAGCTTTCCTGGCACGGAGAACACAAGGAGAGAAGGCTGGCCTGCCCCATCCCCATCTCCCTGTCAGGCAGCAAAGGTGAAGGAAGAGTTACCAGTTAAAACACTACTGCCAGCAGGTACAGAGCAGCCCTGGGGAACCAAACCCACATGAAGGACACAGAGTCCTGGTTCCCCTCAACAAGCCCTGTGACCCACCAAGACCCTGCCTGCAGGCCACAAGGCCACAAAGCCCGGGGGCAGCAGGAAGCCCTGCTGTGACTACTGCTGCCTTAGACCAACCCATCCCTGTTCCCTCCAGGGAGTTCAGGAAATGCCCACAGGGAGAGCCACGCTGTTTGGACCACAGCGTCTTGAAAACAGAGGCATTTTAAACAAGGGTGCAGATTTTCAAATCACTCGAGCAAGAACCCGGTACTTGACACAGTATAATAAATATTCCAACCCAGCTTCTAGCAGCATGCCTTGTAAATTAATTATCTACTCATATTTCCGTGAATCTCACAGCTTACAAGGACAAGAGCCACTTACCCATACTGTGACCCATCAGGGTGAACCGTCTCCACTGCAATGCTAAGTGGCAACAGACAAAAACAGACAGTGCTGCATTAGAAACCGGAGCAGCGGCATCTTGCTGCTTCTCGACCACCACAGGCCCCTTCTCCCAGGAGGGCTTCTGCAATGCTTAATTTGCTTCCCAACCCAGAAATGAGCTGGCTAAGTCGGCCGGTTTTAAAGAAAAAAGCACATCCACCACCTCATTTCCTTGGCAGTTAAGTCACACAGCTCTTGAGCACTCTCTGTGTGGCAAACTACAGCACGTTCCCACTCTGCCAGACACCAGAGTGGCAATAACCAAAGGGGCCTGACTGGGCAGCACCTGCTGGCACGTGGAGACCTGGACAAAGCACCCTGCTGCAGGGCGCTCAGCAGGAGCAGAGAGGATGCTGAGCCAGGTCTGCTGCCTGGGTGAAAGGAGGATTATTACAAGTTTAGCAAATCGGGCTCTTCAGACCATTTTTAGGGCACTCTGAGAGGCTCATGGGAAAATAGCACGCCATCAAGGCCGCCATCTGAAACATACCTCACTGAAAGATGTGTTTTTATTCAGTTTGCATTACCAGAGCACCAGCCAACATCAGAATGGGGAGAAGCAAAGGGAACTGACCCCTCCCCCAGCAGTAAATGCTGCCTACTTCTTCCCAAGAGCAGGAATGACAGAGCACCCCCTGAACTAACATCCCTCAAAGGGCCCTTCAACGACCCACCTGCTGCTACCCGGCGCACATCGCTCACATAATCCAGAAAATGGTAGGGGGAGCCTGCAGGTCGGTGGGATGACAAACCATGGCCAGAAAAATCCATTGCCACATAATGGCAATCTGCAAGGGAGAAAGCATCAGGTCTGTGGCCCTGCAACACAGCAAGAGCCATCCCAGTGAGCCAGACCCACCTTTGGGGAGCAGAGGGATAAGCCTGTCGAAGGTGTTGGCGTTGTCCAGCCAGCCGTGCAAGCACAGCACAGGGTGTCCCTCCGGGGATCCCCAGGCCTTGGCTGCCAAATGGCCCCAGGGCACGGCAAACTTCACCTCTGAGAACATGCCCAAAATAAAGTGCTCTCAAGCAATGTCCCCTGTGAGCCACGTGCTTGAAACAGGTCCCAGGGAGCTTGTTAATGGCCCAGAGCTCTGAAAAGAGTAATACAGGTCTTTAGTAACTCACCAGGCTTCTGCGGTCTTAATTAGCAGCTTGCTGATTTATAGCTCCCCATTTAACATCCCGAGCTGCCATTCCTGCTTGCCTGCCTGGGGACTCCCCCTCCCAGCACGTACCAGCACCGCTCCTGGGAAGAAGGAAGCTTTCCCTGCGCAGGAGGAGAAAAACTCCCCGTGTCTCCGCAGCAGCTGCGACCTGACCAGAGGGCACGAGCGATCTGGCGAGAGGGAAGCAAGCAGAATTTCCCCAGCAAGGAGTCAGGCACCTGCCTCGGACCAAGAAGGCAATTTTGGGAACGAGGATACTGTCTTCAGTATTAGATTATTGACACCTTCCCGTAGCTGCCCCGGCAGTCCCTGAGCTACATCTCACCTTTCACTCAGCCCCAGGCTTTCCAGTGAACCCCCCAGCACTGCCCAGCCCCTGGGGTTCTTCCAGGGCTGTCCCGATTATCCTCCCATCACCCCAAGCCCATCTGGTCCCTGCAGCCCCCCAAACCCTGCCCCACTTCTCTCACGCTGTGCCCCCTTCCCCAGTCCCTCCTTTGGGGCTCGCGTCCCCTCACACTGCCCCCTGGCACCCTGCTGCAAACACCTTCGCCCCGCCCGCTGATGGCCGGCTCCGACCCCGTTTGCCCTCGCCGGGCCTGATCCCGGCAGCTCCGGACGGACAGACCGACAGACAGACCGACGGACAGACCGACAGACCTCGGACCTGCCTCCTCCTCCTACCCCGCCACCCCCGACCCCCGCAGCCCGGGCACGGCCGGACCCCAGCCCGGGGGGCTCCGTGTCCCGGTTCCAGCCGAGGGCACCCCGGGCAGCGGCTCCCCGGGGCGCCGCGGGTGGAGGCACGGCCCCGGCTGCCCTCCTACCCCTCTGTCCGCTCGGGACGGCGGAGCGAGGCCGCGGCAGGAGCCCGGAGCCCGGTGAGCGGAGGCGGCGGGGCGGCCCCGGCTGCCCCGCACCGCCCCGCGGCCCGGCGGCCCCCGCCTCCTGCCCCTGCCCCGCCGCCGGCACGGGGCGGCCGCGGCCATTTTGGTGCCTCCTCGCTGCGCTCCCGCAGCCGCGGGCAGGGGGTGGCAGCCCCGAGGGGGGCTTGGGGCACACGGGGGGCAGGGGACAGGAGAGGAGGGCTGGGGGCTGAGGAGTGGGCTGCGGGGCTGGCCTCCCCAGGGTGTTAAAGCGCTGAAGGGGAACCCCGCGTACTGTAAATGTGGCCCGTGGTACGGTGCTGTCAGGCTCACAGCCTGCTTTCTGTAACGAGGATAACAAAGGGTCTGAGGCTGCGATCCACCTGCTGGGTCTGTAAGGAGCCTCAGTCATGGAGGTGCTGTTGCATCCTTGACTGCCTTCACAAGGCACATGACTGCTAGTGGGAACTGCCCGTACTGCAGCCTTACAGTGTGAGACGTTTCAAATGTTGCCCAGGAGTATCGTAGGGACATCAAACCAGCTCTGTGCTTGACACCAGTGCTGGACTGACATCGCTTTCTGACAGATAAACTCTTCTGAGCTCTACCATTTGTTGTAATCACACTGCTTCAGTTGCAGCACATCACAGACAGCACTGCACGAGCACCTCTACTCTTCTACAAGAGCAGACCCCTCTCAGCCCAAGAGATTTCCACACAGTTGTTTTTATTATTTGCCCAGAAATGGGTTGGCTACATAGACCAGGCTTCAAGAAAAAGTTCACGGTGCAGTCAATACCTGAGTACGCTTGTGAATGCCGCTTGCTGGTGCCCAGCATTCCCTCTAGCAGTCTCTCAGGCCTAACGCCAACCACAACCATTCGCCTTCACTCAAGGACTCGGGCAGCCAAACGAGGAAAGGTCAAACTGCGCTTTGAGCAGTGGGACACCTTGCTGGTACGACTGGAGAGGACAGAACAAATGTCTGTTCTTAGGGACTCATTTTGATATTGGTAATTGAAATCTCTGTACTCAGTTCAGCACAACAGTCTCCTAAATTTCACAATTGATTTTTGGAACAGCCTGTGAAGCTTGAAAGAAAGCAGCACAGAAGCTTACAGCCCTGTTTCTCCTGCCTGTCTCAAACACATCCTGGCAAAGTAGCCTCTGTACCATGGCAGAAAGGTAAAAAGCTTGGGGACCCATCGCACAGTAGAAATGAAAGTGCTGTGCAGCTCACGAACTCCCCTCCGGGTGAACCATTATAAGGGAAATCAATGTGAATTCCTTTAGGTTTGGAATGTCTAATGCTTTGCTTTTTCTTAGACCTACTGCATCAACGAGAAGCGGGCAAGCAGACCACGAGTACTGGGGAACCATGCAAAAGGAGAGAGGCCACAGGATCATCTACAGCTTCTTTCCTACAGCTGTCAGAGGTGGGTGTCTGATTACAAAAGGTGAAAAGCAAGAAATAACTTGGCAGAACAGATATGTACTCAATCATTGCTGCTGCCATTATGGAGGGCAGGGCCTTCCCGTGAATTGCTAGGATTTGAACATCAGAAGACGTCCAAAAGCAGTGTAACTCAGGCAGTGGCTGCAAGGGGCTGCTCACAGGCAGTGGCTGGTAGGCTTGCAGTTCTTCTGTCTGTGACAGCTCCTGAGGAAGGAGACCCTGTGTCCGGAGCAGGAGTGATGTGGACCCCTCACACAAATCCCCACAGTTGGTGGGACAACAGGCCATGGGCCAGGAAAATCTATTGCCTCATAACTGCAATCTGAAAAGTAGAGAGCATCAGGCATGCAGACCTGAAGCACGACACACAGCCCATCCTTGTGTGCCAGAGTCATCTCTGGGGGACACTGGAACAAGCCCATTGAAGGTGTTGGTTTTGGCCAGCCAGCCATGCAAGCACAGCACAGCGTACCCCTCTGGAGTCCCCAGGTCTCAGCTGCCACGTGTTCCAAAGGTGTGGGGAATTTCACCTCTGAGAACTTTTGTGCCTGTAGGCGACATCCTTTGAGAGCCACATGCTGAGAGCTGTTTCCAGGGAGCTCATTAACAGCCTAGAGCTCTTTACAGAGATTGTAGGTAGGTAATAGTTATCAAATTTGCTTATCAGACAGCCCTGACCTCCATTTAACACAAATTTTCAGGCACAAGCCTTGCTTGGGTGATCCTGCTCTAAATGCTTGCCCTGCAGGTATGTGCATTGCCACTCACAGGTCTTGGACCCTCTCCCCCATCGTCCTGCAGCCAGAAGTCATCCTGCGTCAAGCAGCCAGAGGAATCTGGGCTTTTTGCTTTGAGTCACAGAGATGACCTCTAGGTGTTGGGTGGGAAGGATGGCTCCTCTCGTGAATTCTGACTCCCGTGTCTTGCATCCCTACTCACTTTTTGGTAGGAGGCTCCATCAACAGGAACCTCAGGGGAAAGGGAAAATGCCTTACAGAAATCACCAGCAATAGATGATGTGGGACAGAAGGGTATTCCCAGGGATGAGCAACATGTTTCTGGTAGGATGGTCCCATCTCAAATTCCCAAATGGCTACTCTTGCTTCCCCCTTCCCAGCCATTCTAGCTGTGCTTCCATTTGCCTGGGAGAGATGTTTTCACCTCTCATTCCCTCCCCACCTTTCCTGTCTCCACTGCAGGTAGGCACAAAACACCTGGCACAACAGTCGGATTTATGATTCAGAAACAGATTTCCCCATGGGAGGAGCACAGAGAGAACACTTTTCCCAAACAAAGACAGCCGTTCCAGAGAGGACCTTCTTTCAGAGCTGGAGCTCCCAAATGAAGAAGGTTTTACAATGCACTGGGATGCAGCCCTGGACCCTTCCTCAGCAGCATCACTGTCACCCTATAAGTCAAAGGCAGGTTGTTGAGATCTTTTCCAGGTCCCTCATACCCACTCTTCTCCACTCTAGCAGTGCTGTTTAGCCATTTTGAAAGAGCAGCCAAGCATCCTGCAACACTGCATCTCTTCCCTCTGACACCGCCTGGCAAACCATTTCCCACGATGAGAGGACTATTGAGTCTTCAAATTTTGCATGGCAAAATTTGGATTGCTCACAGAATTCATTTTGCAGCATCTACTTATATGAAGTGCTGCAGACTACTGCAGTGGATTTGCTGCCAGTGTGGGACCAAATTAGACTTCACTTGGCAAGGTGCTGAGGTGTTTCCTGGCTAGTGGTAAGAGGCTGGTTTTGCATGAAAGACTGGGAGTTAGTTTGAGATGTCCCATGCACTTAGCAAAGGATAATTTAACCTCTGTGTCCTAGCAGAGGAGGAGGAGACTTGCAAGTGTAAATCTTGGGACATGCAAAGCTGTTACGCTCTGCTGACTTGGAACAGCATTGATCAGTTTGTGCTAGCTGCAGATCTGGTGAGGAAACTTTAAGTACAGCAGATTGATTGCTACCAAGGGACAAATTCCCCATAGCTATTTGGATTCAAGCTTTAAAGTGCTGGCATATTGATCTATTTATGGTGATTTATGAGTTATAGCCCTGTACCCCAAACTCTCTCACACAGTTATATGAGTAAAAAAAGCATCCTATTGCTAGCTTAACTCATTTTTTTTTTTCTTCCAGTGGATAGCACAACCAGTATATAAAGCCCCCCACTGGTTGGGCAGCCCACAGTGGGGCTGGGAGAAGCAGAGTGACAACAGTGACGACAGGGAAGCCCCTGCTCCTCAGAGCATGGATCCCTAATGGGCTCTCTGCCCCTTCTCGTGCACACTGTTTTGTATCCCCTTGGCTGAGGAACAGTGTCCTCTCATCCCTGCTCTCTGCACAAGGTTGCAGGGGTAAAGACCTCATCCCCTAATCTGGCTTGTTCTGGAAGGAGGACATTTGAGAAGGAAAGGTCTCAGTGAGGGGCTGAACCACAGATGTGCACGTTGTAGATGTTTTACAGTGGGCATCCCTCTCCCTTGAGCCCCATCTGTAAACCTTGCTTACCTTGGAGATACACCCATGGAGTCACAAGGGTTTAAATGTGCTGCCCACATGCGAAGAGTTGAGGCAGGACATGAATGTCCTGCAACCCAAGAGGTTCTGCCACCTCTGGGCTCTGTTGCATACTTTTCCCTTAATTTTCCGTATTTTTCTGTTCATTTTTGATGATATGAAATGAGTTCCTAATGCCTGAGCTGCATCAAAAGAAGCTTGGCCAGCAGGGTGAGGGAGGTGATTCTCCCCCTCTCCTTTGCTCTCATGAGACCCCACCTGGAGTGCTACGGTCAGCTCTGGGGCCCCCAGCACAAGAAGGATGCAGAAGTGTAGAAAAAGTCCAGAGCAGGGCCACAAACTCAGGGACTGGAGCATCTATCCTACAAAGAGGTGCTGAGGGGATTGGGGTTTTTCAGCCTGGAGAAGAGGAGGCTCCAGGGAAACCTTATAGTGGCCTTCCAGTGCCTAAAGGGGGCCTACAGGAAAGCTGGGGAGGGACTCTTTATCAGGGAGTGCAGTGATAGGACAAGGAGTAACGGCTTTAAACTAAAAGAGGGTAGGTTTAGATTAGACATTAGGAAGGAATTATTTACTCAGAGCGTGGTGAGGCCCTGGCACAGGCTGCCCAGAGAAGCTGTGGATGCCCCATCCCTGGAGGTATTCAAAGCCAGGCTGGGTGGGACTTTGGGCACCCTGATGTATTGGAAGGTGTCCCTGCCCATGGTGGGGGTGTTGGAATTAGATGACCTTTAAGGTCCCTTCCAACACAAACTATTCTATGACTGTGAAATAGCTGCAAACATATTAAGCTCAGAAAAGGCAGTGATGCTTTAGGTTGTTTTCTGTCGCCTGGCTCGAGGCACACACAAGCCTGTTGCACTCCTTGTCCCAGAGCTCTTCAGCCCTGCAGAAGGTAAGAGAGACAAATATATGCTGGCTCTTTACCCACCACAGTCTGGAGCCAACGTGATAGTTTAAATGGAAATCTTTGGCAGCTTAAGTTAATAAGCCAAGCTACGAGTGGTTGAAAAAGTGGTGAGCATCTGCTCCAGGGATTAACCTGCAGCAGAATTTGGATAGCGACGATGCTGGAGTGTTAAATCATCCCCCCGTGAATCACTGCTATTCAGCTGGCAGAAGCCTCAGGCACACACCATGCATCAGCTGCAAGTGGTGCACATTTGTATTACTTTATTTGCAACTAATGAAATAGCTAGAAACATTTATTGCATATAAATTATATATGAGTACCCATCATACAAATAAACTCTTTCCTGTCTCAGCTTTCCACTTCCTCCTTAATCAGAAAGTCCTTTATATTTAGGATTCAGATGCAGGAGTCCCTGCTGGTTCCCATCCCTTGGGCCTGTTCTGGTTAACTAGTGAGGAGAGCTGCTCTCCAGGTCTCCACAAAAGCTGTACTTGCTGATAGATTGAGCACCTATTTTGATGTATTTAATTGAGGGGGAAGAGGAGGAGTTTCTATCCAGCTCTTGTCTAGGCTTAACCCTCCTTCACTTTGAAGATCTGGCAGATTCCCCATAAGCTGAGAAGAAATAATAGCAAAAAAAACGAAGTAATCTGACACTTGTAATTACAGGCCTACCAGCTCCTTATTGACCTCAGACAAAATACGGAAATGTTGCATACAAGAATCATTAAAAGCGAGAGGAGATTTGTAGTTAATAATGAATCTTGTGTTTATGGAAAAAAATCCATAAAACTAAGCTGGTAACTTATGGAGATGCAGGTTTAGGTTATGGATTTGGCTAATAAACACAAAGGCTGTTGTAATAAGGCTCCAGCAAGGAATTTGACATGGTCTTAACTTTGTGTTTTGATTAAACGAACAAACAAAAACTACAGTGATACCAAATTAACAAATTTTGTCATAATTGGATTGAAAGTTTGCTAGCTAACATGCCTAAATGTTGAAGTAAGTAGAAGAGTATAATGCGTGTTTTTGAAACAGCCCAGTGGTAAGTTACTTGACATGGGCCCCACTTGTGGGCTGGCAGCTCTGTCTGTGGGAGAAGGGACTCAGGTGAAGGCTTTACTCATGGTGTAGGAGCTACTGAATGGGAGCTTGCACTGCTGCAGTTGCAAAGGCTAATTTGATCCTCAGATGTGTGAGCAGGGAATGTGGAGCAGGTGGAATGAGATTATATTGCAGGAGATTGTGTTGCATCTGCTAATTCTATGGTTGTGACTGTTGGCGTGAAAGAATTTGCCATTTTAACATCTACAATGCAGGGAGGAAGTTAAGAAATTGGAGAAGCTTCCTACAGGTTGGAAGACATCTTGTGGGGGAGGAGAGCTTACGACTGATATGATCAAGCCTAAATATAACTATGTGGGAATTGAATTTTTGCTCTTCTGAGAGCTGCTCGGGCCAACAATAGCACAAGAAAAATGTCTGGAGACAAGGTATACATTTTATAATGGTGAAAGTCGTTAAATACTTGAACAGTTTACTTAGGATGGTGTCAGCTTCCCTACCACTGGCAATTTTTGAACCAAGATGGGATGTTTTACAAAACAACCATAATGACACAGTCCTTTGCTATGTAATCATCAGGAAAGCAGACCAGTCTGGAACTCAGTCTAGTGCAACAGACACCACTGTCAGACGGCACCAGCCTGTGGTGTTTTTGCTACAAACACTCCTAAAATTATAGCTCATAGCTATACTCTTTCTTGTCTTCTACATTATTTTTCTTCATTTAGAGGCTCGGCTTATTCATTTGAGGAAACTCCTGCTTCTAGGTCCAGCAACCACTTTGGACCTTTCCTCAGTGTGTCTGTCTCTTGGTTTGCCCTTTCAGGATGGCTGCCTGTGGCTGCTTTTGTTTGGCTTTGGGTGATGAAGCACTGGCATGGGTTTCCCAGAGAAGTTGAGGACTTTGGCTCCTTGGAGATCTTCAAAAGCCACTTGGATGTGGTCCTGGACAGCCTGCTTGAGCTGGGGGATCGGACCAGTTGGCCTCCAGAGGTCCTTAACCATTCTGATTTCGGGAAAACCCTGAAGGAGGTGGGCATAGGTCAGGATTTGGTGCCTGTCTCCTGTGAGTGGGGCTCAACATCACCTCAGCGTGGGGGAACAAGTCTGGGGAAGCAAGGACAGGGGTAAAGCCACACATTCCGGTAGAAGGATCAAGATCAGAGGGCTCCAGGCAAGGCTGACTGTTTTTGGACAGCACTCCTAGGAACCTAAGAACATGGCCTGAAAACACGGGATATTGTGGAGAAGCAATAGGCCTCACAGGCACAATGAAATAAGTCCTTACTGAACTTCTCCCTCCACGTCTGGTAGGTGGCAACGTTAGGAGGAGATAGCTGAGGTGGTTGTAGATCCATGGGTCCACGGAGCCCCGGGGAGCTCACGCCTGGGTCCATGGTGCAGCAGGCTGGTGGCACCTGGCCTCTGTCCTGGATCTTCTGGTAGTGCCCTGAGGTGCTGTGTGTGGGGGCCACATTCGGAGCGAGGGAGCAGCTGGCTGTGGAGTTATACGAGGCTGTTTGTGTTGTCTGCAGCTGCTTAAACCTGACCTAAATACCTTTCGGGCTGTGCAGCCTGGCGCTTTCTTCGAAAACCTAGAAGGTCACCAGGTGCTGGGCCTTCCTTCCTCAGGCGACCCAGGGGCGTGCGAGGAGCCCCAGCTACACCGGCAACCAGCAAGAAGTGCCCTCCCTTTCCTCTCCCTCCTCTGCCAGAACAGCAGAGGGTGTCGCGGGCCAGCCCGAACGCCAGCACTGCTTTCTCCCGCTGCCCATGGCACCGGGTTTGGATCCCCGGCCTCCAGCCCCGACGCCGCTGGGTGCAGGAGGCTGGCAGCCTGCAAGCAGCCTCACTGCAGCCCCGCCGGGTCAGCGCACGCCGGGCAGCGCGTACCTTCGCTTTCCTGGAAAGCAGCTTCTCGTCAATACTGAGAAGAGCCTTGCTCTTGGAGGGGGAGGAGGGGCCTGGCCACGGCTTCACGCAAAGGGGCCACTACTCGTGCTAATTTTTCTCATCAGAGTTGAACTAATGCAGCCTCCGCTCACTTGAAACCACAGAAAGGTGTTTTTGTTTGGTGTTGATTTTTTTCTTTTCAGGGGGGAGGGGAAGCAAGGGACTGGGGGATTTTTGCATGTTGGTTTTGTCCTCCCAGCTTTCTCTTTCTGTGTTTTTTTTTTTTTTTTTTCCCTTTTCTTCTTAATACTTTGCTGTTTGTATCCCCCCAAAGGAGGCTTTTAGAAAGCTATGGGACTACCTAGAAAGGGCAGGAGAGTGAAAAGGAAAAATCATCTAAGCCTGTATGCAGTAAACAGCTGTACATTTTTTGCTGTCTGCAGGCTGGACACAGAGCACATCAGGAGGCTGTGGCAATCATTTCCTACCCACGCCCCAAGCATCCTTTGTCCTCCTCTGCACAACATCTTGTGCACCGTGTCATTGCTCGTGCTGGGGTATCCAGGCCTGCCCCATGCTTGCTTCTCTCTCCCTTCCTTTGCCATTTCACCAGCTGGCAGGCACCCCCCAGGCTGTGTCTGGGCCACTCTGATTGACCACCACCAGGGCAGGCTACATGCAGCGTGGTTCATCTCCCACCCAGGTCCCACGTGCAAAGCCAGCCTGCTCACCTTTGGACGACAGCAGGTTTGGGTCTGGCTGGGGACCTACTAAAGCACCGAGCCTCTAGGTCATCCCTTCATCAGCCAGAGATATGCTCCCGTCCCAGCTGAGTTCCCATGCACCTAACGCGGCCACCCACCTTCCCACCCCCAGCACACCTCCTACCCTCTACGTTTTTCTCATTTTGCTTTTTTGCACCTCTCCTCCAGATTTTCAGTGCTTCATTCTCCCCACCTCTGTTCTTTTCCTCACCGTATTACTTTCTCCCTTCACTGTGGAACAATGCAAGCCTTCACTTTCCCAGAAAGCCATCCGCATCCAGCTGTTGGATATCATCATCTCCAAATTTACCAAGGGCTTTGGGGGTTGCTGAACAACGAGCAAAGAAATGCCACAAAGCAGAACTGTGATCCAAAGGTATCGTCAGGCACTCAGACCAGCTGGACTTGAGACAAAAACAGTGTGGAAATGTTTCATTTTGTCAACAGCTCTGTCACGTCATGCTTTCGTGTTTAATGTTTTTCAAAGTTTTAGTATCAGGGATAGGGTGAGTGTACACATCCTTAGGCAGAGGAAAAAAATAAGGGCGTTGATACTAGATGTAAAAATAAGAACAAATCCCAGCCTCCCCTAGGGAGCTATTCTTCTCCTCACTGTCATCAGCATCCTGGGCCCCTCAGAGCCCCTGTCTTTAGGGCAGATCCAGCTTCCTCCAGCAATGGACCCCTGGGCACGGTTCAAAGCAGGATGCACACAGCGGGACCATTCGCTTGCCTGTGTCCTCCCTGCCTCTTGGTTCCAGGGAATTTGCTGGTATTCTTTTTTTTTTTTTTTTTCTTAAGAAAACTCAGCTAAAGGCAGGCTGTTTGTCAGCTTAATCACATCCAGGCTAGCAGGAGAGAAAAGCAGCACTAGTGAAGCTTGAGCGTGCTTTGTTCGCTGCCTCCTTTGTGTCGGAAGACACAACGCTAGTTCAGCGTCCTTGTGTTTTCCACATATCATGAAGCCACTTGAGAGGCACCTCGATCCTGGTCTTCGTGAGTCAAGTCTGAGCTTTGGAAAACCGCAGTCAACGGTGCCACCATGCCACATCTCATGGCTTGTATTGCCAAAGAGGATCGCCGCAATATGCCTCAGCCGCGACTGCTGCGAGGCCACGGTTTCAAGTGGATGAGGGAGGGAAGAGCAAGACCCGCGGGCAGACTCAGAGCAGCGAGGCTGGGTGTTACTTTTCTAAAGCAAAGACAGAGAGGGAGAATAAAAGGGAGAATTAGACTGGTAAGATACATGTTAAGGCAAGGTGGCCGGTAGTCTATGAAGTCACCCAATAAATGCTATAAATACACACAGAGGGAAACTGGCTCCCTACTAGGCAACTCTAAAGCAAACCACAGGATATTTTTGAAGCTGCCATCCAAAAATACAAAGAAAAGTGTGACAAGCTTCCTCATAAACCAAAAATGGAACAGAAGAGCACTTCGTCCCTGCCGTGATTTAGCGCTCCAGTGGCAGATCCTCCTCCCACTGAAGCCTCCCTAAAAAAGAATTACCACTTTGCCAAGACTCTCGGGGAAGCTCAGAAATTCTTCTGTGGTCAGCAGCATCTTCATGCCTGGTTGAAAGGAAAAACAAGGAGTGATGTCTCAATACTTGGTGGAACTTCTGGCAAGGCTGCAGGTCGGATTCAGTGTGTCTCTGACTGTTTCGTGCTCCCCAGCAATGCGAAGCAGCTGTAAAGCTCTTGTAGTCAGCTGCTTCACCCAGAGTTACAGCTGCTTTGCATCACTAGACTGGTGCAAAGCAGCCAGAGCATGTCCGTGTTCTGCTTTTGTGTGTGGCTTTTTCAACAGGGCAATCCACCTAGCATGCACGCACCAGGGGACGTGTGCAGCGGTCTCGGGGGGATCTGGTGGAGGTGAATTAGAGCCCTGATGGTGCAATCAAGCCATTGCCTAATTGCAGGCTAGGCCTTTAACGATGGTGTGTTTTGTACAGAACTCCAATAAATTCTTCTCAATTCTTCTCCCCCGTTCTTTTTGAGCAGCGATACGCTTACGGCACGCACCACGCCGCCGGCTATTTATATCCCACCTCCGAAAACTTTTGCTCGTTCCCCCGTTTTTTTCCCCCATTTCCACGATTTTCCTTCGGCTCCCCGGGCCGTGCATTCCTGCCCAGCCCCAGCTGCCCCCTGCCCTCGGAGGGCTCCAGCGCTGCCGGCCCAGCCCGGGGCACGGCCGGGCAGGGCCACCCCGAGCTCCCCGGGGACAAGGAGCCCCCGCCCGCTGCGCGCTCCCCGAGGGATGCTGCGGAGCCGAGGGGCTTTCGGAGGTGTTTTATTTTATTTTATTTTATTTTGTCGTTGCTTTTTCCTTCCCCTTCTTTCTCCCAACCTGGCCAACTTTTTTTTTTTTTTTTTAACTTAACTTTTTTTTTTTCTTCTTCTGTACTTTTTTTTTTTTTTTTTTTTTTTTTTTTTTTTTTCCCCCTCGCAAAAGCCACGCCGTGGAAAGCCGGGGTGGCGGTGGCGGTGGTGGTGGTGGAGGAGGGAGAAACCCCTCCCCTTCCCCTCCCCCGTGGCTCCTTCCTCGGAAAAGCAGCACTTGGGGGGTTTCCTCCCCTTCCCCTCCGCGCCGCTCCCCGCGGCCGAGGAGGGCCCGGCGGGCTGCCGCCGGCCCGGGCCAGCCCCGGCAAGCCCCGGTAAGAGGGCGGACAGCGGCCCCTCGCCCATCTCGGGGGCCGGGGAGGCGAGGGGGGGCCGGGGGAGGGATGCGCGGCGCGGCGCGGCGGGGAGCGAGGCCGCCTCGGTTTCGCTTCGGGGCGGGGGAGCGGGGGCAGGGGCAGGGGCCGGGGCCGGGCCGGGCAGCGCCGCTGTCGCCCCGGCACTGAGCGCTCGCTCGCACCCGCGGCCCCTCCGGCAGCCCCGAGCGGAGCTCAGGAGGAGCCGAGGGCAAATCGGGCTCCGCTGCCTCCGAGCCGGCTCGTCGGGGAGCGCGTGTGAGTGTTTTTGGGGGGTTTCACGCTTTATTTGGGTTTTGGTACGCCTCGGGAGGGCAGGAGCTGGGGGTCTGGCTGCGGGAGAAAAGGGCTGAGCTGGGCTGGGGCTGCCCCGCTCCGGGTTTGGGGTGCCGGCGGCAGCCCCACAGGGAGCCATGTGGCTGGGCTCGGCTCGAGCCTGCCGCCCCTGTCGGCTCTCGGCACCGGGCGGTGGGGAGCTGGGTCCCGGTGCCGCTTCTCCTCCTCCGTGCAGCCCCGGAGGAGTGCTTCATCTTTGCTGGAAAAAGCGAGCTCTGAGGTTTATTTATTTATTTCCCTCCTCGCTTTAGTTTTAATTGAGTTTAGTGCAAGCGTGCGTGCTGTCCTGCTCTGTAGAAGCATGGAAACGAGATCTGAATGAGCCCGGGGGGTAACAGAAAGATGAGTTTAACATCCCTGAGTTCCTGCCCCCCCCCCCCCCAAACGTACATGAGAAGGATGGGGATGTGGCTTGACCATTGTTTTGGAAAGTTTGGGGTAAAGAGGAAAGTTTAGGGTAGCGAGCTGCTATTTAGAAGTACATGGTCCAGACGGCAGAGTTTGCTCTTTGCAGCACTCAGAGAGTGTAAATGAAAACTGCGGTCACATGTTGGCCATGCTTAATTCTGTTAAATGGGGTGGGATCAGAAATAGCTGCAGTTTCCCAGCGTATCGTCCTCTAATGGCTGGGCCCTCCGGAGGCTCTGCCTTCCTTCTCCAAACAATCGGGACTGCAGTTCAGATGCTGCGGACGTCAAATAGCCCATTGAGTCGCAGTGGGGTTATAGTCATGTGCTTAAAATTATGCACATGCACAGAAGTTTGTGGGACTGAGGCTCTATTATCACATAATGTTGGTCTTGGTTGAATCAAGTTAGGACGAGATGTGACCGGTTGCTGCAGATGAAGCCAAGCTTTGTTTCTGTGTTCCTGAGGGGTTCTGCTGGGTCTGACTCGCAGCTCGGCTGCTGAAGGACGGGGTCTTGTCCCCTCTGGAGCAGAAAGCTCTTGGGCACAAATCCGTGGGATTACTCGGATGCCAGCCTCCCACACTGGTTCCCATCTTCTCCCCAGCCAGACTTGGAGCTGGGCCTTTGTTATTTCTGCGCTGCTTGTTGTCTGTTGCACACCCTGGCTCGCTCGCTGCTGCGTGGTGGTTGTGGCGAGAGGCAGCACGAGGCTCTCCTTCCAGGTTGCACCGGCGGCCACAGGTAAACACTGTTGGGGTCCCAAAAAACAGGTGCAGAGGAGCTGCTGGGTTTGTGTCCCTGCCCCTGTTCGGAGAGGGCCAAGTTGGGTTTCCAGATGACAGCTTCAGACGTCGGCTGGTGCCTCTGTCCCTAATCCAGCTGGAATGTCTCTGAAGTTGGTGGCCGGTTTGCGCAAGGGCAGAGCTGGAGCCGTGTGGTGCCAATTCCTCGCTGCTGTCACCGATGCTGTGGTTGCACTGCTGAGGAAAAAAAGGGGGAGAATGTGCCTTTCGAGCTGGGTTTCTTCCCTGGTTTCTCTTTCTTTCCGTCCCTGCTGGGATTTCATTCTTTCCTTCTCCCTGGCCCTGCCACATGCGGGTTTTGCTTTCCTGGCTTCTCCTACCCTGTTCCTACCTTCCTCTGGTTGGCGAGAAATAGCTAGTGCTGGTGCTCAAACAGGACGTCGTTTGGGTCAGGCTGACACTGTGGTCACGTTAATAAAAGCTCTGGGGAGGCTGTGTGTTCCCGGGCCATTATCTGGTTGTGCTCGTGAGCCAGGAGAGGTGTATCTTAAATGAACGTGTGGGTGCTGCGAGAGCTGAGGCTGCCATCCTGGGGTGGTGTCTTTGTGTAGGGCAAGATATTAAGTGCCTATGCTGTTAGGAGGCATCATAGATTTGTTTAAAAGAAGGCAACTAAACGTTTGGCTAATTACACCCCTGATTACTTGTCACTAGAGGCAGAAGCTGAAGACGGTCATGGTATCAACTTTACCCTCTTCTTTCCTGCCAGTGCCCTTCACTAGTGCTCAGCCCTCTGTTTTGCATCATCTGTGCATGCCCTACAGCCTGCTGCCTCATCGAGGTATTCATTAGCTGAGCGTTTTGCTGAAACTGGTCTCACACCCTTTAAAAAAAAAAAAAGTTCAGCGGTGTGTGGTGCAACAGGATTTGGTGGCTTTGCGCTAGTGAGTGGTCAAAATGACTCGAGTAAAATTAATTTCCCCCCCGACCAAGTGCAAGATTTCAAGGTAAGATTTAGAAGTGAGAGGTGTTAGAAAGTCCTTTTTTTTATTTTATTTTTTTTAACCTCTGGGAATCTGTGTGCAGTACTTATTTAATAGTATATCAATATCAACTCAGTTTTAGTAAAACTGCTAAATACTGGTCTCTGTGTTGTCTTTGGAGCCTTTTGAGCTGCCCCCTTAGTTTCGTCCTCTTCAGTGGAGAAATGAAAAGGCCTGTGTGCACTTCACAGGAAATGAATGTCTGATACAAGCTTGCAGACTGCACATTTCCAAGAACTGCTCTCAAGGTATTTTGATAATGCACATTCTCTCGGCCTTCTCCCTTCCTGCTCCCCGTGCACTTTCTGTGCTGCTGCTTGTTCGCTAACACATGTGAAGTACGAGGGAGACGGCCAGCCCCTGCCGATCCCAAGCCTGCACGCAGGCTGCTCCAGCTTCACGTTGGCTCCCTCGGAGCGGTTGCTGGCGAAGTTGTGCTAAGCTGGCAGCCTTCAGCCGCTTTTGTCTGAGCAGGGAGGTTTTGTCTCCCCCATCCCCACCCCCTGCAAACACTGAAGAAAAATTTTGACTTCAGATGCTGACTTGGCTTACAGCCGCTGTGATCCTGCAGTTCACAAACTGCAGCAGCCCCACGGTTGAGTCCTTGCAGTGACTTTATAAACCCTTTTCACTTCAGTTTTGCATGACTAAGGGAAGTTTGCGCCTTTTGCTGGGCTCCCCTGATTTTTACGTCAAGTCTGATCAGTGAAGGGGGGGCTTAAAAAGGTGATGCTGAAAAAAATAAAGCCCTTTGCTGCTGGATTCCTCTGCTGAAGCCTGGAGTGGTGGGTGCTTTACAGAGGCAAGGCAGAGAAGTTTGAGAAAGAAGAGAAATGAGAGTCCTCAGATCAGCTCTCTCACTTTCCCCAGCAGCATTTTAATGTGTGTGTGATTGGAGTTTTTCCCTTTTATGAGTTTTAAAATTACTTACTTTTCAATCTCGGTTACCTTTGAACTTCCTCTCTTTTAGTTTTATGAAAGAGCACAAAAAGAGCGGCCTGGTTGTATGGCGTGTTCCTTTTGCACCCTCTGTACCTACCCGCTCCCTAAACTCAGCATCACATTTCTCCGGTCTCCATCTGAAAACTTGCCCGTGACTTCTCGTCACCCATCCTTAGGCCCATTCCTTTTGTTTCAGCTCTACCTGTTTTTATTTAAGGTGACTGGAGCTGATTGTGCCATCTCAGGTGGTGGCATTGCTGTCGCATTCCCACCTGCCTGTTTTTCAGCCTCATGCTTGTGTCTACTTCTTATTTACTAATTTCTGCCTCTGCGTGCTGAGCTGGAGCTTCCCTCAGTGAGCACTAGGTGCTGTTTTTTGTGAGTTGCCCCAGTTAATGCGTTGCTCCTGGAAATACAGACCCAGTTTATTCACTTGCGAGTCCTGGGGATGCTCGAGCTCCTGCCAAAGCCCTGCGTACAGCACACTGCATCCCTTTAATTTTAATTTTTCTGCCCTTTAATTTTAGTGTTACCCATCTCTTCTAATTACCACCCTCCACCTGTACAGGTTAAATAGTATTAAATGCTGGAGAATCTCCTCAGCAATCTGTGCAAGGAAAACAACAAAAAAAGGCATCTGCTTGCTTGCTTAGCTTCTCTGCAGTGTCCTCATCCCCACGTGCCGGTACCCCAGTGAGATGAGCGATTCCCCCAGAGGCTTTCAGGTTTTGATCAACTGAAAATGCCATTTGTTTTCTGGGTTTTCCTTTTGTTTTTCTTGGCTACCTGCTGTCCCACTTTCATGACAGCCATCCCAACGTAAATTCACTCCCCACCATCAGTAACGTATGTTCCTTTATGTCGGCTCTGCCAGGGTTAGCTTCTCGCCTTCTGAAGGACTGTGGAGGTTGTAGGGAGGTTTGGGCAGGCACCGGGGCTTCACTGGGTTTTTGGATGGTGTCTGGCCCATGGCAATGGCCCTTGTGAGGCTTCTACCTCTCTGAGGTGTCCTCCCCAGGCTGTCCTCACAGCCAGGCAGCCCCTGTTGCCCCTGCAGGTCAGCACGCTCTGACACTTTAAGCCTTCCTAAATAACCTCTCAAATGACTGAAGTATTTTTCTTTTTTTTTTCCACTTTTGACTCTCAGGACTCATTTCTTTATTTTGTGTATTGGAAATTCCCCATTATAAAACTTGGTGTTGTGGTGTGTTTGTGCTCCGTGACCCTCGCCCCTTCTTCTGAAAGTATAATCACTGATTCCTGGTCTGTCACATCAGCTAGAGCCAGGAGGTTTTAAGGCAAAGGGAGCATCCCTTCGCTGTACCTGTGTGCCCTGGTGTGTACGGGTTAAGCACCTACGACTTTTCTCTCAAATCCATGATACCGAGCCAGTTTTCCCTGCAGATGCTGCTCATTTCCTGGAGTTAGCCTCTTCCATGAATTCCTTTCCTGCTGAATGCGATGGGGCTGCGGTCATTGTGGGAACCACCAACAGCTGCTGTGTTTTTGGATGTACGTGTTCAGGCAGGGCACTGGAACAACCCAAACCAGTCCATTCAGCTGAGGAAGGTCAGAATGGGGGATGCAAACCCATGCCATTGACCCAGGTACGGAGAGAGGAGCTGCCACTGGTGGATGCTGGACTCCTGGCCTCCCTCCCAGCCCCTCTTTCCCTGTCCCTGTCACCTTCAGTGCTCTTCCAGAGCCCTCGTGCCTCCTGCTCTCCCTGCTCCCCCTCCTCATCTCTCCTCTCCCGGCTGCTCCCCATCTCCTCATTTTGGCACCCAGGCACCAAACAGCACTGCCAGGCTGACCAGAGGTGAGCAGCGACAGCTCCCTGTCTTTCAGCCTCAGCAGGAGAGCCCGAGCAGCAGCGATGAAGCTAGGCAGTAACCCGTAATGATTTCCTGTTTCTAACAATTTATATTTTTAAACTCTTTTCTGCAAGTTTCAGGGGGGAAAAATGCCTCAGGCTCCTGAACCTGAAGTCGGTAGTCCCATGTAAGCCAGCTGGTAGGGGTGGTTGTGTTACTTGCTACACAGCAGCAGCCTTACAGCTCAGGGAAGTGGTGCTGTTGCTCCGAAATGGCAGGATTACAGCTTCATGCAGCGCCAGGCCTGTGTGGAAAGGGCTGTTTCATTTGGAAGCAGTTGTTCTGGATTTGCAGAGTGGCTCAAAGGTGAGAGGAAAGGACCCTGAAGCAGGTTTTCTCTTCCAGCTTTTTTGATCAGGCTAGCAGAAGCAATAAGCTTTCCCTATAAACTGCCACCTTCATATTTTTTGAAGCATGTTATGTGGAAACCAAACGTGCTCGCAGACTTCCTTGCTTTGAAGAATACTGGGAGCACATCAAACTATCCTGTGGGTTTTCTTCTGGGTAAAAAAAAACCTTGTAGCCTGTATCAGCAAAATGATCACGTTAAAGCAGAAAGCACGTCACAGAAAAGTGCAGTAAGAAACGCAGCAACTAAAGGTGAGAGCCATGAGAAGGTGGAATTACTCGTGGGTTCTGAAGTGTGCTCTCCAGCACCAGAATTAAGAAGGGGGGTTGATAAGGACGGTCCTTTCGCAAGAGCTCTCGAAGCCGGTTCCCAAAACCCGCGTGCAGAGCTCTCCCCTACACCTCTTCTGCGTGGAAACAGGAAATGTCACAGCGTGTGCTGCTGCCTCGTGCAGGACAGCAAGCTGACAGGGTTGTTTTTTTTTTTTTATATTGCATCCTTGTTCAACGCTGGTCATGTAGGGAAACACGGTTTGGGTTTGGTACATGCACGCGTGTGTCACGTTTGTTTTTTTCCACATATTCCCTCGCGCCAGACGTGGTATCAGCCTCACACCAAGCTCTATTTATAGCCGTGGCAGAAAAGACAGCGGGATCTGCGGCGTCTCCTCAGCCTGCTGTGTGCTGGAGGAGCTGCCTGCGATCAACGCCAGCCCTATTCACGGGGCTGTGCCACGTTCCTCGCTGAAATGTGGTCCTCCGTGCTGGTCCTCTGTGCTCGTGGGCATGTGCTTGTCCCCGTGCTTCTCCCACCTGCCCCTTCCCCTCCATCGATAGATGGGGTGGGGGCCTGCAAGCAGGAGGTCTCTGCTCGGGCTCTGCTGCCTGAAGCAGGGATGCTGCTGCAAGGACCCGCTGGGTGTCCCTGTGAAAGCTTTTCTGAATTATCCCCGCTGCCTGCGGGCTGCAGGATTGATAACAGGGAGGTGCCGAGGCCAGACAGAGAGGGTAATGTAGTCACGGGGCAGAGCTGCAGTTCTGCTAGCTGCGAGTCAGCGTGCTTGTGGGGTGCGTGCCCAGCCTGGGCTTGGCTGGGGCGATGCGGAGAAGTGATGTTAACTGATGGAGCTTGGGTAAAAGTGGGGCCTTGAAGGGACTGCCTCTGAAAGGCATGCAGAAGGCTGGGTTTGTTTTTGCCACTTGCTGACAGATCCGCTGCCAGGCAGGTGGTTGCACAAGGGGTGCGCTGCTGCTCCACCAGGTCAGCAGGTTTGGGTTTCTATCCACGGGGTGAGAAGAAAAAGCCTGGATTGCTGGGGAAGCCGAGCAGAAGAGCAGGAGCCAGATTGGGCTGGTTGCTGTTCAGATAACTCCCCAGCAAACGACCACGTGCATGCTTTCAGATAAGGCAGTCTAAATGTTGTGCCTTGTGCTGAGTGCAAGCCTGAGTTTGCTGTTCCAAATCCTGAAGCGTATTCCTGTTGCCACCATCCCTTAACATCTGGTTTTTATGGTTCCTGCTTCCTGCAGATGATGGCAACGTTAAGGTCTTTGCATTTGTCCTTAGGGCATCTGTGAGCTGTGTGGAAGCTATTCAGGTCATGGCTTTGGGAGCAGCAATAACAACAGCGATCCCTTGCTATCTGAGTGCAGGCTTCCACAGCCTCACGGGCTGAGGAGGCTGAGGCAGACCAATCGCCTCCAGATTTGTCACGTTTCAGACCCACGTTACGGCCAGCTAACGGGCTCAGTCACCACTTTGGACATCTCTTTCTTCCCGAAGGATGGATCCGCGCTGGAGGAAAGCTCCGCAAAAGCAGCGAAGCGCTGCGTCGGCGCTCCCGACGTTGGACCGCTTCCAGGCCTGACCTCCAGCTGCTCACCCCTATGGATGGCAAATTGAGAGAGGTAAGCCCTTTGAGCGCCCTGAAGGCAGAGTGCCAGCACGGATCCTAACGTGTGTGAAGCCGCTGCTGAGCGTGCCAGCTATACCCAGCCCCAGGGCGCTCTCTCCCTGCACGACACCCGCTGCCTCGCCTGGGTAGGGAGCGTGGAGGAGATCGCGGTGCTCCGCGTCAAGAGCACTTGTTTTGAAAAGCTCTTGAGCTTGCATTAAAGCAGAAGGTCTGGGGAAACTTAGCCGGGCTTTCAATCAGCGGGACGCCGGCTTTTGGGGGATGTTGTGTTGGCTGTAAGCGCTGTTCTTGTGGTAGGGAGGCTGTAATGTTTGGGTGTGGGGTTTTTTTGGGGGCTTTTTAGCAGCGGGGGGAAAAAGCAAATCTGGGCTTGGCAAATCAGAAGCAGAACTAATTATGCACGTGTGTTTCATTATGCCCCAGGGTTGGCTTATCTCTACTCCAAAGAGTCCACCTAGCCTCCTTCACCTGGGAGGCCACATACACACCGTGCACGTTAACCCATTAGAAGTGAACCTTTAAGGTGACACCATGAAGTACTGCCAGAGGGCTAACTAATGCCACGCTGCCGGCCACCCAGCCATCTGTTGGAAATGGGTCACTGAAGCTAAACAAATTCACGCTGAGGACCTGACCCACATGTAGATCTCAGACCAAGTGAGCAAGCTGTGAGGGTGCTATTTTTGCATTTACTTTGAATTCGAAACGATGACACAGTCTCGGTTCTTAGTCAGCCAGACTTCTAGTAGCAGTGGATTTTTCTTAAAGGACTTGGGAGAGTGACTCAAGGTTGAAAACTGGGACAAACAGTTGTTGTTGTTGGGTGTTTTTTTTGTTGTTTTGTTTTGTCAAACAGCATCTGCAGCCTTAAACAAATTATCTATTTATTTGTTGTTTTTAAAGCTAGCCTGGAAATGCAAGACAGCTGCTTGCTTCTGTTTTCCTGTTTGGATTTGGTTTCCAACCTAGGCCCAGGAGATTGGCAAAACTTTAGGTTGGACCCAAGAGAGCTCGCAGTTCAGGAGGAGTGGTTGCTGGTGGGAGCGAGTCTCCCGGGTCCCATCGCAGCTGTAGCTGAAGCCCTGAAGGCCCTTAGTGGGAGTATGACCTTTTTTCCCCTGTAATAACTAATGTTGAAGGGCTCTACAGCTTCCTTACCCAGGGGGAGGAAAAGGAAAGGGACCGAGTTGCTGCAGCTTCTTGTGGTGTTGAGTTTTCGCTGGTGATAGATTGCCCTGAACGCTGCACGTGTCGCCTGTGTTTACTTGTGTGCAGCTCACTAAATCAGCTTCCCCCAAGATTTATCCTGACTTGCTGAACCGTCTGAGCAGCTTTCAACCGCTGCTTTTTTTTTTTTTTTTTAATGGAAAAGAAAAAACCCAGCTTGATTAACTCCTTCCTACCCCTCCCACCTTCCTCAGAGTGGAATTTCCCTCCCACGGCGACACGTCGCTAAAGGGCAGCATTCAGAGCAGCGCCAGGGATGTCGTGGCCTGCACCTCACAGGACCAGAAACGGTGTGTATGTGCCACCAGAGAGGCTTCCCGGTGTTTATGGCTCCCTGTCCTGACGGTGACATCATTGATACCACCGCCGAGTATTGCAAGAGATGTGAGGGGAGGTGCCTCCTCTCCAAAAATACCGTGCCAGAACAGCACGAGGAGAAGGCACCCCGTCCGGATGGCACGAGGCTTTTAAATAGCGGCTGAAAGGTGTGAGATAAGGGGAGCTGAGCCTAGCCCAGAGCTTTCCCTCGCGATCTTTCCCTTGGTGCTCCCCTGGGTCTGTGGCAGGGGGCTCAGGAGACAGGGCCGCAGGCTGCGTGTCGGCATCGGTCCTGCTCCCGGCACGGCAGCGCTGTCAGCGAGTGTGCCTGGGTTAATGGAGTGTGTCAGGGGGCTGAGGGCAGGGCTTGGCGGTGAGCTACTGACTTGTCAGGCCTGGGGAAGTGGTATGTAACAGCTCAGCTTCTCACACAGAATGAGCCTCTGGCTCGGGGCTGTGGTTTTTATGTTTATGCATATATATATATATATATATATATATTTATATGCGCACACACACACACACACATATATTTTTTTAATAATTGAAATGACTTGGATGGATGGCTGATGGCAACAGTGGGAGCAGGGATCTGCTTTTCTAAAGCCAGACAGCCTGGTGACAACACGAGGTGCAGATGGAGCGGGAGACGAGCAGGGCCGTGACAGCGAGGGAGGGAGGGCACTTGGCTGAAGGCAGCACAGGAGCAGAGGGTGGTGGCTGCGAGAGGGCAGCGGCGTCTGCGGGCTCTGGGAGATGTCCCTCCGGCACAGGCAGAAGCCACGGGCTGGAAGGCCCCGAGCAGAATCGTTCCTCGGAAATCAGCAGGGCCTGGTGTCAGCGTAAGTGGTCTCACTCGTGGCAGCCCCGAAGCTGATGGCGAAGCATTTCGTGCAGGGCGCTTGATCCGAGGGCTTTGCTTCCTCCTGGCATGCTGGATGGGAGTGTCCTGGGACAAGGGAGAAGTTCCTGGGGTTTGGTGGGAAGGGCTCGTTCCCATCTGCTGCTGTGTCTGGGTCCTGTGGTCTGTCTGTCCTTCTGTCAGAGGCGGCGTTGGGCAGGCAGGAAAGACACCTTCCCACTTCTCTCTGAGTGCCAAAGTGAAAGATACCCTCCTGCCTCGGGAATTTATTCCATTGTCATTTGGGGTCTCATTTCCTCTTGCCACTCTGAAAAGCCCCTAAACATCCAGCAGAGGGAAATCTCCAAGATCTGCTAGATTTGAGCCAACCTGTTAAAGGATGTACTGGGGAGCCCCTAGCTGTGAATCCTATAAACCCAGTGCAGCAAGGTGGGGCCTTGCTCTGGCTGGGGATCCTGCTGGAGCCCCTCCTGCTCTTATTTCCTTGGTTGTCCCTCCAGCTGCGGGTTAGTGGCACACCGTGGCTCCCTGCGGTGCTCCTTGGTGCTCTCGCTGCTGTCTTTCCTCCCCGTGAAGTCCCTGTCTCCACTTGCCCAGCGAGAGGGCGTGGAGGGTTGGCCTCACTCTGCTTCTCTCCCGCAGGCTGGACGCGAAGGAGGAAGGATGGTCACGGCAGCGTCTTCCCAGGATCCATGGGCTCTTTGAGAGATGATCAGAGGGAGGCCAGATGATCTGCACAACACGCACGCCACTGTTTCTCGTCCGCAAAGGCAGCATCGGAGCGTCCTCCCCAGCCCCGCGCCGCCCGGCTTGCCCGATCGCTTCCGGATGTTTCGCAGCTGCGAGTGGGAGGTCCTGGAGCGGTCCCTCAACATCCTCCAGGCCAGCGACTTCTACTGGGGCCCCCTGTCCGTGGGGGAGGCCCACGCCAAGCTCCAGCGGGAGCCCGTCGGCACCTACTTGGTGCGGGACAGCTCGCAGGGCAACTGCTTGTTCAGCCTGAGCGTGCGGATGCCCACGGGGCCCGTCAGCCTCCGCATCTCTTTCCAGGAGGGCTATTTCCGCCTGAAGAACTGGTTTTCAGACTGCGTGGTCCGGCTGCTGGAGCTGGTGGTGGCGGGGACCCGCAACAACCCCTTGCACTTTGATGAGATGGGGGGAACCCCCCTGGTCTTCTCGGAGCCCCTGTGCCGGAGCCGCCGAGCGGTGCCCACGCTTCGAGAACTGTGCCGCCGGCGCCTGCCTGCTGGCGCTGCTGCCACGGGGGACACCACAGGGACGTGCCCGCAGGAGGTGGTGGCGTCACCCCCGGGCAGGAGACGGGGGTCAGAGCAAAGTGTTGGCTCCAGTCCCTCCGCAGCTGGGGCTGGGAGATGATGGCGGGCGTGTGGGAGGCGAAGGGACGCGCCTGCCGCCTGGCCGTGCCGGCGGGGCCGGGGTAGCTGCTCGGAGAGGCAGGGGAGGGCAGGTGCCCCAACCCATTGGCCATAAGAGCTGTGTCCTCGAAGGTGCACAGCACGTGTGGCCTTCCCTGCAATGGCTGGGGTAAAGCCAGAGCAGGAGAGCAGCGGTTTCCACCCCCCGGGTCCTGCTCTTTGCTCCAGTCGTGCCTTATAAGCTTGAGAGCGGGGCAAGCTGCCTGTCCCCCCAGGTCAGCCCCGCTGCCCCAAAGTGCCTGAGCTAGTCTGTGCTAAGCATGTGCCCTCGTGCAGCGATATGGCTGGGACTGGTCCCACAGCGCTGCGGCCTGGGCACGGCCCCGTGCTGCCCGGAGAGCCACAAGGGCAGGAGTGCGCCCTGCTCCTCGCCGCACAAACAGACATCAGCACTTGCACCTGGGGAGAACTGCTGCAGCTCTTTACAGTACGTGCAGCTTCTCTGCCTTTTGCCTCGCTTTATTTGAACAGGTTTTTGGGAGTGCAGATGGGTTTATACTACGGGCAGTGCGTTCCAGCAGAGGCGGTCCCGGTCCAGAGAGCCTGGGCTGCTCTGCGAGGGTGAGAACAGATCAATCCTGTGCCCTTCCTTACGCTCATCTGATAGTATGCTGCTGCCATCTATGGACTGTACAAAGATGTTTTGGTTTTGTCTCAAAAAAAAATGGCAAAGAATTTTTATACAACTTTTTAAATGTTAATAAACATGTTTTTGTACTTCTTTTTAAAAGCTAATGAATACATAACAGTATTTTCATTCCCTTGCAGCATTGGAGACACGGGTAGTTTAGTGCAGAGATACATGGTAATCAAACAAACTGAACGAGTGAGTTTCTTACCAAGACCAAAAGCAGTACATAAATGAATGGTCTTAGGTGGGAACAATAAACTTAGTTCACCTTACAGTGCAATAAATAAAGAATTTTATAAACATAACTCACTTCCTGAATAGACGGAGATAAGGCTTTCAGAAGTATTATTTGTATTATTTAAAAATTCTACTGAGTGTTTGAAGAAAGCACAGCATTGATGAGCTGTGACTGATGAGGGTGGCTACAAATGAGAGGGATAGAAAAGGGCTTAAATAGGCCTAAGAAAAAACAGTGTTGTGGTTCTTTTCAAGGGTGCAGGTGGGTATGATGTCCTCAAAATAAGTGACTAAAACCAGCTTTGTGAAAGGAGGTTGGTGTGCCTGGATACTATAAAATGTGACACCTGAGTCAGATCAGAGAGCAGCCAGCAGTGCATTGTACACGCAGGCTGCTCAGCTCATGCTGGCTTTCCCCTTCAGACCTGCACGGAGTGAAAAAGCCAAATGTGGAGAGCTGGGGCTCTGAATTTGCTCTCTTAGCTTCAGATATCTTGTCTGAGGAACCACTGTGTGTAGCCTGTTATCATTGCTGGGTCTGTTTGAGAGCAGATTGGGCTGCAGTGCCCTGCACCAGGGCAAGGGTGCCCTGTGCTGCTCCAGGCAGCAGCAGCCGGGGGCTGGGGTTTGACCCACCTGGAGCCCTGCAAAGGCAAGCAGCAGCCTGGGCTGTTCCAACAGGAGCATGGCCAGTAGGTGAGGGGAGTGATCATCTCCCTGTACTGGCTACTCTTTAGGCCCCATGTAGAATATTGCATCCAGTTTGGGGGCTCTGTGATGCAACCAAAAAAATGGGGTGAGATCAGGGCTACAACCCCAGGGTGCTCCAGGGATTGGAGCATTGTTCCATGAGGAGAGGCTGTGCGAGCTGGGCTTGTTGAACCTGGAGAGGAGATGCCTTCGGGGGGACCTAACAGCAACCTGCCTGTGCCTACAAGGAGGTCAGCAAGGAGCCAGGCTCACCACAGCGTGGTGGGAAATGGGGGGTGGTGGGAACAAGTCCAGACTGGATAGGAGGAGACCCCTGGGGGGTCCAGCTGGTTGCTCAGAGAGGTTGTGCAGTCTCCACACTTGGAAGTTTTCAAGACCCAACTGGGTGAAGCCTTGAGCAGCGTGGTGTCACCTCAGAGCTGGCCATGCCATGGATGGAGACCTCCTGGGGTCCATTTGGGGGCCACATGTATGCTTTTGGTGCTGCTCCCTGCCATGCGTTTGGCTGGGCCTTGGGCACCATCCTGTTGCTCAACCCAAGGTGCCGCTATGGATGAGCACATTGTAGCTCCTGTGCCCACCCTGTGGCACCTCAGGTGCCTTTGGGCACCTGCCTTGGTCCTCGGGGGAAGCCCAGGTGGGGTCAGCTCTGCGTGCTGCCCTCCCTCACTAGGAGGAGTGGGGCTGGGACCGTGTCTCCTGCCCACCTCATCACCCCTTTCTTCTCCGGCTGCCTTCCTGCCTTCCCTTTAGAAACCAGGGGTGGCAGGGAAGGAGTGGGCTCGTTTCTTTCACGTTTATAACCGAGTACAGGAATGCTTCTGTTTTATGGCAGTGGTTATAGCTCGCCGAGGGAAGAGCTTTCGAGCTGGATTGCGCTGACCTGGCGATGAACCGTTCTCATTTGGCCTGAAATGAGCATCTTGGGCTGCACGGCTGAGGGCTGCGCAAGAGCTGTGTCTGTGGCCGGGGCTGTGCCTGAGGAAAATCACACCAAGGGAGGAGGAAATAGTTCGGATTTTAATAAAATCCACTGTATTTTGTTAATTTTATTTTATTTTATTTTATTTTTGTAATTGCACAGCAAGTACTCGTCTCTGACTTACAAGTAAGTCAATTCCATGCAGGGCTGTAGCAAATTGATTTGAGATCTGAGGATGAGAAAGCAGTGAATGACTGCCAAGTATTGTTATATTGTAAAAGTTTAAAGCACATTATGGTGCCTATCCTCATTGTTCCGGAGGAGAGGGCACTTCTCAGATCAGAACCGGAGCAAGAAAACAAACCAATTTGGGAAGAACAAGAATGGGAGAAGTGCATTTGGATGTGGCTGTCTTTACAGAGACCTCCTCCATTTTCTGCTTGGATCTTGGGAGAGAAGCCTTTTTCCTGAAACTTTTGAGACAGAGATGTGCAAAGTAAAATCAGAAGAGGTTAATTCCAAGGGGTGACTGCAAACAGTGTCAGTGGGTGGGAGATGTTCCCTGCAGCCACCCTGCCCCGGAGCGGGTCCCTCCGTGCAGGAGCAGCTCCTTGTGGCCAGCATCCAAGCGCTTTGCTTGGTGGCTCCTGAAGGGACTTGTAAAGAAATTACAAACTTCCTCACAAGCTCTCCAGCACCGTTGGGGGAATAGAAGAAAATTGTTTGCATTTTTATACGTTATGTTACACATTTCTCCAGCTGACTCATTTCAGTTTGTCGAGGAAATTTATACAGCCTCGCAGATGGTTTTTTTCAACCGCTCGTCCTCACATCCAAAGTTGAAATGTTTGGTCCTTCTGCGAGAGGCTGCCTCTTACCAGGCTGCTGGGGGCTGGCTTTGGGTCCCGGCCCGCCGCAGGCATGCAGCAGGAAGCTGCTCTTCATCTGCTGCCGACCAGCTGCCCTCCAGCAGTGCAGCAGGGTCGCAGGGGTTAATTTCCCGAAATCCTCCGCTGAAACTTGTTAATAACTTCCATATGTACCCATGTGTGCGCGCAGGAGGGGCCCCACAGCCAGCAGCTCTTGTAATAACACTTGATTACCTCTGACATGAGGGTCTGTATTGCATTACGGCTCTGCCTCGGTGCATCAAAATTCACCCAAAGCCATAAGTTTTGTGCAAACACGTATCACAAAGTTTATTGATGTTTGGGCACTCTCACCATTTGGAAATGAGCTCCTCCTATGTAGGCAAGCTTCAGAACAAGACCTCCTGCGCACCCAAGTGATGGCTTGGGTTTGGGCTCCTGCCCTGACGTCCTTCCCAAAATACGTATTCGCATCATCGTCCTTTCAATGTGCTAAAAATCTTAGTTTTTACCTTGGTTGGGGGAGTGTGACAGTTTTGTCCAGCTGAGCTCATTTTGCAGCAATTCCTCAGGTGTTTGGTATGCATGGAGCTGCAGCAGTTGGAGCTCCGTGCCTGGCTGTGAAGGACAGCCTTCAAAGAGAGAGCAGGTGTCAGAGGGAGACGCGGCACAGCCGCCCTGCCTCCCCTGCTGCCTCCCTGCAGAGCCGCCGGGGTCTCCGTGTGCTCCCTGCTCCCCTGTGATCTCAGTCGGGGTGGCAGAGCTGCCCTTTTGATGCAGCTGGAGCCGAGCACTTCCACACACTCCCCCTGGACAGGCTGGCTCTATATGCTGGGTCTTCTCATCCCAGAAAAAAAAGATGACTGAGGTTTTGCAGACCTCTGAGTGCCAGAGGTCTGCAAAGCCTAAGAGCCATGGAGGAGCTGGCTGAGTGCATTTTCTTATAAAAAACAAAAAACAAACAAACAAACAAAAAAAAAACAGGGCAACTGATCAGATACTCAAGTGTGAGACTCAAAACACACAGAAGGAGCTGTTTCTCCTGTGATGTATAGGGAGGGCATTGGTGCAGGCCAGCCTCAGCCCCAGGTGACATCCAGCAGAGCTGTGCCCCAGGCACCACTCGGGTCAGAGAGGAGCTTGAAAAAAGACGTGGTGAGGAAGAAGAAAACATCACACAGCACTAGCAGCCTCCTAGCTCTGCATCCAACCCCAAGCAAACAACAACTTCTAAAGGAAGATTTGGCTGGCTCCTGGGCTACCTGCTTTTCCACGGTGCCACTCCTGCTGGCAGAGCTCTAGACCTTTGAGCCAGTCCCAGATGCCATCGAAATCAGCGGCCAGATTGTCATTCCCCTCTGAAGGTTTTGGACGAGGTCTCGCATTTTGTAAGGCTGGTGTGAGCAAACGTGGGTTTTCCATAATAAACTTAAATCACAACAAACCACGCTCCCACTGGCTTGTGCAACAAATCATGCTGGGGGAATTGCTGGCATTCAGCATGATTAGCCCGAGCGTAGATGCCTTCCAGCTCGTAAACAATAGCCTAAAGGACTGGAGAGGATCACAAACAAAGCACTTACAGACAAGACAATGTTTTTTCAAAAGTGACTTGAGAGCTTATGGCCACCGGGGGTTTGTCTTTTAAAAATAAAACAGAAGTAAACAAATTGGCAAAGACATCTCTGAAGAATCTTAAGAGAATGAAAGCGAGGATGTAGTACTTCAAAATGGTAAAATGAAGTTGGGGAAAAAGACTTCAGGCAGGACTAGCTGTTCCTTTTAAGATGCTCAAGGAAATGTGCCCACAGAACAGGCAGGCAGCGGCAATGCCAGCTGTCTGGGCAGGCAGGGGCTGGCTGGGAGGTGGAGGGAATGCAGGGGCTGCTACCCAGCCTGCCTCTAGTTGGCCATCAGGGAGAAGTCCTTGCTCCAATTCACGGGAGGAAAAAAAAAATCCCTTTAAAAGCACTAAGAGCAATGGCAGAATGAGGCAACTTGTATTTATTAAGTTTTATGGGAGCCCAATCTGCAAGGGACATTCCCCGCACTGTAAGCTGTAAATTTCAGGCTGAGAACAGTTCAGTTTATGTAAACCATATTGTTTGTATTGCACTTTTATTCGTTTTTAAAAAACTCATTTTTTATAATAACATTTTTAAACGTGAACTGAATTATTTAGAATTTCATCTGTTTGCTCCTGGCCCTGGCCCAGTGAAGTAGCAAGTGCCCAGCTTCTCACCCAAGAGCTTTCTACAAGGGGCCCACAAAGTTCTTGGCTTTGATGTAGCTTCTCGCACATTTGGACACCACGGGAAAGGTCATATCCCCTGTTCTGCAGTTTTGGGTTGGGTGGAGAAGGACTGGTGGCTCCTGATCCTTGGATTTCTGCAAAGAGCTCTCCAAGGCATCGGGAGGGCAGAAAGGGGAGGTGGAAAGCAGGAACCAAAGACTGCTCGCTGCTCTCAGAGACTGTGCAGGGGATGGGCCAGATATGGAGGCAGCTCTAATGTATGTGCTGAAATACCTAAAATAAGCCATGCAAACAAATCAATCGTATGTTATCCAGATGGGGCTGTTCAAATCCAATAATAGCAGTAAAGTGCTCCTGAACTCTGCGGAGAGAGAGATTATAGAAGGATCAGGTATAATTATAGTGCCTTATTATTACCATTCTCATCATTCTTTCTAACAAAGATTTTCAATAGGATGAAACAACTTCTTGCAGGAGAATGTAATGTGTTTGCTGGCATTTTTTCATTCTTCCTTCCAAGGCTGTTCGAGTCAGTCCTTGTAAATGGTATTAATACATGCCATAATGATCTTGGACTACATCATCTTTCAGACGATGCCCTCTTTGCCTACAGCAGACCCTTCCCCTGAAATGTCTCACTGTTGTTACTACCAGTGGAAACACCACCAAAAATCCCTGCTGCTTTGATACACACGCTTCCAAGCAGGATGGAGAAATGTCCTTAAAATATTAGTGGTTGCTAGAGGTTTGTTGGTCTGTGTCCTGCTCCAAAGCTGGAGTAATATAGGTGGAATCACCTAGGAGATTTTATCTACTTCAGACATGGTCAGACAACTGGGGGTGTCCATCTACAAGTACCTGG
This sequence comes from Aythya ferina, assembly GCF_964211825.1. NCBI lineage: Eukaryota > Metazoa > Chordata > Aves > Anseriformes > Anatidae > Aythya > Aythya ferina. The sequence continues at coordinate 163,987,270 of NC_140296.1, forward strand.
GACCACAGGGTGGTGAAAGAAAAAGACCCCATCATTTTTTTCAGCAGTATCCCTTCTGGGTCATTGCAGGTTCCTGAAAGAATTGCCCTCAGATGGGGCTGACGAGGTGGTGGAGCTGTGCTGTGTAATGGAGTCTGGACTTCCCGGGGAGGGGATTTCTCACCCGAGGGAAGTCCAAGGCCGCTCTTCCACCTCTGCGGCTACCCCAACAGCAGCTAAGCAAGGGAAAGCTGCCAGTGAGCGTGCGGTTGCTAAAACCTCCGGTGACACATTTCACTTAGCCTGCAGCACTCCCTGCACTGCCGTCTTCGTCCTGCCCCTGAATTGGCAAAACCTGTCCATTTGCTGAGCTCAGCTTGGAGAGATGCACACGCCTGTGCCAAATACTGTGGTGATGCACAAGAGCCTCCTTCCCAGCCACCACGTCCTCAAGAAACTCTCTGCTCTGCTCTGCTGCCTGGAGGTCCCAGGCCAGCCAGGAGGAGCAGGCAGGGTGAGGGTGAGGCAGGGTGATTTGAAGAGATGCAGTAGGTTTTCTTTTTTTTTTTTTTTTTTTTTTTGGCGGGGGAGGTTTGTTTCAGAAGGGAGGGAGGGAAGGGGCGGTTTGCTGAGGTGGGTCTTTCTCTTTTCTCCTCCTCTCCCCAAACACCTCAGCAGAGCCTTGCTCTGAGCTCAATGAAAGTAGGGCAGAGCCTAACCACATTTCAAGCTGTCTGCGTTTTTGGATTCTGGGTAATTGTGATCTCTTATCTGTTCCTAGAAAAGATTTAAACAACTTATAAACCACAGCTGGGCAGAGATAATAAAGGAAGCAGTGGCAGGGTGGGGAAGGATCTCCCCAGCACAAGCAGAGCAGGGAGGGGGGCCTGTGGGAGAAGTGGTGGGCCCGGTTGCGGTGGAAGGGTCTCCACATGGCTGCTGGGGCCACAGGGTCTGAGGGGGGTGGCTCGGGGAAACCAAAGCCACAAGTGCTGGTAGCTGGGCTGTGCATAAAATGTGTGCATACATGTATATGCATATGTATGTGTAAGAGCAAGTGGAACTGTGTTTAGCCACAGGAGAGGGAGCCTGAACCCTGCTATGGTATCCATGTAGTCCCACCTCCATGCACATGTTCTTGCTGAGGTTTTTCCTCCACACGGATGGGACATGCTTCATCTTGCACTCCAGGGCTTTCACATTTTCCATTCCTCATCACTGCTGGTCTACACCTGCTGTGGTAGGGTTTGCCATGCAGGGGATACTCCTTCCACTAGAAGGGTTTGACCCAGCCTCCAGCCCCACAGAGAGGCTCAGAACATCCCTCCCAGGCCTCCCCCTGCCCACTGGGGACATGCTCCATGCTCTGCCTGGTCCCGCTGCTCTGTTCTTTCCTCCTCAGCTGGACACTTGGTAGGATGCACATGCTCTCCACTTTGTGCTTGCTGTGCCTACAAGGGAAAAGCTTTGTCAGCAATGATCTTTTCATACTTTTAAGCTGTATTCTCATCAACCATCTTAAACTGCATGCAGGAATTTTGACAAGGGTTTAAAAAAACTTGGTAATGATCCTCTTGCAATAGGCCAAAACAACAGACCTGTGTCCTGTAGGCCTGTCAGCTTGGGATGTGGATTTTGGGTGGGAAATTGAAGGGGCAGAGGGAGGGAGAGAAGGAAGAGAGAATGAAAAACAATTCTATATTGACAAAGATCCTAGCAAAGAGATGGTTCTTTCAGCAAACGCTCTTGCCAGGGTGGTTTATTTAGTTTGGATAGCCAGAATAGGGCCTGGTGGCTTAGAGATGTTTTTCCACCCTAGGAGAGTTTGCTATAACAGCTGTATCAGCCTGCGTATTCTCCACAGTTCACGATAAAAGGAAAGCTGAGGAATTAATAGAAAAGAAAGCCATCTTCTTTTGCCAGCAAGATACTTAGCTACTTAATCCCTTCCCAACCTTCCTCCCAGGAATTGGCAGAGGCCTGGTGCATGTGAGGAGAGCAGCGCTGATCTAATGCTGGCTGCGACTGCATGTGTGCCCCACTGCAGGGGGGCCCTGCTGGCTCAGAGGTTGCTGTTGCTTGCTGCAGGTCCCTCAGCTGGAAAGCTGCCAACAGCTGTGTGGGCAAGCAAGGAGTCTCAGCTAGGCAAAAAAAAATAATAGGAAAGACATTAAAAGAAAACAAACAAAGCAACAGGAGGAAGTGAGGGGAAGAACTGGGGAGGGAATGATGTAGGCAAGGTGCGAGGGAACGCAGGGACTTGGACGAGAACGAGTTGGAAGTGTGGTGCAGCTGCGGGGCACGCCGTGGGGCACCTGAAGGCAAGCAGAAGCTGCGACTTGCCAGGGCTTGGGCAGCCGGGCCTGGCACAGCCAACTGGCTCGCCCGGCAGGCCATCTGGCGAGGCGGTGGCTGGCAGGAACGGGTCCTGCGGCTGCCTGGCTGCCCCGTCTCCTTGTTCTACACAATCCTCCCCGCGACTGCCCGCTGCAGGAGCCGGCCCCCCGCCAGCCCTGCCTGCCTGCCCACCCTCCACTCTCTTGGCAGGGCGCTTGCGCAGCCATCCCCTCAAGCTTTTCAAGGACTGATGCGAACACCCAACGCTGCTGGCGATTAGAGGTCTCCTCTTTTAACACAGCATGGCCTGGAGATGCCAGCATCCTGCCCCTGGCCTCTCTGCTCATCTGTGGCCCTCGGGGCTGGTGACACATCCCACGGTGGCTGTGGGAGGGCTGTGCACGTGGCTCCTGCTCTCAGGGTTCCCGCTCTCCTACTCCCACAGGGCTGGTGGGGTGAGCCCGCAGCTGCTGAAGTTTGCACTGATTTGAGCCTCCCTCTGTCAAGGCCAGGGCAATGGCATTGCAAGGCCCCGACCTGCTGAGGGAGAAAGGTGCAGCATTTAGTGCTGGTAGTGCTTTGCTTCGGGTGGAAAATACGTAAGAAGCTTTCCCAGGAAAAATCAACGTACACATCATCTCCGCTTTCTCGCCTAGTGCCCTGCCAGGGGCCCACACTCACTGTCAGGAGGCCTCTGCAGGTTGAAAAGTCTCATTCATAATAAAACTTCACTCCCCACCAGCACTGGCAAGAGTTTCCACTGCGCCGGCTGCGTAGGAGGGGCTTCTGAGACTGAGTGGCAAACTGTGCCCGGGCGTCCCGAGGTGAGGCCACCCTTGCTCCCTGTACCTCTACCCTCACGGGGGGCTGCTGCCCCTTGAGGCTTGCCAAAATGACTCAGTCCCTCTGGTCTTGCTCCACTGCCAGAGCCCGGGGCTGGCTGCGAGCTGGGTCTGCGGTGCATGCGGGGAACCGCAGGCTCCTGCTCCTCTCCACGGGCTGCTGCGGTGAGGGAGGAAGGGTGAGAAGGGAGGACAGCAGGCATCAGGGCTGGCTTCGCACCATAGCAGCGGGCTGTGCTGGAGCCTGTGGTAAGGTTTATTTTCCTTTCCTGTATCCCGCCTTCTGCTTACCTTCGCCTAACGGGCGAACCGCTATGGCAATAGCTGCAGCTTGCTGAGTAAACATTGTTCTGCGAGTTGTTGATTACAGTTAATTAGCATTAATTTTGCCTTAAATGGATCCTAGTTGTGCTCGTTTTCTAGGGGCTAGAAAACCGAGGAGATGCCCGGCTGCAGGGGGCTTGGAGCAGGAAGCATGGAGGTCTCCCTGCGATGGGGGCAGTGACAGTGTAAGAGGGATGGGATGGGATGGACCAGCATGGCATTCACTTTTCACACACTTCATCTTCTCAGTGACCTGTACCAGCTCAGCCCAGCACCCACGTTTCACATGAACAGATGACAAAGCGTTCCACCTTGCTGACAGAGCGTGTAAAACTGGGAGACAAGGATTCACCTGCCCCAAGAAGTCATTCTTGCTTATTGCAGGAGTAGTAGTTTTTCAGAGCTTTTTAATAATTTAAAAAACAGACAAAACCACCAATACCCCGTGCACCAGCGGGTCAAAATGAAAGGGGGAAGGTGCCTCGTGGCTGGCAGAGGGGCACCTGCGAGGGGTGGAGGCAGGGCTGGGGGGCAGCGCTGCTTCCAGAGACCCCCCTGGGGAGCTGTGGTGAGGGGTCGGGAGGCTGAGGGAGCTCGGCCCCGCCATGCCGGGCCGGGGTCGGGGCAGGGCTCGGGGCTGCCCGCGGCCGGGGCGACGGCGCCATCTTGTGGGGGAGGGCGCGGCCGCCGCCCCTCGGCCGCCACCTCCTCCCCGTGTTCCAACTGCCCTGTGGGCTCTGGGGCTGAGCCAGGTGGATTTTCTAATGTATTTTATTAATTTAATTTATTTTATTTTTTCTCCTGGAAGATGTCAGCCCAAGAAGTCAAGGAAGTCCTTGGAGGCGAAATCCCGCTTGTGACGAGGCTCTAAAAGGAAAGCTGTGAAGGGGAGCTGGAGGGGAACGCTGCGAGGTCGGGGCACAGGCACAGAGCGTGAGCCCTTGGGAGCATAGCAGGCGTGTGATGATAATTTAGTCCCCAGGAAGCTTTCCAGCTGAGCAACAGAAATAAAAGAGCAGGAGCAGGGTGATTTCTGAGGCAGACTCATTTTGTTGGTGAAAGGGAATTATAAAAGCACCCCCCTCCCTTCCCTACGGTAGTGTCAACACCTTTCTTTTTCTGGTTTCCCTTCTAGTTGCTGATTGTTCTCTTCCCTGGAGCAGTTCAACGGGTAGAAGCGTAGCGAGGGCATTGGCAGCTTTTACCTCAGCATCATCCAGCCCTGCTGAGAGGCACTCGACGCAGAACGGTGCTAAAATGCTGGCAGAGGTACGGCCCTGCTTGTTCTGGCTCTCCTGTCGCTCGCACCGCCAGCCAGAGGGAAACCGTAAGCCACAGAGTCTGGGGTTAGAGGAGTCAAAGAGATTGCGAATCCTCGGAGGTGTGCGTGTGTTGCCGCTGGCTGGGTTTCCAGTGATGGGGGACTGAGCCGGTCTCTGACGAGGCAGCAAATCCAGAGCTGCTGTGCTGGGGAATGCTCCGAAACACTCCCAGGCAGGCTCTGCAGTCAGGCTTGTTGAGTTGCTGCAGCTCTTCTCTGCGCCAAGCGGTGTTTCTCTTTTGGATGGTTGTGGTGTTAAACGCTTCAGCAATAAAGAGGCTTTGTTGTGGTCTCTGCAGCGCTGCTTTTGCCTTGGCTAGCAGCAGTCTTTTTGTTTGAATAAATACTTTCCCTGGAGTTGGCTGTGGGGGCATGTGTGGGCACGTGTGTGTGTGCGCCTCTGCTTGTGGGTGTACATTGGACACAGCTGCAAACAGGCAATTCGGGTAGGTTCAGCACTTGCCCAAACTTGTTGTTTCTGAGCGCCAGAACAATGTGCTTTCCCTCGCAGTTGGGAATGCTGGCCACTGTCACGGGCTTTTAACAGTGCTTGAGTGAAATTAATGGATGCTTTCCAGCCACGGGCAGAAAGTGTTGCTAGCACCTGGCCCGATGCTGGATTTAGGCTCGGGAAGTAATCAGCATTTGCTGCACCAAAGGTGCAGCTTCTCAATGTGCTGTGGCAGGGCTAGGGCTGGACAAGCTGTGCCCTACTTATGCTGCAGTGACCAGCTCACATGCGGTAGCACACTTTGTAATGTACAGGTGAAGGTCACACAGTGACCCATTTGCGATATAGTTTCAGGGGGATCAGTAACAGCCCTGCTCCAGGCTGGTCATAAAAACACACAACTCCCCTGCTTTTTCTCATCTTCCTCCCATTTATGTCTGCAGTCCAGAATCCCCAAACCCAACTGAATTAAAATTGAACATTCAAAGATTCAGGCTGCCTTTAGGCTCTAAGGAACAGAATGCCATCCTGTTAATAGCTGCTGGGTAGTCGTTTCAAAACCATTTCTTTTCAGCAGGCACTACCATAGCAAATTCCAGCAGCGATTGTATTTCTGGCCTGGTGTGCCTCTAATCCCACAGCTGAGTTTTACACGTGATCTCTTTTGAAATGCTAGAACTATATATTTCTTAAAATTCCAGACAGAGATATTTCTAGGTGTTGGCATTTAAAGTGGCAACAGGATTGTTTATAGGAAGAGAAGGGAAAGGATGGAAGGAGGATGTTGACCTAGCAGCCCTACAAACCTACCGCACTTAATCCACTTATCGCTCTGAATTCCTGAAGCAGATAAATGCTGATAACAGTTAAAACACATCACTGACAGGAGCAGCATGTTCTGTCCTCTAGAAATACATCAACGCTGGAAATTGCAAAGCTGTGTGCTACCATGGGGATGAGCGTGATATAAGAGCTGAGGAGGCCCTCACCGTTCAGAGGAGTTCTTCCACAGGAGGGTAGCTTTTCCCTCCCTCCCCAAGCTATCTTGAGATGCAATTCAGGCCTGAGAAACACTGCCGAGCATCACTGTGACCCCACAGCCCCCCAGAGCCACAGCTGCCTGATCTGTGCCTACATATCTGAAATACCAAGTGGGCCCCCAGTGTCTTGTTACCGCTCTTGATTGTCCTTGCTGCTCAGCGTTAAGACCTGCGAGGAGCGATTTCCAGCTGAGACCAGCCCCGTGCAGCTCACGTCAGCATGTCTTGGGGAGAGGAGTTCGTTTTGGCTAATCTGAGCTAAACCTTCCCTGGAGGAGTGCAGCTGCTGCGCCAGCCTTGCAGAGCCACACAAAGCCACTTGCTCCTCTCCCCATCTGTCGGGGCTCTCTGCAAGGTACCGGAGCCGTCCCTGGGCTCAGGGGAACGCAGCAGCCGCAGCTGTGCACTGCACCCCTGTGTCAAGACCCCTTCCTCCTGAGGACCTGTCCCAGGCTGAACAGGAGGAAAAATGCTGTAAACTAACGATAGTTTTGGAGCAAACCTTGCTGATACAAACTCAACGGAGTGATTTTGACTATGCACGATTTACAAGCTCATCTACCTTCTCAGGTCTTTCTCAGCACAGAATGCGCAGCTAAACACCGGTCTCCGCAATCCAGCAGGCAGTGCGAGCAGGCACCCTTGAAGTTGCAGCAAAGCGTTTTCTTGTGGACAGTGCAAATGTCTCTCAAGCTGTCTGAAAGGAGGAAGCTGTCTGGAGAGAAGTGAAGACCTCTCAGGCACAAAGATTTTTTGAGTCAGACACTGCTCAGCTGTTGCATTGCAGATGTCTTAGCTACAAACAAGCTTTCACTGAAATCAAAGACTCTTCATGAGTTTAAGTGGTAGGATCCTCCCACAAAGAGAGGGCTTTCTTCTTCAAAGGGTTCTCCTCAGATTTCCCTACAATAGATTTCTTAAGGCTTGCCTGCATTGTGAAGCTGATTTGGAGCCAGCATCATGTGAATCTGAAACATCACAGCTGTTATGGATGAATTCACTGCCTGGTTGTTCTCACTTCTGCAATTCGAGTGCCTTCCTCCACAGTAACCTAGCCACGAAGTTGGCTGTGCTGGGCTGTAAGGAGTGCAGTAGGGCTGTTTCTTTCTGCTGACCGCTGCCGCAGGTACTTGTTTTCCCTTCTGAAGGCAAAATGGGTCATCTCATGCTTGAGTGTTCACATGAAGAATTAGTTTGATTGCGCTGCTCTGCCGTGAACCCATGCGCTGTCGCACTCTTAGCGGTTCCTCCATGTAAATGAACGACCCGAGTAAGATAATTTGAAGTAAGATGCCTTTATTCTGAAATATTGGTGGTCAGTGCAGTGTGATAATCAGGAACAGCTGTTCCAAAAGAACTGCATAAACAAATCCTTGCAAAATTATGGTAAAAATCCCAATGTACTATTTTTAAGCTTGTCCATTGCTCCAGAATCAGTTGAATCATTCACTGAATTGGCCCACATTTACCTCAAGTGACCTCAAATGGTATCAGTTGAAGCACACTTATTCTGTTCCAACTTGGGGCTTCGGTCACTGCAGAAGGTGACCAAGTTTGCTTTAAATGGTGTGATATTTTACAGTCATTGGAAGACAAAGCTCTCTGCGTTAAAGAGCTTATGGTTTAATCTTTGGACACTTGCTGATAGGTGTAACACCATTGTAATAGTACAGAGAAATGACCCACAGTGCAGGGAGGAGTCTGACAGAAAAGCAGAAGAGCCTGCATCTGCCGGAAAGAGCTTGCCAAAAGCAGTGCGAGTCTGTCCTGCCTGTCCCTGCACAAACGGGAGGGGATCAAACAGCTCCTCAGGCGTGGAAATACCTGACAAAATCCAATCTCTTTTGCCTTTTGGATCTTCATATCTGATTGCTTTCTTACAGCCTTTTGACCCTACCATGGCCTCTAATCTAAAAGTCATCTTCCTGTTTCTTTGGTCGCTTCTCTGTGAAGGTAAAAAATATATATATTTTTTTTCCTTTTGTTTACTCTCAACGTTTGTTCATATTAGAGCATTTCCAGCTGCTATCTTTTTCTAATTTCCAGAGCTCCCCTCTAGGAATTTGCACACTGCTGCTATTTCTGTCTTTTAAGCATTTCAAAGCTCAGAGAGAGAATCCTTAAGAAAGGGGGAACATGGGAGAAGGGTTATATAACCTAAATAAAATGGTTGGGCTTTATCCCTGGCATGTTCTTCTCAAGCTAATGGCTCCTGGGATGCTGCAAAAAGATGGATCTCTCCTCTGTTTTGTTAGGGCAAAGCTTTGCAATGTCTTGTATAGAAACGACATTCATGTGTGTTCTGCTGGGTACAGATGAGGATAAGGCTGATGAATTATTTTTGAAAATAAGGCACAGAAGGGACTGTGCAGGTTATCACTCCCATGTTGGCTGTGGGATTTTCTGTTGCCTTCTTTCCATAACGCTGTATCTAGTGCACACAGGGCTGAGCTCTCACAAAGACCGTGTCCCGTAGGACTGTATTGTATCTCAGTTGCTTTTACAGCTAAGAACCTCTTCCTAATGATGTAACCTAATCTCTTCTTTACTCTTAGGGTATTGTGCCTGGCTGTGTCATCTGTAGGGGATTTTTCTTAAGTGTTGTTACTCCCCTGAAGTCTGTTCTGGACAGTGATTGTGCCCTCCTTCTGTTACTGCACCCCTCTGTTCTCCTTAGTGGCCTGCATTCAGTAGCATTAAGTCAAGCGTTGCCTCCTCTGATGCCGAGCCCCACCACGCAGAGGTGATGCTGCTGTTGCGATGCGGTGTTACTGCGTGGTGACAGGAGAGCAAGCCTGGCTGTGCTCTGGGACTGCCTTACTAACGCCTGGTGACCAGCCTGTTCGTAGATGCCGAGCCCCAGAGAGTCCCATCAACCCCGTGAACGAAAAGCCTGCCCATCCTCTACTTTCCCTCTCTGTATTTTCCCCTTCTATTTTCACGTCCCGGAAAGAATCTTGAGTCTTTCATTTTGTAACAAGACTTGATGCAAGTTTCCAGTTCCCTTTTTTAAAGGCAACACTGCTTTGCACAGGCTTCCTCTTAAGGTGGTTTCTGTGTGGTGTGATATCAGCTACCGAATGTATCGGCCACCAGAGAATGACTGATGTTAAACCCAGACTTGGCTGTGCTGCCAGGAGGTCCTGTACCCCAGGCTCCTTACTAGCCTGTGGCTTACTCATTTTTTTTTCTTTTATTTTGCAAAACGGGGAGTGAACTATGGTGTGGATTCCCGTCTGTGCTTACTCATCCTCTCTCGTAATACCTGACATGATTGTCTACAGAATTACAGTGACAGGTTGCTTTCAACAGACCTGAGTAAGGAGGAAGCACGTGAAGGGCATGTTCTCCCATCTCCCTACCTGAAATACTGTCACATATAGGGATTTAAGATCTGCAGTCCTCTGCAGATAGTTACTGCATCTAGCATCCACTCTTGTGCTTTGCTGCCCGTTTACAGCAGCAGAAGTTAGGAGTGATTAAGCTGTGTCTTATTTCTCATGCCCAGCGTACAATATGCAATTTCCTTCCTTATTCTTGTCTCAGAGATGCACAATTCCACTGACACACCTGCTTGCACACAGCACCTTCACTGGTGCACTGTGATCACGTCCAAGCAGAGGGTTGTAACTCAGGAGTTACAGAGGATGCCCAGCAAGTGTTTACCTTAGAAAACCGCTTTCCAGTCATCCTCTGTAAACAGTGTCACGCCAGCACAAAATCAGTACACTTCCTGCTTCATTTCTGCTCTTTCTGTATGCCAGCATTGTGCCGAGGCGCTCACGAGGGAAAAGGGAAAGTCTGTGATTGCAACAAGCTATCTCCAATCACGCAGCAATGACCTAAGAGTTGTGGCAGATCACACGGGGCATGTGCTCTGCATCACTCAGTTTCTGACAAGGGCCAACAGTGCTCGCTCCAGACGTGCTTCCCGACATATGTTTATTTTCACCACGTGATTGGGGCAGCAATTTTCTCCTGACTTATGGTGATGTTAGGTGCCTGCTAACAATTATCACCCTTGCAGGGGGAGATGTCGACGTACAGCAGAAACCTCTAATCCGAGTTGCACTGCTCAAGGAAGAAGTGTCCATCCCCTGTGAAGTCACCTTCCTTTACACCCTGAAATACACCAAATTTTCAATCCTCTATTACTGGTTTAATTCATCGGGTCAGAGGACATCCATCTATAGTCGGGAAGAAAATGTACAAATCCCCCCTGGAAAAGAGAATACCACCATAACCATATCCTACAATCACAAAACCATGCCACTTGCAAGCCACTCTTCTGGCACCTACTATTGTGAGGTCCGGTGGAGTGACATCCAGAAAATGGGAAATGGAGTGTATATCCTTGTGAGAGGTAAGTGAACATCCAGAAAGGAAGGCAAACAGTTAAAAAGCAGCTGGCCTTTGCTGTGGAAAGATGATCTTTGCTTTTCTTTTCCTCTACCCAAACAAGCTATGAAGTCAGGTGGGAATAATACTTGATGCCCAATGCTTAAAGCCATCAGGGTTGAATGTGCTTTACACAGGGCTCACCATAATACCTCCCCCTTTTCCATGTGGCTACAAGGGGTCGGTTATTCTATTGATGCACAGCCTGGAAAACAAGGGAGAGCTTCTGGCCAAGATAAGAGGAATGCTATAAGGCCGTGCATGCTGCTGACTGGCAGGGTTTGCATTGCTGAGTGCTGGATATGGAAAACTTCTTAGGGTAAATGGGAAGAGCTGTGATGAAACAGCTTTGCTACACTGCTCAGGGGTGCCTGTAGTACCCTGCTAGTTTGTGTAGCCTGCGTGCTTTCCACCATCTGCCTTCCTACCCCTATCACTAAAGACCTTTGCCGGCCTCTGCCTACCTAGCACCCTTTTTGGCTCTCATATTTCTATCATCTCCCTCTAATCACCACGAAGTGCAGCTGCTTGTATCCCGTCTCCTTTGCGTGGTTCTCCAGCTGCACCCTGCTCTCTGTTCAGTCAGGCTGTGTTTTGAAGCATGTGTGCATCTGCATAACCTTTACTGCTTCTGCAGTTTAACTCTCCTAGGGTTTTTGGCCAGAGTTAAAAACACAACAGAATTGTGGCTTCCACTCACACTGTGAATCTTTTGCCTTCTTTCCCACAGAGACAGGGTACACCGAGACCTCCTATGGGTGGGACATCCTCATTACCTTTACCGCTCTTCTGGCTGCACTGAGCATCACTGCAACAGCTCTGCTCGTGTGGAAAAGAAAGGCAAGTTATTAGCAAATAAAAACCAATACCTGACGTGACCCATTCTAGGAATTTATTTCTCTTGCTTCTAACTTGGCTGGATTGGAACTCCCCATGCTGAAATTTTCCATGCTGGGTGTCTGTCTCAGGTTTATTTTCTTTTTTTTTAAGTTCAGTCATTCCGAGAAAAAAAGGTTACAGAAGAGACAAAGCGAGCTATTGATTTGTCCATTAAAGGCATTCTGGTAACCATTTTGACTGTAGCGTGCTCTGCTTTAGAGCAAGGGTCTGACACAGGGCAAGAAGTCACACCGGCAGCGTGCTGGCCCTGAGAATATTCAAGCAGAGGTAGCCTCGTGATGGGTCTCTGGAAATTTGCAGCTTGTGTGTGGCCGGCTGTGGCTCGTGTCAGTTTATCAGCTCGGTTTTCTAAAGGAGCCCACGCGAGGCTGCCTTTCCACACGGTGCCAGTCTGACAGGCAGCGTGGCCTGGGCACCAAAGCAAGTCTCTTGCAGCCCTGGTGGCAGGGGAAGAGCAGGGCTTTCCCCATGTCTAATCCTCTTTCAAAATGGGAGCTACTCTCCTGCAAAGGCATGACCGGAGTGTGACGAAACTGTGCGACTGCTTTCCTGAGCCATGGGCACCCTAGAAGACAGCGGTCTGCAACGTGGAGGGCATGGGAACCAAACCTTTGGGCATGTGCTCGGTAGATAAAACATTAAGAGACAGGGCTGGGGGGGAAGGACAGGGTGAGGATCCCAAGGAAGCCTTTGTAGAGGTCCCAAGTGACTGGAAAAAAAGAGTGAGATAAGGATTTGAGGAGCAACCTGTTTTAGTTGACTATGTGGCTAGTTGGCTGTGGATCAGTCTAGACAATCTCCAGAGGCACCTTCCACCTTCAGCAATCCTGTGAGGATGGAAGAGAGGAGCCTTGGGAGGGAAATGGACTGGGAGCCAGAGCGAGGAAGTCCTAGAGCATGAGGAGGGTGTTAAGACTGGATTGACAGGGACTTGGGTGAGAAGACTAGAGGCACAGGCTGGGACTGGTTGGGTAAGGAAAAGCTGAGGGCAAAGGGGAAACCAGAAGTGGAGAAGAAAGGGTATACAGAGCAGGAGAAGAAGAGCCGAAAGCAGGGGCAAAAGGTCTGAATGAGACAGGGGAAAAAACTTTGAAGTTGTGATACTGGAATCTCTGTAGACCAAGCAAAATCTGCTGTTCCTTGTAGTGCCTCCTCCAGGCATTCAAAACACTCTCCTCTACACTCCTCCCGCCTTCTCAAGGCTGGCTTAAGTAGTCCTGATGTCTTTCAGAATGGAGTTTGGGGATTGATGCTTTATAGGCAGTGTATCCCGCCGTATTTCCTTGTACCAGTTGCCCTCTGCCACCACAACAGCGAGCTTTGCGTGTGGAGGCTGTGCTGCTGCTGCAGACCTCTGGCCCCAAGGAGCATCAGGCTTCAGCACACACGGTCAGAGCTCGTGAGATGGGAAACAGGGAGGCAGCAGCTGGCAGGCCTGCAAATCTCGTGAGACTTACCTTGGCAGATGGAGGGGGAAGGAGCCACGACTTGCTGCTTGGCATCCCTAGGTTCTGAGGTGGGCCAGCAAGTCTCAGACCTACGGGCTCTCCTGGGGGCCGGGGGAGATCAGGCAGTCATTAGAGTTGCCCTCCCGCAGAACACAGCCCATATTTCTCACCACAGCTTGCTCAGACCTGCTGGTTTAAAAATGTTTATCTTTAAGAGAAGCTATTTAGCATCCTCCTTAGTTACTAATGGACTGGAAAGCAGTTCATCGTTTTCATGTGATGTGAATATAATCAGCCCACTTCTTTCCGAATTAGAACAGAGATACTTAGCAAAGCCTGCTGCCTTTTCTACCTCCTTCTCTTGCTTGCTGAGCAGGCTAACCCTTATCTGAGCATGAATGGAGCATGTTCAAGGAGAAGTCATCTGATGCAAGAAACATTTCAGAGGAAGAGGCCTTCTTCCTTCAGCTCTGTGCTGGACTTGCATGTTAGTGTTTCACTGACTGTGTGTCATCATTAATGTCTGCCTGGTGCTTTCCTCTAGATTCTGTCTATTAGCATCCTCCCAGCCAAATCCTGACAAAAGTCACTGCATTGTGCCTCTGTAAAATCCCCCTCGCACTTTGAATGTGGCCCTGCTTTTCTCCCTGTCCTACAGTACTGTTGTGTGCTGTTCAATATCTCTGCCTTTTACCCTGTGGTGAGGAAAGTGGAGGGCCTGTGTTGTGTGTAGAGTCAGCATTCTTTGCTTTGGAAACAGTCGGGGTGTGTGAGCAGCTGGCTTTGACATGACTCTGTGTTCGTTTCATTTTGGGGGAGCTGGTCTTCTCTCCAAATGTGTGATTTGGTGTCTTGTCCTGAGCAGGCATTGTGTCCTAAGAGGAACCAGCTAAATATACTGAGGCAGAAGATAGAAACTCGGCCCCCTTCAGCCAGCCCGCCACCACCTTCTCCTGTTTATGACGTGAGTACCAGAATCACCCTCCATACCTGCCGTGGCACAGGCAAGCTGATAAAATATCAATATTGTGATGTGAAGCAAGCAGTCGGCCTGGTGCTGGTGATCCTGCTTCTGTGCTCTGCTCCTCTGGGGACTGTGCTTGTTGCACGTCTCCATCCCGATCCCAGTGGCAACGCCTTCCGCCATGCCCAGCAGCCCCGCTCCAGCAGTGGTGGGCAGCACTTAGAATCCCTTTTCATCACTTAGAATCCCTTTTCATCGCTTAGCATCCAGCCACTCGACTCCTTTTGCCATTCCCCAGGCTGGAGAACACCAAGCACTGCCTCTCCCTGCGCCCCGTAGCAGCGGTGTCAGAGGTAATAGGATTGGAGCGGCTCTCCTCAAATGTCAAGCCCGGACCTTGGCTACCTCAAGTAACCGTGATCCCTAATCACATTTGCAGCCCATCCAGCTCCATTTAAAATGTATTCCTTCTTTTTCCTCGTACTCCCATGGGAGGACCACTCAGCTAAGAAGGGAATGATTATTTTTTTTTCACGTGGTCTGTGGGACAAACGAGGAGGAATGAAATGAAAGTGAGCAGAGGAGGATGTTGCCTGAATATTAGGAAACCTTTCTGACTGTGAGGTCTGTAAGGACTGGAAAAGCCTCTCCAAGGAAAACCTGTGAGCTCTGCTGCATGAATCATTTAAGCTAAACAAAGTGGAGCTCTGGAGAATGTACTACAGAGAGGAGCAAAGCCCTGCCAAGGAGGCAGGGAAATCTGATAGGGGGCAGATATGGAAGCAAAGGCAGTCCTGCCCCCTTCTCACTCTCACCTCCCAGGTGGGGGGCACTATTTTGTGGCTCTTCAGTTTTTGGAATAGAGGTTTAGAAGAAAGCCCTGTATATTGCATGTGATATGTTTATTCTGGGTAGAAAGCAGTGCTTTGGGTAAAGGATGTTGCAGGTTATAAACCTTTTCATTTGTATCAAGTAATTTCTTTTTAATTCAGGCTTTTAAAAATCCGAATGGGAAGTTTCCTGCTGAAGTGGATGATTTCTGCAAGGAGACAAAAAAAAAAAAAAAAGAAAAAATCAAATCTATTTCTCGCTCAGTCGGCCTCGTCATGCATCCTTAGCTCCATCTTAATTACATGTTTCATCATGTTGTGCTGTTCAGGAGGCCCCGCTAGCGCTCATACAGCAAGCCAGCAGAGCCAGCCTTAGGCGCAGGCAGTCCTGGTAGCTGGCTGAGCTCCTGTGCGTGCAGGAGCCCTCCAGACCTGGCCCATGCAGCCTTGCCCCGCAGCCTGTTAGCTGCCCGCCAGCTGCTCAGGGCTCCTGGCCAGCCCGGCGTGCAGGGCAGGCGGCGCAGCCCCCTTTGGCAGAGCTGCAAGCAGCCTCAGATCGTCTGGTGCGTGTTATAGGGTCAAGCCTGCCCCGTGGAGCGGCTGCTGGGACTCGCTGGGGCGTGGGGCAGCAGAGATGGCATGGGGAGAGGAGGTGGGAGCTGCAAGGTGGGACGTAGAGGGGAATGGGGGAGAGAGGGGGAGACCCCGGGGTGGAGACCGTGCTTTGTGAGGTCCCCTTGGTGTTAAACTGGGTGTTAAACTTGGTGCTGGTTTTGTGGTTGTGGGGAAGGCGGAAATCTGTGGTTGGCACAGGGGTAAGATAAGGCAAGGGAATGGGATGGATGGGTGAGAAGAGACTTTGAGCGGTGAGATAAAGAGGATTAGGTAAAGGGACAGAAGGCCAGCACCTGCCAGATGTGCTATCCGTGGGGGAAAGCAGATCAGAGTCCAGAAAAAAAGTCAGGGAGCTGCAGTGTTCCTGCAGGCCTGGATCCAGGAGCAGCAGGAGGCAGGACTGGGCATCAAAACAAGGGCTTCGAACGGGCTGGTGCAGCTCATTAAATGCTCTGTGCTGTCTTCCCTGGCAGCAGGGCTCTCCCCTGGCACAGAAAGGCTCCTAGCACAGCTCCTACAAAGCCCTTCTGCTGCACATCACCAGGAGCAAATGCCCTTCCCACCGCCTCTTCCAGGCACCACAGGTTGCCGTGGGGTCCTCGGGGTTGGGTGTCAGCTGAGAAAAACAGCTCAGGGCAGTAAAAAACCCTGCAGGGTGTGTGGGGGAGAGGGGAGAGCTGTGCTGCTGTGTGTTATGAGGTCCCTTTGCCCTCCTGCAGCCCCGGAGCAGCTCATTGCGCTGGCCGGACCAAAATCTGTATTTTCCTCCATCTTCCCGCTCGGCTGCCTTGTTAATGAGCAGCTTGGAAATAACAATCCGAGGGCCTCGCTTCATCCGTTTTACACTTCAAACAGGCTTTTTTTTTTTTTTTTTTTTTTTTTTTTCAGCAGCAAACAGAGCTCCTGCAGCGCAGGCGGGTTCCAGAGCACAGGAGCTTTTCGGGAAGGCATCTGGCAGCAGGGAGGAGAGGCCCGCGTGCCGCCGCGCTGCCAGCAGCAGGTGGTCAGTGGCCAAGTGGAAGGAGTTGATTTGCAAATGGCAGTGGGAGACAGCGGCTTTCCAACTGGCCAGCAAAGGACGGGCAATGTTAACAGCCCTCACGAGGAGAGGGCTTGCAGAGGGAGCGAGCCTCTTCTGGGGGATAAGCACCAAAAGGATGCTTCTGGCTTGCAAGTGGGTTTGGGACTGGAGCAGTGGAAGGCTGCCTGTCCCTTTCTGCTCCTTTATCACCTCGTCCTCTTCAAACCACGCTCTCACCGGCCACCACCCGAAAAGATGCCGAACATTTTGAGCTCCCGATGAAATGACCGGGGGCTGGGGTCAGACAGCCACCAGCCCCAGACTCAACCCCCCGCACTTCGCTGGTCCCCTCGCTGTGCTGCAGGCGCCTCGCTCCCTCTGCAGTCTCTGCGCTCCCACCATCTGCCCCTCTTGCGGCGGGAGCTCCTCCCATCCTCCCGTTGCCAGAGAAACAGCCACCTTGGCAACCTGCTGTCATCCCTGAAACACACATGGAAAAGTCCTCCTGATTGTTATGTTTGATCCTTCAGGCAGATCTGGAACATCACTCAAACTGACATGCATCTCTTGTGACACGATTACCTGCGGGACCAACGGGTGCAGACACATGTAGGATGTGTGTGTGTTTCTCTGCGTAGCCGTGCGGGACTGTGGATATGTCTGTGGGCCTGCGAGTGTATTGATTTTTTTTTTTATTATTATTATGCTTTGCTCACTCTACGGAGGAAGGAGAGTTCTGGCTTGGAAATAAAATGAAAAAAAATCAAACCAAAACCAAACCAAAACCAAACCAAACCAAAACGGCAACCAGACAATAAATAGAAATGGTGCCTGATGTAAGGTTTCCTGTTTTCAACAGCCCTTGTGACCCAGAAGCCCAGCCTAGCCTCCCCTCTCATCCTTGTGTGCCCAGAACAACCAAAAGCAAGAGCTTTTGGGGTGTCAGGCACCTAGACAGTCCTGGGCGATGCAGGGTGCTGCCTGTGCCCCGTGCTCCCCGTGGTGCCCAATACCATACGGGAGGCAGAGGGGCCTTCGCTTTGCATTGCTGTGTCAGTCTGGAGCGGACGGAGGCAGGGGCATTGCCATTGTTCTCTCAGTGCCTTGCGCGGGGTAGGTAAGATCAAAAGCTGTCTCCGTCAGCCTGAAATAGGACCGTGATAAAGCTGCACCATAAAGATTTCAGGGGAAAATGGGTTTTCTTTTTGCACAAGTTCAGGGCAGGACCTTTGGAGTTTTGGAGACATCAGGGGTTCCTCAGAAACGTCAGGCACAAGTTGGGGAACAACCCGGTGGGCCATCAGATGTGCTTAAACCTAAGCATTTTTTCTAACCCTCCTCTCTCCTCTCTTCCCTTTGCAGTGCCTGAATTCGCAGCAAGTCGAGGTCTATTCTGTCCTCGAGAGCAATACAAAGAACCCAGAACCCAGAAGGAAGCCTCCGGGGAAGGTAAGGGCTGGGGCAAAAAATCTTGGAGAGTTCCCTTACACACTGGGCACATGGGAAGAGAAACCCCAGAGTCACCACAGCCCCAGCTGGCATTAAGTCTGTCTGCTATTTCCCCACTCCCAGCCCCACTGGAAGGGGAGAAGGGGACGTGGCATCCCCTCGCCAGCTGTGCTGCACGTGTGCTGTTTTCCCTCTTCCGGCACAGCCCCTGCTGCTGCGTTACCGGTTCTGGCAGGCAGATGCTTTGCTCTGTGCTGTTCCCTGGAAGGTACCGAGATGTTTGGTGCTCCCTCTCAATGGGTCAGATGTTTGTGGAGAGTCGGCCAGATGCTGTCCTCCACTATTGTCCCTTCCAGGTTGTTTCAGCAGCTAAGAAGTCCCCCAGGGTAGAGGAATCCATGCGCTGGGGGCAGACCCTGGGCACACCTCTGCTCTCGCTGGCATTAAGCACCTGAGAGCCATTTCCTGGTAACAGAAGCTAAGTTGGTGTGAAGAGAGGCAGGAAAAGGCAGCGTGGCTTTATTTTGGGCTTGGATCTTCTTGCTGGGCTGGGAGTTATGAGTTAGAGACGAGGAACCAAACCGCCTGTAATGAAAGTAGCCACAACTGGGAATATGCAGGCACAGATCAATTGGGGGGGGGCATATGGCATGGACCAGAGTCCCACGCAGCCCTGCACCCTGCCCTTGGCAAGCATCAGCTGTTCCAGAGGGACAACACTTGCATCAGGCACCCCAGTGAACGTTTCCTTCCTGCCCTCAGATCTTCGTTGTTCATTTGCCTTCCAGACCTCTTATCTACTTAAAAAATACGTTCACTCTTCTAACATTGGAAAACGTTCCTGAAAAACGTCCCCTTCTTCTCCCAGGGATGTCCCGCTGGGGAAAGTTCCCCTGGTTAACTACACAGGGTGCAGCATGGAGCCAGCTTCAGCTGGCACCATCCCTCCCTTTTGGGAAGGACAGCATTTTTCAGTGTCTGAAGCACTTTCACAGCTCTCAGCTTTAGGAGAAGGTGGAATAAAATCAAGTGCCTTTTTCTACATCAGAGCTAACTGCAGAGTGTTCTGCTCCCGGAGCCCCTGGCATCCTGCACTTAGTGCTGCGGCTCCACAGCAGCGGTAGCAGAGGCAGGGGCAGGTACCTGATTGCTGCAGCTGACTGCTGAGGGGAAGGATGGTTTGTGATATATAGGCAGCCTTATGCTCCGGTGTGTAAGATGCACTGGAAAAGACAGCATCCCTGCTTTTGTGTTCTTGCTGCATTTTGAATTAGTTGGGTAGGAAGAAGAGTAAGTCCTGAGCCCCCTTCCCTGTCCTATTTATTCTTCTGTACGCCTTTATCAGCTGCCCCCTTCTAAATGATTCAGTCTGGATGAGGAGATGCAGCGTCTGTGTTTGTTTTTCCCATCGTGGTGTTGTCTGGGCTGTGCTGAATCACCTGTGTGTGGCCCACAGCACTCAGCTGCTGCTTTAGGGGTCAGCAGCCCTGAGGAACAGAGCAGGAACAAAGCAACAAAACAAGGGCAAAGAAGCAGCTGTGTGCAAGCGGGTCTGGCTCTTGTGGTCTCTGCGGGAGAAACAGAGGAGAAGAAAGCAAAGAGAGGTGCTGGGGTGGGCTCTCACGGGCACTGAGTGTGTGCCCAGTCCTTGTGCTGCTCAGAAGGCAGGGAGGTGTGAGGAAGCAGGGCCCCACTGCTGCATCCCACCTCAGGGGGAGCAGAAAGGGGCTTCTGAAACAGCAGCCACTGCGGGGAGCACCCGAAATGGGAGCGTTTGCGAGCTGTCGGTGCACTGCCAGCCAGCACGGGTGGCCAGGGGTTAATCCTCCAGAGCCTGTGCGTGCCTGGAGGTGCCCTGCTCAGCTCTCGGAAAACGCTTCCCTTTGGTGGTGGCAGCAGAGAAAAAGCTAGCGTAGGTAGGGCTCCCTTCACCCTCTGGCACTTCAGCTGCTTGCTGCGTAACCTTGCTTACAGCGGGCCTGTGCCACACGGCGCTTCAAATATCAGTCTGTCAGCGCCTTGTCTGCACCGGGAGCGGCTGTGAGGAATAGGCTCGACTGCTGAAGAAACAGGATTGAGGAGGTCAGGGAATTCCTCCTTCACAGAATCCAGAGTGATTTATTTTTTTTTACCGAGCCCAATTTTCCCTCCCCTCCCTGTCTGACAGCTTTCTGGGGGAAGAGTGACAAGCAAAGGAGGCATCTTTATCCCTTGGGCTGGATTAGTCACGTTCGTCTCTGTCGGAGCAACATTGCTCAGTGTAGTGGCTTCCATTGCGGTGGATCACTTATAGCCATTTCCAACAGAGCAAACGTCAGTGTCTGCTGATTAAGAATTAATTCATCTTCTTTTGAATAATTTTCCTCCATTTCTTTTTCCTCCTTTTCATCATTCTGCAGACATCTGAGAAGCAAGAAACTCTAGAAGAATCCTGTGATACACTGTATGAGAATATCTAACGGGGAAAAACTGACTCTGTGTGGACCAGACATCTTCCTGCACGACAGAACTACTTTCTGCATCCTCAGTTCTCTGCGAAGACCCACAGTGACTTCAGGGCACAGCCACGGGGGACTTGTGAACCCCGGGCTCCCTCCAAACTGCCCTTCATTAACAACAGAATACAGCTGTTCAACTCCCACTGGGGCTCAGTCTGCATTGATGCGGTGAAGATATTTTGCAGCAAAGCTGTTTGATGCAAAAAGAAAAGCTGGTTTTTGTCAAGCACTTGTACGTATCTTAGACATGGTGCAGATGGTATCGGTGCACGTTTCTCTCACCTGGCCTGGTTGAAATATTTGAATCTTGATCCTCTGTAAGTGATAGCGTGATCCAGAGCCCTCCCTGCTTGATCTTCCAATCCTGACTTGCAGCAGTCCATCTGATCCTGTGTCAGCTTCCCTGACGCAGCCATCAGGCCTTCATGCATAGTTTAACTGAGATCCAAACGTCCACCTGCCCATTTTTCCCTTTCTCGGGAACCCCACAGTGAAACATGCTTTCTCATAATCTGCTAATCCCATCAAGTAGTCACAGATGCCTGCTGTGACCGAACTCAGCCGACTCAAATCAGTGCCTTGGAATAAATGCTTTCCCTTCAGCAATATCAGCAGTATACGGTGAGGAATGGATGCATGAACAGAGATAAAGATGGAAAAAAAAGGAAGCCAGAGAAAATATCCCTGCCTGGCACTGTGTCTCAGCAGCAGTGCCTGTTCCAGAACAAGGAAAAGGAACAAGGAGCTGGGAATCCCAGGAGAATGCCTTGTTGGGGCTGAATAGATCTGGGTCCGTGTTCCAGAGATGTTCAAGCCAAGCTCCCCAGTTTCCCCAGTTCTGAAATCTGTAACAACTGGAGTGAGGAGAGAGGTCTTAGAGATGAATTTTCTATTCAAGCTCCTCTCTCTCCTGTCAGCTGGGACTTGCCTGCCATTTGTGCTGATGGATATCCTAGTTCTGATAGGGAAGAAGTTACGTTAAATATCCATAAAACACGATCAAACCAGTGGATCAAAAAGCTGAGGCTGTTTTATCTCAGATTAAAAAAACAACAACAAAGTAACAACCAAACAAAACCAACCCAAAATAACAATACGTAGCATAACTTGAGAGGAATCAGAGAAACCTCTTTAAAGAAGAAGATCAAATTAAAACTGAGCTCCAGGGTCATAGGACCCTCTCTAGTTGAAGATAATGTTGCTATGCATCAGAGATAGAGGCTATGGAAAATGTCTCCGGGGCCTCCAACCTTCCTATACTATGTTTAAAGAGATAATCCGCTTATTGCTTTGCTCTTTTTATTAGAAGAGATTTCAAACATGCAATTTGGACTTTAACCACAGGAAAATGCTTTTTCTCTTCCCAGTGTTGAGGAATTCATTTCAGAAAGAGCAATGAATAGACAGCATGCCTTATTAGACCTGTCTTCCATTTGTTAAATGATCGTAATAATTATAAATAAATACTTCTGAACTCAACTATTTTAGTATTTACTAATGTGACCAGAAATGTAAACGAGGAGAAAACATTTGTCTTCATGGACAAAAAATTACAAGGATTGCACAGGTATAATATTTTCTTTCCTTACCGAATTTGAAGAATGATGAGATGAATTATAAATATGTTGCAGTATAGCGATAAAATATTCAGAAGAAGGTGGTGGATCAGACGAAGAGTTAAAACTTTCAAAGTAACGCTGCTTGGTTTTTGTGTTTTGCTTTTTTAATTCGGTAAATACTAAAAACAATGGTTAGTACTAAAAATTTCCTGGCAGAGATCTCACTTTGCAGTGAATTGTTTTGTCTCGTCTTTCCGTTACCTTTCTAAGTAGCATTTCTTACATTTCTGGCTGAACAGCTCTATATATTAAGTAGCTGAAGCCGTTTAAAATGAAACAGAAGAAGAAATGGTTCTTGTTATATAGGGGGTGTTCTAGACCAGTCAGTGCTGAAGTATGGAACAAATCGCAAGCGGTTGTGATCAATTAAGTGAAAAAGTTAAAATTTCCAAGAAGCACCGGGAAGGCTGGGGATTTGGGCTGTGCGCCAGCGCTCGTCAAAGTCACGGGGAGTTGCTGTGTTGATTTCAAGGGGTTTTGGTTTGGCCCTGCAAGGCTAAAAGGCTGCTGCACGAGGAGGAGGAAGGTTGGAAGCTACGCAGCCAGAAGCTAGAGCCGCTTATTTGGCATCGTGCACCGTGGGCAGCAGCAGCAGCAGCTGAGTTTGTGAGAGAGAAAGGTGTAAAGGAGAAGATTGTGAGAGAAGGGGTGTTTTTCAAGGCGATAAGAGTTTTCCAAGGAGGTATGAGGAAATGCCTTCAGGCACCAGGAGGAGAAAGTAGTAAATATAATTTATATAACATCGGCGTAGCTATTTATAGCTGAGATTTGTTCAGGAGAAATAAAATAAAAAACGGGCATATGCTCTTTTTGTCTCACCTGGCTCTATGGTCCCTGAGAAGAGATGCGGAAAATGAGTGTTACTAGGAAGAGGAAAGGAGCTCGTTTTTAAGTGTGGAGCAATATATATAATAAATAATAGGAAGAAAAATTAACGATCAGCTCCCCCAGCTCCACACAGGACAGAGCCGAGGGCTGAGTCGTGTTTATTCCCCACATTTTGCCTGAAATTGAACGTTGAGAACGGATTCCTCTTTAAAACCACGTCCCTGAGGGCTGAAGCTCTGCTCGCTTCCCCCGGCATGGCGCAGAGCGCGCCGTCGGGTTACGGTGCTGTCATCTGTGATTCCCCGGCGCCGGGAACGCTAGGAGAAATTCTCCCTTGTATTGACAGGATTTCAGGCAAGTGGAGACACGTTATCAAAATAAACGGGGGTGCGAGGTGGGAATGCACCGTCTGCCTTGCGCTACAGGAGGTGCTGTGCCAGGTCCTTGCCCTCCCCACCGGGAGCGAGCCCGCAGTCCTGAGGGGTGGATGCCGTGTCTCGCCCTGTTGCCTTAGCTGGCGTTGGTGGCACTGAGCTCATCCTGTCCCTAAAACAATCCCTTCACACCACTTTCCAGCCTTTGCCTTTTTGCCTTTGAGGAGGCAAAAAAACGAGCGCGTGTGAGCGTGTCAGTGGTTTCATCCTCTTCTGTAGAGGACGAACTTGCATGGGTTCTGCTCTGCAGCGTGAAGTACATCGCCTATATTTTGCCTTTTATCTGTAGACAAGAAAGAGCTCATTGTGGTGGGTAGCTACAATGAAATGCATGACCACGCTGTAGTCCTCTGTGTTCTCCTTCCTTGCTTCTGTCTCCTAATTGTCTTCTTTTCCCTTCTCGTGGGTATCACTGCCATTAATCATCTCTATGGCAATAGCGTCTAAAGACCTAGCTAGGACTGAGCCTTACAAAAGGAGGCACTTCACTGAACAGCACCCAAAAAAAAAAAAGGTTATTACTGCTCTAGTTTGGGCCGCAGTCCCACCCAGCAGTGCCCAAGGGGTGTGCGAGTCTGGGCCAAGGGCAGGGGTCCCTTGGTCCTGCTGGGCGGTCTCCTGGGAGGACCTGGTGTGCCTTCAGCCCTTGGCCACGCAACACCGTGACCCTGCGCGTCGGGGATTTAGGGAAGGCGGTGAGTGAAGCCACCAGATGGTGCCCTAGGTCCTCTCTGCTCCCTCTGCTGTCCCCTGCCTGCCCACGTCCCCCTGGCAGCCCCCAGACCACAGCCCCCCAGGGCGGGCACCTCCAGCCACGCAGGACAGCCCCCGCCACGACTGCCTCCTGCCTCCAGACCCCGCAGCTCTGCGCCATGGCCCAGGTGCCACCAGCACCCGTGGGGACATGGGGACAGGACCTTCCCCTCCTCTGCATCCATGAAGTCTGGAGGAACGACTTCACCGGGTATCTACATGTCCAAACACAACGTTGGCCAGGTGTTGGGGCCGCTTCGCGTTGACACCACTTTTTTCACCATTTTGGGAGGGACGTCTGATCCTGGGTTTGGGAAAATGTAAGGCGTGCCCATGGGAAAAAGAAAAAAATAAAAATAAAATAATGAAAATAAATCCATCGCAACTTATGCTGGTTCTCTTTGCTTTGTCAGGAAAATGCTGAAGGCTCCTGGGCCTGGTCAGGCTGCATGGCTGCTACGGGTAACCCCACACCTGCTCTGCCCCATGCCCGCAGGGAGGCTTTGTCCCCACCAGCCCACAAACCTCTCCTGGAGCTCCACTTTTCCTTCTGAAGTACATGGCTCATGTTTTGTAGCTCGGCCACGCGAAGATTTGGTAGGGCCAGGCAGATGGGCTGCCCTGCTGTAAGCAGCCAGAACGTACTGACCCCAGTGGGAACGGGGTGAACGGGGAAAGCCAACATATGGGCTCCTCCAAAACGCCGTGACTCTTGGTAACCAGTGTGGGCCTCTGTTTTGTCCCATCTGGAAGACCAGTATGCCTACAATTTTAGGCGCTTCCAGGGGTAATAATTGTACCCCAAATACCTTCACCAGAGCTGTGAGGGGATTAGCCCTGTACCGCGGCCAGCAGCGCTTTATACTGACCTGTGCCATTAAAACCAATGATTTCAAGAGTCCTTGCTAGG
The DNA here is from genome assembly GCF_964211825.1 of Aythya ferina. Classification (NCBI taxonomy): domain Eukaryota; kingdom Metazoa; phylum Chordata; class Aves; order Anseriformes; family Anatidae; genus Aythya; species Aythya ferina. Next base: position 164,012,231 of record NC_140296.1, read on the forward strand.
GTATTTCAGCTTCATGCACGAAGAAATGGAGACTCAGGAGGTTAAATGACTTCTCCGAAATTGCAGAGGGTCAGAGGTAAAGCTGGGAGCAAGGTTCAGCTTCCTACATTCTTACATCAGGTCGTCCAGGTGGGAGCCAGTAGCTGGGTAAACAGGAGCTGCTGAGCTCCCTTTAATTTCACAAAATAGGGGAAAGAATAAAAATAAAAAGTTTCCTTCTGAGCCTCTACCACAAGTTTCTGCAGCACTTTGCTTCTCACTTGTGGTTTCTCACGCAGGTATTGATCAGGCCCCCCCTGCCTGGCGGAGGTCGCCACGCGGCAGGACGAGGTGCTGCTCTCTTTGGGGAGCCACCCACCATTTTGGCAGTAAGGGGAGCTCATAACAGCCAAATCACCAATTACTTACGCTGTAATTCCCCAAATAAATGTTTATGGAGGGAATGTGATGAATTACTGCACGTCCACCCCATAAAGTCTTGTTGACTGCTGAAGAAGCTCCTGAGCTTGTCGAGAGGGCTTAGGGAAGGAAGAGAAATGGCTGCAGCTGCTCGCAGAGCTGCTCTGCGCTTGGGCGAAGGGACGGCAGGGCTGTCCTCACCGCCCCACCGCCGAGCTCCCGGAGCAGGAGGCGTGAGGAGAAGCAGCCCCGGTCCTTAGGTGATGAATGGGAATGCTTGCCATTCTTTTCAACACTCCAAAGGAAACCGCAGGCTCGATGTGATGCAATTCCTGCCCGGTTGGGTTGTTTATTCACACGGGGCTGCGCTGCGCTAGCACGTGGGGAAGAGAAAGTAAAAGTTCAGCTCGGCTTCGGCTCCCTTGGGATTTCTGCGCGCTTTCAGGCTCATTCAGGTCAAGGCAGGGTGTGAGTCTGGAGTACGGCAGCTCTGGGGAATGGCTCTCTGTGCTCGCCAGCTCTGCTGAGTAATGCGCAGAACGCAGGTGTGGGTTTTGAAGAAATCGGTTTAATAAAGGAGCTGTAACTCTTCTCCTCCTCCCCAGAAGATTTAAAATAATCTTGCTGTCCATAAAAACCAGGTTAGCTATTTTGGGTTCACGCGGAGCTAAAATGAATGCAGCAACTCTCCTGATAAGTCACTGGGTATCAATTCTTAATTGCTTGATTAATCTTGAATTTCCAGAGCTGACACTGCCAGTCCTAACACTCGACAAAAGCTACGTTTAAAGAAGAAAACACTTCCCTCTTTTGATTAAAAACAAAAACACAAAAGCCAACCCCGCAAGTAAGTGCATGAAATTACAGAGAGGCTTGTAGCATATGTTGTCCAGAGGAAGACGGGCCATTAGGCAGAGTGCAAGTGAAACAGTCAGAGGTCCGCGATACACTGGGGGGGTGATGAATTCATTTCGGCGTATGCTTCAGCAACTCATTACGAGGCTATCTCAAGCCCAAATATTAGCGAGCTTGTATTTGCTGTATGCTTGTGTGTGCTAGGCCGTGTTACTCATTTCAGTAATAAGTAGAGAGGTTTCCTTCACGGGGATTGTGACATTTCTATGTATAGAAAAGCTGTTTAATGTCAACAGTTACGGAAGGCTATACCATTGTGTGCTTTGTGTACGGCTGGACTGATAATTACCGCTGCACATACCTCCCTAAGGGTGTTGTTAAAAAATACAGGCCCAGCAAGGGAAAACATTCAAACCCATTACAGAATATTTATAAAATTGTCTGGGCTTTTATTTTTCTTATATTTTTTTTTCAGCAATGTGTGCGTGGTACATTCGGGATGGATGGCATTGCGGTGTGTCAGCCCTCCTTGGGAGCGACGGACTGTGCTGTCGGGTTCCTGTGATGCCACAATGTGATATAAAGGTGGCATGGGTGCAAGGTCAAGTTGGCTTTCCTACCGTGTTAGAAAAAGGACTTGCTTTGATCTCATTACTCTAATTAAGGAATAATAAAGCCTCTGATTTTTGTTTTTTTTACTTCAATTAACTGCCGTCTCTGGGTGACACAGACTTTTGGAAGAGGTGAGTGCTGCCCAGGACAACAATTTAAAGCTCTACGTAATCCAAGAGAAGGTCATGATGACAATATTAAAACACAGGAGTGCTGGCACTGCTGTCCTTACCAGATGATGAGCCAGTGACATCTACAGAAAATCCCAGTGCTAAAAGGGAAAAACTCCAAAGGAAAAAACACCCCCTGGACTCCTGTGAATACAGCACTCCTTCCATGGTCACCTGCTGGAATTTAGCGTGGTTATTTTGGTCTTCAATTATCTCTGGCAATGGAGTAGAAAGGGAAAGTTTCCACGATGCTCAGGGCTGGGACCTATTGCTCTGCAGATGTCCCAGTCAGCGAGCAGCTAGACGGGCAGAGATGGGACATCCCAGGGGCATACTGTCCTCATCTAATCCCTCCCTGCAGTCTCTGTTTCTTGATTGTCTTCTGTGACTCAGGTGATGGGAGCTCCTCTGAGAGGCTGCCTTGCAGATTAATGATTCCTTTGCTTCGTTTCATTTACATTGGTGTAAGCAGCCTTCCTCGCTCCCTGGTGCTTCTGCACCCTTGAAGTTCTCGCACACAAATCCCATGATGCTCTTCACAGTTGTTATTTGGCCAACCTACACACACTGTAATCCCTTCCAGCTTTTTTATCATTTTATGTTCCTCTTTTTTTTTTTTTTTATTTCCCTCCAAGTTGTTGACATCTAGCTAGCACTGAGCTGTCCAGAACTAAACATGTCTTCAAACTGCGGTCTCGCCACTATATTAAAAAATGGGACTATTGCCTATATCTCTGAGAAGAGGTCTCTGCCTTTACAACCCCAAATTAAATTAACTGCATGATTTTTGCTGCCGTATCACATTGCAAAAACATATTAAATCTGCTGTCTACCGTCTCCCTGAGGTCTTCTGGTATTTCTGCTTTCAGTGCTTGAGCACAGATGATTCCTCCCTTCACCTCAGCTCCTACCTTTCAGTAGCTCGAATGTTGTACCTACTGCCTTTCAGACACGTGGGATTGCTTAGGGTTCCTCGTTGAGGAGCGGCAGCGTGACTCCTTACACAGGAGTAAACGCTCTCTCTGTTTTAGCATGAAATAATTTATTTCCACCGTCTCCCTCCCAGCAGTCCTACGGCAGCGTGTTTCAGTGCGATTAAAGGGTATGTTACCCTTTGTGGTTTCCAGATATTCCTGTTCATAGCTGTGCAGCGTGCTGGCCTGTATGTTAATAATTCGCAGCAATCTGTCGGAACCTCGCATACTGAGCATCACAGGTTGAAACTCTTTTTCTGGAGAAGGGGAAAAGCTGTTTTTTTTTTTTTTTTTTTTTTTCTTAGGAAGTTTCTGTCCCAAGTGTCAAGAATACAGATTAGCTTTTCTCTGGTTGGGAATGACATATTATAATGTTCCTTTGTGCAGGAGACATCTTTCTACGGGTGGCTCAACACTCTGAAATTAACTTCCCTGGGAAATAAGGTCTATCACAGAAATTGCCATCAGCCTCATTTTCTCTGGTACAAATGCAGAGCAACAAGAATAGAGGAGGGAAAGAAAAGGAAGTCACAAAACCAAAACACTGCTCTGTGCATCATTTTCTTCCTGGGGAGAGAGAATGAGACAAAGAAAAACAAACCCCACACGTGACAGTTGATTAGTTAATGTAGTCCTAGAAGGTACTTGAATATTATGGTTGTGAAAACAGCATAAGAATCGATACAGAATATGTTTTATCTTATTCTATTTTATAGATAAGAGAATCTGGAAGAATCAGAGCAGGCAAGACAGTAAAAGTGTTGTTGTTGTAGCTGTGACGGTCTGAAGATCCTAGGGAAGCAAGGTTTGTGGAGAAAGGTAATATCTTTTATTAGATCAACTGATATAACTGGAAAAAGCAAACAAGCTTTTGGGCTCAGGGTCTCTTTATCAGACCTGACAGAAAGCAGCAAAATTCAAGCTAACTACAGGCTAGATGCAATTGCTCTTAGTTTAATCTAATTATATTAATCAATTTGACCACTTGAGAAAAAAAAAAGGAGCACCTATGGAGTGCAAAAGGGTGTGAGCAGCAGTGACTGACAAGCTGCTAGTTCTCTGCTGGACCACTAGCAAAGAAAGGGTTGTTTGTGTGGGTTACAATGGGAGAGGTCAGCAGGGAGGCTGCAGTGGGCTAGGAAAGCAACACCTCTGTTAAACCCATGAGTTTTAGTATCCAGGGGCTGACAAGTTTAAATTATGAGATTTATCTTCTGGGAGTATTTTGCAGGTCTCCTTTGGGATAAGGATTGAGGGGCGAGGGTTGTTATTTTCCGACACAACATTCTGCTAATGATGAGCTTGTGTTTCTGTCCTTTATTGGCTGCCTGTGCGCACTCATTCTAAGCTGGCAATTACTCGTTTTCACTCACATGGTTTCTGGGGGGGGTATCTCATCTGCTGAAGGAAGTGATGAGCTGTAGAGATTTGGGACGGCTATGCGCAGGAACAAAGAATTTCGGTGGTTTTGCTGTGGGAAGGAGGGCATTGATTATGCCGTCTGTGGAGCGGCGCTGGCGTATTTCATGTTTGATGCTCTGGCGGGATCTGGTTCTATTTCATGTTTTCATCTGCAGATTTGCTTCCTGTAATGAGCTGGGAAAGGGAGAGGCTGAAGGTTAGGAGGAGAGGCAGTGGGGAAAAAATCTTTCAAATGGAGATCGCCATTTAAAAGATTAATTTATGTGTGGATTTTAACATGTAATACTATCGCTATCAGGGAAATGTGGTCGCGGGAGGGGGGAATGTTACAGTAGACTCTAAAATTAAGAGCAGAAAAGCAAATTGGCAGCGAGCTGATGTGGTCAGAGACTTTGCCAGACCTTTTTAACACTGGTCGCATTGGACAAACACCACATAAAATTTGATTCCCTGAAAAAAAGGACTTTCTAAAAGTGCTCTGGCTGCTGTTGCGCCTTTATCGCAGTAGGCACGTAGGCGTTGTGCCAAAGCGTGACCTTGCTGGCAGAGCAACCAGCGCTCCCCTCGGAGCAGGTGGAGGAGTCTTGGCAGGGCTGGCCAAGTCTCACAGCTCCTTGGTGTGCTTTGGGGGGCCGCTGAGCCCCTCAGCTTTACTGGGGTGGTTTTAGGGCCTGAGAGCTCTGGCAGAGGCTCTGGCTCGTGGGGTGCCGTGTTGTGGTGCCTAGAAAGCTGGCCTTGGTGTAACTGCAGCCACGGGGATGGAGCTGAGGGGAAGCTGCTCGTTGTGTCTGTGGCTGTACTCGATGAAGGGTTCCCATTTTTCTGAGCTGTGTCTATCTGAACACGCAGCGCGTGCTCCCCGTGTGCTTGGCAGCGCGCTGTGCTTTGGGCACGCCGGCCTTTTGGGGCGCGGGGAGCCGCAGAGGAGCCCCAAACCCCAAACCCCCCGACCCCCAACCCCCCTCTCCAAAATCACACACACACAAAAAAAAGGAGCCGGCACAAGGGCGAGCAACTCCCCCGGGGCTCTGCCACCCGGCCCGGCCGGGGGAGCGGCGCCAGGCCCTGAGGCACGGGGCCGGGCCCGGCCCTGCCCCGCCGCCGGAGCCCGCCCCCGAGCCCCGCTGCGCTCCGCGGCCCCGCCGCGGGACCCTCCCCGCCCGCCGCTCCTCCTCCACCGCCGGCAGCCACCTCGAAGGGCGGGCGGGGAGGGAGGGAGGGAAGGAGGGGAGAAATAAATAATAAATAAATAAAGCTAAAAAAAAAAAAAAAAAAAAAGGGAAAGAAAAAAAAAAAAAAAAGCCGACACCCCCGGCGGGTCACATGACGTGAGAGGATCCGTGCCCCGCTCCCCGCCGCGCAACAAAGAGCCGGGAGCCGGGAGCCGGGAGCCCCGCGGGCCGGGCCGGGCCGGGCCGTGCCGCCATGGCACGGTGAGGGGCGGCCCCGCCAGGTGAGCGGGGGGACGGGGACGGGGGCGGCGGGGACGGGTCTGGGGCCGGGGGCGGGGGCGGGTCCCCCCCTTCCCCCCGCGGGAGGTGACTTTTTATTCCCTTCCCTTCCACCCCCCCCTCCCTGGGTTTGTTGTGGGTTTGGGGAGGGCAGCCGCGAAACCATCCCCCCCCCAACCGTATCCCCCATATCCCCCATATCCCCCATATCTATGGGGGCCCCACGCGCGCTGTGGGGTGCCTCGGCCACGGGCTCCGTGGGTGTCCCGGCCCCCTTGCTCCGCCGCTTGCTTCCTTCCCCACCCGTGGATGCTTTATGGCGAGCGCCGTGCAGCCCCGTGCCTCGCTGCCCCCTCCCCGCATGCCCCCCAGCCCACCCTGACCTTTTGGGATGAGCGTTGGGGTGATCCCACGTCCTGCTAAGGCACCGTCCCGGCACCGGCTGCCTTTTCCCTGGGACGGACGTGCCCGCCGGGACCGTGACTGGAAGTTGTGGACGGTGCCCGTGGGTGACACGCGGGTGACGCCGTCCTCCGGCGACAAAGGCTCGGGGCCGGAGACCCTGCTGGGAGCGGAGACAGTGGCGCGGCCGGAGCTGGCGTCGGAGGCCGGCTGCTTGTTGGTGGTGGTGGTGGTGGTGTTGTCGTTCTCCTTTTTCCATTTCCTCCTCGGCCCGTGACCCTCGCTGCCGTGATACTGAAATAATCCACGCCTGAGCTCGGCCAGCATCTTCCTCGTGCGCGGGGCGGCCGCGTGCCCCGGCTCCGTCCAGCTGGGAGTGCCCCTGGGACGGTGGCTTCCTTCCAGCGCTTATCTTGGCTTGTGGGGACCGGGGAGAAACCGCGGCTCCCTTCCAGGGGAAGGCGCTGGGCTGGCCGTGCTGGTGCTAACTAACGCTCTTTAAATCAGAATTCAAAACAAGCGAAGCTAAGGGGCGAGGAGGAGCAAGCCACCGCTGTCCCCTGCGTGCCCAGTGCCTCCGAGGGCAGGACCAAGCCCTGCTGATGCTGCCCTGTTCAGGGCCAGGGCGTCCAGCGCTCGGGGACTGAGAGCTGGCCACTTCGTGCTGCCCATGCTCTGGGACTTGCTTGGGGTGGCTCTGGGGTCCTCAGCAGCACTCTGCAGGGTGGCCCCGATGTGCAGGGTTATGCACTTCTTCGTGCAGGCTTGGGCCTCGAGTTTATTTGTAATGGAAGCTACAAATCTTACCCAGTGTGACTTCAGTTATAGCAGTAAATGCTCCAAACTTGGGGCAAAACGGTGAGCAGGGAATACTGATTGTGAAGGCTTGTTTTTTTCCCCCAGCCCTTCTTTATCTACAGTACCTATCCTGGCTCCCTTCCCTCTGCAGGCTGTTTCTTGGTCGGGGGGGAGGGATGGACCAGGGGAGAATGTGTCAATAGCCAGCTCAGCTTCTGCTGATTAGCACTGAAAATATGACTGTTTTTAATGTAAGCAGCTGTGCCACAAGGGCCTGGACTGGGATCCTGACAGTTTGCTTCGTGTGGGTCATTAGCTGCCATGGAAGACTAATGGCTGTGGCTGCCAGCTTGTGTCCTTACAAAATAAGGAGGAAAGGTTGGTTTTTCCCCTAGACGGGGCGAGAGGTTTGAAGTGAAGATTAGTTTGTCTGTCCCTTCCCTTTAAAAAAAAAAAAAAAAAAAAAAAAGCACAGTACATTTTTGAAACTGAGTCATCGGGTAGAATTTATTTCAAGTATTTTTAAGCTATTGTGAATTTGATGCACTTTGGCCATATGCTCGCTGGAAACTGCAAGACAGCCTCGCTCAGGTTTGCTCTGTCTGGGCTCAGAAAGGTAATGAGGGAGCCTCTGGCTGTGCGCCTTTCATATCTGGGCAGGCCAGAAGGGGCTTGAAAGGGCAGGGACGACGGCCCGGAGACAGCCTGCCTGCAGAGGTGGTAGAGGAGCGGTGCAAACTCTCCAGCCCTGTCTTCAAGCCCTTGAAGGGTGAGCTGGCAGTGGGCAGGAGCAGGGGGGATGCTGTGCTCAGCCTTCCCATCCCTCCGAGCTCCACTTCTGCAGCGGGGCATCGCGGGGTCCGGTGCGTGGTGTGCGTGGCCCCCCCGGGATCGCTCTCTGTCGCAGAAGTCATAGCGGAGACGCGCGGCTTCGGGAGCGGTTATTAGTGTCGGATGACCTGGCTGGGATTGTGTAATGACACCGAGGAAGAGATAAAAGGTTTTATATCCTACAAACTTGGTTCTCGCTTCAGGGTGAGCTGCAAGGCTTTTGAAAATGCGCGAGTTTGACGGCTCGCTGGTAGCTGCAAATAGGTGCAAACGTTAATCGCTTGAAACAAGTCCTTAAAAATAAGAACAAACACAGTTGTAGACTATAGGCAGGAAAGTGAAAAGAAGAGCTAATTACTTTTTTTTTTTTGTATATTTTTTTAAATGACGTCTAATCCTGCGTGTATGGTTCTGCGAGTGACCCAGCAGCTCCAGCAGTTTATTCATTTATTTAAAACAGCTTTGTAGTTCACCTTGAAAACCACTTCCTGCCATATGGTTATATTATTTCCCTATGCCACATTTTTTGCTAATTATCAAGACCATTTGCTTTAAAATAGGTGTTTTTAATTTCACAGCCTTGTCTGCCTCTCCTGCTTGATCCTGCCCTGGAGTCAAGAGGCTGTGTCTGTTCATTCTCCATGGCAACGGGCTGTGATTTACTTATTTCAATTTAATTAAAAAGCAGCTATCAAATTCTAGGCATCTTATATGTTCCTTATATTAGAAAAATATCAGCGGCTCAGTCTCTGCCGCAGATCTCCCGGGCTCAGAAATGAAATTCTCAGCCTGAGCCCATCCTACCTCCTCCGGTCCATCCCCTTTGGAAGAGTTTGGGAGAAGGAAGGGTGCTGGGGCCTGGCTGGAGGTTGAGGGGATGGGATGGTGGTTGTCGAGGAGGTCCAGTTGTGGAGGTCTGGACATGGGGGTCTGGTCATGGAGGTTTGTACTCCAGCAGGCCATCTCTCCTGTTCTGCAGCTGCTGGGAGGTCTTGGGGCTTGCTGGGGTAGTGTGGGCACCCCAGGCCATGTCTGGAAGGGGCACACAGGCTGTGATGTCTGTGTGTGGAGTCCTTGCTGGGGCAGGTGCCTCCTGCAGCGGCTGCATCTTCGCAGCCGCTTTCCACGGTAGTGCTGGGCTGCGATGGCGTTGTGGGACCGGGTGGAATAGGCACCAACTTCTGTACTTGCTGCAGTGAAAATGCAGGAAATGGCAGCCGTGATAGAAATGGGTTGACATTTACCAGCTCTCCCTGTGTGAGAGATCTTACACTTCCAAATCTCTTGTGTCGGCTTTATTTCAGTTGGTTTTTGGGCCTTCTTGACACCTATCTGTTCTTTGATGCGTGCACGATACGGCTTCTGGTTTTAAGCTAGTCAAGTAGAGAAGCCCCCAGTGCCCCATTGGTTTAAGCATGCTTGGCATTCATATGCAGGCTAGAAACGAATTTAATCCTAAATCAGTTTTCCAAGGGCTGTGGTTGTACAAAAACCAGCCCGTGTCAGTCAGGGATATGGAAACTCGTAGCTGTTGGCTGAAGAGGGGAAGGTGTCAAGACAGGACCGCTGGGGTGGATGGAGGAGGGTGGATTTACTGACCCGGCAGTGTTAGGTTTGCTAGCAAACGTGATTAAGGAGTGCCAAAATTAACACTGCTTTTGCCTCTGGCACCGGTGCCCTGCTCTGTCACAGCGCCGAGACCCCTGAGGCCTGTGCAGGTGACTGAGGCCGCCGCTGGCCTGTGCGTGGAGCTGTGGAGGGAGGCGAGCTGGCCGTGTGTGGTTATTACACCTGAAGGAGCAGTTAGCCTCACAAGAGTGCCTCTGCTTTTTATTTTTTTTTTCCTCTCTTTGGCGGTGCTACTCCCAGCGCTTTTTCCAAGTCGCGGGTGGCGATTTTAGCAGCAGGCCCAGGTCCTGTGGAAGCCCGTGAGGCCGTGACGAAGCGCTGGGCTCTCTTCTGGCTGGTGTATTTCCGCTGGCAAAGCAATACACACAGAGTTTCTAGCTGCAAATCCTCTGCTCCTGGCCATTGTGCATGAACCTAATAAAAACTGAATAAAACCAAAAGGCAGCACCCCAAAGCAGGCTTTTATTTGTTGCTGCACCTCAGCAGATAGGTTAAGGAATTGACATCCCACTGGTGACATCCCTAACCCTTCATTGCTGGTTTTACTGGCATGCAGGCATGATCTGTGTTCTTTAAGGGTCTGTCTGCTCCTCTTCCTTACCCAGCTTTGAAGCAGACCTCGCTGATATTAATTTCTGTGTAGACTGTATCCTCCTCATCTATAAAATAAAGGGAATGCTTCATACAAGCAGCTGTGAAGTTGCATTTATTGTCTGTAAATTGCTTTTAGTAATTGAGCTGAGGAGGTGGAAGGGAAGAAAGACTGAAGTAATATGAGCTTGATTTTATTTTTTTTTAAATCGAAGAGAACTGCATTATTTTGTTGATCTGATGTAGAAGGAAAGAAAAATGCTTTAGCACAAGCACCCTGAAACTAATTGTTAAATTTGTAATGGAAACAGACGTTTCTGAGCATAGTGATGAAGGCAGCCATCTTGTTTGATATTAGGAGCCCAATTTAAAAAGAGGCAGAATTATTATTGGAGATCCTGCAGTACCACCCATATTTTTATCTGGTTTGGGTCTGCTCAGTTTTAATGTCAGTCTTTTACCTTCATGGCTGCCTTCGCCATCCAGTTCAGGAACGCTACTGGTAGGTAGAGCCTAGTAACAGGTAAAACTTCATGTTTTAGGGTTATTAGCAAACATATCTATTGCAGGCTTTGTGACTCGACCGCTTCTGTTGTGCTGGCTGGTGTCCTTGCCTGGTGGCACCACAGCTTCGTGCAGGGCAGGGTGGGTTTTGTTGCTGTGGCTGAACCAGGCTGGTTGCTGGCTCTGTCCAGGAGGGGTGGTCGTGCCTTGCCTTGTGCTGCTCTGGTGCTGCACGGGTTTAGTTTGTGCAGCTTTCAGAAACCTGACTTGGCTGAAAATATTTAGGAAAAAAAAAAAAAAAAAAAGAGCTGAACCTGCTCACCAGGTTCAGGCTAGTACCAGAGCTGCTGTGAGGGAGGGGCGAGATTTGTGTTGCCAGAAGTGAAAAGTAGGGAATGAAAGAAAGGTGGAAGTGGGGCCCCCCTCTTTTGGCAGCGGTGAACTGTTAGCCTGGTTCAGCTGTAATGTGAAACCTCGCCCTCAATCTTCCTTCTGCTCCCTCCCTTCCCCTCGCTCCTCTCATTCTTTCTCTGGGATCAACTCGTGTGTGCTTCCAGATGCTGATCCCATTTCCAAGCTGTGCTTTCCAAAGGGAACAGGAAAAGGTTGAGTTTCACCACCTCCCCAGGAGAAGAGCCCGCTGCTGTTAGGGTAGTTGCTAACAGACAGAGCCTAAGGATATGAGAGGGCTTAGAGAACAGTAGCTGTAGCCCTCCCCTAGGAGAGGGCAGCCGTGGGCTGTGGAAGAGCATCACTGTGTGTGGCGATGGTGCTGCTCAGGCAGAGCTGGTGGGACCAGGCAGTCCCTGAGGTCTGGGATGAATGGCAAGGGCAGGGTGATGTCTGGAGAGCTTTCTGCACGTCTGTGGTGAGCCAGGTCTGCAGATGGGTACCACGCTGCCAGAAAAACACCCCTCCATCTTTCAAACATCAACCATGGTTGCCCCAGAGGCTCTAATCATTTTCAGGCGCCAGCAGGTACTGGGAAAGCCTCGCGCGATGCTGCTGAGGCAGCTCAGAACAGTGTTGTCGTGCTCTGGGGATGAAACCAGGGGTGAGCAGAAGCTCAGACATCAGCCTGCTTGGGTGACCTCGGCGGGGTTCCTTCAGCACGGGGCTTTGGTAGCAGCAGGGGATGCAGCTGGGCTGCACGTGTATGTGTAGGGCAGTAGGCAAAGCTCCTTGGGAAGGGGCCAAGGAGAACTTTGCTTCCACTGAATGATGCGAACAGTATTTCTGCCTCAGCTTTGCTTTTGTTTTTGGTGTTTCTGCCTCATCCCTCACTGATGGCAGGGAAGCGGCATGTGTGGCCCACGTGTGTACTTAGCAGGGGAACAGCGCGGGTCAGGGCGCGCGTTGGGGAGGTGAGATGGAGGCGCCTCGTGGCCTTTGGTGATTGCTTTATGACTAAAGGAGCAGATACGTGTCCGTCTACTGAATTTTATAAAGTGTGGAGGTGAAGATGATGCCACTAAAGAGTTGTTTGCCAAAAGCAGCAGGGTGCAGGGTGCCCATGTGTGCATGGACCGACTGAAGGAGGGACAGGTTGCAACTGGTGTGTTGCACATGTTGGAGATGTTTGTGCGGCCATTTCCTAACAGAAATAGGGAGGGATGGGGGAATTTGCTCCAACTTGAGAGTTGTTAAAGACTTGTTTCCTGCTGCTGTTTTCTTTTTTTTTTTTTTTTTCTTTAAGCATTTAAGCCTAAAATTCTTCTCATTGGAATTTGAAGACATTATGGGAAGAGAAGGATTATTGTGGGGTTGCGTTGCTTTACATGGGAAGATTATACACTGGGTGGCTGTTACAGTGGGTTTGTTCCAGGGATGGAATGAATAAAGGAAAGAAGCAGTGTATTGATATCAAATAATGGTGCCACTGGATATGCTGAGCACAGAGTGCCTTTGTTTTCAAGGATATATTTTTATAAATCTGACACGCTCGTAAGCCAGCTGCACAATTAAGAACAAACAAAAAAACCCCACCCCACATTTAGAGGAGTGGGGCAGCAGAGAAAACGCTGTAAGTAACCTCATTGCGAGGTATGTTTTTCTTCCACCCCCTTGCGTGCAGACTCGGGGAAGATGCTGGTGAAGGAGCTGGATATTTGGGGTCTTAGGAGCTGCCATTGATCTGGCTGATGCAGTGGGTATCGGGTGGGGGTTGTGTGCAGGTGTGGAGGCTGCTTGTGCCTTCATCTCTGCAGTCTGTTGTTTTTTGTTTTTTTTTGTTTTTTTTATACCTTCTGGATAGAGATATGTATCCTGGCACTTTTGCCTTCCACCTACATCTCTTTCTCATCTCTTGTAAATACTTGCTGATTTTTGTTGCTGTTCTGGCAAATCTTTCCATTGTACTTGTCATGGGTGACTCTCTGGTGCTGCTCAGCCTGGCTCGTGATCATGGGTGTTTCTGCATGCCAGCCTTCTCCTGCATCTTTCTGCTGAGTTTTCATCATATCTGTCCAGTTTTGGGCCTCTGTGGTTCCGGTGGTTGCTCTGGTGCAGGTGAAGGCACCGCAGCTGACTCCAGCAATGCTCCAGTTGCCTTGCACATGGTGGCAAAATGCAGGAGAGGAGCAGCCGTGTTTGAAGCTGCCGTGTCCTCGCTTTGGAAATGCTGAGGGTGTCTTAGAGCTCACGTGCAAGACTGCAGTAATCAAATAGTGTTGGGGGAACAGAGGGAGGAGAGCACGCGGCGGCCACTTCGGGTAGATAGCAAAGAGAGGGTGTTACGGTGCCAGCAGAAGACATCCTTCTGTGGTGGTTCCCAGCCAGGAAATGCCTAAAAAAAGCTGTCCCTGAGGGTGAGAGGAAAGCCCGCTAGGTCTGTGCTGTAATTAATTGCCCAGATATCACTGGAGGAGCAGCTTGGAGGAGGGAGTTCATGCATGAGCCGGGTGTGGTGTAGAGAGGGAAATGGGAATTTCCTGACTCTTGTTTGCGAAGCTTCAAGTGTAGAAGGAATTTCAGCCATAATAGGTGGAAAGAAGGGCTAAAATTAATAGGTAGTTCCATCTTCTTTTGCACTGCATGCTCCTGGCTAGTGTTAGTTGAGCATCACCTGAAGCAGCGCAGAGCCTGCCTGGGACCTGAAGACATTAAGCAGAGAGAAGGAGTGAATCTGATTAGCCCTGCTCTTCGTGCATTAAGCAGAAAGACCGAGCGAGATGTGATTGCAAACAGATAATAGCAGCGTGCTCATGCGGCACCGCCGTGACCCAGCGTATGGGGTGATGGATCTAACCACGCGATGGAGTCATTTCGTGTAACACAAGGCGCTTGTTTTTACCTTGCAGTTTCTCTTGGACTTTCTCACCGCCCTGCTCGTTGCTGACTGCCATTTTGAGCTCGGCCCCCTGCAAAGTGTCCTGTTGAGCGCCCTGGGTGCCGACTGTGGCTCTTGTAGCCAGAGGGCAGGAGGGAAGGGGAGCCGAGGCTGGAAAGCCTGAGCCATTTCCCCTCATATTTCCAGGAATAATGGGAGTCGCAGCTGCTGCTCTTGCCGTGCTGGGAGGTATGAGGGCTTCTGTGGTCTGTGAGCTCTCTGAAAGCGCAAGTGTTAGGGTTTGCTGGAGGAAGGTGCTATGACCTTAAAGCCCAGGCGTCTCTCAGTGCTGCTTATAAATTATAAATAAAAGCTGGCTTTGCTCTGCTGCAGGCCTTCGTGCCCGCTAAGGGCTGCTACACCAGCTGCTTTCTCGGCGCGCTAGCAGCGATCCCAGAGGTTTCTCTCCAGAAGGATCCAGGCCACGGCACACCTGCGCCCTGCTTTGAGTCAGCGGGTGCCTCAGCAGCCCGGGAGGCTGGGGACTGGGTGTAGCCTTGCCCCGCAGGCGGGTGTTTTTGCCTCGACATGAGCTTTTCCTTAGGCTCTGGGCTCTTCCCGTTCTTCCCCGTCATCCTGTTCCCTCACAAAGCCCTTCTGGTGCTATCGCCTCGCTGGCCTTGTGAAGGGGATTCCTGCTGGAGCTCCTCCGGGCGCACAGTGCCCTGCGGGCGGGTGAGCTGCTTCCAGCCCCAGGCTGCTCCTCCTCGGGGGAGAGCTGGTGGGGGCTGCAGTCAGGGGGCTGAAGCAAAATGTAAAAGACGTGGGCAGAGCAGAGCTCGCCGTGAAATGTCTGAACAGAGCAGCGCGTGTGGGGCGCTCAAGTGCATCTGTTTGTGTTTTAGGGCCCGGCGGGGCAGGGTGTGCTGTGGTCCTGCGACCTTCTCTCAAACAGCCTTTCCTGCCCGTGGGGGGACTTCCATGTCCTTCCCCGCGACCTCCCCGGGGCAGCTCCTAGCGCTGAGCCCAGGCTGAGGTCCCAGCGGGTGCGACCGGCCTCCTCCATGCCCAAACACACGGGAGGTGCCGCCTTTGGCACCCTCTAAATCCAGCCAGAGGCATCCTCGTGAAGGCCAGGCCTTGTTGGTGGCATGGACTGGTCCCTCGCTGCCCTAGCGGTGTCACCTCAGCACACAGCTTCTGGTGGTCCCCGGCTGTCTGGGGGGTGACTGCCCGCAGCACGGGGTGCCAGGAGGAGGAGGAGGTGTCGGCAGTCAGGAAAAACGTGTCGGGTACCGGAGAGGGTAATGAACATCTCCTCTCACCGCTCTCCCCATGCATCAAAGCACACTTTAAAAAAAAAAAAAAAAGGAGAGACAGAGAGAGAGCGCGTTCATCTTTGACCCCCATTAATGGCTGGCTCGGTCTGTGTACGAGTTTTACGAGCCTGCTGCTGCTCCCACAGAGTTTAATTATTTAGCGTGTGAGGCAGAGGCTCGTGCTCTCCCCGCTGAAGTCCCAGGGTTCAGGGCCTGCTGGCAGGCCGGCGGGGCTGCTCGCAGAGGCAGTCGGGCTGGGCATGGCGCCTTGTGCTCCACAGATCCTAATGGACGTGTGAGCTGCAGCCATACAGCCCCGGTGGGGCCGGCAGGCTGTCCTGCAGTGTTGGAACAGGAAAATCCCTCCTGGGGTTGTGCTGCCTCGTACCGTGGCTGGTCCTGAGGGCTTGCGGTGCTCATCAGCACTGAGGTGAAGCTGGTGCAAGGCTGTTAGTGGGGGCTTGTTTCAGAGCAGGAGTGGTTGATGTTGCTGGGTCTAGGTTTGGCTGGTAGCAAAACGAATTCACGGGCAGGCTGGGAAGCCTCGTTTAACGTGGCGGGCTCCCGCTGCCTTTCCCTTAGCAAGCCCACTGCTGATGGAAGTGCTAATTGCAGCAGGCACCTGGCAGGAGGATCGCCTGGCGTGCCACTGCTCCTGAGGGCTGAGCTCCTCATGCGTGCTGGGGCTCGCTCTGCACTGCCTGCTGCCATTCCTTGCCCCCGAGCTCAGGGACCACTCGAACCTTCGCCTCTCACATCCTCTCTCCTGCCCCCTCCTGCCTCATCTCCCCTTTTCTGCCACCGCAGGAGCCAGCACACTCTCTTGCTTGCATGCCGATGGGCTCCTGTGCCATCCCTATTTGCCGTGTTTTGTCTCTTCCCACCCCTTCCCCTCTTCCTATTTTGTTCCCCTTGGTACGGGACTGATGTTTCATGCCGTGGTGGGAGCCCGGGTTGGGCTGAGGTGGCAGAAAGAGGGCGGAGGGAAGGAAGGGGCTTGCACTGGTAGATGGCAATTTCTGCCACCAACTAATTCTTTAATCTGTTGGTAATTACAGACCTAGCTACATCAGCTGGATCTGCTAGACAAATGCCAGGTGCTCTGTGTCCTGTCTCCATATTCTATTCTGTTGTTTGTTTTTTTTTCCCTGAAAATTAATAGGATTCTGCCCATTGATGATTAAAACATCGCCTGGAGTTTTGGAATGGATCGGATGTGTCAGTCAGATGCTACCACATTGCGCCCGAAGAGAGGAATGCCATCCAGCTGGGGGTAGGATCCGTTTCTTCTTTCCTCCCATCATTGTTTAGAGTTACTGAAAACCTTCTTGTTATTTTTTTTTTTTGGGTTTTGTTTTTTAAAGCAGGGATTTTTACTGGAAAATGCTAGCTTTTAAAATGGATTACTTTATTGTTGGAAAAATTGCTGCTTTCTCTTTTTTCTTGGTATGGAGTAATGTCGTGCATCTAATTTTCAAACTGCGATCAGTAAGCTTGAATCTTCCTGGGGTTTTGGCAAAGAAAAAATTTCAAATATTGTTGGAGGGAATTTTTGTGCTTTAAATGAAAAGCAAATCTATTCTGGTTACTAAGAGATAAAAATAATTTAGCTTTTTGGAAAAAAAAAATGTCAAAGTTCAGTTCATTTGTCCCAGTTCTAGAAATCAATGTAAAATGGACCAATACCCCTCCATAAGCCATTCTCCTTGCAACAGGGGAGAGGAAGGAGAAAGCCATCTGTAGGAAGCCGCATCTTTTTATACGCTGCTTTACAGGTTGTTGGCTGCTGTGGCAGCAGGTAGAGCGTGAAACCTGGAAGGAGATAAAAGGTCTGGGAGAACGGGAAGCCGGAGCCTCGCGCGCTTACAGCATGGGGTCCCTCCAGCCCGAGCAGCAAACCAAAGTGGCTTTTTGGCTCCCTTCCACGTGGTAGCGTGCAGTGCCCATTATCCCCGACTGGCACGGCGCTCGGCTGTCTCAGCAGAGTGGCTGCAGAGACAAAACACTCCTCCAGCTCTCAGAAGCAGGGTGGGCTGCCCTGGTCAGGAAGGAGAAGCGTGTTAGGGTTTGTGTCTGGAAATAACGTCTCTCCCGTGGCACTCGCTTGAAATGCAGAGTTCCTGGTGTTCCGTGTTGCTTTCCCATTCTCGTTGAAATTCCTTTTGCCTCAGAAAGGAAGGGTCTTAAAACAGGGTTTCGATAGAGCTCGCTGCAGAATGATTCTCTCCTCCTCGGTATGTAAGCTTCCTGAATGAATGATTTTGAAGTAATGTAATATTTCCCTGCAGGGCCTGCCTCTCTTAAGTCTTTAGACTGTCACGGCAACAGTGAGACTACGAGTGCAATATTAATAATTTATGTGTGTCCCTCATTTTGGACTGTTGTCAGTCCTTTCAGCCTCGGCAGGCTGGGGGAGATGAGAAAAGCGTGTCTCTGCTTTGCTGCAATTCTCTCTGCATATCTTCTCAGGGTAGGCAAAGGCTTTCAGTCTCCAGAGAGCGTCTATCTGGAACCTTTTAGCAGTGCTAAATTTACAGAAATAATACCAGAAAATAGCCTGGCGGTGTCTCGTTTCAGTGATCTCTGCGTCCAGTTGTACTGCTTACATTGGACTCTGCAGCAAGGGTGGTTCAGATGCTGGTGAGCTTTGCCTGCTTGCAGACGGTGAGGGAGAGGTGACGCCTTTATGGGTCCCTCCTGGGTGATGAATCCAGCCAGGGTTTTGCTGTGCATGTGTGTGCAATCAATCCCAAATGTTTCTATGCTGCACGCACATAGCTTCCTTCAAAACTGGGCTTCGTGTCCTTGATTCTCCCCCTCGCTCTTTTTTTAAAGGGAGGGAGATGGTCAGAGGGCTTGTGTGTTTCCTGAGCGGGTCTTGCTTGAGGCGAGGAGCAGAGGACTCTGAGCACAATGCAAACAGGTCTTCAGAAACGAGGCTGATGAGAGGATGTCACCAGAGGATTTGGTCGGTTCACATACAAACTGCTAGCACGTCTGTGCTTGTGCTGCATTCTGGAGTTCAGTGTTGCAGCCTTTTGCTTTGTGTTAGCTGTTGCCTGAACGCATTTCAGCTCGATGGTCTGCTGGGCACTTCTCCTTCACATCCCGTTGGAAGGGCTGTGCTGTATTTTGGGGGGTTTTGAAGGTGTAGTGTGCGTGCACTGGTTGATTGGTGTTCCAGCAAGTATTCCTGCAGGTGCTGAGCAGTTTGGGGCAGAGCAGTTTCCTTGGAGAGGTATGTAGCAAGCAGGTGAGTAGTTTGCAAGAAGTGGGAGAATCAGCTCTGATCTGATGGTGGTCCAAGATTGTTGATTCACTGCAAGGAATCGGTGACTTGGTTTCTGCGCTGCGGATGGACTGACGGATGGACGGGACTTTCTAGCAGAGGAGAATGTTCTGC
Organism: Aythya ferina; assembly: GCF_964211825.1. NCBI lineage: Eukaryota > Metazoa > Chordata > Aves > Anseriformes > Anatidae > Aythya > Aythya ferina. The sequence goes on from NC_140296.1 coordinate 164,030,859, forward strand.
AAAGAATTTGAGGCGTATCTTAAACCTGAAACAGTTTGGCTGAAGACACACAGATTTCTAGAATAATTGTTGGGGAAAAATGAATGTTTTTAGTTTTTTATTTTTTTTTTTACTGGATTGCATTGTTTAAAATTCCGTTTTTGAACATCTTGGCTTGGAGAGAAGTTTGGCTCAAAAATTGCTGTGTGTGTGCAGCAGGATCTGCGGAAAGATTAATGGATAAGAAGAAACTTGGTCTAATTGTTTTGTGTTGGGCTCATTAAAATACCTTTTCATTTGAGATTTGAATTTTTTGCCGTAGTTTGTACCTTTGTAGTTCAAAAATACCCTCCTCCCAGATTCTCTGTATTAAGTCTTCCTGAGAGCTTGTATGTTCAGTTTGAAGAAAACAAGACGTAACTAAGTTAAGATTTCTTGAACCTAAATTAGAATACTTAAATTGCAAATCCAATTGGCTTGGCTGCTGGTGAATGGTGATAGCTCAGAAAGAAACTAAGATGTTGTCTTGGACTTCAGATGGTTTCAGCAATGAGATTTTTTTTTTTTCTTTTTTTCCAGTTGATAAGGGGGTAGAGCCTCACTCCTGGCTCTGCACTTGTGTACTTCATCTAAAATACCTGTGCATTTGTAACAAAGGACTTTTTTGCAAAGCAGCACTGATTTCTTCTGCAAAACAGAAAATGGGGAAGCTGAATGGAAGAGTGTTTTGTTTTTTTTTCTCTTTTTCTTCCTTTTTTCTCCCTCCTCTTTACGAGAAGTTACTTTAAATAGGGAGCTGTTCAGCAGGTTGCAACCAGAATTCTATAATAAGATCTCTGTTCGCTCTCCCTACTTTTTTCACATGCAAAGTTGTGGCTGTAATTATATGACAGCTGCCCTCTTGGCTGACATGCAGCAGATTGAACTGGGGATCTCCAGAGCTGAAAGTGTGAGCTGCTACTCCATGAGCTAAAGCTCTATAGCTGGAGGCTGTAATGATCTATATCCTTCATGACTGAGTGTAGAAGGGAGCTGCAAAAAGCACTTGCTGAGTTATGGTGAGTACATGGTACTCCCTGGGTATGCTGGAGCCTTTCTTTGAGTGGTTTGTGATAATTGTACAAACTGTTGTGAACTTAGGGGTGCTTTAAAATGGCACTCCATTTTGAAGCCGTTCTGTCTCAAATAAAATATCTTTGCTATATCATGCTAGTCAGGCGCAGGCAGTTGTTGCTGGATGCGTACGTTGTGCTGAGTGGAAGGGATCCTGATATTGCTGAGGTCCTTTAACGCTAATGCAATGTAAATAATTGTTAACAATACTAAACATTGTGTGAAAAATTCCACAGTGCTGGTGGTGTTCAAACAAATTTACCTCTGTGCTTCGCCGTAACAATAGGTTTTTCATAGATGGCACAGTGGAAGCGTTGTCAAAACAAAGGAAGGAGAAGCTGGAGTTGTTGGAATCTCTCCGGTTTCCCAAGGACCAGGAAAACCTGAGCAGTGCCAGAGTGTGTCAGGCTGAGGCAAAATGAAGGGAAGCAGAACCATATGGAGCTTCGTGAGTAGTGTGAGCCCGTGGGTAGCTCCTGCAACCAGTGTTGTGGGAGAGGGGGAAGTGTGTTACAAGTTGAGACATTAATTTTGAACTTTGCGATGTTCTTAACACCTCCTTCCCTGCCCCTCCCCAAATTAAAAAAAAAAAAAGAGATAGTGTTCTGCTAGGTTTAAATGTGGGCATAGTATGGATTCCTGTGAAACTGTACAGTTCAAAACCCAAGCTGATCTTTCCCCTATTTAAAAAAAAAATATGTTGGTAGGACGGTAGCATAAAACACCTCGGTGACCTGATGTAGGGTCAAAAGACCCATCCCGTCCACTGCGTGACGTGGCCCAGGCTAACATGATGCAGTTTGTGGGGCAGCCTTGCAGGAGGCAGCGCTGGCAGAGCCTGGGGTGGGTGGGAGGATGCTTTAGGGACACGGAGGGGATTTAGGTGGGTGTTGCTCCTGAGTGGGGCATCTGGTGGTGTCTGCCCGCTGCCTCCTCCTCCTCCCGCAGGCATTGCTGCCTGTGTCGGCGGCAGGCAGCGCTCCCTGGCTGCATCCCCGCCGTCCCGAGCACCGCTTCCACAGACAGTCACAGAAGCATGGAGCTGGGAACCCACATCAAGGGCCTGGGTCACAACGCGAGGCATGCTAGCCTCCTGGAGCAGGATTTCAAGAATGGAGGCTGCTGGCAAGGCAGCGAGTACAAGCTGATGCAGCATTCATGTGTGTGTCTACCTTGGATGGAGCCAAGTCCAAGGAATCTGTTACAACACAGCTCTCCCCTGACCTAATTGCATTGCTGTCAAACTCCAGAGCCCGGCTGAGACACCAGCATATCCCTGCCGTTATGTTAAAGCAGGGCTCTGTGTCTCTTTTACACCACGGTGTTTGTGCTGCCTGTGTTGAAGTGGGTCAGAGCGTCACCCAGCCAAGCCGTTCCGTGGCGAGGCTGTAGGGGTGCCAACCGTGAGGCTCGGTGGTGGAGCTCGTTGGCTTTGGGACGAGTAGGAGAAGAGTCTGCCGTGCTCTCTGTGCCAGGGGTGGAACCATCAGGTTGTGGTGGCTGGCTGGGAGAGGATGGATGGGCTTCCTGGGGAGGGCCCACAGCGCCACAACCATTCTCTGTAGTAATAGTCTGCTTGCACTAGATTTATTTATTTTTTACATACTTTTTCTCCCCCCTCTTTAGCACACAGATGTTGTTTTACACCTGTGAACTTCACTTGCTGTCTTCCAAAACCTCTTTCTTTGTTGCCACTTCCTGAAGTCCTTTGGTTCCTCACATGCCCTTTCCAAGGCAGGATGAGTAGAACGGGTTTCGGTGCTGCAGAGGTGGGTATATCTGATTGGTATCGCATCGCTCTCAAATCGGAGCTGTTTCTGACCTGTTCCTAGTACGGTCAGACATTTTGCTTACCCTCCTGTGTGCCTCTGTGATATCGGGAGACCTCATTATGTGATGTGTCTGTCTGTGTACAGAATGGATGTAATTACTGCAGAGCTGGGGGGTGCATGGGCTGTGCAGACGATGACCTGTTAAACCATTCACAGCTGGATCGGTTATAAACTTCAGAGATCTGAAGTAGCTTCCTCACTGCTTCCCCTGGTGCCTTCCCCTGCCGCAGGCCGGTCTCTCTGCATCCCCATCCCGTCTCTGTGTCACCCGGTTCGTCTCCTGGCTCCCTCCTGCCCCTCACTGCTCTGCTGGGAGTTATTTCTGTGGTGCCCACGTGCAGTCCCCGCTCCTCAGCTTGCCGTCCTCCTCCTTGCTGCTCAGGATGAGCACCTTTCAGCTGTGCTTTACTTATGTGGCTCTTCTGCACAGCTCTGCTTTCCCTTGTTCTGCTGCTTCCTCCAGAGAGATCGTTTTTGCCTTCCCCGTTCCCAAGGGGGAAATAAACTTATGTCTCAGCTGGAGGTGCATAAAACACGGCCACGCTGTCACCAGACTTTATTTTTACATCCTGTTCAGCTCGGGTCACCTCTTTCCAGTTAGTCACTAGCGAAGCATCCCGCCTCCCTGCCCTCTGTTCCTGTGGGGTCTGTGCACCCTGCCTTGCTCTCCCGGGGCGAGGTGGCGAGCCTGGGGGCTCTGGGGGTGCACTTTTATGCATGTTTCTCCTGGCAGCCCCTGCTCCAGCTCCTGAGCCGCTCGTTCAGCGGTGCCCGTGCAGCCAGATGAATGCGCTGCCCCGCGCTGGCCCGGAGCAGGGGGTTGGTGTGGATTAAAGCAGTTGGGGCGGCGAGGAAAGCCGCTTAGCCCAGAGAGATACTTGAGAAACAACACTTTAAGGGTAAGGACGCTTTGCCTTGAAAGCCCTCCGACAAACACCCCTCTGGCTTAGAAATCCCTGGGTTTAATGCTGAGTCGCCGCCTCCCATCCTTCAAGCCCTTGTCCCAAAACAGCACCCGGCTGCATTGCTGCCACGTTGCTGCTGTGTCGCTGTGTTAATCTGGGAAATGCAGCGTGGCCCTGGGTGCCAGCACGAAACCCCACATGTCCCTGCCCCGCTGCCACGAGGGGCTCCGTGTCCCTCCTCGCCGGCTCCTCCGCTCTGCCCTCACGCACCCGTCCCTGCCTTCCCCGCCTGTGCGCTCCCAGCTCCGTGCTGTCCTGGCTTTAATTTTTGTTTAAGATCTTCGTTCCTTTAATGACAGCGGGAGCCCAGGGCTGTTCTCTGTGGGGGCTGTGGTGCGCGGCTGTGCTCGAGGTAATGAGACTTGATGAAAACCTCTTGTTACTGTGGCAAGATTTCTTCCTTCTCCGCATTTAAGGAAAGGGGAGTGGGGGGGGGGGGGGGGGGAGAAAAGAAAAAGTGACAGCCCCTGCTGGGTATGTTAATATATTTTTAATGGCTTGCATGTGGCTAGCTGAAGACTTATTTGTCCAGCCCGCGAGGGAAGCGGAGCAGGGCCGTGTCCTCCTGCACCCTCGGCTGCGCTCGGCCCGGAGAGGCGGCGTGAGGGGGGCTGGAGGAAAATGTCACCGAAATCCTGATGGTACGGATGGGATCTGCTGGACAGAGAGGGGGGCTGGCCGCGGGAGGGAGGAGATTGGATCCTGGGTGCCTTCTTCCACCCCCTCCCCAAATCTTCCTTGCGTTCCGGAATGTTCCACCGCCTGCCAGCGTCAGGAGAGCGACCGTCTGAGGCGGTGGTACCTCCAGCGGGGGAGAGCTTTTCCCGCCATAATTGCTGCTTTTCTGAGGAGAAACAAAAGGGTTTACGCTGGGGGCAGGGGCTGGGGAGGGAGGGGGCCTGCTGGGCCGCGGGCACCTTCCCTCCAGGCCTCTTCTCCTTCACGTGCCCGTGGTGCTGGAAAACGTCCTGCTGTCACTTAGCTGCCCTGTCCTGGTGGCCACATCTCCGGGTGTTCCTGAGGCAGGACCCCAGCAGCTGCATTTGTCTTTATATTTGGGGGGGGAAATTAAAAATTTGGCTGTCTGTCTAATTTTGGTGCCAGGGGATGGTGCTAGACTGGCAACTCGAGGGACGTCCTTTGTAGCCCGCCCCTGCCAACGTACCAGATTGCTGACTCCGAGCCAGAGCGTCCCCTCGGATTGTGAGTAGCACAAAAACAGTTTGTGGGAGATCTCTGAGGAGCCCGACAGCTCCCGTGCGTCGCAGAAGGCTGGAAGCACATATGGTGAGCCACCAGCATCCGACGGAGAGGACGGCAGCTTGGTAGCCTGCGCTGACCGCAGTGCTTTGCCGCTCTGACCGTACCCGTACTTAGATTTTAATTAACTTTCAGCTGATTTCGGGAAAACCTAGTAGTTGTAGCAGGGATGCATTCGCATTCTGTGTGAATCTGTCCACTCAGGGTTTTAATGCCATCTGACCCACCTGCTTAAAGAACTTCAGCGTGACTTCCTTGCGGGTCCCCGTGCAGGCAAGCCCTAGTTTTCTGCAGGCGTCCACTGCTTTCTTAACCCAGTTTTCCAGCTGGGCTGAAGTTGCTGACGGCATCGTGACTTATTCGAGAGCATGAGTGAATGTGAATTGGCACAAAATCAAACCCAGAGACCCACCAGGCTCCCAGCCCTGTAAATTCTGGATTGTTGGAGCCCTACTTTCCTTGAGTAGCCAACAATAACAGGCAACTAATATGGTCACAGAGTATTATTTTTACTCAAGCCTCTTGGACTGATAATATGATTATAAAACAGTTGGGAGGTTTTTGTTTGTCTCCTTAAGTGTACTTTCTAGTGCAGTGTCCAGATTAGTTTTAAAGATGACCCAAAAAGAGTTTGTTTCACGTGGGGCTTGTACCAATTTATTTCCCCCCAACCCGGCCATGATGGATTTAAAAAATGGTACTGTCATCAAGCCTGATGTATCTAAGTCTCCAATAAAGAGTAATGTGTGCTCTGTGTTTTGTTTTTTTCTTTTAGTTAGAGAAGTGCTGCTGAGGTATAACGGATGTTTCTGTGAGCTCTAATGCTTTAATTGTAGGTAAGAGAGTTTTCTGTCTACTGGCTGTCTTCAGATTAAAACAACTGAATAAATAAAAGTCTTTATATAGGTACTAGTAAAAGTACGTGAAGACCAACCAGAATTTGTCAGGGGCTGAATAAAATCCCATTTTCTTTCAACATCACGGCTTTCAGTTTCTTGCCGTTAAGGACATCATCATTTCTTGGTCCTCTGATTGTGATAGCTGTTCAGCCTAGAAAAACCTCGTATCTCTAGATGGGAAAGACAGGGCAGGTAAAGGAAATGGCCATCCTTCTGTTGTTGTTTTTGTAGTTCTTTATGTAGTGCTTTTAAAAATAAAATCCCCAAACCAACCAAACAAAAAAACAAATCACAAAATCACAGGTAGTCTTCACCTGTTCTTAATTTTTAGGATTATTTTAAGGTCAGCTCTGGCAGTCTCATGAGTTGTGTCCCCTGGCTCGTGGGGGCTGAGCAGCGGCTGGCTCCCCGCTCACGGAGCTGCTGCTGGAGTGACATTGTCAAAAGCAAGAGCAGATTTTAAGCAGGCCCTTCCTCGCGTTCCTGAATAATGTACCGGGCTATTAAACTAAATGAAATTTAACCAATCACCTTGGTCTCCCGTTTGTAGCCAGAGGGGCTGGCCTCGAGCATCAGGTATGAATTACCTATGCGCCCTGCAACCACAACTTCGAATCCCGGCAGGCCTGACTTAGCCCCGTGTGCTGTGGTCGATAAATTGACTTCCATGCAGCTTATTATGTGGGGCTCTTTCAGATGTGACCTTATTAAAACCTTGAGTCCTCTCTGGACATTAACAATCCCATAGCTGTTTCCCTAAGTAGTGGGGAGGGCGTTGCTGCAGTGTCCTTGACAAAATCTCTTTCTTCCCCAAAATCTCTGTTGAGAAGGGCACGTGCTGGTCGTCTGCTGAGCCTCGGCCGTGGCTGCAGCACTGCTGAGCGAGCGGAGGGGCATCAGGAGCGTGTGTCAGCCTCGTGCTCGTGTAAGGGCTAAGGCTGCCGGCCAGCGAGCTCTTTCCCGGACAGGTAGTTGTGTGCTATCCTCGATTGCATTGCACTGACACCTCTGTGCTCAGATGGGAGTTTAGGATGGCTGTGAGATCTTTAATGTGTTGAGGACAAAACTGACTTGCCACAGACGTGTGGGAGCGACCCGGCATCCCAGGATGAGGCTGAAGTTGGAGCCTGCTCTTTCCTCCCCTGCTTCTCAGCCTCCTGATAAAGCTGGAGGTTTCTGCCAGTGTCAGGTCTCTGCTCCTGCTTGCCTATCAGCCTTCTTTTTTTTTTTCCCTGGTCCTTTTAATCCACACTCAGAGCATCCTGGGTGGCGTGCAAGTGGAGAAAAGGTCTTTGTACCTGAATTTGGCTCTTTTGTCAGGGGAGAAGAGCAGAGGAGTGCTCAGGGCAGCAGCCTGCTGGCTTTGCTGCTCCTGTTTGGATGCTTTGCCAGCTGTAAAACAGGGCTGTGGTGACCTGTGGGGCTGGAAGATGTGTTCCTAGGGGCTGCAAAGCGCTCTCCACCAGGAGAAGGAAAGGCTGGGGACTGCCGGCTGCGGAGCTGCCCCTGCCCTGTAGTAGCAAAGTGGAATTGGCACCTTGGGCTTTGCTGGGAAGCAGAGGGCGAGAGCTAATAAAAGCTCAGTTTCTAATCTGTTTTGGGGGAAACTCAGAGCAGCAGCAGAAGTGCTGGAGCTGCTGATCTACAGATTGCTGTGGCTTGGCTTGGTCTCGTTTCCCATTATAATGATTTTCTGTGAGCGCGCGTGTGTGTGTGCGCGTTAATGAAAGCTTTGGTTCGGTGCAAGCTGTTATTACTGGACCGTGATTCCTTGGTCTCTTTCACAAGCAAGTGGGTTTTCCCAGTGTCCTGCCTCTCCGTACGCACACGCATGCACATGTGTGTGCACTTTGGGATCCTTCAGGACGGAAAGTGCAGTGGAAATGTAAAATACTGTAATTATGTGCAGCGAGCATTTCTATTTTCGCTCTGCAGTCAGCTTGGCAAGTGGAGCTCGGTGTCTGGGCAGTCTCATATCTGATCTGATCTATTTGTCTGTGCTTTTTTGCATTGCGGTTTACAGCTCAGCAATTGAAACCTTCAAGATCGCTTAAAGACGGGACGGGAGCGTGCTCGCACCGAGCTTGGCCAAGGCCGTTTCTCCGCGTGCGAGATCACGGGCCCGGCGCGACTTGACAGTGCCCCCTTTTAAATCTGCCGCTGGGCTCCTGCGGGGCGGGGGCGAGGAGGTAATGTATGGGCCTGCCAGGAACAGAGGCAGCGCTGTGTGCTCCCCCGCGGCTCGGCGGCAGTAGCTCACTGCCTGACCCCGTTAGCAGAGCCGCTCTGTCATCGCCGGCGAGGCAGGTGCGCGGCCGGGCAGGGACCCGCACGAGGAGCGCCGAGCGGGGGGACGCGGCGGCTGCCATGCGGGGAAAGATCAGACGGCGCCAGGGAGGAAGAGGTGGTGGTAAAATAATGATAACGGTAGTAAAAAATCCGAGTCTTCCCTTCCCTCTAGGTCCCCTGGAGGCGGCAGCTTCGGACTTGCGGGTCCGAGGGACTCCGCTCGGCGCCGCAGAGGGAGGTGCAGGCTCCCAGGTGCGTGTGTCTCTCCGGGTGACCCCGTGGCTGGTGGTGCTCCGGGAAGCCGCGCTGCCACCAGAGCCTCTCCCGGATGGGATGCAAAGCCGAGGCCTCGATCCATGGTTTGTTAAAGATCCCCCTGCACTTTTCACCAGATTAGGGGAAAATAACCTCAGCGTCCTGGCCCGATTCCAGTTCATTACTTTCTGCCCATCTAAAATTTCCCCTTCCCCTCCCCCTGCCGCTTATCCTGGAGAAGTTATCATTTGCTTCCTCTCCTAATGACTCACGGGTAATGCTGCTGGCACACAACCCATGCTTTATTTCATCCCAGCGACGAGGGAGTGATCCCTGCGATTCGGGGTCTTCGGGCTGAAAGGGGTGCTATGGAAACACGGAGGTGTTGGGAGCACACGTGCAGACACAAAGGCACGGTTGGTTACCGTTCCCTTCGGTTGCTGTTTCGGAACAGGTAAACAGGCTTCCCAGCCGCATCTTCCAGCTCCATCCAGATCATAAATGCGCGTGTGTCTTCTCTCTGTGTGTGTGTGTGTGTGTGTGTGTGCACGCAAGCCGGTCTCTCCCCCCCTTCCGTCTTGGAACAAGAAGAATGTGTCAAGCCCTCTGGCTGCAATCCAGGACTCTCCGTGGAACTATAAATCGACCCGTCAGGGAGGGGGAAAGAGATTAACGTTGGCCGTCTTCATTAGTGAGTCCCCAGAGGAAACTGGGGCTGCCATGAGCCGTGAATGAGACCAGCTGAGAGAGAGAGGGGGAGCTTGCGGTTTTTATCACTGCCTCCAGAGACCCTGGAGGAGTGGAGGAAAGGAGCGTGATAGGGATGGGAGGATGTACAATGAGGGGAGCCGGAGCTTTCCAGCGCCGGCGCTCGCTCCCTCATTGGAGGGCAGGGAGCTGCCTGCCGCTCCGCCGCGCCAATCCCTGACCCGCGAGCCCATGTGTGCGGCTGGAGCACTTGGCATGCTAATTGGGAGCAGAGAGGAGCGAGCCCGGTGGCAGTGCCGTGCCCTGCCATGCTAAACAAGTGCCAGTAATTGCAGGCGAGGTACTAACGTTATGTCACATTTCTCACGGAACCGGGGAAGTGCATTTCGCGCGAGCAGCGTTAATTCTTCCTGGGTGTGTGTGTGCTTAATTCCCTGCCCCCCTCTCCCTCCCAGAAAGTGATTCTTTCCTCTGCTCCAGCCTCACTTGTGCGATGATTTTTGGCAATTAGCTGCCGCTCTGAGCTTCAAACACCAGGCTTGCTTCCTCGCTCCGTTTGTGGTACCTGTTTGCACTGCAGCCTCGTGCAAACACACACGCGCGTGCTAATTGCCGTGCTCCCGAGCCGAACGAGGGAACGGCGGCGGCGAGCGCAGCTCGTAACGTTTCGGGTTCCCTTGTGAAGTCCCCGCGAGCCCGGATTGTGGTGGTGCTCCTACCAGCGAAATCTGGTTTAAGCTGGTAGCCGTCTTCCCCCCCCGCTCCTTGCAGTGAGTGACGCAGGCTCGACAGCTCCAGATAGCGATGCTCTTTATTTGCGGAGCCAGCACCGTGGCACCGCCAGCTCCCGCCGGGGCTCCTCGCCGTGACCTGAGGGGACCGGGGAAGGGGGAGGCCTCTCGGCTCCTCGTCACCTCCGCGGCACGGCAGCGAGACAGCCAATTAGTGTCAGCGGCGGCGGTGGCTCTTGCTGATGGGGACGCCGACCTGGCTAAGATGCGAGCTGAGATGTTGTCTGCCTTCTGCTCTGCCTCCCCGCGGCTCCCTGGGGTCGGGGAGCTGCACTCAGAGCAGGGTGGCCCCGGGGAATTGCGGCCCCGTGCACGGGTGCCCACAGCCGCTCCGGTTGCTGGAGGTGCGAGGGGCTTTCGGTGAAGGTCCGCATTCACCGCTCTGCCCGTGCTGCCCTCCTCTCCCTCCTCTCCTCTCCACGGTGGTTTTGTTCTGCTGCTGCTTTTCCCCTCTGTTCCCCAGCTCGCTGCGAGCCCAGCTTCCCATGTCCCACCTACCTTGCCATCCGCAGTCCTTTGCAAGCCCCCGGGCAAGGCTTTGCCTTTGCCTTCCCGTGCCGCACCGGCGTGCAGGCGCCTCTGCTGTGCAATTTGGCAGCTTCTTGATATTGTTTCCTAACTGGCACTTGCAGCACAGTTGTGCCTCCTGGTTCTAGGCATTTAGCATTTACTCAGTTAATTGGTGCCCCTTGGTAGCAAGTAAAAGCAGCAATCCATTTTTCTGACATGATAGAAGATGTTTTTTTAACATTTTCTGTCGGAAAGACCATCCCGTAGCTGTTAGGTCCCTAGCATCAGGAGCTGACAGGCAGAAATGGGTGAACAATTAAATATACTTGGAGTGGAAACGTGGGCAGGAGGGAGAACGGAAGTCTGGGGGAAAGGATGGCGTTACTGGTGCTGGAGAGTGGCATTTCGGGTGAGCCAGGCTCCTAAAGCAGCGGGATCCCCAAAGGCAAGGGCTCCTGCTTCCTAGGTCCCTTCTACACCTGTTAGTGCTGTAGCTGAGGAGCACGCATTATGTTTCTCATCACCTCGGAAGGAGAAGAAATAAGCGACGATGAGGAGAAGGGTGAGTGCCTTACGGTGTCACAACACAACACCAGCTCTGGTGGCACTAATGACCGGGCTGATGGATGAGATATTTTCCTCCCCAGCCCAGAGGGAAGAGGCCACCTTCGCTGACACCCACCTCTGCGCCGAGGGCCGTGCTGGCACCTGCAAGAGGCTAAGCCACCCTTTTCCTCTCGTAGCCGGGAAGCCTCTGGTTGAATCCCGGTCCTGCTCGGCTTGTGATGTGGCTGAGGCTCACGAGGTGAGCTGCTGCTGGCCGGGGCGGAGGTCTCTGCGCCCGGGGGATCGCCGTCCCGCTGGAAGCACGAGGAGGGACGAGGGGAAGGCAGCCTGCTGCGGGGGAGAAGTGCTGCGGTAGATTAAAGCAGCTGCTGAGGGACTACTCCAGTGAAGCTTGAAATCAGATTGTTTGACAAACATCATGTTAGAAGCACCTGGCTGCTTCTGTTTGCCCCACAGCTCCCTACCTCAGAGAGAAAACAAGGATTTTCACGGCTCCAGACTCGCCTCGCTCTTCCTTCTTGCCTTCCCTCGCTATGCCCCGGAGGGCAGCGCGGGTGCCTGCTGGGGCCGGCGGGTGGCAGAAGGCACCGGGAGCCCCTGGCCCCAGTGTCCCCCACCCGTCTGAGGGAGGCAGGGAGCTCGCAGAGAGGTGGGTTTGTTTGGTGTGATTTGATTTGATTTTTTTTTTCCCCAGCTCTGATTTTTGTTCTGCCTCATTTGCATATTGTGTGTTTTTTTTTTTCCCCCAAGCCTCTGCATCTCCTTTCTTCCTCCTCTTTTTTTTTTTTTTTTTTTTTTAATTCTCTTCTCTCCGCTGAAGATTGCTCCTAACTCTCAAATGTCCCTCCCCCGCCTCACTCCCCCCCACTGCATTTTTCTTTCATCCTTTGTTCTTGATTGCTTGTGCCCGGGAGCAAAGAAAGGAGAAGGAAAGGATACCATCTCGCTGTGAAATACAGGAGAGAGAGAAATGCAGGCAGGCAAAGTTGTCAGAGCCTGGCAGAGCGAGGCTGAATCCATCTCAGGAGCGCACGGCGCATCTCCTTGAGCACAGGGGATTTGTGCCCGGCCGTGCCACGCCGTGGGACGCGATGCGACGCCGGCCCTCGAGGGGACTGCCCTGCAGAATGTGGCTGGTGGCATCTGCTGCCCCCAGGGAGTGAAACTGGGCTCGGGGACGGACCAAAACCGCCCGCCGTGCCAGCCCTACATGCTCACTGAGCCCTGTGCACGCTCCCTTCCCCGTCCTGGTCCCGCTGTGGATCCGCCGTGTCTTGCTCGCCCGGGAGTGTAGGTAATCACCTGAAATGCGTGCGCACGCTGGCTGATGCATCGCATCGTCTCTTCCCTTCCATCTCCTCTTCCCCTGCATCAACAGCGCTGCCATAATCTCTCAAAATCAACAGGCCATTACAGCCTGATGTAACTCAATGAGTACTCTGAGACAGAAATCCTGCAGTGTGCTTAAAAACCCTAATGTAGAAACACAGCGCTGTCCTGCGCTCTCCCGCCACCTCATTTACTGGTTTCGAGTGAAAAATCAGCCTCGTTCCGGGTCTGTACGTACCGTTTCGAGCAGAGCAGGTTGCTAGCCTTAGCCTAGCCTTGTATCCTCGTTCAGCTCCCAGAATCTTAAATACAGACACTGATCTCTTCCCTCTGCCCCAGCCTTCTCCCTTTTTACCATCAGCTTTTACGAGTGCTGGCTTTCAGCTCTTGCCTTGGGAGAGCAGAGGTCACAGACAGCTCGAAGAAGTCCCCGGTGTCACCTGCCTGTACCCACCTGGCCGGTCCCTTGCTGGTGGAGCACGTAATTTGTGGCTCAGACCCCGTGGGTGGGCAGTTCAGGTGGAGATGGGCCGTGCTGGTTGTTGCACAGCAGAAATGTCTTGGTCTCTGTCTCTTTGATGTAGCCTTACCTTTCAATCCTTCTTTGGAGTCCCCTCCCGCAGGTTTTTATGTTTCTGCCTGAAAGGACTGTGATCTTTAAGCCTGATTGGGAAGGAGCATCGGCTCCCCCGGTTCCTGCAGGTTATCCTTATTTCTTACAGGATTCGGCTGTGTCTGAGACCTGGGTTGCAGGCAGGTGCAGTGGGTTCGCCCAGCCGTCAGCGTCATATCCCACGGAACTGGCTTTTCCCTGATTATCTTGGTTGCTCAGGATAAACACGACTGATGGGCAAAATTGAGTGAGATGCTTGCTGTATGAGTCACGTCTGCTGTCAGCACTGCTCCCAAGCCTCTTACCCTGGCATCTTGCTGGCAGGACTGGGAACCACGGCTTGTGTGGCGGCTCTTTCAGCAGTGAGGTGCTGCTGCTTCTCCCGTCTGACCTGGCCTGAATAACTGGGTTGCCTGAGGTGGAGCTACAGAACTGGATGGCAGAAGATACCGTTCCTCTCCAGCCTGCCTGGGGTCTGAAGACAAGCACTGAACTGCTTATCAAAACCTAAAGCTATGTCCTGGGATGTGGGGACGATACTTGGAGCTGTCACTTAGGATCCCGTGCATGATGATGGAGACTTGGTGCCCCTCAAGAGCAGTCTCTCTTTTGTTGCTGTGGTCCACTGATGTTGACTGATTGCAGGCAGATGACCAATACAGAAGAGCTGGCAGAGACGCATGACTTTCATTAGCTGTCAAAAACAGAAGAGCAATTAGCAGAGTCTCCTACCTTTTCTGCCTCCAGGCCTAATCTAATGCTCTCCTCTAAGTTTAGAGTGAAAAAGGCAGGTTAGTGATGAACTCTCTTGTTCAAAGGATGTTAAAAAAATGATTGGGGTTCTGGCCAGTGGCAAAACATCTGTTTTAGCGGGGCAGTTCATCACCCAAAACTTCCCTATGCTGTGATCTTTGGTTATGGCCACGGACCCAAAGAAGCATGGCCTCTGCTTCACGCGGGAGGCAGCAGGAGGTGCCAGAGCAGCCCCGCCACGCTGCTCGGACCGCTGCTCCCATCAGTCTGCTGCGCTGTCTGACGCAGGGGCTGGCTGCGCTGCTGGAGCTGAGACCAAGCGTTCACTGGAAAGCGAAGAACAACTCCGCCGTGGATAGTCTGGAGCAGCAGACCTGAGAGAGAAGCTGCTGCGTTGTGTCTGTCAGCTGGCGTGCCTGTGCTCTGACATGTGAGGCTCTGTACGAGCCCAGAACTGATTTCCTGCCCGACACCACGGTGGGTGTTTTCATTGTCCTCAGAAAAGCCCGCTCGAATTAAGATACTGCCAGGTTTTTTTTGGTTTGTTTTCTGGACTGGGGAACTGCATCACTCCGTGCGCATCTGTCCTGCGGGTGCAGAGGCTGTGATTTTGCCAGGCCTCCTCTCGGGCGGTCTGATCAGTGCCTGCATTTAATAAACTGCCCGTGGCCTCCGCCGCCAAGTATCCAGGCAGCCTCCTGCCAGAACTGCAGGCACTGGAGATGAAAATGAGGGACCCCTCTGTTCACGCCTCTCCTTACATGCAGCCAACGTGTTTTATAGCTCACTGTCCACTGGCTCCAGTCACGGCATCACAGCTGCTCGAGCTGTTTGAGCTTCTCTTTCCCTTTGCTTCCCTTTCTCTTTATTCCCCTACCTTGCACTCCTTTGGAGCAGCTCTTCTCTTCTCTGGCTTGATGCAAAATTCGTCCTCAGCTACAAAAAGCTGCTGTACAGCTGTGGGTCCTGACCGGCTCCCTGTTTTCTTGGTTCTCTCTCATGTGTCTCATTTCATCTGAAAACACTCTCTTTTCCCTCCCTTGTTCCTCTTAGCATTTCTCTTCTCCTTCCATTGTAGATACGAGCACTTGAGCCAGTTGGGAATACTGATTAAATGTGTTTTTTTTTTTTCCTTTCCTTTGGAAAGTGTTAAACAGCACTAAGTGCCTGTCTGAAAGGCAGCATTCGCTGGGGTTTCACGGGGGAGGAATGCTGTGCTGTCCGGCTGCCCAGAGCTGACTTCAAGGCCCCCTCTGGTCTGCAAGCAAGGCTTTGAACCCGAGGTGGTGGCTGGAGGCTTTCTCTGGTGGCTGCCCTTACAGAAACCCATCCTGCTGGGGACAGGGCACGGGGAAGGTTTGAGCAGCAGTGACCTGCTTTGTCACCAGCAGCCAGCTAATCCAGCGGTGCCTCAGGGCCCTTCTGCAGGGAGAAAGGGGGAGGAAGGACTTGTGCTGTTTTGTTTTGGCTTTTGTTTAAAGCTTTGAAAATACCTGTGATCTACCGCAGCATAATTAAGACATCCTTACATCTGCTGAACTCGGGAAGTCTGCACGCGTGAAGTTTTTCCTTGAAAATGCCCTCAGAAGGCACTGGGGGGTGGAAGGACGGGCTGAGTGGCACGCCGTGGTATAAGCCCTCGCTGGTAGGACGCACAAAGTAATCACAAAGCTGCAGGTGAGCATTAACTTGTACCTGCGGAGCCGTGGCCGCGATATCATTCACAGCACAGGCAGCTGGAGGGAGGAAGGGAAGGTGTAGCGTGCCGGGTGGGGGGTGATCAGCATCCCGGCATCTCCAGGCCATGCCCCAGAGGGCTTTCCTCTGGAAGCTCTGTGTCTGAGCCTCTGACAAAGAAGGCCAGGAATTAGGCATGAGCCCCTTTTGAAGGGAGGAGACCACCACCACCAGAGTCTGTGCCGCCCAAATGAGTAGAAATGCTCAGGAGGGTGGGTGCCAAATGCAGTCCCCTGGATTTGTCCTCGGGCTGAGGACAGACCCAGCTGCTGCATGCTGAGAAAGGGCACTGGGGGCTTGCCTGCCTCCAGCAGCTGTCAGAGAGGGAATTTGGGCATAGCTGGGCCTCTGCTTGGCCCAGGTTGGCTCAAGGCAGGCTCACGGAGGCCCATTTGACTAAACTTGGATTGTCTCAATGTGTTACCAGACAATGTGTTCTCAGTGGTGGCCTCCCAGCCTGCTGCCCTCGTGTGAGGCAGCCCCGCGCTCCCCTCTGTGGCGTTTCCCAGCCCGGAGAACGCAGCAGCACTGGGCCGCTGCCGCCCATCAATCCTGAACCTAAAGGGGATGGCAGCGGTGGGCAGAAACCTATCGATTGTGCTGTAAATCAGGACACTGAGGAAAAAAAGCCTGATTCTCAGGAAAGTTGAAGTCTGTCTTTCACCTGCTGCAGGCAGAAGCCTTGCTGCCACCTCCTGCGGGTGCTCAGGACATCAGTACTTACGTGTTCTCTGTCTGGGGACAATTGGCAGCATAGGTGCTAAGCTCAGTGCTAATTCTTCCCACTTTCTGTATGGGCAGGTGATGGGGTTTCACCAGGGCTGAATTTGGTCTGCTAACGATGCCAGAAGTTTCAGCCCTGCTTGAAAAGTAACCCTGAAGGGATATGGGACAAGTGGGCCCAAGAGCAAGTCTGAGGTGGTGTAGAAAGGCACAACTTGCTGCCTCTGCTTTTGGAAATGATGCCTGCTTTTTACACCAGGAGACAAAGAGGTGTAATGTAGGATTGCTCTGCCAGCAGCGTGCTCTGCCCCTTTGTGCCCCAGGAACATCTGCCTTTGGGAACAGAAATCCAGAGAATTTCCCCAGTGCAAGTCTGAGAAGGGAGGCAAAGGGCTGCAGCGGGAGGGAAGGTGTTGCTGGGGTGGGGGTCGTGACAGAAGAAAGGTGGCACTGAGACGAGAGCCACTGGTGGCGGGGCTGCAGAACACAGTGGAGCTGGAGATTTGGGGGACAGAACGCATCGTTGGGCAGGAGGTGGGCAGATGGAGCGAGATCTTGGAGGAGGTCCCAAAATTGCCCTATTTAGTACATTTGGGAGAGTCATCACTCCTCTCATCACGCATATGTTTTGGGAAGGGGCCAGGGGAGGTCTCAGCAGAATCAGAATCACAATCTCAACTTGAAAAAATAAAAACCCAAACAAAACCAGACTCATTATTTTGGGGTCATTTTCATATGCATTGAAAAGTTGTTTTTTGTTGTTGTTGTTGTTTGTTTCTGTTTGTAAATCTGTTAACGGTTAAATAACCCGGTTTTCTTACCCTTCCAGTCTGAGATTTCTTACCCTTCCATTCTGGGAGGGAATTCTTGCTAGGCTCTGGATCACGTAGAAGCAGGAGACTCACGCAGGTTCAGGACAGATATAGAGGCAACCTGGGAAAAGTGGAATGGCAGGAAATTATGTTGGTCAAAACCAAATGCTCAGCACAGCCAAAGCTCTTGAGCGAGGGAACCTTTTTTACCGCATGTGTTGCCCCTGTGCCATAGATTGTTAATTTTTTTTCGCAGAGAGCAGATGGAGAAAATCTCTGGGGATATCTGGCGATATTTCTCCTGTGGCTGGAGAAGAGCCCGTGTGTGCCCTGGAGGAAGGAGAGCAGCACCTTTTGCTTTGCATATGTCTGGGTTAGCAGGAAAGCTCCAGGAGGACTGTGGCTATACTGGATCCATGTTTGCTTAAGGTGCTGTGGGATGCTGAGGTCAGAAGAGCTTCCTCTGGTGCAGCGGGGAACTGTTATAATAACTGCTGTTTCTGCTGTTATGGGCCACACAACGATGAGATATTTATTAGGCTAATGAGCAAATTATAATTCAAAGCTTCAGGATGAACAAAAAAAGAAATGTATGTTAGCTCCCAACTGGTAATGGTTGGAGTATCGGAGTCACAGAATTCTTGAATTTCAAAGTTTTCCCAAGTGAGCAGCACTTGGATGAGCTGCAGATCTATATGTGTGCGCAGCTATATTCTTAAATTTATAAATGTGTGTGTGTGTTGTGGTCACAATATAGAGAATGAGGGAAAAAGCAACCTTACCTCATTTCCTGCCTTTTTGTATGTGAATTCTCATTCATAAAGCACAGAGAAGGGATATTTTTGTACAGAGTTTCCTAGGGGGATTTTTTTTTTTTAACTAAAAGAAAATGCAGAAAACTTTGGCCGTGCATTCAAATGCAGCTGTGTTTGGTTTGTGGTGTAGAGGTCTAGCTGTGTATTAGGACATGACCTGCCTAGTGTACCTGTTTTGCATCACCTCCAAACACAGAAGGCTTTTTTTTGTGTAAACTATACTGACCTGCTATCCAAAGGCAGTTTTGGATTACAGCTTATCTGGGCTAGATTCAAATGGTGGCCTCAAGGAGAAATACTCTTTAATCATTAGAGCCGAATGCCTGAGTTTTGGAATCCTGCAAATATGTTGGCATTTATTTCATAAATACAATCTTCAAGAGTGTTTCTTTTTTTTTTTTTTTTTTTTTTTCTTTCAGTGAGGAACCTTTGACTTCATAAGCTTTTATTGTGAGCTGGTTGTTAAGGCTGAGAATTTGCCACTGACTCCCTCTCCCCACCCCAAAACAAACAAATAAATAGAACCATATGTAGTTGACTTCATCCTCCAAACAGCCTCCTAGGCTACTTCCTTATGAAATCAGCAGCTTTTTTTTTTTTTTTCCTTTTTTTTTTTTTTCTTTCAAGTTTTGAGACATGCCAGACCACTGTAGGCTGCATGGAGAAGGAAGATGTTAGCCCCAGTGATGACTCTTGAGTCAGCTGTCAGCTCTATCCAAAGCATCAGTCATTTCCCCATAGCTAAACTCACTACAACATGTTTTTCTAGCCTCACTCCCTGTGTGAGATAAGTTGCTGTAGCAAAGGGGTTTAAAAAAGACTCTTTTTTTTTTTTTTTTTTCTTCCCTAAAATAGAAACATTTAATCAGCTTTTTAATCATGCTTCACAACCTGCAGCCAACATTATTTTTTCAGTGGCTGTTTCTCGTTTGGACTTGGCATAAATCTGTTTTGGTTTGTCGATTGCGCGATCTGTTTCTTGACCATGCAATGACCCGGGGATAGATCCGAGTGATTCTGGACACTGCCTTCAATTCCGGCACTGCTTCTGACTTCCCATGTGGTGTCTTTGCCAAATTGCTTAAAATTTATCTTTTATTTCCGTTAGCTTTGAAATCAGGGGGGCTCCTGATAAACTCTCAAGAGTTTTGTGGCTCTTTGATTTGATTGATACTGGTTGAGCGTGCACCAGATGCTAACATGAGAGAAGCACGCCGTGACCCAACAGAATTAGGGTGAGGGCATGAAGGGACAGAAGGGGACGAGCTCCAGAAAAGGATGAAGAGGAAGCTCGGATGGGGTGGTGCAGGGGAATGCTGGGGTTGAGCTGTGGGGAATGTAGAGGATTGCGCAGGAGGGTGGGAGGGAAGGAGACTCTGCAGGTCAAAGAAGAAAAGGAAATGGAGCACAAACGAAAGCAGTGGTTTTGAGAAAGGTAGTCAAGGAGTTGGAAGGAAGAAAGCTGGAAGGAAGAAAAAGGAAGAAAATAAGGACAAAGGTTCATTCAGGTCAATTAGATTTATAGATTACATGTATTTGATTTTTACTTTTGAGCCATTGCCCTATGTTACTCTATAGGGGAAGATGGTGGTTTCTTTTGGTTTTGTTTGAAGCATCTGACCACTCCAAATTCCCTTGTTAATGATTTTGCAGAGGAAGACCTCTAAAATTTGCCCCCAGAGTCATACTGGCCCAGGTGCCTGATGGCACCCTCCTCTCTCCAGCAAATAGCCCCTCAAATTCTTCAAATAGTTAAAGGCTTGGCACAGTCCCCTGCTAACTCACCCAGGTGGCTTTCAGATTGTTGTCCAGCATTGTTCTGTTTTGCAGGTGAAAACATCTTAGGCCGTAAAATGTTGAAGATGAACAAAAGGCAACTACAGAAGAATATTTGTGCATGTTTGTTTAATTTTACTCTTCAGTAAGCAATGTGCCCAGCTTAAAGCTTTGCCTGGGATGCATCTCTGGGTTCTCATCGGTGGTTTGTGCCCAGCTGTACATGGGAGGAGTAAGCGGCCAGGAAAAGGAGTACAAGTGTAGATGGTTTGTGATGGCTTGTTTTGGTGGGGAAGCGAGAGGGGGCGGCCGGCGTTGGTTGGAAGCTCTGGGGGGTTGCTCCAGCTATTGTTCTGCCAGACTACACAGCTTAGTTACAAAGCTCTTGTTTTTCAAAATTAATGTTTAAAACTTCCCGTTTTGAAAATAAGGAGAAACAATGTGTAACTTCAAGGCCGATACTTCACCTGACCATGGAGCAATCCCTTGAAAATTTTCGCCATAAAAATATTTGTATTGTCTCTCGCTGGATCAGTACTTTGAAGCATAACCTTTGGGTCTGGTACCAGCTTCTGTAGTGACTGGTTAGGCAGTGGAAAATCAGAGAAATCACCTCACCTTGGACCAAAACATTAGTTTAAAAAGTTATGGAAAGTATAGGGAACCACTGGAGTTGTGTCTTGTAGCAGGTGGCGGCGATGGAGCAGGGTGGCCTTCCCAAAGGCTCTGGTTAGCAGTACGACGGCTAGGAGTGTGAATCGCTGCCTCCTCTGAGATTAATGAGGAGGAGGGAGAGAGTTTTAGGTTAACCTGTGACGGTCATCTGTAGAAGCCAAGGAAGGCCTTTTTGGGGTCAGGCTGCCATTCGTCTGCAGGGCTTTATGGCTGTGCGTGGTGAGGCAGGTGTTACGTTAGCTTTTGCCTCCCTTGAAACTTGGAAGGGCAGGGGACAGAGGAGGAAAGGATTGTTTTTTTCCTTCGTTTTGGCTTTTATTTGTCTCTTCTTTCCCTGGGGAAAAGCGCAGTGTGGTATTTCTGGCTGTTTTTTTTGTCTTCAAGAAATCCCTGTGAAACGATCAGAAGATTTTATATATGTGAGATGCTTCTGTATTTTGAGTCCTAATCACTTAGGTGAAAAAGAATAAGTAAATTATATATTGAACTGCTAACTGGTGCTGAGGCCTGGTTGTTTCCATGGCAACCGGGCTGGAAATAGCAGCCGGTGACATCAGCACGGCACAGGTATAGTCAGATCCAGCCGTTTTCCCCTAAATAAGCGAAGGCGCTGGGGCCAAACATCGCTCCGGTGATCAGCACAGGCAAATACCCTGACATTGCAATTAACATATGCAAATGCCCTAGCAACCTGGGGTACCGGGGCCGCCGGAGCGCACCGGGTGCGTGGCACGCAGGGGAGAGAGCCGTGGGCCCCGGTGCAGGTGCAGAGGAAGATGGCTGCCCCATGTGCCCAGCGCTGAGCCCGGCTCCACAGCCCCAGGCCTGGCCCAGGGGGGCTCAGGGCTCCTCCTGGCGTGCCCCGTGGCGCCCCGCTTGCCCACGAGGCTCCTTGGTTCATGTCACCGCTCGTGCTGCACACGAGAGGGGACAGGTGCCCGCGCGGTTCATCTTGGACACCATTTCTTCTCGCTGGTGATGGATAAAAGACCTGGTAGGTTTGGGGTGTTTTAATTTGTTTGGAGTGTTTTCTAATTTTTATTTTTATTTTTTTATCGTGCTTTGTTTTGTGGATGATTTGGTTTTGTTTCTCTTTTATCTTTGAGATGCCAGGAACGTAAACTCTGGTCTTTCCTGGCATTGCTGAAGGACAAGTGGGAGGTGTAAATGAATCTATGAATGTGAACATTTGAAACCTTAATTGAAGGGGTGAATGTGGTGAATCTTTAACAAAGGCCTTCTCTTCTCAAAATATTAATTACTTGTTGAAGTAAATTCATTTTAAGCAAAACAAACAGCCCGTCTGATTCAGCACGATTACTTGATTATCCTCATGGAGTCAAGAATGGTGGCATTGCCTGACGCCTTTCTGTTCCGACCTGTATGTACACATTTGTCACATTCCTGTGTGACAGGGACTGTCCCACACTGGAACCTGGGTAGACATTGGCAAATTGGACATATAAAATAAACCTGCTTTCAGCTGAGGAATTAAATATCCTTTTGCCAGCACCAAGCAAAAACAAAAACTCTACAAGAATCACTGATCTCATTACCTCGTTCCATGCATGATCAAAATGCAGTAGATGTGATACTTCCTTCCGCGTGTTTTCTTGTGTTTGTGTCCAATTTAGTTGTAACTGTCCCGAATGATTGCGTTTCCATCGTTTCCCTGAGAAGATCAGACCATATGCCTCCTTGTTAAAGTGATTTGTCCTCTTTCGCTTATTGTACCGTGCAGTAACAAGCCAATGGTCTTCCTTTCTTGGTTCTACTTCTGTGACCTTCTATTTTATCATGAGCTTTTTGAGCAGGTTTTGCACAAAATTAAATACTGGCTTTCAGATACGGTTGCAACTAAGACAATTTGAGGCTTGTCAGCTCTAGAAACTGCCAATATTGCAAGGGCATGCAGCAAGTGCAGCTATTTCCTTGTGACAGTGCCCACATGCACACAGAAGTAGCTCTGTTGCAACAGTCTTCTCCAATAGATGCCCTGGCAACATGTCCTACATCTCCTATGCCTGTATCACTGCAATGACTGTGAGTAGAACATGCTGAACGTTGCAGGTGCAATGACATAGCTGGCGTGCTCAGGAAGGGTCTTACACCGCTGCTTCCCCTTGGTCAAAATAAACGCACTCTGGCCGATATTTTACATTTAGGTGTAAGTGCTTATCTGGCATATAGGCATAAAAACATTCGGTGTTTATAATGAGAAAAATGACACCGGGCAATGGATGGGGAGTTGTACGAGGTGCGGTGGTTGCAGATAGCGTGCTGCACGGACCGCCTATCACGCTTCACACACCAGCAGCGACCTGTGGACTGCAGTTCAGGTGATGCTGTTCCAGGGCCTTATCTATGCTACGAAAAGGAAGACAAATGATGCATAGTTTATCGTTGCATTGTGAAGCTAAGTGACATTGTGTTGGTTTATTTATTTATTTATTTATTTATTTTATCAGGAGTTGAATCTGACTGTGCTGCAGCTGTGTTTCTGCTGCTAGAGGTGAAATAACCGTCCTGATTTCATCAGCGTAGATGCAGATAAATGTAAATGGAACTACAGAAGACTCCTACCTTTATTGTGTACCTTCTTTTGGCAGCATCTTCAAGCATTAGTATCTCCTTTTTCCTCCTTTGGATGGACTCTTTTATATCATTCATATCTTTGTGGCTTCCAAGGACTTTTCCCCCAAATGCCGGTCTGCAGGCAATGCCACCAAGAAGTGAAAAGATATGGGTATGAACAATATGAAGGATCCCTGAAGCCTTATCTGACAAAAGGGGAAAGCTTGCAGTACGTCTCACTGCTGCTAACCCTAGTTGGCTGTGCTACCACTAGTAGCGGAGTAGTTTGAGATTGTCTGTGGCTCATTAGATGCAGTGTCAGAATTTTTAGGAACTGAACACCTACTGCTTGTGGTTGCTGAGCAGTCATGAAAACCTGGTCTTTGTTTAGATACCTTAGTGCTAGCTGAGCTTTGAGAATATGCTTTCCCTATTTAGACCTGCTGTGCTCAGATAGGGTATGATGCATGAAGGACTAAAATCAGCCCTTCTATCTTAATGCACCCACTGCTATTAACACTTGCACAGCTCCTCGGGGTTTTCTAACGCCTCCTGTCTTTTATACACCTGTCTTGCAGAACATGAAATCTTTGGGCCAAAAATGGACGCTGTTTTGTCATATAAGCATATTGATAGGATGAGAAAGAATGGCACAGCTAATTGCTCCCATCAGAATCACTGGCAAATGCATCTGTTGGGAAGGATTCGGTGATAAGTATTCAGGTAACAGGCGACGGGGAGGTAGGCTATGACTAATGGAAAGCAAGCTGAGATCACTTTTTACTCCATGCCCTCTCCACTTTTTTCTCAATCCACGTGGTCTTCACAATAAGGAGAAGCTGTTACTACTGCTAGCTTCATGGTGTTAGCTCTTGGTCCCTGCGGATGCCGTGCATAACAGCGTTGCAGGGCATTGTCTGCTACTGCCTGAGCAAGCTGAAAGCTGAGAAGGTAGGGTTTTGTTGTCTGGTGAAATCTCAGAGGCTGCAGCCTCTGGAGTTTTGGAGTTGGGATGTTGATGGAGCCTACTGGGGCTGACAGCTGTTTGTGCACCCTAAAATTGCCACGTGGCCTTTGCTTTGCCACGGGATGGCTAGCGTGGTGAGCCAGGCCCAGGGAGTGAGAGGGACAGACGGTGGACGGGGGACAAGCTTCGGGGAACGAGTTGGGCAGCTGGAAGGAGTCGGGCCCTGTTTAAAATGGCTGCTGCCGCATTCAAGGGGCCATTTTAAGTGTCTGTTATCCTACTCTCGCTTAAGGATGTAATTTGAATGAATGTGAAGCCAACAAAAATGTTAGATTCCAGTGCAAATCTGTGCTGATTTGGGGATTCATCTGAGTCCTAACAATGTGGAAAGTACTGCAGGATGAGAGGTGATATATTGTGGAAATGTAAGATATGAATTTTATATTTATTACTGACTTGGCAGGGTGCTTTTCACATCACCATTCTGGTACAATTTTGATTAGATTTTTATGCTGAGCATCAGAGAAACACTGCTTGTGTGAACGCATTTCTCCCTCCCTTTTGTGCTTTCCTTCTCTGATAAGGAGAACTCTGTGCTGATGAAAGATAGAGGGTTGACAGTCCTTGCACCGTGACAATACAGGTTAGGCGATGCCAGTGCAAACTTCCTCTGCCAGTGTGGAGGATGCATGTTGACATGGACCAGAGGGCCGCTCGCAGTGGGAGGAGAGGTGAGTTTCTGTGTCTTTCTCTCTGCAAGGCTTCAGATGGGTAGTGGAGGTTTCTGTGATGTTGACATGCACGGGGACTTGTTCGATGGCCCTTAGTCCACGTGTTGCTCTCATTTGTCACATACTGTTGTCTCCTCACAAATTTTGTTTACTCCCAGCATGTGCTGGCTCCGAACTAGCATTGCAAGCAGATAAAATTCATCTGCAGATGGAGTGCTGTCTGTTCTCTCACAGGTACTTGTTTTCCTTAAATCGGTGAGCGTCAGGAAAATACCCTTTGCTGTAGGCTGCCTCACAAAGTCAGGGTTCTGGGGCAGTGGTAAATCTGTTGTGTGTATTTATATTTAGTTATTTATACAGCCCTTGTCTTTTGTACAGAGTTTTTTAGGAGTGTTGATGCATGTATTCCTCCTTGCTTTGTGTCAGAGTTAAGCCTGTCCCCATTTTATAGCTTCATGAAAAGCTGTGTTGTGGTTCAAGATGGTGCAGAAGGTCTGCATTGTAACAGGGGACTGAACCCAGACTTCTGGGACTCGCAGTCAGTGTCCAATACCCAAGAAGGATGAGGGAGAAGGGAGCATGATTTTTGTGCTTATTTAAAGACCTATATATATGTTTGGGCCACATCTGCTTCTGTTGATTGACATCTTCAAATGTGGCACTTTTCATTAGAATAAGTGTCTTGAGGAGAGGCTTAAAAGGATAAAAATGGGGTGGTAGCTTTCAGCGTCTTCACCACAACCAGCATTACAGCTGTGCTGCAGAAACGCAGGCAGCTTGTGGCATTCGGTGCAACCAAAAGATTTGACTGAATCTGATCCTGGCAGAGCAAAACGTATGAACAGATGATTGCCAGCGAGTTGATTTACCATGATCAGATTATAAGTCGTCATCTGGGCTGTAGTAATTGACTCTGTTTGCAGTCCTTCCCCATTGCAGTGAGAAGTAAAACGTTGGCTCGAGCCACCGGGAGGCCGGTCGGTGTAGCGGTGCTGTGACTCAGCCGGCAAATGGCAACTCGTTAGTCACAGCAACTCCACGGCCTGCTCCCCTGTTTGCCTGGCTGGGGCTGCGTTGGAAGAAGAGTGAAAGAAAAAGCCTGGGAGGTACCGGTTAGAGCTCTGCTCACCGGGAGCGTGGATACGAGCAACCCCTGCAAGATTTGTTCAGGTCCAAGTTGCTGTCCTGCTACAGGAATCGTGTCACCCCCACCGGAGCTGCAAATTCGTGTATTTAAAGTCTTGGCAGCGCACGGACAAGGCTTAAGGTGGTGTTTTATAGGTTAGTAGCTCAGTCCCTAACCTCTGGCAGCTGGGAGGTTGACTCTGTGAAGAAAAGGAGGAGAACATTTCCCTTGCTGGGCGCCAGGCTCGGCTTCCCAGCTGCCGCATGTTACCCCATGCCTTCGCGTTATCTGGCAGCAGCGCGTGAAACCACGTGGCTCCAGCCTCCCCCGAAGGAAACGGTGCACTCAGCCCTTGGGCAGCGCATGTCCCACCTGAGCTCTGAACCCTTCAGCAGCCCCATTTCGGGACTCGGCCCTCCAGGAGGAAACCCTTTGAGCCGCGCAGAACCGCCACGCATGTGCGTTATTTATGCAGGGGAGCGGGTGTGCGGGAGGCCAGGGGACGAGCTCACGGCTCCCCGGCTGTCCTGCGCCGCTTTGCGTGGCCATTTGTCCTTCGTGGTCCCTCGTCCCCTGCCCAGGGACAGGACGGGGGCCCTGGAGCACCCGACTTGGCGCCCCCGAGCCGCCGCCGCCCCCCGTGCCCCACGTCGAGCGCGTGCTTGGGCTTGCGCGCGTCTTCTGGACACCTTCCCGGTGAGTCTTCCAGAGAACGACTGCAGATGAAACGCAATTAGACACAGATGGACGGGGGCTGGGGGAGGGGGGAGGCGAGGCCGGCTTGAACATGGGGGAAGGGTAGAGATTAATTGCGAGGCGGGCGAGGGGCAGGCGTGCGGAGGATCGGAGGTCTCCGCCGGGAGACGCCGGCAAGGCCGGGGCCGGGCACCCGGGGAGGTTTCTCTGCTCTCGCCGCTGCTGTGGCTGTTTGAGGGCCGGGGGGGGCGGCAGGCGTGTCCCGGGGGTGATTAATCATGTATGGCAGCACCGGGGAAAACGAGCGTGGGGCGCACGCTGAAGCCAGCACCGCTCCTGATCCCATGCGGCTCTGGCAGCAGGAGGACAGGCCGTGGTTCGGCTGGGCTGGGGCAGCCCGCGAGGCTCCCGAAACTTGAATCTCTCGGGCGTGGGGAAGAATGAAAAAAATGCACGAGCGGGGAGCTGAGCTGGGCCAGGTGGGAGGAGAGGCGGAACGGGCTGGAGGCTTAATTAGCGAGGAGCGTGGAGGAAATTAAAGGGGGTTTGGCAGCAGCGGGCGGCGAGCGCTTGGTGGTTGGAGAGGTGGGGACAGGGCGCAGAGCAGGCCAGGTCAGGGCAGATGGCCCTGGGCTTCAGGACTTGTCAGCCTCCTCTCCCTCCACGCCCTGGCACTACCTGAAAAACCTGAGATTTAACCACAGATTGGTTTCTGTTCCGGGCAGGCAGTTGGTTTGGTTTTAAGCCTCCGGGATTCAACTTCTTCTTGCCTGGAAGAAATGCTTAAGAACTAGAAACCTGCTTATTTCGCCTGCGCCATTTTTTGGAGAGGTCAGAGTGCTGCACGAAGAGAGAACCAGAAGATGGGAACATCGCAAACCTCCAGAGTAGCAGACAGGTGATTAAACCAGCAGTGCTGGCAGGCCTGCAACTTCCAGCCAGGTTTCCCAGTGGCCATCACCTGCAGCGGTCTGCACACACATCTCCCCTCTCAGCTTCCCCCCTCAGTTTCTCCTGCAAGTAGCTGAAAGCTTCCCCTTTTTTCTGCATCCCCCTCCAGAAGTAAGGCAATATTCCTCCCACCGCCACTATTGTTTCCAGTGGCTGATGACAAAGTGTTTGTACTGTTTTCCCTTCATCTCAGAGACATCCCTTTTATGGGCTGTAGCAGTTCTTTCTGGGAGCGTTGTACTGGAGTGTTTGATTACATTTTCCTGCCCCTTATTTACCTCTGCTCTAGATTTGTTCAGAAACCCTTAACTACAATGCTGACCGCTGTCACGGAGGTGGGATCTCTCAGATAATTTTTGTAGGGTTGCTAGGACATGTTGCCTTTATGTTTGCTCCTACAAGACTGCTAGCGAGTTGTTTAATGCCTATAAACAGCTCCTCATCTTCCATGTGCCACTTCCTTGTGCAATTCAGAATCTGAATCTGAATAGCGGCCAGAATCTGGAAGATCCTAATTTATTTCTTCCCCTCTTTTTCTTCCTTAATTGTGATACTTAATGTGCAGCTAAGTAGTATTTGACAAGGCTAAATATTACCACAAAGGAGAGAGGAGTAGGGCGTACGAATTGTGCAGGCTCTAGACTGGAGCAGGTTTCTGAGGGCAGCGTTGGCTGCTGTTGGGAAACGCGTGCTGCAGAGCTGCGTGAAGCCTGGGTGCTGTGGTTGAGGTTAGAGGTACTGCTGCAGTGTTGTTTTGGGATCCCTGGATTAAAAAAGACATGTTGTTTTCCGAGCAGAGTCGAAGCATGTTAGTGGCATCAGAATCTGACAAAACCAAGAGCTGGAATAAATACTTAATGCTCGTCCCTGTGAGACCTCTACTCGCAGTCAGTAGTCATGGAAAACAGGACAAAACAGATTTGGATTCCCGAGTTTGGTGAATAGCGCTCCTTTATTTGTTGCTGTTGTGGAGCGAGGTGTTTTCCTCTCCTCACCAGTTTGGCAGGCCTCCTCTGGGTGTTTGTAGCCCGTGTGCTGACATTAAGAAGGCGCTGGAAGCGGTCTGCGTGCTGCAGGGCTGTGCTGCAGGATATGCGCTGAAGGTAGCACACAGCCCCGCAAGTTTCGCCCTTTGTTGCTGGTTATATTTTCCATGGAAATACATTTTTCTGTACAGAGCCAT
The DNA here is from genome assembly GCF_964211825.1 of Aythya ferina. Lineage (NCBI taxonomy): Eukaryota > Metazoa > Chordata > Aves > Anseriformes > Anatidae > Aythya > Aythya ferina. Next base: position 164,059,488 of record NC_140296.1, read on the forward strand.
CGGAGTAAGCAGGGCTTGTTCTTATATATCTAATTTTGGGTGCGTTTGAGGACTCGGGCAAGGCGTTGGGTTCCTTCGGTGGGAAGGGGAGCCGTGCTGAGGGACTGCTCTGACCTGCCTGGGAGCACCATCGGCCCACTCTGAACACAGCACTGAGAGCAAGTGGAGGGACGAGAGTGTGTCTGTGCACTTGAGGCCTGGACGAAATTGCCATTTTTCATTCAGTTCTTCCTGAGAATGTGTTTTTTTTTCTAAGGGAGGGCAGAGAAGGAAGGGGCAGCTCATCCTGTCTTCTCTCCCGTCATTCATCAAGGAGGCGACGGAAGCAGGGAGCTCGTGCTAAGGCATACATCACAGCGAGCATGATTTAAGAAAAAGGAAGAAAACCGGGGACAAGAGGACATAATTTGCTACCTCACCTCACCGAGGGGAGCGTGCTGGTGACTAATGGGAGCTGTGGTCGTGTTTGGACAGGGATGATGCTGTGATGGGGAGCAACTTCCACCGTGGGACTGTTGGAGCTTTCGGAGCAGCATGTAGCCCTTCTCCATCCCTAGGGATCCCGAGTGGAGTGAGGATTTTGGGGGTGCTGGGTCCCCCCTGGGGTGGAGAGGTGGCTGCCCAGGGGCTGCCAGGCCAGCATGGGCAGGGTGGTGCCAGGCTCTGAGCCCTCAGAGCAAAATGTACCTTCCCGGTGTGTGTTAGGTCCCTGCCCCTCTGGGTTTTGGGTTCCTTCCCTCACACCTGTCCCCTTCCCAGCACACCCCCTGGAGAAGCCTCCTCTGCCCCACTATCTGCTACGGCGATTACCTGAACTTCTCCTCTTGGTTTAAGCAAATGAAGACTCAAAGCATCAATGTCTTCATAGGAAAGGTGACCTACAAAGGGGGGGAGGGAGGGAATTAAAAGAGGCCTTGCATTTATGCCCCTTTCCAGTGTCTCTTTATGTCTTAAAAAGGACCGAGCGTGGGGCTTGGGCTTTTTTATCCCTCTTTGCCTCTTTTCTTCCCAGCGTGTTATTTGGAGTACAAAAGGAACTGTGGGCTTGTTTAACCTCGGGGGGAGGGGGCTCCACGGACAACCCCAGCACTAATAGGCTTAGGGCTATTCAGATAAAACTTCAGTGACTGATTATTTAAAAAAAAAAAAAAAAAAAAGACTTATTGAGACCTGTTAAAAATTAAGGGAGCTGCAATGGGTGCGAACAAACAAATATTAGGTGGAGAGCTGAAGTTCGGTAAGCCGCGTCCATTTCATTCGGGGCTAAAAGATGCCTCCCAGACCACAAACCCGTGAATCTTAAGGAAAAAAAAAAAAAAAGGGGTGGGGGGCTTAATAAGACTGTTATCTTGCAAGGAAGCAACGATAACGTGAACCAGGCCTTTCTGTATGTTGAGATATCTCTATTTCGTGAGAAGGGAGCAATGCACCTGATTTTTTTCGCCCCCTCTGTCTCTGGTCCCCGTGCTCGATGCTGCCCCGGGCTGGGCTTCTTGGAGGTGCTCCAGGACCTCCCCTGGTCGCCCGCTCCCCACCTGCCCGTGCCAGGGCTGCCATGTGGAGGGGAAGGAGCCGTGCCCCCATGTGAAGCCCGCGGCCATCCCAAGCCTCCCTACCCCCTGTTGCTAGCCCCGCTCTCCGTCCCGTGCCTCGCAGTCCGGAGCGGCCGCTAATTAAAACCCTTGGAGGGGATTATGATTGAGCTAACGGTGGTTATTTGCGAGGCTGCTGCTTGGGGGGGGGGGGGGGGAGAGTGATCCATCCCCAGGGAAAGCAGCACTGGCGAGGGGTGGGGGGAGCGGGAGGGAGGAGGAAGTGGGGGCGAGATTGGCAGGTGACTGCCAGCTCCGCCGAGATGACAGCGGCAGCAGCTCCGCCAGGCCCACGGCACCCACTGCACTGCAGGTACTGGGCGAGCCCGGCCGGGGGGAGCAGCGGGGTGGGTGGCTGCAGGGGAGGCTGCTGGCGGGGGGGGAGCCGGCTGCCGCGGCGAGCGCCGCGCTGGAGATGACACTGGCTGTGTACGTGCAATCCTGAGACTTTGCGTTCCCGAGAAGCTTTTTTTTTTTTTTTTTTTTTTTTTTTTTTTGCCTTCGTGTAATTTTGAAAAAAAAAAATAAAAAATGCAGGGAGAGCTTCCCCCGAACCTGACGGTATGCTACCTACAATCACTTCCCCCCCTTGCCAGCATTACCATGCTCTGCAAAAAACGGTCTGAAATGCTGTACTATTTTTGTCCGTTTCTTTAGGAGATTTGTAGTGAAATTTTTAATTTTTAAGGTGCTAGGAATAGGATCCTCAGTCCCACATCTTCTCCGTGTAACGGGGCCTTTTTTACTGAACGTGAGGCTGCATTACAATCCAAACCTCACAATTTTCTTGTTTGATGATACTGACTATCCAACTAGAAAATTCATGTATCCTCCTCCTGCAGGACTGGCAGGTAAGACCGAGACTGAAGTCCTGATTGACATCTGCAGACAGCATTCCTGCTCCTGCTTGCTCTCTCTCTCGCTTCCTCTTTTCCCTTTCGGAGGGCAAAACATCTGTTTGCAAAGGGCTGAGGACATGAGCTGCACAGGGAGATAAAAGCAAAGAGCCCTCATCCCATAAGAGTTCATAGATCTGTAACTCAGGGGGCTGGCGACAGGGCTTGGCAGGGGTTGAAATCCTTCTGTCTTTCTCCCTTCTCATATGTTTGAGCTTGAAAAACAAAAACAACCGGGGTTATCTCAGATGTCCAATAGCGAGGATTTAGATGTCAGCCTCGCTATCTGCTTCATTCTTTGTGTACAAAGAGAGAAAGAGGATCACAGATTTGCACCTAAGCTACACAGAGGGATGCCTCGCTTTATCACCAGGAGGGAAGCCAGCGCCTCTCCCCTTGCACTACAGCAGAGTTCAGCCCCAAGGGCCTTATGCAGCCATTGCCGGGGTTGAAGCCCCGTTTTCCCCCTTCCCTGCAGCAGGAATCAAGTTTAAGGAATTGGGGCTAAGAGTTCAGGCCACATGTGTGATTGTAGACCTGTGGGATCTATGGGAAGCAGAGGAAGCTTAGAAAAATGTCTCTGCTCTGCTGCATCTCCCTGCAACCACCACCAGATCGCTGCGAAGTATTCAGCTGTAAAAATGCTGCCTCTTCTCTTTGATCTGTCATGACTGTCAGAAGACCACCATCTATGCCTGTGCAGCTGTGGCCTTACAGGTTGTAGCCCAGAGACCAGCGGAGGTGCTGTGAGCTGTGCTCGCGGCTGCCAGGCTGCTCCACACAGCACGATCTACCTATGGCTCAGGTGCTGTGCCGCTGTCCCTATTGGAAATGCCTGCGACAAAAGGGGCAAAGTCCCTTTTATTTCCCAGCGCTGACACAGGCGTGCTGATGCATATTACACGGCAATATGTATTTTGACTGCTTGACAAAGAAAAACGAGATCCATGACAGCTTCTTGTCAGGCAAGCAGTCCTCCTGAATGGCAGCATGGCCACAGCCGTCTGTTTGGAGGTGTCTTCTGGGCGGTGTTTTCCAGAGCCCCGGCGTGGCTGGTTGCAGAGACCTGAGACCTGGGCTTTACGCTGGCAGCTGCTTGCAGTCTTCCCTGAACAGCACTAGGAGCTGTGAGCATTCAGCAGCTTTGAAAATTACATCATAGGCATCTTAAATGGTACTTTTCAAGTGTGCATTCGTTTTAAAGCTTAGCAGCTGGCCTTTTGGCCGTATATATAGATCACACACACACTGAACTGCTTACTAGGAACAGCAGCTATTCCAGCCCACAGAAAAAATACACATTTCCCTTCTGCCTCCTTCCTCCCCTCTTCTGTGTGGGATGAGGATGCCAGGGTGTACCTTCTATTCCCCGACGGGCAGAGAGACCCTGAGCTGGAGTCCCTAAGCTATTTTCCTGTCCGTTTTCCTAGAGCCTGCTGGCTCTAGCAAATGCTCCCCAATGGGGCCAACCATTGTGGAGCGTAGTTCCTGCTCTTTGGGCACTACAACCCGCTGTATTTTCAGTGTTGCTGCTGCATGACAGCGGAGTTCAGATGTGTGTAGCCTTACTTGGGGGTGAAAGGGACTGGGGATGACCCCAGCAGAATGAAACCCGTAACGCAGAGCGCACAATTAATAAGATCACAATTTTGGGCAAGTCTCAGGGTAGCAGGAGCGGGTAAGACAAAGCCGGCGTCGGGAACTCATTTTAATTTCAACCATCTTGTGCCTGTGTAGTTGGCTGTCTTTGTTTAAAGAACTTGGCCTTCAGGTAGAATTTATTTGGACTGCTTGCTTATCCAAAGAACATTAATGACTTTCCTCGAGGAGCTCTAGCCAGCACCTTTGCACCCCGGCTCTCCTCCAGCCCCATTTTCTCTCCTCCATAATCTCCCGGTGCCCGGCAGCAAGCCTGTAGGGTACATGCGCGAGTGAAAGAAGCTGGAGTTGGGGAATTAATATTCCTGGAACATAACACCAGCAGCATGCACACGCTGAGGAGAATATTAGAGCTATTAGCGGTGGGAGTTTGGAGTGCATGCAATATCTAGATGGAGAATTCAGTGTGATTAATCTGCCTCTAAGCAGCAGCCTCCGGGCTCTGGGAATTCTGTGGCACGTTTGAAATCAGAACTTTTTTTAATTACCTTTCTGCATCAACAAAACAATCGCGCTTGTGTGAAAATAAACCCCGCGCAGCCCCTGCCCTGGCTCCGGTTTGGCGTTTTGGGGTGAGACGCGCCGCCGAAGCGCGGGCTGCTGGCGATGCCGGCAGCGCTGCTTGCACTTTGCATGAGCGCGGAGGGACTCGGCCCGGGCGTCCTGGCCGCCTTCCAAGGCAGGTAATCGCGCCGTGGGCCGAGCCGGAGCAGGCCCGTTCTCGTTTGGGTGCACGCGTTGGGTTTCTCTCTCTTCTCCCCGCTCCTTCGCTGCGCTCCCCCAGCAGCGTGTGCCATGCTCCTGCCGTCTGTGGGCACCCTGGCGCCACAGCGGCCATGTTGTGTGCCCGGCCGCGGGCGGGCCGGGGCGATCCCCAAGGAGAAGGGGTGGGATAAACACGGTCTCTCCCATATAATCCAGGGGGATTCAGGCTGTATTAAACCTGTGCCAAAGCCGTGGCCAAACGAGGAGCAAGGCCTCCTGAGGAGCGCGGTGGGTACAAGGTTGGGTGCCCGTGGCACACCCCTCTCAGAAGGAGAGCGTCTCCCTTCCACTGCAGCCAGTTTTATCACCGTGCTGGCACTGGGAGCCATAAAATGACACAGGCAGCCAGGGAAAATCTTCCCAGGTGCTGAGACGGTGCCAGGGCTGGGAGGAAAACCCTCACAGTGCCCAAGGCGCTGCCGTTCAGAGCCTGTCCAGGACGGAGCGCACTGGCTTGGAGGAGCCTCTCAGAGCCTCCCTGCGAGCCCGGCAGCGCGCTCCTCCCAGCCCTACCTGCCAGCCGGCTCGTGGCGGGGATCTGGATCGCTTCCCTCGTGCTTCTCGCTCGCTCCATGCACAGCTTTCCCTCCTGCGGCATGGCAAGCTGCGGGAAGGGGCAGGCTGCCGCCGCCCGGCGCGCTCCTGCCCCCAGGCTGGCCTTGGTGAGGCTGGAGAAGAGGGGTGGACGCGGGGCTGCCTCCCCTTTGGCTCCGCAATCCAGTTAACTTGGTAAATATTACATCGTCTGCAATTAGCGTGCTTTAATTTTCCTTTTTATTTTTTTTTTACTCCTTTCACTTGGCTGTAGCTGTGCCCTTGGCTTATCCCTCTGAATTCCTGGCCTTCAGGCATTATTAGCACAGTGCAAGTGTTTGAGCTGCCTTTCTTCAAAGGGAGGAGGAAAATGCCATTTTGAACACAACTAAGAGGGTCTTTCTTTGCCTGTGTCCCAAAATATTTGAGGTTGTGTTAAATCTCGGTAAATTGCTATTAAAAACCCTCCAACTGAATAAATGAAGAGGACGCCAAATCCTGCAACTATCCAGGCCAAATTAAGCCCATACCTACTTAATATCCCCGTTTGGAGGAGGTGTTATTTCAGAAATGACTCGAGAAGTTTAGATCATGTGCATTTGCTCCTGAAGCAACACGTAAGCATTGCTGTGCACGGGGAGCACACTGGGTCTTTCTTTTACCTGTCCCAGTCTCCCTGCCCCTCCCCAGGGCACCTAAAAAAACGAAAATACGATGGGGAACCGAAAACCTCACCGCTGAACTCCGTCGCCTTGCTTAGGCCTCTAGTACAACTTCATTACCTGGAGCCTGAGCTTTAATACCTCTTTTATTCCAATTACAGTTTAAAAGTGCTTTCAGATCCTCAGGTGGAAAAAAAAATAAAAAATGAATGCATGCTAATTAGCGTTACCTCAGCCCAACCCGCCACTACCAGACCTCTGCTGCCAAGCGTCACTGCCAGCGCGCTGCCGCTTATCCCAGCTGGCTTTCTCGGTGCATCCCGGGTGTGACCTGCAGCCTCCGCTCATCCCGGCCCTTTTCCCCCTCCCCTGCCGTCCCCGAAAGCCTCTCTGTCCCCTGCCGTGCTCCTGGGTCTCAGCCCCGGCACCTTTTCTGCCTCTGGCGCGGGTCACTGGGGCAGCTCCGTCCCCGAAGGGCTGTGGGAGCGTGGGCAGCGCTGGAGGACGGTGGCCAGGCTGCCACTTGCTGCTGCCCGTGCTGCTCAAAGCACTTGTAAAAGGTATTTCCACGGTGGTCGCAAACTTTACCGGGAGGGGGGGGAGAAGAAGAAAAGAGGATACGTGTGTTTTTTTACGGAAAAACAAGCCATTTTCTTGGCCAGCCATTTCCTGAGTTCCCTTTGTTACTACTGCAGATATGTGTTTGAATAAGAGCCGTTTCCCCTCCCCTCTCCTCGTCCTCCCCGTTCTACCCTGCAGTGAAGTCACAATCCTGTGTTTGTGGGCTCGGCGTGATGTCAGAGCCCCAGCCTTGTGACTTCACTCGCGGGCTCAGGCAGAAGGTGCAGACGGGGCTGAGAGAGGAGAAAAAAAAAAAAGCCCCCTCCTCTTCCCTCCCCCCCCCACCCCCCCTCCACCCTCTCGGTTTATAAAACCAGTAGCTGAGATAAATCGGAAGGGGGTGGGGAGAAGCAGCAGGGAAAGCTGAGAAAAGATGCCAGAAAGGTACAGTAAATGGGCTTTATGTCTCTCTTCCTTCTCCAAAGTTTCCAGTGGAAAATGGCCCGGCGGAGGCCGCGGCCGGCAGGCCCCGCGCGTGCGGCCCTGGCACCCCGACACGCCGCGGCCGCCCGGGGAGCGCGAGCGGGGCGAGCGGGGGGCCGCGGGGCAGGGGCTCGGCGCGGCCTCTGGCGGGGCCGCAGCTGCAGCCCCCCGTGCTCGGCCGCTGCCAAGGCCCCAGCTGGTGGCTGCTCCCCGCAGGCTGGCTCCAGCTCTGGGAGACCGCCAGAAATGGGTTATTGGGTTTGTGCATGTGCCTGCCTGGGGTATTTTTATTTATTTATTTTATCCTCCCCCCCCCCTCCTCCCCTCATCCTTCCTTCTTCCCCCCCCCCTCCCGGCTGTATCCTGTTGACGGTGGTTTGGTTTTGTTTTGTGTTTTTTTTTTGTTTTTTTTTCTTTTGGTTCCTGAGGTGTTTGGGTTTTTTCCCCCCTCCCTGTTCTGCAGGTTCAGAGCGGCGAGGGGGTGCTGGGGTGGGGGCCCTGACGGCGATGGGTGTGCGCGGGGAGGGAGGAGGGCAGGGCCTCGGGGTCACATTCTCAAGGGCTGGGAGATGGGATTGCTTTTTTTAATATCTCCATCTTTTTTTTTTTTTTTTTTTCCCCTTTTAAACTGACGACAGCACAATAGCAGTGTGGGTGCACCAGCAAAGAGCAACCTCAAAAAAAAAAAAAAAGAAGAAGGGGGAAGGAAAAAAAAGGGGGTGGAGGAAAAGGGGGGGGGTAGCTTGCCCCTCCCTTCTTCTTCAGCATTTTTTTTTTTTTTCCTCTGTCCAATTTACCGTTCATTTGAGATTTCGGACAAAGACAGGGACAGTGGGTGGGCTGCTTTGAGTTTTGTGATATAATATGACTGGAGCGAGAGAGTAAAAGGCAGACAATTAGGGATCGGCGCGAGGGCTCTGCTCATTCAGGCTGTTGAGGAAGCCGTCATTTTGTGTTAGTGCGTGCGTCTGGAGGAGGACGGCTGGCAGAGACTGGCAGGGGAAGGATGCCTGACACCGTGTTGCGTTTGGACTTGCTAAATGCCCGCTCCGGGAAACGGGGGCTTCAAAGGACAGGGCTCGGGGACCGGGGGTCCTGCTAAATTTGTCCCTGCGGTGAAGCCAGCCCTGGACCCCGGCCGCTGCGAGCGTGATGTTGGGTTCAGCCCGCGAAGGGGAGGGCTGAGGAGCAGGGGCAGCATGCAGGTGTCACTGCTCCCGGTGCCCCCAGCTCTGCCCAGCACCTCGCCCCGGTGGCCAGCTGGGCTAATCCTGGTGGCCAAGCCGTGGCCGAGCCGTGGGGCCCAGCGGCTGCGGCACCGGCCTCCTCCGCGCCTGGGTCGCCCGGGTCCCGCCGCGCGTCCGCCCCCGCGACCCGCAGCGCATCCCGCTTTTGTATTTATTTATTTCTTTATGTCAACTGCTGGACCCTGGCTGTCCTCTGCCAGCACGTTTCCAGGCTGATGAATAGCACCCCCTGCAGTTATAGAGCCGATCTTTTGTAGCGCAGATGGATAATTAATCGTGCGGCACTTTTGCAGGCTGGGGGAAGGCCCCCATCTGCGGCTCCCTCTGCGACCGGACCCGCGGCCTGCGCCCCTCGGCCCTGCCCTGCCGCCCGCAGGGACCCTCGGTGGGGAAAAAAAACACAAAACCCAACCCAAAATGCTGGGCAGCCGGACCCCTGCGCCGACACGGGGTTGTTTGCACCTCGGCTCCGTCACGGTGGTGATGTTGAGGGATTTTCTGCCTCCCCCTCGGCTCCCCCAGGCCCAGGAGGGCAGCCCCGCGGGTCACCTCATGGGACCAGGCGCTGCGAGGACAACGAGGGACACGTTCCCTGTGGCATCCAGGGTGGCAGGGGACGTCCAGGGTGTGATTTAGCCATGATTAGATGCGGAAGAGATTTTAAGCCTCATCATCTTGTCTAGGTACGGCAGGATTGTTCCCCACAGGGTTTTCCTCGGTTCTTTATCTACACCTGCTTTTAAATTACTCCTGAAAGAGCAAAAAAAAAAAAAAAAAAAAAAAAACAGTGGAGAAAATCCTTTGCTTTGATTTCTCTTCAGCTGGGGACATCCGTCGCCCAGGACTGTAACCAGAGGTGTTCAGGGAGGGGGAGGAGTGCATCGCTTCAACCCCATGCCAGGATGTGAAAGGATTAAATCTCTTTCCTAAGCAAAGTGAAAGGTCCCCAGGTGTCTTCTCTCAGGCTCAGAGATTGCAGTGGGAGAAGTGAGGCAGGATCCAGCTGGGTAAGAGACCTCATCAAGAGGATAAAAGCATTTAGGGTAAAGGACAGTCTGTCTCCCTGAGTAGGGGAAGTAATCAGCGAGGATGTGCAAGGGTCTCTCAAATAAGCCCTGGGCTGGAGATGCTTGTGTCAGAGCAGACTTTCCAGGCACTGGGGAAGGGGAACAAGCTGCAAGTGTTAATTGGTTCCCCCTTTCTGTTAAGATATTCCCTTTCCTGTAACCACCACTTTTTTTTTTTTTTTTTTTTTTTTTTTACTTTTTTTTTTTTCTTCCAAAAAAAACAACTTCTCAATCTCAATGAAGAGAACTGCTAAGGAAACCCCCTACTTACCACCTAAGGCTAGCTGCTGACTTACTGTTTCTGGAGCCGAGATAATGCTGGCTGATTACAAACAGGGTGACTACCCTTTCTCATCAGCGCTAGGAGTAAGCTGGCACCTTGATCTGCAGCCTGGGGAATGAATCATGCTGCAGGAGTGGGAAGCGCCGCTGCTTTCGGAGAAGGGAAGTCGTCCCTTCGCTCACCCTGCGTGGCTGCAACGGGGGGACTCCTGAACTGTAGGCTGCTACCCCAGGGGAGGTGAAATTTCACCAGTTTTGCTCCTCTAATCGAAACAGCATCTCTTGGTTAGACCTGGGTTCAGCCAGGGTTACTGCGGGCCCCACCGCAGCCCTCCGGAGCACTCGTTGTGTGAAAGTGTTTGTGTTGGGGTATCTTTAATCTAGTTTGTGGGTTTGGGCTATTTCTGAAATTAGGTAAACACGACGGAGGCTCTTAGAGTTGATAGAGAGACATGCATCGTGCTTGCTGAGTCTTCTCTCCCTGCTCCTGTGCTCACCGGTGGTGCCCTAAGAAGTGGTGCCAGTAGGGTTACGAGCCGCAAGAGGTGGTCTCTTCAAGAGGGATGATGACAGCCCCGACACATAAGCGGAGGTTTTGTTAGTATCAACCTAAATCTGACCTTTAGGAGGCAACTGGAAGGGTCCCCAGCATCCTGAAATAGAAACTGCGTGAGATTCTACGAGGTGTTCCCATCGCTTGGACCCTCTAAGATAGATCCCTACAGACTTCACAAAATTAAAAGCTAATTTTCTTAACCTGGGTCCGTTTCTTCTGTTACCTGGTAGCTTTTAAAACATCATCATCGCTTGGGGTATGAGCATGAATATATGCTTCTTTCCCGTACCCCAAAAGTGCAGGCAGTGCTCCTAAATACTTGAAGATGCTGTGTTGGAAGCCATAAGTTCTGTACGTTCGCAAGTGCCCTACCCTTCTTTGGATTGAGCATGTTGTTAACATAATACAGAGCACTAAAATAAGAAATTAATGTCTTCTGAAATTTAGAATTAGGGCTTTTGAGCATTGTATGTACTTTTATGGGTCTCAAGATACAAAGTAATTAAAGCGGTTGTGTTTGAAGTGTTTTTTTTCCCCATGTTTTGTTAGCAATACGAGATATATAAGTAAACAGTGGTGAAACCGCTAAAATATTTTTAATAAACCAATGTCTCTGATGAATCGGGACCAGAAAACATCACCACACGTGACAGAAAAAAAGATATAATTCGGTTTCTGCGCCAAGAAGATAATGAGATTTCACGTAATGTATATCTTAAGTGGACCCTAAGACTACCGCTATGGAAAATAAATGCAGCCTTCTCAGCAGATGGGCGTAGAAGACCTTGGTGCTGGTCTAGCCTGATGTGCTCTGCTTTTGCCTCTCTCTGCTGCTGCGCTGAGTGACGCGCCTGGTGTCTGTAGTACGATAGCAGCAAGGTGCCTGCAAGACTAACGCTGCTCCTTCAGGGACCTTTCTTTTTTTTTTTCCGGCTGGAACAGCTGAGATTCAAAACAGCCACTGCGTGCATCAGGGAGGAAACCAACAGGGAGTGAAGTAAGAATCAAAATCTTAGCTGCCTCTAAAATTTGGGACTGCATGTCATGGGGATTTAAGCTTGTCAAGCCTGGAAATTCCCACTTCCCTGTAGGCGGAAAGAAAACCAACAAATGAAACCTCTGTGAAAGGCCAGCAGAATTAAAAGGAACGAAAAAAAATCCTTTTCTGTAAAACATGTTCTGGCAAGGCAGAGTTGGTTTTATGCAAGGCCATTGTAAAAGATGAGTCCTTCTAATATTTGAATTTCTCCTTTTATTTAGATATGTTTAGCAATTCAGATAATGAAGATTTATTGATGGCCTTTTCTGCCTTGTTGGAGACAGTCTTGCCAGAGAATCATATTTGTGTGGCTTTCTATTTTAATTTCCACCTTTATTGCTTTGGACATCAGCATGGAAATGCGATCCTTTTTTCCTCAAAAGTTCAGCTTCTGTTGTTCCTAGCCTTTTTACCGGACTCGGATTCTTTTGTCTGCAACATCACAATCACTTTCACAGCAACTAATTCTGATTCTGCCAGGAGCAGCTTTTTGGCAGGAGGTAAAAGGAATAAGCAGAAGAAGCTGAGCAGGTCTTAAGGTACAAAGATCCTATTTTCATGAATCAGCTCCTTGTAACGGGAAGATGAGAGGCCAGAAGTGTTGTGGCATTAAAAGATAGAGCAGAATTGTCTCCTCTATGGGCGATTTAATTTTTTTCCTGCTATGATTCACGCTGCCTGCCTTCAGCTGCTTTCTCGTTTTTCTTCCTTTGAGAAGCTCCAAAGTCCTTCCATCCAGTTGTTGTTCTGCTGCAGGAATTTGGCTCTGGGACGTAGCACCGGGGCTTGTGGAGGTGCTTCTGGTGCCTGGAGGAGAGCCACGTCCAAGCGATGCACCCAAGGTGGGCTGAGAAGCCACGTCCTTCCAAAATGCTTTCCAGCAAGTGCTCAGCTCCTGTGGCTGTCTTAGGGGGAAAGTTCAGTGCCGGTGAATTAATGAGGAGAGCCCTCCCTGTCTTTGCGGCAGTTCCTCTGGAGACGTCTGATGCTGCTTCTCCCTTGCCCAGGGTCAGGCGTGACGCTTTTTATCTGAAGTAAGCGTAAAAGAAATAGGAGGAAGGTGTGGGGAATCCTGGGGCTAGATGGGAAGAGAGGCAGGGAACGGTAATGAATGCAGCCATGCTGATGTCTTTCTTGGAGGAAGAGAAACAGGCTCGCTGCCCTTGCTTTACACTTGCTTCGAGACTTAGCTGTCCCACCGTGAGCATCAGTTTCAGTCCCTGGCTGCGTGACCTGTAGGTGCCTGATCTCGCTGTCATCTTTTGTATCATCTGTCTTCGAGCTAGTCTCTAATGCCCATTCCCCGAGCATCTAAGTGCCTGGAGATGAAAGCTGTGAAAGTGCAGCGGCGAGCCTGTGCGTGACACGGAGCTGTGCAGCGGGGGAAGGATTAGGATGAGGGCAGGGCTTGGAGGGGACGGTTTTCGCGCCTGTGAGAAATCTGCCTGCCTGGCTCTGGAGCCTTCAGCCTTCTGGTGCCGCTGGCTCAGTGCTTTTCATCGGCAATGAAACCTTTTATAAAGGAGAGGAAATCTCTCGGAGGACCCCACCAGCTGCGTTCAGACATCCTCTTTGGGCTAACAAACGCTGGGGCGCCCCGAGCCTTCCCAGCATCTGCTACCCACAGACTTGTTCTCGGTCCCGCAGGCTGCATCCCCGGCAGTCCTCCTCCCGCTCAGGCAGAGGGAGCCCAGGGGGGTGGAGATGAGGTGTGGTGGAGGTCAGGAACCGGGCACTCCTTCCTTTCCCCCCCCCCAGGCTGCTGATGTATGCTCCTGCAGAGCCATAGCAACTGAGCAATCACTGAATTATGGCTAGATCAGAAGTGGTGACCTCAAAGACAGAAGGAGACTCTCCATCTCCATTTGTCAGTCCTCTCAGGGTCAGAGGGAGATTTTTCTCAGGGATCTGTGGGAGAGGGGAAAAGATGTTCAAGGTAAGCCTTACATTGAGGCACGAAAGGAAAAAAAGGTTTGCTTTTGCCACCGGCAGAGCTTGTGTCTGCTGAGAGGCAGCACTGTTTCCATATGTGCGACGACAGCAGCACATGTAGGAACAGTGACTCTAACCCCAAGGGCTGTTTATGGGGCTCAGTTTCACCCAGAACCTCCCATCCTTCCTAAGGGAGGGTTTCAAGTCTCAAGGCTATTTTCTTTCCCGTCTCTGTCTTGTTCTTGTGCAAGCACTTTGGTTAGGTGGGAGGAAAAGGTGTCTAAGGGGACACAGGTAGGGCTTGGGAGGGTTTTGTGCTGGTGGGCTGAGCTGGTTTCCTTCCACAAAAAGCAGGCACTTCAGTCTTTCTTATGAGGGTCGAGCGGTGCATCTGAACAATTTATAGGACTTACTCACAGGTTACGGAATGTATTTGCTGGAAATTTACCTGCAAATCTGTTTAGTTTGTTCCATTGATATTAAAATTGGTCATTTAAGGGTTTATTTTGGTAAGTGACCAATTTTGGCCTTAAATCCTTTAAGCTTTAGGCGCGTGTGGCTACTACTGATGGCTTCATGCTGAACTAGAACTGCTTGTGTGGATGCTGGGTATCAGCCCTGGTCACCCATCTGCGGGATCAGAGCCCAACGGGAGCATAACGGGATTACTTTCTCTGTTAGTCCTAACGATGTTTTATTTATAACAATATTTTCTGTAACTGATCATCGTCGAGTAGTTGTCACTGAATGGGTAAGTCAGAAGGCTGAGTTTCTTTCTTCTGGAAAGAAAGCGAAGCATTCAGTGGCAAGGAAAAAACTGGCGATGTGAACAAGGTATACTAATGACGGTGGTTTTTCTTCCGGAGTCTGCAGACAGCCAAAAATTAGGTTCTGAGAGAATTAAATTCTCCATTATGCTCAGTGGGGTTGTATCTTAAGGCCCAATACATCACTTCAAAAGCAACAAAGTAGATGGCATCTGCGCTCACGTGGTACTTAATTAATATATTTGGGTTCTTTTGTTTTCATTTGAGACTTCAGGTGATGCTGTAGGTTACCAGGGATGCCTGCTGTAGTGTAGCAGCTGACGATGGCGTGGAATTTGCCTGTATTTATATATATATATTTTTTTTATATTATATATATTTTTTTTCTTAAACAACTTTGGCTTATCCTTCTAATACGTTGATGTTTTGAGTATTTTAAAGCCTGACTCCTCTGACTCCTCTTGTGCTTCCTTTACACCACCTGTTAGTCAGTAGCAGAGATGGGAAGTGCTGTGGCGAAGCAGACAGAGATTCGGGTATTTAAGGATGCAAATTCACTTACTTTTATGCCTTGGAGAAATGTTTGACTTGATGGCCAGCTCTCTTACAGTTCTGTAGCATTTTTTTGAGCAGAACTTTTTCTGTTCATGCTGCAACTTCATTTTGTGTGTGAGGTGAGAAATACCTGGATACACCAGGCACACGTATAAATAAGCCATGTTTTCGTGTATTTCCGTATAGTAAAGGGTTTTACCTTGAGGTACATTTAACTAAAGGGTTTTACCTTGAGGTACATTTGAGTTTAACTTCAGGTATCGCCCTCGGAGCACTCCTGCCTTACAAACCCACAGAAAGGCCTGACCTCAGTTGACATTTCCCTTCGGGATCAGACAACAGCTCACGGGGAATCACCTCACAAACCCGTTATCGGGCTCCCCCGCCCCATTACGGCTCTTATCGCGGCCCCCCAGCCCCAGAGGGACGGCTGCGTGTGGCGAGCCCCGGGCTGCCCGTGAGGGGCGTGTGGCAGCCCCACACGCTGCCGGTCCCCGGACGCCCCCAGCCCCACATTCAGAGCCCGGAGCAGCGGGGGGTTGCTGGGGCCGTTGTTCCAAGCCGTTACCGCGCTGCTGAGGCGGCTCCGCAGCGGGAGCGGCCCCGCGCGCCGCCCGCCCGCGGCCTCCATCTTGGGGAGGTCCCTGGGGGGCGGGGGAGGGGAGGGGAGGGGAGGGTCCCTCCCGCCGCTGCCGCCGCGTGCGCGCGCACGCGCCGCCCCCCCCTCCCCTCTCCCCCCCTCCCTCCGCCCGGCCGGGACCCGCCGCCTCGCGCGCCGTTCCCGCTGGCGCCGAGCGGCCGCCGCCATTGGCTGGGCGGGGGTCAGGTGACCCCGTGTTATTTCCTGCGTGCGCGTGCGTGCGCGCGCGCGCGGCCAGGATGCATCCCGCCAGCCCCCCGCTGCCGCCGCCGCCGCCGCCGCCGGGCCCCCCCCGGCCCCCAGCCGGGCCCCGCCGCTGAGCGCCCCCGCCCCGCGCCCGCCTCCCGCGGCACGGGGTGGGGGGGGCCGCAGGTAAGGGCCGGGCCCCGGCAGCCGACCCCCGGAGCCGGGAGGTGCCCCCGCAGCGCTTCCCCCCCCCTTATCCCCCCCTTGATTCCCGTAGGGAGCCGGCGGCCCTGGGCCTGCCCCCGGCGCCCTCCCGAGCCCGGCCGCTCGGCCGGGTTGACCTGGCGGCCGCAGGCGGAGCGCGGCCGGGCCGCTGGCGGTGCTGCCGGGAGCTGCTTGCCCCCAGCCCCGGGGGGATGAGGGAAGTTATGTAAGGCGGCACCGGGCTCCGGTGCTTAGTTGGAAGTTGGGGAAACCGGGCTGACGGCGCTGTGCGGGTCAGCAAGCGCCTGCCTGCACGGGGGGGCTCGGCTCTGCCAGGATCCTTCGGTTCTGGGTGCGCTGCCACGGTGCCACGGCTCTTAGCACAGCTACACCTCTGTTAGAGGGGCAGGCAGCCTGCTTCGATCCCAGCTTTGCTTCCCATACCCTTCCCTTTCTCTTCTCCGCCTTTGAAACAGGAGGGGAAAAGACAACGAAATGCCTGCGAGGGGATCGGGGATCCGTTTCTGAGCTTTCTATGTTTAGGTTAGTGTTTTGAAAGCTATTCATGTCTGCAGTAGCTGTTGCCATCTGTTGATTCCACGGATAATTCGGAGGAGTCCTCGCTTTCCAGCGTGCTTCCCGATCAGTAGCTGTGCGTGCAGCAGTTGGCGCACCTTTAGCCTGGCTTTGCTCAACCTGTCTGCTTCCCTGGAGCAGATGGATGATGGACGTGCAGCAGCCTTCGCGTTACAGATGCAGCATATTCACTGAATTCAGTTCAGGAAGAGGTGTCCACTTGGTGAAGTGTACGTGTTACACACAACAATATTAAGTGTTTTGAGTTTCCAGTTGACTGAAAGCTTTTTTTCTTCTGTGTGCCACCCTACAAAACGTGCATTTGTTTCCTCTGTCTCAAGTTGTATGAAGCTGTATTGTTTTTAAGTCTGTCTCTGCATTAGGTTCAGCTCACATATAAAAAGCCAGCTGCATTAAAACACTGCAGAAAGTGTAACTACCAAAAAGAAAGGGGAAAAGCAGATTTATCAGGCCTCTTTATCTTCATAAACTTCGTTAATAGTACAGGGAGAAGAGAATGCTATTTGTCCACACCTGTAAATTGCTGGCATGTGGAATGCATATTTTTGTATTTTCTTAACTTTCTCCTGGTTAAATTAGCAAGTAAGGTACTACTCTTTCTGAGTGGGAGGATGACAACACCTTTTATGTCAAAAATATGACTTGCCACTGTACATTTTTATTGCTTATGGTTTTGGGAATAACCTCAGACAGACTGATAGCTCTGGGGCTTTGTATTAATGCGCTTAAATCTCTAGGGGAGGTTTTTGGGCCTTCTTGCAAGTTTGGTATTCTCTAGACTACTTAGCTTTAAATTTGTTAGCATCCTTTTGAGTGGAATAGTATGTGTTTTGACATAGTTTGGGCTTTGATCTCTAAATCAGATTTCAGAGGCTTTGGGAATTATGAAACCTGTTTTTTTTTTTTTTTTCCTTTTTTCTCCTGAGATGTGTACTTTAATGTACCTTTCCAGCCTGGGGCAGGTTAAAGATGGTTTTCGGTATGAAAGCGCTTGGTTGAGTGTCTTTAACAGGAGGTCAGACTGGGGGGGGGGGGGAAGGGAGAGGGGCGCTTTTCTTAGTTATTAATGCTTTGTAAAGAAGGCCTGAGGTGAATTCTTATGAAAGCAGTAAATCTGTTTCTGTAATGCATAAGTAAGAACTGAAGGTTACTCAAATCAAACAGAAAACTCGCTCGCGTGTTACTTGAGAGGGGAGCTCTTTATTGTCAGAAGTTTCTTTAACCTTTGGCTGAAGAAGTGGAGAGAGATTAAGCGTTCTTACGTTGTAAAGGATACTTGGATTAAACTTAAAAGCTTAAACAGTGTAAGTGAAAACATTCTTAATGCTGCTCTGTATGTGATTGTTAGAGGTATAAAGTCTATAGGAAAATGACTGGAATGTGCAGGCTTTGGGGTTACTTTCTCCCTCTTTCCATCGTGGAAACGTGTGCCACAAAGTCCATTTGGGTTCTTAGTACAATATTAAAAAGCAAATCACTGCATAAACCCTCTTCTGCCTTCCTTTTTAGGTCATGTTTAACTAAACCACCCGTGAAGCACAGCAAAATGACAATAGTTGCTCTTCTTAGAAGGGTCGCTTCGTAGGAATTGTGCTGCACAATTCCTGCTGCTACTCCACCAGCTTGGCACGTTGCGATCTGGAATGAGGGCATAAGTTGTAATAAAGCTGAATAATTTCCATGCTGTTTGCTTGGCTCCCCTATAATTTGAGGTAAGGGTGTATTTAGGAGTTTATAGCTGGCTTAGGCATATCTTGCTTTTTGCACAGGGTATGCCAGATCCCCGTTTGGGTGGGGTAGCTTTTTAATTAAAGCATACATTTATAATTTTTTTCATAACCTGTTCAATTATATTTTATACTTGCAGAGGGTATTAAGACCAATGTTTTTGGAACCGGAGTTCTTACAAATTCCAAAGATTCAGGAATGTTTTTGGCAGTGCTAACTTCTCAGGCTTCAGTGCGTACCTTACCTGGCTGGGTGAGGATTGGTGTTAATTAACGTTGTGATGAGCCTCTGAGACAGGAAGGATTGTGTTCAGCAACGTAAGTTTCTGAAGAGCCAGCTATCAGTATCAGTTGGTGGAGTGTCCTGTGGCTTATCTGCTGATAGTGACGGGGCTGAGACCAGCCACCTCTTCCCTTTTCCAGTAACTAAAATCAGGGAGCAAAAATGGCTTTTATGACCCTTTCTGGTGATCTTTCTCAAAATAAATAAGCAAATTATTTGCTTGTTTAGCTTTTGGGCTTCTAAAATGAAAACTGAAGATAGTGTCTAGTAGTTTTACTTCTAATAATGTTGATGTGCTGTGTAGAAAACCTTGAATAGAAAAAATAGTACTGCTGAGGACACAAATACAACGTAAACAGAGTTGTAAGTTCTCAAATAATGCAGGAGAGACCGTTGTGTTTCACTCCTGGGAATAGGATCCTAATATACGGTTCTGTTCTTATCAATTTCTCTTTCTTAATACTGGTACTGTTACTCTTCTGACCTGGCTCCCCTCCTTTACGGTTCTCATCTCAGTATCAGTCTTGGCTGATGGGAAAATACCAGTGCCTGTCCTCCAGTTACGTGCTGGTGCATCTGTGTCACGTTGCAGTGACAGTCCTGCTACGCCACTCCTTGATCTCTTCAGCTGAGCCTTTCTGCTATTGCTTACCACAAAGTTGTGCGTTGGTTGGTTTGAGGAAACTTGGAAACGTGTGCGATTGTCTTCTCTGTGCCTTTACATGGGTTTCCTTTTGGTTTAAAAAGAAAAAAGGAAAAGAAAAAAACAGAAGCCAAAACCAAAGACTCAAAAGTTGAAGCTGACCTGTAATGATAAGCCGATTCTGTTGAGCCCCGTTGGAGGGTAAGGTCAGTTCAGGATGTTCTGCAGTCTGTAATGTGCTGCCTATTTGCCTTTGGAGGAAAAAAAATGACCAACTCTTGAACTAGTTTGTGCTGAGTTTATGGACAACGCAGCACAAGCAGTCAGACTTTGATTTTTAACTGGCTGCAGCAAGGCGTTTACGTTGCAGTACGGTTCACGTCCTCGTGCTGGGCTGACCCGGTGACGGTGAATATGCGCAGGCTTTCCCAATGCTCTTTCTGCTTCTTATTTTTACCCTGGTGCTTGTAGCTGGTGATAGTACTGGAAGAAACAGGGTTCCTGTCTGAAAGCCCCGGTTTGAAGTCCCTTTGGGACTTGGGTCTGTTCTCAATTTGAGAAACCCAGTATTTCTTGCCCGTGTTGTGATGCAACAAGTACAAAAACGCAAGGAAAATGACTTTTCCTCCTCTTTGTAAGCACACAGAATGTGTTTGTTCACCCTAATAACTGCATATGGAAAGGCTGGATTTCATGCTAGAATATGATGATTTATTTTGGAGGATTTTACTGGTCTGAACTCAGTCATCTAATTGCTAGTAAATTTCAAGTCGTAAACAGAGCCCTCAGATGAGCTCCGATAAGAGCTCCGTGCTTAGCTGGGAAGTGCTCAGGGACCTGCTTGGTTAGAAGCTTTCGTAGGCATTACTGGGAGCGTTGTTCACATCGCTTTTCCTGTAAAGCACACGTGCTCTGAACTCTGCCTCGGTAGGAGCTTGTAACTGAGCTGCAGACCAGGTACTGCTCCCTGCTAGGGGCTGGGGGAGCTGGCGGTACAGGTGGCAACAAACTTGAACATCCGAGAGATCTGTCCAACAAAGCTTCCTAGGAGTAAAAGTTCTGGGATAGCGGGAGCAGTGTCTGTGGCTCCTGTCAGTACAGAGCACGCAGCGACTGCTGGGTGATCAGTGTTAGGTTAACTTCTGTTTCTCATCTAGACTTTTTTATTTTTTCCTTGTCCACAACAGCATTATGTCACGTGCAGTGCATTTTGGTGTGTCCTTCAAGGTTTCCTTCTGCCCCTCCTGATGTGAGGAAGCTTCCCATCTCCCTGCTCTCAGCCTCCTTACAAAACATGGCGTTTATCAGATGTGTTCTTCATCCTGCCCATGTGTTGTGCATAAAAATGTGCTTTTAGGTAGGTCTTAAAGTTTGATAGATGCTTAACAGGCAGTGAAATAAATGAGCCCAGCCCTGATACAGAGGGTGGTAGTGGGGTTGTGTCCCAGGGGGGTGGCACTGCGTGCTGTGTGTGTAAGGAAAACTCACCTGTGCCATCCTTACACCTTCCCTCAACACCATTGCATGTGAACGGAGGAATGTCCCTTGCTTTCCTGCACAGGGAACTCTCCTGTGCTGCAGTGTGGCTTTCTGGATTTCTGTCTCTGCCTTGCTGACTCGAGTCAGCATTGTGTTTGTGCAGTTTGGGGAACGGGCTGGGGAGTCCTGCTGTCTGCTCTTTTCCCCTCTTCCCATTCAGCGTCGTGCACCTGCCCCTGCTTCTTGTATCCCAGTCATCAGAGGCAAAACTCCTCTCTTGGGAGCTGCTCAGTTGACTGCAGGTGGTTTGAGTGATGGTGTCGTGCAGTTAAGATGGACAAGCTTGACTTGTCGGGTGTTCGTTTTGTTTGTTTCACTGCTGCTTTTTTTTTTTTTTTTTTGTCTTGGGGGAATTAAAATTTTCTGTATGTTTGAAAGATGGCATTTGTGGAAAGCCAAAGTTGTGTGCACGTGTAATGGAGCTTTGGAAGGGTTGGTTGCTCGTACCCACTGCTGAAAGAGGCAAGGGGAAGTGAAGAGGTTAACTATGTGCGTCTCCTACAGCCTAATCAAAAACTTGTTGAAGTTGGTGGAAAAAGCTGCATTGACTTCAGTGAATTTGGATCAGGCTCGTGGGGAAAGCGCATCTCCCAGCTCAGTAAGAAACAAGGTCAGGAAGTTCCTCAAGGCAGACAGGAGAGGAGTTAAGAAATAAACTTCCTTGCTTATAAACCACGGTTCTTTGGATAAAGACTTCGTTAGGCTGTGTTTACTCGCAAGATTTCCCTGACTAGATCCATGTGTACGTTGCCAGCCTGAAACCAGCAAGGAGCAAGATCCTTCTGCCCAGTTAGGTTACAAGACGTAAAGAATTAAATCAGAGCAACTCTGAAGGCAAAAGCTAATGGCTAGTTTTCATCCTCATCTTTCTAGCTTAAACAAGGTAGCAGCCTCTGTTTTTTTCACTGAATGTCTGGATGTTTTAAAGCAGGGGAGGAAATGCCATCTCATCTCTCTGTTCTTTTAGCAGACCTCTACAGCGACGTGAGCATTGTGGAGTGATTATATGTAACCCATCATGCGTGATTTATGGAAATTGTCCGGCTTTATTTAGCCTCTTGAGGGGAGGCAGGATGGAGAAAGAAGTAGTAGCGTTCTGTGGTGGTGGTGGTTCAGGTTTTTTCCACCATGTTCTCCCCGAGGTACAGGATGAATGACTGCAGGGGCCCAGACAGAACAGAGTGATGGGGCTGATTCGCAGAGTAGTGGGCCAGCTCCGGCTCCCTCTGTCTTACTTTGAAGCCTGAACTCTAGCATTTACAAAAATTACGCTCGGAGTGCAGCATCTTTGTTATCCTCTGCTAATTCGTATTCATAGAAGTATTCGTTCTTCTCTCGTGCTGAATTCATCTCACTTCTTTGCCTTCAACTGTTAACTTCTTTATAATTCATTCGCTTTCTTCAGGATATATGCTGTAGGCTAGGAGACGGACGAAGCTTCCACTGCGTGTACACCATCAGCTTTGCGAGATTGTGTTTCCATCCCCAGTTCCAGGTGCTGCTCAGCAGTTTCACTGCGGTGATCCTGAAGTCTGCTGGGGAGGAGAAAGCTTTGCACCCCGCCTGTGGGGAGATCTGCAGCTGTAGCTTCCTTGCTGCTGTGAAGTGCTTATGCTCGTAGGAATTAATTTCGGTGTGGTGTGCTCTGACTGCTGTTGGCATTCACCCCCGTTGGCTAGGGCAGCAGAGCTTAGGAGCAGGGGTTGAGCGTCCGCAGGTGGAAGTAGTGGGATGCAACATCTTGTTTCTTGATTACCATGGCCTGTTCATACTGTATAATTTCAGACATTTGACTGAGGGGCATTAGGAGTTCAATCACCTAATACTTATGAAATAGACATGGAAAGAGACCTTCTGGAAGACTTGCATTGACTCCACGGGGAAGGTGGTGAGAGTGAGCCACCTGAGGTGCTTTAGGCTAAGGCTTAGCGATACCGGAGTGTAAAAAACCTGCACCTAAGGAATTCTTCCCTGTTTGCTCCAGCACTACAGCGTGCTGCCTCCTCTTGGTCCTCTGCCTGGTGGGCGTGCCAGCAAACCACAGTGAGGATAAACCACAGCGAGGATGGCTCAAGAAGATGGGTAATCTGGGAAAAAATAAAATAAATAAAAAAAAAAATTCCCTCCTCATGTTCTGTCAGTAAGCATCAGATGTATTTAAATGTAGGGTCAGGTCTTCATAGCAGGAACTTTTACAGGCTTTCCACGCCCAAATTACTCCTAAATTTTTGTCCCTTCAGGGGACGAAAGTACCAGCTTGAGAGGAGGACTGATAGCCCTGGCTAGTGAAACTTGCAAGCGGTACAGTGCGTAACTACATCTCTTGTATTACCTTGAAGGAATAAAGGTTATTGGCAAGAAGTTTGGAGGAGATAAATCTGAGTACAGCCTTTCTGCAGCGGGATGGGAAATGTTTAAGTAGATTGAGGTTATGTCTCTATCTGATTTTGTCACTTTTGCATGTGATGTAACCGGGTTGTGTGATCCTCAACCACGGATTTATCCTAATCAGTGGATTTAATTCTTGTATACAGCGTGTAACCTGTATTGTAATGAAGTTGCACGTAACTGATAGAGATTTCGTGTTAATTTACTTCATTTGCCTTGAGGAGTTCCCAGGAGTCCTAGTTACAGGCTCATTGCACCGGGCATTGTAGAACAGAATGAAAAGGCTTGATTGTGTGGACTGCTTGGAATAGAAAAAACACGTATTGCTGCTTAAATATTTAATGTGTGACCTCTGCATTCATCTTAGCAACTTGTCATAATTTGAAGAGAAAATGCATTTAAGACTTTAA
Organism: Aythya ferina; assembly: GCF_964211825.1. Lineage (NCBI taxonomy): Eukaryota > Metazoa > Chordata > Aves > Anseriformes > Anatidae > Aythya > Aythya ferina. Next base: position 164,082,702 of record NC_140296.1, read on the forward strand.
AGGCAGGGCTGCTACTTAGTATGAACAATTTATTAAAAGTTAATTAAAAATAACGTGCTAGATTTTTTTTTATAACTGCTGTATAGTTCTGAATACTTGCTGAATGCTGCTGTACAGTTCTGAATATTTTCAATCCTGGATTCATTTCTGCGATGCAGGTGGGAGGTGGGACAGGCAGCCCTGCTCACTCCTGTCTGCTCCCCTCTTGCAGTTAATTGACTTCTCCTTCCCTCTGCCTTAATTTCTGAACCTGCGAGGTGAGGTGAGAATTGTTGTGCTGTTGCTGAATGTCCTGCCTCGCACGTTGAGGTGGCGAAGAGCAGATGAGGAGCTGCCCGTGAACTGGTGGCTCAGTAACAAAGGGCCAAAACTTCGGGGAGCACTACCGAATTGCCTTAGGAATGTACAACCAGTTGGGAGGAACGAAGGGAGCTGGGGGCTCAGTATTCTTCACCCACCATCAAAATGACAATTTGCGTGACTGTCAAGATGAAGAGCCTTTTAAACACCAACTTCTGATTTCAAGTGCACTCAGTAGCCACGGCACTTGAGCCGTCCCTGCTGTGTCCGTTTTGCTGGCACAGATCTTTGTGGGCCGATACAGTGAGCGGGTCACTGTCAGCTCACAAATGGCTTTTTTCCCTTGCAAAAATATTTCTTGACCATTTCAGTTCCCTGGTCTGCCGTGCGACCTGAGCACCGTGAAGTGAAGATGAGGCATCCTCATCGGGTGCATGGAGAACGGACCCTGAGTGCGAGACTGGGATCATCATTGGATCTGTGGCATAAAATGCAACCTGACTGACTTGCATAGCTTCTTGCCATCAAACAAAATAGCTGGATAACTTTGAGCAGTCAGGTGGTGGGGTTTCAGAAGCTGTTTAAGTGCATCTGTGCTCTTAATTTAGACCGGGAACCAATAACGTAGTAATAAGTTCAGATGCATGAAATCAGGTAAAATTCTGCTAAACCTTGATCATCAGTTCCATTCCTCGAAATGCATGTTTTCACAGCGTCCCGATTTAAATACTAGCTTACAACAAAATGTTCTTCTTGTCAAGTTGTTCCTTTCATCATGTTTAGGAATATAAATGTAACAGCACGCTTCCATCAAAGCGCGGGGCTGAACTGGAGCTAGTCTTGCAGTTCTGGTCACGTAGGCAGTGAGTAAGGAAGACTTGCAAAACGCAAAAAAAATCTGTTCAGATATTTTAATCTGGTGCTATCGGTATGTTTAAAAAAAAAAAGGGGGAAAAATGTTTTTTGGGGAAAAAAATCCCCAGTCAAATAACAGCCACTGCAAGGTTCTGGTTCGCGTTGTTTGTTGATGTGGTGCCTTTTAGTGCAGCGGCTGAACGCTCCAGGTTCTTGTATGTCTGCTCACGTCTCCCCTGTGAGATAGGAAGATGCAGTGACTCAGGCTTAGCTTTCCTTTTCTTGGTGGCCACTTAGGGAAATAGATGAAATAAGAAGTGACTCTAGATCTCATCTAGCGCAATAATCCCCAGAGCATTCCCCTCTCTCGACTGACAGAGCTCGCCGCGTTCCTTCTGCCACGCTCAGCTGTTCTGCACCCGTTCTGTGTGAAACATTTGCTGAATTGTTTGGATTTAAACTTACATATACTGACTTTTCTTTTCAAAAATATCCGCAGACTTTTTTTTTTTTTTTTTTTAAAGAAGGCGTAGTGACTCTGAGCTGATGGAAACTAGAATCCAGTTGTCCAAACTTTAACTTATTTGGGGAATCTTTTGATTAAATTTGCATTGGGCAGAACAAAATGCAGTTTTTATTTTACCAGTGTCGGCACTGATTGGCAAGACACTGCTAACTTGGGTTTTTATTAGCAGCGTAAGCATTTCTAATAGCTACCTTTGTGTGTATTTAAGACATTATCGTGATTCTTCTTAGAACATAAAATTCAGCTTTCAGTAACCTAATTAAATATTCTGCTTTAAACTTCCATTTTTACATGCTTGTGAAGATGGCTTGAAGTAAATACTTCAGCTGCCTCTCTACTTTCTGCTACTCTCTGAAACTGAAATGTGTCCTGCTTAAACTTGGGGTGGTGCAGTAAAGCTGCTCTGCTAGAATGAGTTGTGATGCCTTGGTTAGAGCCAGGTCTGACTGCAGTTTTCTCCCGAAGTAGTGCAGTGGTGAACGAGACAATGGGAGTTTCTCTGTGTTAGACTGTTCTGTTTATTTGTTGTATACAAAAATAGCTTGTTAATGGAGCAGGATCTGAAACAGATTCTTAGAAAGGTATGAAGAAAATCTGCCTTGCAGCTCAGGCTGACCACAACTTCTTGAAAGATGCGAGCTATGAATGCTACTGCTCGGACAAGCTGCTGACCTCTTGGGGTGCTGGCCACCCCGCTTTACTTTCACGTCACACCTAATGCTGAAAGCTCAAACTACCTTTTTTCTTTTAAAAAGGCACCAAATGTAGGAGAAACAAGTTGAGTCTGTTAATTAGCTAAATGTAGCCTTAGGTTCGATCCTTCAGTTCACTCGGTTGTGTCGGAGCTGGGTTGCCTTATCTTGAAAGCAGTGCACGAGGGAATGTTTTTCCTAGCCATTGCTCGGGGTGCAGGTTATAGCTGAGTACCTGCAGAAACGAGGCTTAGCAACTTGGCCTTGACCGTGGAAGTGATACTGAGGACATGGACATCTATTTTCATTCTATTTTATGCTTAATTTGGATCCTGGAGGTTTGGGGTTACAAATGGTGCTGCTGAGGTGCTTGTGCTGCAGTTCTGGAACAGTTGGGACTTTCGGTTGAGGGCAGGGTCTGCAACTTTAAGAAGATGGAGTGAGGAAGGAAGGACAAAAACTGTCCTGGTTCCTACAGGTGGTGACTAGAAATGGTTGTGGAGATGCTTCTATGCTCTCTTACTTGCACAGCATTTAGAGAATAAGTCTTATTTTAATTAGAAACCTGGATGTGTCCCATTTAAAAACAACACACAGTTGTTTGCGTATACTTCAGGACTAGGAAAATGCATCTTAATGCTTGTCACTTGTCTGTAACTACGCTTTCTTTTCTGATCAGCACGCTAGGATGAGAGGTCTTTGACAGATCAACGAAAATACATTGCATTTGGCTGCTTCCTGAGACTTCTCTGCACAGATGGGTCGCAGGAGTCAACCCAAAGCTAAAGGAAATTTAACGAAGCAGAAAGACCTCGCTCACCTCCTACGGAATGAGGCGATGCTCGTTTGGTTTGCTCTTTTATAGATAGGCTCATCAGTAAGAATTAAGCATAGCCCCACAGCATTTTGCCATTTAGCTCAGTCATTTTAGAGCTGTCTGTCTGTAGTGCTGCCATCGGTGTGACTTGGGAAAATCTGGGCAGCTGTCCAGTATCCATACAGCCTTCAGTAATCGGGACAAAAAAGTTTGAAGATCTACGTGGATTTAAAAATGTTTTTGGGAACTTCCACATTAACAAATTTGTTCTGCAAAGGTGTTTCAGATGATTAAACCAGAACCAAAATCTGCGTTGTAGATGTGCTTAGAAATCAGTCCACATAACTCAGGTTTCCTAACGGAGGCTATTTCTTTATCAACCACAAGAGCTTGTGATACGGTTCCTTCGTTCCCACCACGTTGAAGACAAAACATTTTGGTTACCGGGATATTTGGGAAGAAACAAAACCATCGGAGCAGAGTGAAACAGCTTAGCCTAGCGAATGTAGCCTGTAGTTTCTGGATGGATCTGCTTGGATGGCTGTGAAGCTACAGGCTATAAATACTGGAGGAGAATTACGAGGCTTTGGTGAGCTGCGCGCACCTGCGGTGAGAGGGTAGGTGTGATGCTGGAGTAGCGAAAGCTGTGCCAGAACCTTCTCTTCCCCGTGAGTAAAGGCAGGCAGCTTTGGATGTTTTTGTTGTGTGTTGGTCGATGCTGTAAATGCGTGCAATTTGTGGCTGTCGGTGGAGTGCTTTCTGAAGGTGGGGCTTCACCCTTCTGCTGGGGATGAAATTACGGAGGTGTGCCACCGTGCCAGACTCTGACTGGTACAGCCTTCAGTCAGCAGCTGGTGCATCATTCTGTGGAGTTCTGCGTGTGGAGGAGTCTCTACCAGCTGAAAATGGTCTCTGTTACTGCTGCTGGCAAAGTTTTAATCAAATAAAGGTATATATATATATTTTCCTGTGGATCTAGGTAGGCTTTGAAGGCCTCTTCATCTGTCTGAATGGATCTTATTGACGGAGCTTGCCTATGGACTTATCCTTGGTGGTTTTGCTACGAAGACAGCACTTAGATCCGAGCACTTTGCTGTGCTGTTGTTATTAAGAAAGATTATTACAATAGTAATTGTAATAGTCCTGTATTTATAGCACGGTAATGACAGGAAATGTGCTATAGGTCTTAAGTTACCAGTGATGTAAGGGAGTGAAGCACCTCCTATCTTTTTTTTATTCCTGTTATTAATGAAATGCCTTTTTTCTGGCTGCTATTCTGCTGGTTGTGTTACTTAAGTTCCTTGTGAGATATGCAACAGAAGCGTTGTGCTGAAGAAGAAGAATGGAAAACAGAGCATTTGCTTAGGGCACCAGCACTGTAAGCTCACCTGACCAAAAATTTGTATTTATTTGTCAGGATAAGAAGCCAAGATTAAAGATACATAAATATATTGTCACTGTTCTGAGTTTTGCATCTTCTGAACTAAATAAATACCCCATGCTATGATAGTGTGAGATTATGGAGGGTGCACTTCTGTGCCTCAGGTTGATCCTTGCTGGATCGCTGTTGTTAAATTAGTGTACGGGATCCTGTGCTGATGCCTTTCCATAAAGTAATTAAAATTGTACTTCTTGAGTAGTGAGGAAGTTCTCAGGAGGCTTCCTAGCGCCGTTAACATTGGTATGCTGGTGGTTTCCCAGCCCTTGTTAGCGTTATTGTAGAAGAATGAATTTAATCAAAGATGAAAGCTTTTGCATGATGCAATGCAAAAGAAGCTGCCCGAGACCTTGTTTGGGCTATGCAAAGGAAGCGTTGCTGAAGTCGCATTAAAAAACTAGCGTGAGATTCTGTGGGAGCCTGTGCTGGGGGTGGCAATGTTGCTGTTACGAGAAGAGGATGCAGAGCACGTGAGCGCTGGGGGCTGCGCTCAGGCTCCGTACTACGGGAGTGCTGCTGATGGCAGAGCCCCAAGCTGCTTATCTGGAGGAGCTGTTTTCTAACATCTGCCGCTTACAGTAGCCGTTCTCTAACCTTCGGTTTGATAACTTCCTTCTATTTCTGTGGAGGTTTTCTTCCCTGCTTTTATTTTGGCTGATTGCTCGCCGTAAGAGCTGGTTATACAAAAGGGGAGAAAGAAGCCTGAATTAGCTCTCACAGCTTTGGGGGCAGGAGCTTCAAACTGACCCCCTCCGGCCCCAAGAAAAAAAAAAAAGGGAAATAATTCAGAGCAGTGAGCTTTCCCAGAAAAAAACCCAAACTCTGTTTTGAGGAGGTCTGGGTGTTTGCATGTTCCATAGCCTGTGCACACGAGTAAGTAGAAACCCAAATATAACCAGGTTGCCCTTCGCAAACTCCCCAGCAGTGGAGCTGGATGCTTCCATATAAGATGCATCTTAACAGTGAAATCCTGGGAGGCCTATGGGAAAAGGGCACGGTGCCACACACAGCCTGTATCTTCTTTGTGTGCCTGTTTTCCTGGAGCTCTTCAGCAATATTCTGCTTGAACAAAACTTCAAATGCAGAACCAGGCTTTACTTCTGAGTGTGTTGGGTTGGCAGTGACAAGCACAAAACATGACTGAAAGAGAAGGTACAATGGAGGCAAGCATCCTAGCAAGCTTCCCACCTGAGGAGCTAGGGTTGGGTCTCCTGGAAAAGTGCGTGTTGTCTTAGCGTTTACTTAAAGAAGGTAGTCTCTCCAGGTGGATTTATCCAGGTTGTTTTCAGGAAGGGAAGGCTGGGAGGTCGCTCAGGAACAACGTGCTTTTATCACTTGTTAGGTCGTGGTTTTTATTTATTGTACTGAAGTCCTGAGGATGAAGTTGGGGACACCTTTGATCAAGCAGAGTGGGCTGGTTCTGACTTCCCATCTTTTAAAACAAAGCAGCTGTTGGGGGAGGGGGAGGATATTTGTTGTCTTGCTTTGGTTTTCACCTACAAGCCTCACCAGAGGAGTCTTTGAGTGTGCTGGTGCCAGTTTTTCCACAGCTTCCCATAGACCCTTTTCCCTGGAATATCTTGGTTGGAGCTCTATCAGCTCTATCTCGAGCGTAACCGAGCTCTGTGAGCGAAGGGTAGGCCTTTGGAAATGGTTCCAAGGGTGGTTTGAGACTGTTGCCTGATTCTTAGTGTTAAATCTTTCCACATGGGAGCAAAGCAGTTGATTACTCCCAGCATTAGTCATAGAGCGTGGCTGGGGGATGAGCACCGCTCTCCTCCTTGGCTGAGCAGAGTGCTGCTGGAAGTTTGTCTCCGCGTGTAAACAGCCCCCGTTAGTGACCGACTGCAGGGAAATACTCATGCTGAAAGCGTGCTCCAGCTGGCGGCAGGCTACAAACGTGCGTTTTCGTGGGAAGTGGTGCCTCCTTTTGCTCCCCAGAATGACCGAAAGGCGCGAGCGGAGGGGATGGAACTGAAATTGAGCAGCGCTGTTGACGTGACTGGGAGATGCGGATGCTATACCTTTTTTTTTCTTTCTTTTTCTCCCCCCTTTAGGAGGGCTTTCGAGCTGTCGCTCTGCTGCTGAACAGCATGCAGTCCTTTCGGGAGCAAAGTAGTTACCACGGAAACCAGCAGAGCTACCCGCAGGACGTGCACGGTTCCTCCCGCCTGGAAGAGTTCAGCCCCCGCCAGCAGGCCCAGATGTTCCAGAGCTTCGGAGGAGGCGCCGGCAGTGGACGTCGTGGAGCAGCAGGAGCCTCGACAGCGATGCCTGGTGAGAGCTCCGGCCACCAGAGCTACCAAGGTTTCAGAAAAGAAGCAGGAGAGTTTTACTACATGGCTGCCAACAAAGATCCGGTGGCGTCAGGAGGGCAGCAGCCGCCCCAGCGCAGGCCTTCTGGGCCGGTGCAGAGCTACGGGCCCCCCCAGGGGAGCAGCTTCGGGAGTCAGTACGGGGGCGAGGGACACGTGGGCCAGTTCCAAACACAGCATTCGAGCCTGGGGGGCGTATCCCACTATCAGCAGGACTACACGGGTCCTTTCTCTCCGGGCAGCGCCCAGTATCAGCAGCAGGCTTCCAGTCAGCAGCAGCAGGTGCAGCAGCTGAGGCAGCAGATCTACCAGTCTCATCAGCCCTTGCCCCAGGCCTCCAGCCAGTCTGCCTCTAGCACCTCGCACCTGCAGCCGATGCAGCGTCCGTCTACCCTGCCTTCCTCTGCTTCTGGCTACCAGTTACGGGTGGGTCAGTTCGGCCAACACTACCAGCCGCCTTCGTCCTCCTCCTCCTCCTCTTTCCCCTCCCCGCAGCGTTTCGGCCAGTCGGGACAGAATTACGATGGGAGCTACAGCGTGAACTCTGGGTCGCAGTACGAGGGCCACGCCGTGGGCTCCAACGCGCAGGCGTACGGGAGCCAGTCCAACTACAGCTTTCAGACTCAACCCATGAAAGGCTTCGAGCAGTCTAAGCTGCCCCAGGGCGGGCAGCAGGGGCAGCAGCAGCAGCACCCGCCTCAGCACGTGATGCAGTACTCAAACGCTGCCTCCAAGCTCTCTCTCCAAAGCCAGGTGGGGCAGTACAGCCAAACCGAAGTTCCTGTAAGGTCACCCATGCAGTTCCACCAGAACTTCAGTCCGATCTCGAACCCGTCTCCTGCTGCGTCGGTGGTTCAGTCCCCTAGCTGCAGCTCCACCCCTTCTCCTCTCATGCCGGGTGGAGAAAATCTCCAGTGCGGGCAAGGCAACATGTCCATGGGCTCCAGAAACCGAATCCTGCAGATGATGCCTCAGCTGAGTCCTACGCCATCCATGATGCCGAGCCCCAACGCTCACGCAGGGGGATTCAAGGGGTTTGGGCTGGAAGGACTGCAGGAAAAAAGGCTCACAGATCCCGGGCTGAGCAGCCTGAGCGCTCTGAGTTCTCAAGTGGCCAACCTGCCCAACACAGTCCAGCACATGTTGCTTTCGGATGCCTTGGCGCCTCAGAAAAAAAGTTCCAAAAGGTCATCCTCTTCAAAGAAGGCCGATAGCTGCACAAACTCGGAGGGCTCCTCCCAGGCAGAGGAGCAGCTCAAGTCTCCCCTGGCAGAGTCCCTCGACGGGGGCTGTTCCAGCAGTTCCGAGGACCACGGGGAGAGGGTGAGACAGCTGAGTGGGCAGAGCACGAGCTCAGACACCACCTACAAAGGGGGGAACTTAGAGAGATCCAACTCCTCACCAGCACAAGGCTCTCAGAACGAGCCATCAAAACTCAGCAGCAGCCCTGCAGCTAGGGAAGACGTGGCCTCCCCTGATGGGAAGGAAGCCGTAGTGGCAGTGGAAAACGCCCCCAAAGTGAACGAAAAGGCAGTTGGAGTGATTGTCTCCCGGGAAGCCATGGCAGGGAGAGTAGAAAAGTCAGGTGGGCAAGAGAAACCTGCGCAAGATGATGCTTCTGCAGCCACGCAGGCTCCAGCTAGCGCTAGCGGTGGTACAAAAGAGTCTGGGCACGCAGGGCCACAGCCAGAAGCTCAAGGAGGAAGCAAAGGGAGCAAAAGTGGAGATAACACTAACCACAATGGAGAGGGGAACAGCCAGCCTGGCCACGCAGCTGTCGGGTCAAACTTTCCTGCCAGAACAGAACCTTCCAAATCTCCTGGCAGTTTGAGGTACAGTTACAAGGATAACATAGCGGCAGGCATACAGAGGAATATCGGCGGCTTTCCGCAGTATCCTTCTGGCCAAGAAAAGGGGGATTTTCCCGGGCACAGTGAGCGCAAGGGCCGGAATGAGAAGTTTCCCAGCCTCCTGCAGGAGGTCCTACAGGGTTACCACCATCATCCGGACAGGAGGTATTCTAGGAACGCACAAGAACATTCGGGGATGGCCGGGAGTTTGGAGGGAGCCATGAGGCCCAATATCTTAATTAGTCAAACCAATGAATTGGCCAACAGAGGCCTCTTAAACAAGAGCATGGGGTCTCTCCTGGAAGGCCCTCACTGGGGCCCCTGGGATAGGAAGTCCAGCAGCGCAGCTCCTGACATGAAACAGATAAATCTAGCCGATTACCCTCTTGCTAGGAAGTTTGAGGTGGAGTCTCAGTCCTCTGCCCACGAAGGGGGAGCGCTCTCGGAGCGGAGATCAGTGATCTGTGACATATCTCCATTAAGGCAGCTTGTCAGGGATCCCGGTCCTCACCCCATGGGGCACATGGGTCCCGAGGCCAGAAGTGGAAGGAGCGAACGTCTTGCCCCCGGCCTAAGCCAGTCAGTAATACTCCCCGGTGGCTTAGTATCCATGGAAACAAAAATGAAAGCTCACAGTGGGCAAATAAAAGAAGAAGATTTTGAACAGTCAAAGAGCTCAGCTAGTCTTAATAATAAAAAGACAGGAGACCATTGTCATCCTGCTGGCATCAAGCACGAGGCTTTCCGAGGCAATGCTAGCCCTGGAGCTGCGGTGTCCGACTCCGCTGCAGACTACATTCCTCAGCAGGAGGGCAGGGCGACGCAGATGAGGCGGGCACCCGGCAGGACTGGGAGCAGCAGGGGGAAGTCACCTTCTCAATATCACGATCTTGCCGATAAGCTGAAAATGTCACCGGGCAGAAGCAGGGGCCCGGGAGCGGATCTGCACCACATGAACCCCCACATGACGCTGTCTGAAAGAGTGAACAGGGCTTCCTTGCACTCTGCTTACCCTCAGAATTCAGAAGGCTCGTCTCTGGCCGCAGCGTATCACGCAAATGCCAGGCCTCACGCTTTCGGTGACCCGAACCAGGGCTTAAATTCCCAGTATCATTACAAGAGACAGATATACCAGCAACAGCAAGAAGAATACAAAGATTGGGCGAGCAGCGCTGCTCAGGGTGTGATTGCTGCGGCTCAGCACAGGCAGGAGGGAGCGAGGAAGAGCCCCAGACAACAGCAGTTTCTGGACAGAGTGAGGAGTCCCTTGAAAAACGACAAGGACGGAATGATGTACCTTCAGGGCAGCTCTTACCACGATGCTGGAAGCCAGGAGCCCGGGCGCTGCGTTATGGGGAGTGACAGTACTCAGAGCAAGTGCGCTGACCTGAAGCACGGTAACCAGAAGCTGCAACATGAGTCTGGGTGGGACCTCTCTCGGCAAACTTCTCCTGCCAAAAGCAGCGGCCCCCTCGGAGCAGCCAACCAAAAAAGGTTTTGCCCTCAAGACAGCGACGGGCATAGGCGAGAGGAATCTTCAGATTTGCCCAAGCCTAGTAATGCCATGCTCAGGCTCCCCGGCCAGGAAGACCAGTCTCCTCAAAATCCCTTAATTATGAGGAGGAGAGTCCGTTCCTTCATCTCGCCTATCCCTACCAAACGACAGCCACAGGATCTGAAGAACAGTGGCAGTGAAGACAGAGGGCGGATGATGACTTCGTCCAAAGAAGGAGCTGATAAAACCTACAATTCCTATGCCCACTCATCTCAAAGCCAAGATGTTGGCAAGCCAGTTGGAAAGGGAGAGTCCTTCAAGGATCTGCCGAGCCCTGATAGCAGGAATTGCCCTGCTGTTTCCCTCACAAGCCCGGCGAAGACCAAAATACTGCCCCCAAGAAAGGGGCGAGGATTAAAACTGGAAGCTATCGTTCAGAAAATCACGTCTCCCAACATTAGGAGAAGCGTTTCCACCAACAGCGCTGAGAGCGGGGCAGACGCCGTCACTCTGGACGACATCCTGTCCCTGAAGAGCGGGCCCGAAGGAGGGAGCGTGGCAGGACACGGGCCAGAGGCCGAGAAGAGAAAAGGAGAGATGCTCTCGGATCAAGTGGGCTCAGCGAGCCAGGATACAGCGAGCGAAATAGCTCTCCCACGGTCCTCAGAAGAGTGGCAAGGCAACGAGGATGATAAAACCAAGAAGGAGACCCCCGAAACTGCCAGTGGTAGTAAAGAGGGAGCAGGGTCCGGTGCGGCAGCGCCACCGTCTCAGAAGTCAGGCGGTCAGGGAAGGTCGGATGGATCTGTGAGCGGAGCTGGGGCTCTGGCCTTCCCGGACTCAAAAACAATCCCCCCTTCCGGCGCGTTCGCTTCTGAACCAAACCCAAAGGCTGAGGAAAAAGACGGAGACGTGACAAACATTTCGCCCAAGCCAGACGGCTTCCCTCCAAAGGGATATTTCCCCTCCGGAAAGAAAAAGGGGAGGCCGATCGGGAGCGTGAACAAGCAGAAGAAGCAGCAGCAACAGCAGCAGCAGCAACAACAGCAGCAGCAGCAGCAACAACTGCCGCCGCCCCCGCCGCCCCCCCCTGCGCCCCCGCAGCCCGCAGAAGGGGCCGGTGGTGGCGAGCCAAAACCCAAGAGGCAGAGGAGGGAGAGGCGAAAACCCGCAGCGCAGCCGCGCAAACGGAAGCCCAGGCGGGCTGCTCCCATCGTGGAGCCTCAAGAACCGGAGATCAAGCTTAAATACGCCACGCAGTCTGTAGATAAAACCGACTCCAAGAATAAGTCCTTTTTCCCTTACATCCACGTGGTGAACAAGTGTGAGTTAGGCGCTGTGTGCACAATCATTAACGCGGAGGAAGAGGAGCAGAACAAACTGGTGAGAGGCCGGAAAGGACAGAGGTCTTCGACGCCCCCTCCCAGCAACGTGGAGAGCAAAGTGCTGCCCACCTCCACGTTCATGCTGCAGGGCCCTGTAGTGACAGAGTCTTCTGTCCTGGGGCACCTGGTGTGCTGCCTGTGTGGCAAATGGGCCAGCTACCGTAACATGGGCGACCTCTTTGGTCCTTTCTACCCCCAGGATTACGCGGCCACCTTGCCCAAGAACCCGCCTCCAAAGAGGGCCACAGAAATGCAGAGCAAGGTCAAGGTACGGCACAAAAGCGCTTCTAATGGTTCCAAGACGGACACGGAGGAGGAGGAGGAACAGCAACAACAGAAGGAACAAAGAAGCCTCGCTGCTCATCCCCGCTTTAAGAGGCGGCACCGCTCTGAGGACTGTGGCGGAGCCTCTCGGTCACTTTCAAGGGGAGCTTCTTGTAAAAAAGCAACCACTGAGGGTGGCAGTGGTGGTGAAAAGACTCCTTTGGACTCAAAACCCTCTATGCCCACTTCAGAAGGTGGCACTGAGCTGGAGTTACAAATTCCTGAACTACCTCTTGACAGCAATGAATTTTGGGTCCATGAGGGTTGTATTCTCTGGGCCAATGGGATCTACCTGGTCTGTGGCAGGCTCTATGGGCTGCAGGAAGCTGTGGAGATTGCGAGAGAGATGGTGAGTACCAAAACTTACTATGCCCTTTTTTGTTTGTTTGCAATAAATATGCCATGTGAAATGCTGTTTTTCCTTGTTCCCTCACGTTTTAAAATACCATCTTTCACCTGGAAACAAATCTCCAGCGATGCCTGTCTGGATCAGACGGATTTTTCAGGAATCAAAAATCTGTGTGTGTATTACCTACGATGAGTTCTGGATGTTCAAAAGCTTTCTCATGACTACAGTGCTCTTTATTGTGTCCTGTTAGATATTAATACTCACCAGGGCTGCTCTTGGAGCTGTACAGTGAAAAGGCAAGTGGCAGAGGACACAAGTCGCAGCACGTGAGATTCCAATTTGATATTGGGCAGAAAAAATCACAGCGAGGGTGGCTCAACATTGGCCTGAGGCAGGGGGACTGACAAGTTGTGGAGTACCTGATCTTGGAGGTGCACAGAAAGGACTGGACAAGGCCCTAAGCAACCCTCTGTGCCTCTGAAGTTGGATCCAGCTTCAAAGGTGGCTTTGCTTTGGGCAGAGGTTTAGACCAGACATCTACAGGGGCCCCTTCCAACCTGAATTATTCTGACTGACACGTATTATACAACTTCAGGAGGACTCGCAGTCCCCACAAAATAAGGTTGATAAAGTGGGAAGGTGTAGAGGGCTGCAAGCTGAGTGTGACTTGGGTTACCCCAGGAGTCAGAGTGACTGATGAGGGACTTTCTCCAAAGTGCGAGTACACAATGAGCGAGGAGAGATGTCAAATCGAGCGGGGACAGAGGGAGAGCCTTATTCACCATCCCGTGGCTGTGGGTGGAGACGATCGTTATTGATTATCCGAGACAGAAGCTGACACGTTGAACCCGCAGCTGTTTGGCTTTCCATGCCATTATCAGCACGCTACAACCCTTTATCACTACCTTTTGCATTATGCTTTCCATCCTGGGCCAGGCCAGGGAAGAGATGTGAGGTGACTTTTCCTGTTACCTTCAGATTCTCCTCTTTCTGAGCAGCGCCAGGATCCAATTTTTCTTTTCTCCCTGCATTGTTATATGCAGCTCATTTCCTCCCCGTGAGCTTTCCTCTTCAACTTTGATTCCCAGCTTGTTCTGCGTTTTCGCTCACTGTTCTCTGACAGTAATTACATGCTTCTTTGCCCTAACTTGATTTGGCCTGCATTCTTGTTTCTAGCTTCTCATTAAACAAAGTCAGTTAATTTCATTTGGTTTTCACCAAGTAGTGCCTGTGTGCTGAGTTTCTCGTCTCTGATAATTGCAAGGTTTCTTTCAGGTTCTCCACCGTCAGTTGGATTTTACTTACGATGTGACGAGGCATTTGTGTGTCCTGTAGCTCACCAGTACTTTCAGTTTGGATCTCGCCAGCCTGTTTTTTTCCCTTTTCCCTGTTCTCAGGGTGCGCCCTTCATTTATGATTCTTGTCTTCCCAATAGCAAACGCCTTCTTCACAAGTTCTTGAACCGCTCGAGCTGTCCTTCAGGAATCCTCCTCATGTTCTGTACCTGCAAAAGGTGTTTGCCCATCAGAACATCGTGGCCGTGTCCATGGGCTCTAATCAAGCTTGTCAGATAGTAGCCCATTACCACAACATTGTTACATGGTTCTTACCTGTTCTCCGTTTCACCTCTAGTTCTTTCTTTGTATGGGATCTTGGCAACTTTCTTTTTCTGACTGAATACACTTTGGCCTACTCTTTATCGCTTTCTTCCAACCATTATGATCATCTCCTTGTCACAAATCGAATTTCTTGCTTCTCTTCTTAACCCTTTCATCTGCCCTTATGGCACCGTGCAGCAATATCCCCTTATCTCTCTTGAACCTGCTGTCCTTTCTCTCTGCCTTTTTCCTTTAATCACTCACTCAACTCGCAGCTTTTTTTCACTCGTAGTAACCTGTAGACACAAGTGTTTCACATTTTTAAAAGAGGTGTACAAAATGCCCGTGGCCTCTCTTGCCTTTGCAACTACCTCTTCATTTCCTTTCCTTTTTTTTTTTTTTTTCATCTCAAAATTCTTTGAGAGCATTGTCTGGTGCTCTTGTCCTCCACCGTGCCTTCAATTGTGCTCTACTACAATTGTAATCAGTGTTTACTGTGATCTCTCCCTAGCTAAAGTTCAGATCCAGTTCTTCATTTTCCTTCCTCTGTCAGCTACATTTGTCACTATCAGCTGTGCGGCTCTTGAAGCGTTGTTCCACCTCGTTTCCTGGCTGTGGCCTCTTTTGATTACCTCTTTGCTCTCCACTGGTTTTGCAGAGGCTGTTGTTCATTACTCCCAGCTTTTTGTGTGGCTCGCTGGGATCCTGCTTGTGCTTTCCTCACCCTTATCCTGGATTGCCAAGTCTTTGGGTAACTTTTGGTAGCCCGCTTGCTTTGTTCTAGGCTTGTAGAGCCTTCTTTTTGCTCCAGATCCCTGCTTTTCTATCACAAGCTTATAAACTCTTCTGGAATTCACGGTGAGGTCTCACTTCAAATTTGTCTTTTAATCTACATCATCCTTAATCCATCCTCTGCCATCTTGTTCTGACTTGGAATCTGAGCAACAAGCATCTTCTTTGATTTTATTTTTTTTTCTAATTCTTTCCATTTAACGCTGTAAGAAATAACTGCCTTCTCTTTGTGTGTGAGCTGCAGCACGTATCCTGTTAGTGCTCACCCCTGTTCTGGCTGGGGCTGTGAACTTTTAGACAGGGACCATTTGTGTGCACGTCTTGTTATGCTGTGTCTCACACAAACACGGTCACAGATGCCCTAGCTGAATGCTGGGCTCCTCTTCATTACGTTGCGAAAAGTAATCCGTCTTTTCCTTCACCTCTGTCACAAATAATGGAATAGGGTGGTTATTTTTTTTCCCCTTTCCTAGCAGTATCTCTTTTTCTCAACCTTTTTATGCTACTGCAGCAAATAGTGCTGTGTTCCTCCCTGGGAGCTGCGTGTCTCCCCCTCCTGATTTCGGAGAGGGCTTCGCGCGGCACGGAGCTGGCAGGCAGGGTATCAAGAGGTGTGCCTGCCACAGGCCGTCCTCAGGCAGTGGAAAGGCTGCGTTGAACTAGACTCTCTTTTGCCCTGCTGCCTGAGGACAGCCTTCTGGCTCCGACAGCTGATTGCCTATGCTTGCTGCGTATGTTCTTCTGTGCTTCCTCCTTGCTTTTTTTTTTTTCAGCTGACACGCAGTTCAGCAGTGGTAGAGCGTCCTGGGAAGGCAGACGTGCAAACCACACAGCTGCTCGCTGGCAGGAGCGAGGAGATAAGTGTGTGCACCAGCATTTGGTAATCTGGGTTTTAGATTTGGTCCAGGGAAAGGGGAGATGTTAATTTATGGCATATGAAGGGGCTGTGAGCCTGGAAGTGAGCGATTTATGTATGTAATGCATTCTGTGCACATAAAATACTGCTGCAGTTCCAGATTCACATAAACTGTTTGGAGTAGCCACAAAGGGTGGATGCATACTAAATTTAAACTGAATCTGTACCATTACATGAGCTGAAATAATTTCTTTAACGATCTGCCTCTCTTGCTGTTCCTTGTGCAGCATCCTCCTGTAGAAATAAGAAATGTAAACTGCTGGTCTCATGCCATGAACCATGGTAGTGGTGTAAATAGCCCACCCAGTGTTTCTTCTCACACCGACTCACCTATGTTGTTTTCTTTTCCCCTCTCTTACATGGAAGCTTTTTACAGTTTGTTTTTTTTTTTTTTTTTTTCCCCAAAGTCTGATTCTTCCTTGCTTTCCAGAATCAGCAAAGAATCTGAAGTGTTTCTCCTGCTACGTTAAACTTTCTGCTCCTTACACAAGTAAATGTCTGGGCCTTATGGCTTCTTTTTGAGAATGGCCCCGTAGTTGATCTCACTGAAGGCTTAAAATGTACGTGTGGTTGCTCAAAGTCCTAGTTGTACCAAACACCGCAGGAGAATTTGAGATGAGAAAGTATTTTCTTTCAAAAAATAAAAGAAGTTTTTGTTAAACTGCAGTGACTTTCTTGAGCTTTGAGCTTTCCATAAAGCCTGATTTCACCCTGGACTGAAAATGATGTGAATGCATTATCTTCCAATCCAGCTGGATTTCAAAGCGGCAGAACCGTTCTTGAAGCCCGGAGCAGGCACTTCATTTGCTCTGCTCACCCCAGAGGGCTCCTTGCTTCTGAGAACGTGAAGAGCTGGTTGGATAAACGGGGCTGCTTTAGATGCCTTAAGCCTTCATATTTTGAGTTACAAATTGGATTCCCCAGGAGATGGGACCGTGTTTCCCTCATCGTGCTGGTCGTTACACCGCAGTGAGGTGCTCGCTGGCCTTCTTGCCATTAGACATTTGGGGTTCCAAGGCTGATGAAATCTGGAACAGAGAAACTGCCACCTCCCTGGTGCTGGGGGGACGTGTTGCCTAGAGAATGCCCCCTCTCCGATGTTGGAGGTGGTCGGGCACTGTGCTTTGGACCAGGTAAAATCGATCATTAGAGAATTGGGGTGAGATCTTTTTGCCTTATGATATAGGGAACCTTATGGCTGGTATTCCTACAGGAGATATGAGAATATTTAAGGATTCCTGGCCCTACCTGGTAGGATACAGTATATCCATATTCTTCCTCTGGCGATTTTTTTGGGGTGTCTCTTCTTACAGTCGTGTCAAGCCATCTCTTTGCACATATAAATACGGAAATCTAACAGTGGCATGCACCTTGCTGTACATAAATTAAAAAAACAGTTTCTTGCCTTGTTCATTTCTTTGTTTTCCTACTCATGAGAAACTGTTGCAAGATGAAATTTTGGTTACCTTTGAAACTGGCAAAATCACCAAGCCACTTTGTAGCCCTCAGCTGATTTCCTGTTCATAAGAACGGATGGGTTTTGTTCTCAGCATTAAGTTTAAGGAGCTGTAGGTGAAGAGAAGAATAGGAGAAGAGAAGAAGAAGAGAAGGCTCTTTGGGTTACACATGGAGTTGCAGAGCCCAAGGACAGTGAGTTTTGCTGTTGCTTTCTAGAAGGCTGTTCACCAGGAGGTGCTATGCTGTTGCTTGGATTCCTTCTTATAAAACCCCTCTTCCTCCTGAAGGCAAAGGCTCTGACCCAGCACAGACACTGGTTCTGGGTGTTTTCCCCCTGCCATCACTGTCCGAATTGACCTTGATGAATGTAAATCTCGCTCTTGGTTCTGCCACCAGCGCTCTGTGAAAGGAAAACTTGTTTATCCCCGTTGTAAGAAGTCTGAAGAATCTAATGCTTTCCTTATCAATCTCTGCTTCGTTCCCAGCTTGAGGAATCTTCTAATCCTCGTACGTGGAAGGAAGTCCTTGAACCTTCTGGCTCGTGTTCAGCGTGCCTTTGGTAGTCCGTGGGGCTGGAGATAGGTTTATCTCTGCTTCCCAGATTTCCCGGAGAACAGCTGCTGGTTTTGCACAGAAAGTTGTTCTTGATCACTTCAGACTCGTGCTAGCTGATCTCCCAGAGCATCTGTCTGAAAATCTGTGCCGTAAAGGAATAAGGACGGCCTATGTATAACAACTTCGTTTGCTCTGTTGCTTTCATAGAACCACTTTATTGCTTTTATTTTTATGTTTTAGCTAGCTAAGCCATCAGAAGACCAATCCCACACCCCCTCTGTCCTGCCAGGTCAGCCAGCTCCCTCCACTTGCTCTCTGGACCACGTGTGCTGGCCCTGCGTGGTGAGGGCCTTTTCCCTGGTGGCTGTAACCTCGAGATCTCCATTTAGCCACAACTAAGAAGTGATTTAGTCCCACAGTGCTGCTGTTTCTGTGTTCACCTTTCATTCATTATCCTTCTTTTTAAAGAAGGAAAATGTGCAGCACCTGACGTGTTTTTTTTTCTTCTTAATTTTTCCTTGCCAAAAGCCTATCAAGTGAAGTTCAGCATCGGGTCAGGGTTCAGCTGAAATAATCTGCTGCTTCAAAGGCCACGTGCCTGACAGCCACAGGAAGGGAAACCCGTGTTTCTTACACCCAGACTTGTAACACTGAGGAGAAATTTCCAGAGGAGGAAGAGTGACACTGGAGCTTGTTAATTTTCAGCTGTGAAAAAAGGGAAAACAGTCAAAAAATTCAAAAGCTACCTGTTAGCAGTGGTTGAAAAAGGGGTGGACTGAGAACATTGCCTGTTCCTCTCTGTCAACAGCTTTTAGTGTGCTTTAACCCCACCGATGGGGAGTGCCACAGAATCCTGAGGCACCTTCTACAATTACCCTGGAAGTGATCAACTTCTTGGTTTTCTTTGACGGACAGTGTCTGAACACCTAGTTGGCTCAACTAAAAACGTGCTCTTTTTTTTCTTGAAGGCAGCCCCTAGTACAATTAGCCTAACATTTCTTCGCATCCCTCAAGACATGGCAGTGTCCTTAGTATTCTTCTGCAGCGCTGCGAAAATCCGGAAGCACGAAATTTCTGGTGGAGCAGAAATTCTGAAAGACAGGCTGAATAATGCATTTCTGGTCCGCTTTTCTCGGGAAAGCATTGCCATCTGCTGCGCTACTGAAACTGTCTGTGCTGTCGTGACTCCTGGTCTGTGAGTGTGCCACCACCGAGATGAGAGCCTGGTAGGAGCCCCTGTTGTATCTCAGCTCGCTGCCTGCCTCTGGTGGGGACCTGGAGGTGTGAACGAGCAGTGCTGCGGAGCCTTGGAGCTCCCAGCAGCTCCGTGTATTGCTATCACAACCCTCCGCTGCCAAGGAGGTGAGCAGCCAGAATCTGCATTTACATTTCTAATACATATATTTCAATATCTCAAGTGATTGGAAGGCATTAATTATGCTGGGGAGATAAAGCTTGCTTTCCTTGGCTTTATCGCAAGCAGAAAGTGAGTAAAATTGATGCAGCGTATTGGTGGCCACGGCTTGTAGGTGGCAGGAAGCGTCTTTTACTTGAGGCCTCATGTAAAGATGATACTGGGAAGAGAGGAAAGACTTCTCCTTTGTCAGCCTTTCGTATGGGGGCAGAGAAGGTAAAGGGTAAGTACAGGGAAGTCATTTCTGCATGTGTTTGGCTGCCTCCTTGCCATCAGTGTGGGCATCACGGCTGCTGACGCATGTCCTTATATTCCACTGTTTGTCTAGTGTGTGGGGTGAGGAAAGCAGGGAAGAGATTTACTGACAACAGAGCACTGGGAAAGAATGGGATGTCGAACTGCTTGCCTCAGCTGTAGCCAGGAGCACTGGAAACTTTTGTATGTAAAACGCAGCTTGTTTATGCCACAGTTGTGGCCTTTCTATAAAGCATCAGGGATCCTCGAACTCTATGTACAGTTTGCACCTAAAAATACATTTAAGTAACTTTAACTCCTAAGAAGCTCTTCCAAATGTGTATGGGGCCTTCTCTGTGCAGAAGATTTCTAAACAAAGCTTCAGAGCTCTTTGTCTGGCTCACGCAATCCCTTTTGTCTGATTCAAGCTGCCAAACTCTTGTTAAATTCTCAATAATGAGTGAATACAACCCATTTATGCATCTTCTTAGCTTGAATCTTTTTAAGCCGTGCTGGCAAAAGGTTGCAAGATTTCCAAAAACTGGGGAGGAGGGTTGTTGTGCTGCTGGTGTTTTTGTTTTAACTTAATGAACTAACTTTTCTTTAACTTGAACGATTCCAGATGGTAGTCTCTCGAGCCTCCGTCGTTAAAAGAATGCTACTAAGATATAGGTGTTGAAGGACATGGCAAGAACTTCAGAAGGTTTTTCTGTTCTACTCCTCCATGTTTCTAGTAGCCTCTATCTAATTATTGCTAGGCAAAAATGAAGATTTCTCAAAACATTTTTCCTGATTTTGGAAAGAAATATTATTTCTTTTTAATCAAACTGACCCGAGAGATTAAAAAGTTAATTTTTGAAGGTAAAAATTCGTGTTTCCATTATAGAATATTGTATGGGTTATTAGAAATACATCCTGTCTTTAGCAAGCTCATATTTAAATAAAATTTTAGGCTCAGTTTTATTTTTAAAATGTTATTGTGAATTCTCTGACCACTGAGTAAGCAAAAACCAATGCTTCAACTAGACAAATGTTTTCCTCTTCAGAGTAAAAGGAAGTTCTTCAAACACTACAAAGCAACCCAAATTCTTAAAAAGCTGCCTACAGAACCATGATGCTTCGTGCAGTAGCCAGGCTGGGATGGGAAGGGTTTAGGACAAAACTGAGCAACTTTTGGAACGTGGTGTGAGATATTTTTTTTTAATATAATATGGAAAGCAATTTTTAAACTTTTATCTTTGTAGAGAATAATTTCAATCTCTTCCCATTATTTTTAACACCAGTATTTAATTAGAGAGTTGTTTTCTGGAAGAGGTTAAATTAATTTCTCTTAATGTAGAAAGAGGAGTAAAAGCAAAACAGAACTATGATGAGGATTCATGTAATAATTGTGGAAACTGTAGCAAAATTAAAGCTCAGAAGACATTTTTGCCTTGAAGAACAAATATTCTGAAGAGACAAGAATCAGAAGAGCTTTTGTCTGTACCGCAAATCTCGCCTGGGGTTATTAATGAGGAAGCCAGGGATGGAGTCAGGGTTCCCTGCATCTTAAAACCGTACTTTTCACTTAAACTGTGCTCTTCTGAAGCTGCGATCTGGGTGGTTTATTTTGGTGTTGGCTTTTTTTTTTTTTTTTTTTTTTTTTTTTTTTAGTAACAGAAGAAATATTTTTCCATCAGAATTTCCTACACACGCATGGACTCGGTGAGGTTCAGGATGCCAAGTACAGGGTAGTCTTCATGGGTAGAGCTCTCTGAAAAAGTTATTAATGAACCTTCATTGTTATGGATTGGATCTCAGCCAGCTGCTTAGTGATTAAAGTTTAATTGCATGATGATTAGTTTTCATTAGTAAGCAATTAGCATTTAACAGCAGTCTTGTATTGCTAAGGCTATGGTTGAGCACAAGTGGATTGAGCCATGGTGAGAAGGCATGTAGCTGGAGCTGGGGGCTCACAGTTGCTTGGGGAATATGGGGATGTGAGTTGTGACGCTGGTTCCCCTCAACAGCTTGTTCCTGCTGCAGTGCTGAGCCGAGACAGGAGCAGGAAGAGGAGCAGATTGCCCAAATGGTGCAGCAGGGACCTGGGAAGTGACGACTGGCTGTGGGTTTGCCCTCAGCTAGGGAGCTCTTCAAACAATCTTCCTCATCAGAAAGCCTCTTGGAGTTCCAAGTTGTGCTCTCAGTCCTGCTGGCTTCTCCTCCTACAGGCTCAGAGATGGCAATGCCTGGGCTATGCCTACAACTAAAAACTTTTTCAAAATCCCTTGCTTAAACTTGATGTGATTCCTATGTTCACTGCAGCAGCAGTCCTCGATGCTTGTGCCACAGTGCAGTAAGTTAGGGAAAGGTGAGTGCAGGGTGGGGAATAAAGTAAGGGAGTAAAAATGGAGCTGGAGGGATGGTGGAAATATAATAACAGGTCAAGACTGCATGGTTTTTAGAGGTACAAAAGAGAGAAGAGCATCCTTGATAAAGCCCTTCACCTTGATAAAGCCCTTCAGACACCTCCCTGGAGCAGCTGTGAAGATGAAGCCCAGTGATAACTTAACCCTGATCAATGTTACAGGTGTTAGGAGCCATTCTTCACCCCACTGCCTTCCCCTCCAGCAGCACGACTGCTCTCAGCCTGAACTAGTGCAGGTAGCTGGTCCGGCCAGCAAACTCCACGCACATGCACTTCTGTCAAGCGATTTTTTGTTGGCCGAACCAGCTTTTGGCTCTGACTGTCAGTGTGGATACAGGGAAAAGCCTGCTTTGCCAGCCAGGCTATAGTTAAAAACACAGTTGAAGTCATCACTTGCGAGTGACTTTTTTTTTTTTTCCATTTCTTGCTCCTTGCATGTTTTCTTCTGATGTGCACTTCAGTAGGTATAACTGAGGTGTGTATTTGTCCTCTTCTGGCTTATCTCTTGGCAAAATCTGGCTCTGTTGGTGTGTTCTGCTTACTGAGGACTCAAGCTCGCTAAGTTTAAGAAAGTTACTGATGCTGAAAGGTGAGTGTGCAGCTTCAGGGAAGACTTACGAAGGGAGAGAAAAAGGAGGAGGGTGTCATGGCATGAAGCTCTGAAACGGGGACTTCCACCTGTCGTGGTTTAACCCGGCTGGCAGCGAAACACCGCACAGCCGTTCGCTCAGCCTCCCCCCTCACTGGCAGGACAGAGCGAGGAGCTGGAAAGTCCTTGGCTTGGTGTAAGCACTGCTCTGCAGCAATTAAAACATCAGCGTGGTATCAGCACTCTTCTCATCCTAAGCCAAAACACAGCACCCTACCAGCTGCTAGGAGGAAAATCAACTCTGTCCTAACTGAGACCAGGAGGCCACCAAAGGATTCTGCTGCTCAATGTGAAACTTAAAAAATGGGAGGAAGGCAACGTCATGTGCTTGAGTTCAGTTCTGAGAGCTGTGGTCCTTTCAAACCCCGTGCCTGTGCTGTCAGAAATTCCCACTGTGGCCTTTGACAAGTCAGTTAATTACTGTGTAAAACAGGACTGAAGAACAGTCATTTTGTGAGCATCGAGACAGACTTGTAGGGTGCTTGGAAAGTTTAAAGTATGATATGTTCCTAAATTGGCAGGTACTCATAATTAAATCGCAAGATGAGGGAGCTGATACGGGCTTGCATGTTTCAGTTGCGTAGATGCAATGAGAGGAAGTTAGTCACTTGAAAATCTGTTCGTGTATCGTTTAGATTCAGGATAAAAATGTTTTGCTAGTTTTCTCTTTACTAGTAGGAAGTTAAAATGCTGAACATCCTAGCTTGAATGTACTGGCACCATCCATCTATTCGTTATTAAATGTCAATGTTAAATGCTTTCTGGAGGAAGGGCTCCAAGTGAAATTCATTGCTAAAATTTCAAGCTCGACACAAAGCGTAACCAATGCTTTCCAGAACACCAACATTTTTCATGTTAATTTAAGGAAATTGTTTACATTATATTTGAATAATTCCAGTGCCTATATTACAGTTTTATAAAGCTGTTCCGTGAGCTTTTTCTGCTGTCTTTACTCCCATACTTAACTTTAACTACTCTACCTTTGAAGTGTCACATGTTGGGACTGGGGAGAAGAAGGGTTCCGTAGTGATGCCACGTGGTAGCCTTCCTCAGCAGCAATCTGCAGAGGTGGTTTCTGGGGAACAGGAATTTTAACCAAGTTACCAGCAAATTCAGCTTTCTGGACAAATAACTCGAAGGGGAATGCCCAAAGACAAATTTTCCATTCTGAGTCTCTGAAGCTGTTGAACAAAGAAGACTTCACTGCTGCCTTGTGCTTCTGCTTTTGGGCTGGAGCCCTCAGAAGATGGAGAAATAAGAAGTGAGAGGAGGGTGTGCCTGGGTAAAATAAACTAAAAACAAAACAAGAATGCCTTTATCTTTCTGTTTCTGCCTCAGATGAAAATGAAATCTCTTCTTGATCTCGCACGGTGACTTATTTCTAGTACTCTATAGTTCATACCAGTCCTTCTTATCTTAGCACAGATTCATCTAAATTTATAAAACCTGAAGGTGTAGCTAGCAAATAGGTCACAGAGATAGCCTTTATCATGACTCAGCAGTGGCCTGAGCCCAAAAGATCTTCATTCATTTTTTTAATCTGTTCTCTCAAGCCTGGGAAGAAGAGCAGAGCTCCCGAATCCTTAGACAGAGGCAGTTCCTCCCCTGGTAGGGCGACGTTCAGCCTGTCCTTCAAGGAGCGCGCGGACTGAGACCTCCTCGGCTGCCCTGTCGCACCAGCTGGAATGCCAGCCGGCCTTGGGCTTCGGCTGCTATTTATATTTGCTGCCGCTTCTGAGCTGCTACTACTTCGTACGAAGCTTTGCTGCCTTGGCAAGCCAGCTGCTCCTTGATATTTTAAAATAAACACACTTCAGAATCCATGAGAAGTAGTTGTTGTTGTAAGGGGCAGTTTGAGCTATCAGTGTGGCCTGTCGTTTGGTTGCTGTTGATTATTGGATAGTGAAATAATCTTTAAACCCATTCATGGTTTTGGCCAGCAGTCTTTTTTTTGTCTTTTTTTTTTTTTGATAGACTCAGAGGTGTTCTAAGATCTTCTCATCGATGTGTCTCACTGACCTGCTTAGTTTTCCAAGCTGTGACTGAATATCTATTGCTCAAGTCCACGAGCTATTTTAAACTTATTTTCCCCTTTCTTTAACGCTGATGTTACCTGACAGCACACCACTAATGGGCGATGTCCGGCCCCCCGAGCATTTGTCCTTCCATTGTTTCACTTCCCTTGGGCTCACCTCCCCTGCTGTTGCTGCTCACCCTCAGCCACTTTTCCAGCAGACCTCAGTGTGCGCCTTGCATTTTGCTCGCCTCCTCCTCGGGGCAGCACTGCCCGTAGCTGCTGCTTCAGCAGCCTCCTGGAGGAGCCGCCAGCTTCTCGTGCTCTCTTTGCCCACAGAGTCACAGTTTTATTTGCTGCAGGCTTTCCTCTTGTGCCTCAAGCAAGTTACTCGTCTTTGCCTTAGCTGCCTGCATCCTGCTTGTTTGTCGTCTTTTGGTTTCAAGGATCTACTTCCAATGCATCCTATTTATGTTTTTAATTTCCTAAATGAAGTTCCTCTCTTTCAGAAACCTGCGTGCTTACCTTGGTTTTAGTTCATACATCGCTTCAAAGCCCTCCTTGGCAGAGATCTCTGCAGAAGTGGCTGCCCCTCGCCTGCTGCTGTGACAGACTGCCCAGCGTCGCTGGCTCAGTCTCACCGCTCCCGTTTCATCCCGTTGCATCCGCCAGCATTTCACTCTGTATCGCAGAAACGTCTCGCACAGCAGGGCTTTGTTTCTGATGAAGGCTTGCAGAGATTATTACCAATAACTGCTTTATTTCTGTGTGATGTTGCAAGCCTTTGAATCGTGGGAGGGGTGGACTTGTTCTGCACTCTTTCTGCTGCCAGGTTGCCCAGGTATTTGCTATCTTGTCAAAATCTTGCCCATTTACGGTTTGCCTTGCTCAGAAGCATTTTATTACCTGTTAAACCTTTACTTTTGTTAGTAGCGAGTCCACTGCCACTAACAACTTAATGAATTAGACCTTTTTCCTTCGAGCCTTTGTTTTAAGGGTGGTCGGACACTGGAACAGGCTCCTAGCAAGGTGCTTGATGCCCCATGCCTGTCGGGGTTCATGAGGCATTTGGCCCATGCCCTCAATAACGTGCTTTAACTTGTGGTTAGCCCTCAAGTGCTCAGCAGTTGGACCTGATGATCCTCGTAGGTCCCTTCCAACTAAACTATTCAGGTCTTCGTAAACAGTAAGCAGCCATTTTCCGTTCGGCTGGAGAAAAACTGGTTCCGTCATGCAGGTTGCCTCCTGAAAGCAAATTCCTCAAATATATAAACGTAGAGTTGAGTTTGTTGGGTTTCCTTGATTGTCATTAAAAAAAGAAAATCTTTTATGTCATTCCAGCCATTTTATAGAAAGGTATTGCTTTATGGGGGAAGGGTTTTGGTTTATGATTTATCCACAAACTCCTTTATGGTGGTGACATGGCTTTGTTTTAAGGCAACTGTGTGCTGCTGGTTTAGATTGTATTCATCAGATCTTGTGCTAAGTAGGGACTGACCACGTATTTAGATACTTCCCATAATCAGTACCCAGGGTGGCTGGGAAAGAAATCCAGTAGTGGCAGAAAACCCAAATGGAGCGAGCGCTCTCTGTTGCTGACCGCGCTGTTCCTGTGCCCGTGTCACCTTATCGCAGAATCACCGCTTGAACAGTTGCATTTTTTTCCTCTTTTAAGTCTCCTTTTCTATCTTTCAGACCTTTTCTAAGCTAAATTGCACTTATTGTTGCACATTTAAATCCCCAAATGAATAGCCAAGATAACATAAACTGTATAATTTTTTTAGACAGACTTGCGTGCTTTAGCAAATTCAAATCCCTGCGCTTGTAAGTGGTTGTCTGAAATGTTTCTCTTGTTCAGGGTGGCTCTTTGTCGTCAAAGGAAACAAGACTTAGGCATTTCTGGTCGTCTTGGACCTGCTGGTCTGCCTATTAATATTCCTTTTAAAATCTGAAATGTATTGGCTACAAAGGGGTGTGCTCAGCCTGCTTAATTTAAAATTAAACGTGCTTTCCCATTACCATCTTCAGTTACTGGATTTTGTTAATTTTCCTGAATCTGTTCAAGTTAACCTTCAGTTTATTCTTGAAATATCTGAACTTGGTTCTAGTTCAGTTACGCCCGGTGTCCTTATTTTGTTGTTTTTTCCTCTTTTCATTGTTGGAGGGGCGGAGAGGGTTCATCATCTTCCATGATTTCGCAACCTTTCACCAGTCTCGTCTCCTGGAGTGTGTTCATGCACATGTAAGCCTTTGATCACTGCACCAAGTGAATGAAACACTTAGGCTTGCTTGGAGTGCTGAACATGAACTCAGTGCTTAGATCAAATTTCAGCCCTTTCACACAGTGTTATGGTTCAGCTTGGCCTTCCTGCTCTGGAGGTAAGACTGAAGTCTTAAAAGCTTGTAACCTCACAGTCTGCTGTTGGGTGCCTGCACTCCTTCTAATAAGCACATTTTTGCTGCTGTTTTTGTGGAATTTCACAATCAAATCTCAGTCTGCAAAAGAAAGCACCATTCTGGGTGGGTACAAAAATACGTGCTGTGGTATCCCATCTGCAGCAGCGGCCAGGAGCAGTCATCTTCAGAGGAGTGTAGTAAACCAGGTGTGTTCAGAGTGGTATGTAGGTATTTTCCCCTGCCTTCAGCAGCCACAGCTTTAGCCTGTTCTCCTTCAGATCACCGTGTTTAGCAGACAGTGGCGTACCTATCCCTGAGGAATTTGTCTGAAATGTTTTTGAACTTGCTTATCTTTTGGCCAGTGCAGCAGCCTTTGGCAGGGAGCTTTGTGGTCTAATTAGTTGTTCTGTAGAGAAGTGGATTTATTTTACAGTTTAAACCTGCAGCCTGATGGTCTCCTTCTTTGCTTTTCCTCTTTGGAAATAGCTAAAATCATTCCCTTGTGCACACCAGATTTGATACATAAAATCTTTTTTCCTGATCTGTCGTATTGCTTTGTTGATAGGGTGACCAGAACCACACACAATATTCAGGATGTCAGGATGCTACAAGTGTAATACATAAACATAAGGAAGATTTTGCCTTCATTATCAATTTCTGTCCCTAATAACAGTATATTCTGACTGCCTTTCCTGTGGAAGCAAGGACTGAATGATGTCTCCTTATAGGATGGCTCCTAATGCCTTCTCACAAGTAGTAACAGCTAATTTCCAGCCTACCATCATGTATATGTATAGGTGAAAATATTTTTCCCCATCTGTATCACTTCGCACTCATCAGCATTTAAGTTTCATCTCCATTTTATCATTTTACCCAGCACTGTCAGATCTCTTTGCAGCTCTTTACCAGCAGTGAGATTTGACTACCTTGCATAATTTTACAAAGTTTGCGAGTTTCATCACCTTCTTGTTCACCCCCCTTTTGACATCTGTTAGGAATGCAGTTGAATGGCCTAGGTGTCTGCATAGACCCTTAGAAATTTTTGCTGACAAACCCCATTCCTTGTCAAAACTAACAATTTATTTCTGTTCTTGCTACTTTCTCTTTTTTCCTTCAAGTTGAGGGAAATAAAGCTCTGTTCTATGTTTATTTGAAGTGCTTCTGCTGTACTTGAATCACTTTAATCGGTTTTGTGTGTTTTGAATAGGATTTCCCCTTTTTAAGACATTTTTAGTTCTTGTATTTCTTTTTCCATGCCATCCATTTTGAGCTGCAGCTTCCCTTTGTGCTTCAGCAGCCCATGCAGCACTGCAGCTCTGACTCTTCTCTGTGTTTCCTGCTGCAGCTTTATAGCACAGCGATGGCATCTTTCAGATCGCTGATTTGTCCCTTTGCTGAAATCTTGAAATCTAAATTAGCCCTTAGTTTCTTCAATCCGAGATAGCTGCCCAGCCCTACTTGAGTGATTATTTCTTTGTTGTTACTTGATTTGCTTGCCACACGAGCGTATCACCATTGGCAGGAGATATCTTTTAATAGTGCAAGCATGAAGGATTTTTTTCTTCTTCTTTTTAATTGCAGGATTCATTTTTTTCTGATATTTTGTGCCTGTTCTTTGGAGAACTTAAATTGCCTTACAGGAAATGGAAGCTAATAATTCAGTATCCTTTAGTAGTGGTTGTTATCTCTAGCCCCAATCCCAAAAGCAATTTTTTTCATTAACCAGTGCCTGGATATCAGAGTGAAAATGCTGTTCTCCTCTCCTACTTCCTAAAAACGTCAGCCCCCTGCCTTTTTCCATCCCAGTCCCTTTTAACAGCAGTCTTCCAAAATAACTTTTCCCTTTCTCTTTTAGCAAACAGTGTGTGATAGCCAAGATCTTTCAGCTTTTCCTTGTGGCTCGTTGCAGCAAGTCATCTCTCCGTGTCCTGCTTTCCAGGAACGGGAAGGTGGCTACCTGCTGCCTCTGCTGCCCTTTCGCCTGGATGTTGCAGCCGAGTCCTCTGCTGGCCTGCCAGCTGCTGCGTGCCAAGGAGCTGGTGGCTCTCCTCCTCCTGACATGGCCGGCTCTGAAAGCCGCCCTGCCTTCTAGCTGAGTTTGTGCCGTGCTCTTCTACAGGAGCAGTTGTTTGCCTGAAAGCATAGGATTTAAACAGATCAAGGAGAGAGTATGGAAAATTTGTGTAAAGTGAGGATTTACACCTGTATAATTAACGCCATGTGTTTCTTTCTTTTTTTTTTTTTAATTATTTTATATTGCTGGCTTTTCTTTTTAAGTGACCTTTAGTTGTTGCTTTCCATTTCATTTCACATATTTATTCCTGACACTGGTATGCAGGAAGGGGAAAAATAAGGAGATACCTAGAAAGCAAATCAAAGGAAAAGGGAAGAAAAGAGAGAGCAAAGGAAGAAGAGGCATTCTGGAGGGAGGTATTCAGGCGGCCTGCGTGCTGGTAAGAAACAGAAAGAAGCAACCAGTGGGCGAGAAAAGCCTTCTAGGGTTATAGACAGTCGAAAACATGACACGGTCACATCTGCTGTGGATGTCCATGAGCGTTGGGTAGGCACTGGTCAGTGCCTCTGGGACACAGCCGTGTGGTGCTCAGAGCTTGTCCCAGTGCTCAGCCAGGAGGTTGGGTGGCTCGGGAACAGTGTGAAGCTGGGAACGACTTCTGCTGCAGCCCTGAGGGAGGCAAAGAATGGTACCCAACGTGCACACCCCTCTGTATTTTATTGAGAACAGTGTGCTGCCAGAAGAGCTTACTCGTGTAGTAATGAAGGAGCATGTGTGGCCAAAAAAAACCCAACAACCAACGAAACAAAAAGCAAAACAAGAAACAAAGCAAAAGCCCTTGGAACAAAAGGAGTGCAGCCAGAGGAGGTTTTAATGTTCTGGGTGAATCAGAGCAGGCTGCTAGGGCTGTGGCAGAGTCCCCCTGCTGCTCCCACTTCCAGGTTGGGTGTTGCTTCATTTCGGTGGACAGAGAAGGATGAGCTGTAACGAGGAAGAAATGGGCTGCTAATAGCATGGAGGAGTAGAGACAATGTATCTGGCGTTAATACTATTGATAATTTAGTTCAAGGGATGGAGTGTCTCTTCTAAATGGCACTTTTCAGTCTCTCCAGCCTATTCTAAGTGAGATGTATGTGCCTTGTGGCCAGAGATGAATTGTGGAGATAGGACCTCAGAATCAATCTTCGCTGTGTGGTCTTTTCTTCTTTCTTTCTCTCTTTTTTTTTGAAATCGAAGCCAGGAGTTGATTAGATGCCTGGCAATGATTGCTACCCATTGGCACCTCCCAATGGGAGCGCGCTCCAAGTACCAGCCTTCAGCTCTGTCAAGCAGGGGAGGTTAAGCAGGCTGCTTACTGAGCAAAAGGAATTTCTCTTCCCATGAGAGCCTGAGTGCTGTTTCCCTGGCTAAGAATGCTATAATTCCTGTACAAGTGACAAGCAGGCTGCTACCATCTGCTGGTGAATGGCTGCAGGATGGTGGGGTTTGGGTGGAAATGTGCTCATGGACCAAGGAGAGCGATTAGCGGTCGTTAAGCCCAATTTACTTATTTCACGTATGAAACTCCAGGATTTTATTTCGGTTTTAGATTGGTTTCTAATTGTAGCGTCCCTCTTTTATTTATTTGTTCTTGATATATAAATAGGTAAGGGTAAGCTTCTGGCCAAAGCCTCAAAAGGTACTGACAGGAGCCATGCATCTTTCTCAAGACGCAGCAATAACGTCTTGCAAAAGAAGGCTGAAACCAGCTGGAAAGTTTGTCATCACTATATTCTGTCTTGTTTCTGGAGATATTTGGAAACCATGTGGCATTACGTTATTATCATCTCTTTCAAAGGTTAAGTAATAGATTCGTAAGGTGTTTTAGCACCGTACAACTTTGTAGGGTATCTGCTTTGTTCAGTCTGTGGCGTGTCAAGAAGGAAGAACTCGGAAGAAAAGAGTAGTTATTGTGTATGTGGTTCCCCCAGCTTCCCCTGAAAGAAGCAGATGGTCGGGGGTCCCAGGAGGTAGAAGAAATGGGGCCATTAGACTGTCAGTGGCTTGTGAAAAGCAGAAGCATCTGCCAGAATGGAGACTTGTTCAGCAGCAGGGGAGCCAGCAGCAGCAGATGATCTCTGCCTTGAGCAGTCGATGGTATTGCAGTCCACTGGGGAATTGCTGTCGTGGGCGTAGCTGCAGGTAACCTTGGTAATAATCTAGTTGGTCAGGCAGGTTGAAAAAAAAAAAGGAAATAAAGGCTCGATGCTCGTCCTTGGGCATCTTAACTCCCCGCTTTTCCTGCCTAGCCAGTCCTAACTGCAGCCAGAGTGAAAATATTCTGTGCCTCTGCTCAGCTGAGCACTACAGGCGCTCTTAAAAGTCCCCAATCTGCCGGTCGCGTTTCGGCTGCAGGTTTCAGAACGGCAAGGCGAACCACGCTAGGTGCAATAAAGAATTAGTTCAAAGACTAAATTAACATTTGGAAAAGCGTCAAAAATGTTGCTGGGGGTCTTTTTGTTTTCGGCTGTATCACACGGCGCGCTCTTGTGACATGCCTTTTTAGTTATAAGAAATATTTGACACAGCTGCAGTTTAATCTCCGCTGTTGTAGCTCTTCTGCTCTTACTGACTGTTCCGTACAGGACACGGTGTTCCAGGGAACAATGACCTCTGCTGCTGCAGCAGCGTGGTGGTACTTCAAAGGCTGGATGAAGTGGGGAGGACGGAATGCCTCTGAGGAACAAAACCAGAAATTCATATCTGTGTTCAAAAAGAATAGTCAATTTGGGCTGCTAGAATAATTAATCTTCGGCAGCCACATCTGAAAGAGAGAATAGCGCGTCCAGGTAAAGAGCTCCGATTCAGAGCTCCTCAAGCTGCACTTTGTGAGTACTTGGCATAGGTGAATCTGGGACTATTGCCAGTACATAATATTCTTCTAGGGTTGATTTCATAGCCAGGAAAAGACATTTTCTATACATGAAACTTGGTTTTACTCCCACGAGAGAATGAATTACAGAGCAGTTTGGCTAGAGGTCCATGCGTTTTGGTGTATATTTAACTATTGGTTTAGACTTTTTTTTGTTTTAACGTTTAGAAACCAGCGTTCGTGTTCTGACAGGCAAAAATAAGCTGCCTGGGTGTCTCTTTCTAAGCCTCAGGGGCACTTTCCTTACATTAAAATACTGCAGTAGTTTGTCATGATACGCGTTCGTTGCTTAGAAGATAGACGCGATGGGGAATGTTGAAGATCAGGCTCAAAGTGCTTTGGCGTAACTGAGAAGAGAAGGCAGTATTCAAGACTGGAGTTGTACGTGTCATGAGAAGTGATGCCTCACAAGCTTGCCTGCTAGTTGCATCTGCTTTGATTTGAAGAGGGCCACCTGGTTTATGGCTGGAGCTAATTTTGCTTTCATCCTCGTTCAGTCACTGAAATACAAACTCCAGTCATCGCTGTCTGCGGAGCACAGAAGAGTGGGAAGAGCAGCGACTGTCAGATATTCTTAGTACTTTTTTGCAATGCTGTAACGAAAGCCCTGTTCATTCAGACTGGGGGATTTCTCTGGGGCTATAATCATCGGCCACGTCTCTTGTGCAGACCTCTGCTGCCACGTGCACGTACGTCAAGGATGTGTAGAAGTGTGGTCGAGCCCCTGTGGCCACCTTGGCATCTGAGGCTGCTGGAATGGTAGAGCAACTACACTTCTGTGCAGTGCCAGGCATGCTGCTAGCTTGAGCACGTCTGTTCTGCCTGCTGTACTTCTCATAGTGTCGATGGGGTACATGTAGTTTGACGCTAGCTGTTCCAGCAGAAAGAGAGATTTTAGGTCATGTCGTCATCTGTCTGTGTGCAGTCAGTGACCAAAGGCAACTTTTCATAGCCTGAGCTGAAGGTGAATTGTACCGGTAATAATATGTTGTGGTGGTCACATTTATCGGCAAAGCCCAGTTCCTGTGTCTCTTAGGTATAACCAAGAAGTTGCTGCAGGTGATGTTTTTCTGCCAGTAGTCCTTTTGCATTTTGCTTTATAGATCAGAGTGGGCTCTCAGCCTTCTGCCAGATGTGACTTTGTTTTCTTGAAAAATGTCAAGCTGTCAGAAATCAGCTTTCATCAGAATCTGAGGTGAGCTGATGAAAATCACTCACCATATACATCCAATAGAAAAAGTTGCTGTCTGAATGAGATATACGGTGGGCCTATCCCGTAAAGTCATTCGGGATGAAGTAAATGGGTGAGTGGCTTTCATTCTGCCGCATTCACATCTGTCTGATAATACGATCAAATCCATCATTGACCAGTTGAGATGCTGGGATCTAAGTAATGGAAATTGAACACGTTCATCAGATGAGCTTTACTACTTTGAAAATAAATGTATGAGCGTCTCTGGCACTGCGAGCATTTGTTGGGAGATGTGCCATTTGGTGAGGTATTTTACCTTGATGGCATCTTCCTGTGCTCCATGTAAACCTTTTTTGATCACATATGAAAAAAGACTCAACTGGACCGCTGGTGATAATGAAATCGATGTGACCAAATTACTGTTATGCTAATGGTGTCTTCTAAATCATTCGCTGTCATGCTAATTTTCATTTTAAAGCTACTGTAGATTCATAAATGCTCTTTGCCACTTTTAACACTGATGTCATTGTCAGGTACTGAGACATGGCTCAGTGAGATGGATTTGAGAGAAGTGTTTTCAAGTTCTTTCTGAACGGTTGGTTTGAACAGTTGGTGTATCTTGCCTGGTTAAAGCACAGCTGAAAAGTTTCGTTTGAAACAGCTTATGTTGCCTTTATTCAATAGGCCTTTCTTTCTGTGGTGTGTAAAGACACAGTCTGACATTGTGTTACTCAAGAAATTTGTGCTGGAATGTGGTTGATAACATTCCCAGGAAAACAGGGATTTTTGGAAAGCTCGTTACAGTCTTCATTGCCGTTTCTTGGTTTCCCTTTCAGAAATGTTCCCATTGCCAGGAACCAGGAGCCACCTTAGGCTGCTACAACAAAGGCTGCTCCTTCCGATACCATTACCCATGTGCCATCGATGCAGGTAAGAAGGAATGACACGCTAACTACATTTCTATCTATGAAAACACAGTAATAGAAATGATGAAGAATGGCATCAGATAAACAGTGTACAGTAACGCGCTGGGACAAGATGGAACTCGTAATGAAAAGGAATCTACCTGAAAGTGCAGAAAAAGCCTGCTTCTGCAGAATGCAGCTACGGCAACTAAAAAGCGGCTGCAATGTGAGAACTGGCTGAAAAAAACTGTAAGAGGATGCAAGCAACCAGAAAGACATTTCCCCTCTTTCAGAGTTAGACTTGTATAGATAGGCATTATAGTGACTTCAAGTGCAAAATGTTTGTAGAAACTTCAGTACCACTTGCAGCACAGCCTTCCTTCTCCCCCTTCCTTACAAGCATTTCAGCCAGTCTGTTCAGTAGGTCCAATTTTTACTTACTGTGTAAGCTAACAGCTTGGATGGTTTGCACTTGCTGAATTTGCTACTTTTATTCAGTGTTTAGAGGAGGAGTTTTAGAATTTTAGAATGAATACTGTCCCAATATTCCAGTACTGTGCATCTCACTATCATACATTAGTATCAAGGAAGTAAGGATTCAAGATTGCATCTCTTGTCTGCCATATAATTGCAAGCTTCCTGTTTGTTATCCCACTTCCACAGTAGCTCTATCTATTTTTTTTTATGCTGTTTTTCAAATGTTAGTAGATACGAAACAAAGTAGGTATGATCACTGCTGAATGACTACATTACACTTCTGGCTGTGAAATCCCACCCTAATGGAGCACATTTTATTCCAATAGAAGTGTATTTAATGCAATTAATATAGCAGTGGAATACTACTATTCCCACAATAGAGATGGAGAAGTCTTGATTTTACATGAAATACAACGTTAAAGAAACATTATTGAGGTTGCAAAAAATCACATTCAAAAATGCCAGAAATAAGGCTGTCCTTGCAAGTTTAATGTTGTTATCTTAGGAATGTATCTTATAAGATAGTGATCACCTCATTAAAGATTTATTTTTCCATAGGGCTCTACCTTAGCTCATAGGTTGAAGGGGAACTCAATTAATGAACATTACGTTATCCTCGCTGTTTGTGTAACTCTGTATTTAATTTACCACATAAGATTCTTTCTCAGTTCTGAAAGTAGAGCTGGGGAATTCTCTAATGTTCATGTCCATCATGCCAAAGAGTTCTGTGAACGTTAACAGGCTTGTACATCTGAGATAGAGAATCATCATATTTGCATTCATACTGCATTTAGTAGTTTGCTTCTGGTTTCTGACATGGCCTTTTCAATGCCATGAAAACGCAAAATGAATTATAGAGAATGTACCCAATAGTTCAAGGTGCTTAATTTGAATTTTTATGTATAGTATGTAGCATTTTCTTTGTTCTAAATACAGGTATCAAACTTAAGATATTGTCCTTTTTCTTCAGATAATACCTTCCTCATTAAATCTACTCCACTTCAGCAAATGCAGTAGGATCCTCCAGATGACAAATTTACTGAACAATCATGACTGATTCCCAAGAGCAGTTCTGTGTCATGCACAGAAGAGGCAGTGTTCCATGGAAAAAATAGTGTACAGTCATACTCTTAAATCCCTACTATTAAATCTGTATTAAATCCATGTTAAACGTAGTATAATATGTCTACCATTTGATACATTGAAGTGGGCTACATTAAATTTGTCATTTCCTAACATTTGTCTCGACATTGCAACCTCTGAGGTAGTTTTTTTTTTTTTTTGGAGTAGCTTTTTGTATTCAGGTTCCAAGGCTATGCTTGCTTCGTTTTCTTGTACTTGAAATTTTGTCATGAGACATCGCATTGTCATGTGGCCATCTGTCAGAGGGCACCATTCCAAGCTAATTTCCCTGCTTTGAGTAATATGGCAGGAATAAATCGCAAGCCACTTGGTGGGCTGGAGCTGCATGGAGACAGGATACTTTGGCTGTGAGTTTCACCAGCATACTTAAAGAATAGCAGAGGAATGGTAAAACTTGTGGAACTCTGGTTTCGGTCCAGGAACAGTATGATTTACTGAGAACAAGGACTTCTGGCTTTCTCCTCTCCCCTCTCTTCCCCTCCTCGATCGCGTACTTCTGTTTCCACTCATCCCTGCTCCTAACTTCTCCTAGGCGAGTGCTCCACTCTTTCTCCTGCCCCAGATTTCCCTTACCATTAGCCTTTTTGCCTTCTGGACTAGTGCCTCACGGTTTTGAAATGGTTGCCTCCTTCCTTCAGGCTGCACTGGCCTCAGGAGGCCCTGACAACCTCACAGCTTTGGGTTCTGGTGCCTGCATCTGAGGCCACAGGTTCATTTACAGAAAAGACCGGTCTGTCCCCAGTCAAAAGCACATCGGGTGGAATTTTTGGGGATTTAACTACTGAAATCTACAAAACCTCTCCTGAGGGCATGCAGATCAAAATCCCTTTACCTCCTTGTAGAGGGTTGTGTTTGCTGACTTTGTGTTAAGTTGGCAAGAGAATGCCGTAGCTAAACTTCAGATCCTGTTGCAGATTAGAGTTTGTTAGAGACTGTCAGACAAAGTTTGCTGGGATGTTTGACATGGGCAGAATAACTTTTTCCAAGAGAGTTTGAAGGAAATGGTTAGACTGCTTTAGCCAGAGGTTTCAACCAAAACAAACAAGAGAGCCCAGCTTGAAGCAGATTCTCAGCATTGAAAATCTCAGTCTGCTGGTATGACAGTAAAGACCTTGCTTGCAGTTGTTTTTATCTATGGGAATAATCAAGCTGTCCTAATCTATAGCTGCTCTTCCAGTAAATCTGTATAAAAGAAATAAGAAAGCTGTATGGGAAAGGACATGATTTTCATTTATGCCCAAGCAGCAAAATGCAGGCCTCCTGGAGAAGCAGATCAGCAGTCTTCTCTCTTGCCTCACTCTGCTGCCTGCCTATAAACCCTTTTTACTGGTTATGCAGTGCTGCTGTCTTTCTTGTAGTGAATCAAATATAGATAATTCTCAAGTTCCTTCAGCTCTGTGGTAGTTTTCTTTGAAGTCCCCTGTCCTGCTAGGAAGGCCGGAGTCCCCCTTGCTTTACTGAGCATCTGGTTCTGAGGCCTCAAAACTTTGTGCGGCCGTTTACAGGGGCTCTCAGGCCTTTAGAATACATATGACTTCTTTTGTACCTTAGGAAGAAAAATCAGAAAACACTTCCTGGAGTGCTTTTTAGGATATGTCAGGTCACAAGCACTTAGCATTTGACAGAGTTACTCTGTCAGCCCTGGCAGTGTGACGGTGCCGTAGCTGGGCCTAAAGATGCGTGGCGGATTCCTAGGCAGTTACACTGAGCCGAAATGTGTCTTCACCTTTGCATTCCTGTGGATTAGAAGCTAGTGCTCTGACAGCTACTGTTCCCCAGCTGAAAGGCACTATATTTTTGGTGAAATACCTCCAAATGCTTCAGCTCCTTGCAGTGCTGGAGGCAGGCCCTGTGGCGTGACCTGGGCTTGGTGCTGGCCCTGGTGAGGAGCCAGGTTTTGTGCTGCTGCTGCTAACTGGCTGCTATGCGAGGCATGTGGCTCCGTAACCCTCCCGTTTGTACATATGGATGCTTGTGTATATCCCGAGTCAGCCTTCATTTTAATCTCCTTTCATAGAAAATAATCTTTGGCAATATAGGACGTGCTTCTGTGCAAGAGGACTCCTGCTAGCCATTTGCATAAAAATCAAGATGAGTAGTGCCACTTAAATAATTTTTATATGGAAATGGCTGCGGTTAACGTTGTCTGTGTTTGGCTTCCGTCTGTCCAAATTTATGAAGAGCCTGTGATATCTCAAGATAACTTAGTCCTAGGGATGTCTCCATGGAAACAGGATCTTTGTTTTCTGAAATTTTGTATCTGCTCCCTCTGCTTCTTCCTCCCCACCTGGAGTCAGATCCGGACTGTTGGGGCACGCTTACCCCCACAGCATCTATGGTAGGGAGTATCAGGAACACAATTTTTTTTTTTTTTATAGTAAATTAGGACAAGACTAGCAGCAAAATAAAACGAATTTTCAGAGAGCAGAAATCCTGTGTCTTCACAAGTATCGTTAAAGATGAGTAACAAGGAGAACACAGAGGGTGAGACAAAGTGTGAAGCTTGCAGAAGAAAAACTGCTTCTATTAAAAATGTCTTAGGTTTTCCCTGACTACTTTATGGAAGAAAATCTGTGCAAACAAGGACAAGCCTCTCTTCTTTTTCCCTTTCTGCCACGATGAGCTGATCATAGCGATGTGTCTGATGACTTCGTGGTGAATTGTAATCTGTGATATGAAATACTTGCTAACTGAAATCCAGGCCAACTTGGTAATGATGAGCAAGTTCTGCTGCCTCAGTTATTCAGCTGGTTTTGTAGTGAGCTATTTTTCACAGTTGTCCCTTAAGAGAAACAAAAAATTGTCATTAATTGGGTCTTTTATTAGTTGTTGCAACAAAAATGCCAGACTTACAAAGAAATAGAGCTCCATAATCAGATCAGACGTGAGGTACAAGGTATCTGACTCTCATTCCTGATCCTTTTATGATCCTTGTTCCTTTCTGATGCATGAGATAGAGAACTGCATTCACTACCCATGGTGAATTTCCAAGAAAGAAAAAGAAAATGCTATTCTAACATATTGTTTATATTTTTGATCACTGCTCTGTATATTTTTTATTATATTGCTATATTATGCAGTGGTGATTCAGGATGTATAGTCTAAATGTATGATTCCTGCCCTTATAAAGAGACACATTTTCTTTACTTCTTTTCTGTTATTTGCTAATACCACATTTGAAATCGTTATCCATGGCAGGATTAAGGGTTTCACTCTTCCTTGCTAAAATCTCTCAAGTAACTTAGCCCAGTGCATGCTGTTTCCCTTTGATTCAGGCCAGAGGCACTCATGTTGAAACATAAGCATTTCATAGCGGCAAGATGCTCTGCCAAAGCTTGGGTGTCTAGAAAGCTTTTCCCTCAAGCTTTAGTTGCAGTCTCCTGCTGTCTGCTAAACTCTTCCAGCAGATTGAAGCAGCAGGTAGCGCTGGTTATGCTACATACTTAAGAGCATTTTAAATTAGCACGTTTTATTTACCAGCGTGCTTCTTCCCTTGCTCACTCTTTGGGTAGGTTGGAGAAGACGGGCGGCTGTAAGCACCTTGCTGAATTCTCACTCTGTCGGGTCAACCTGCCTTTGGTTCCTGAAGCAACCAGAAAAAATGATGTGAGAAGTCTGGGCGAGTTAAGAGGTGCCTCTGCAGCTCAGGGTGCCCAGGGAAGGCAGCTGAATTTCCTTGGCAGGGTGCTGCTGCTCCTTGACCTGGCTGTGAGGGTGAAGTACAGGCAACCTGGAAGCTGCAGGGTGAGAGGCAGTCGGACAGCACTGCTGCTGTCCCTGCAGCTCTTGGAGATATCTGAGCACGAGGGTGAGAGGGGAGGCAATACCTGAACTGTCTCTGCCCGTGAAGAAATGCTCCGTGGGATACTGTACTGCATAATTCCTTCCTAAACAAGTGCTTCTGCATAGGTGCCCCATTTCCGTAATAAGTTTAAATCATTAATTAAGCTATTTCTTAGATCATAGAGGCTTCACATACACGAATCGTGGAAGCAGATCCAAGAGCAGCGTGAGTGACCTGACTACCAGGGATAGTGTCAAAGTGTAAACTGATCACCGGGATTTGGGATTGCAAATAAACTGTCATATACACGCATAGCTAGAGACACACTCCCCTTCTGCCCCCATGTTGGCAGGGCCTTGGGGTAAGCATGAAAGGCAACGATTTTCCTACCAAGTATGAAGCAGGGATCGTCTGTTCAGATCGGATCAAGGTGCCCGTCTTCCTTGTGCTGTAGCAAGGAAGGCTGGAGTAGGTGAAGGGGGTTGGGGTACAGGATTTGTAGAGTTGCTGTTGTGATTCCTCTCGGCGATGCAGAGGAGTGGGGAGACTGGGGATGCTTGGACTTGGCTTGGTCATCCAGGTGACGTTGTCACTTGGGAGGTTTAGGAATTTTATTTGCTAAAACTGTGGGGGTGTCGGACAAACCTGCTAGTAAGACAGTATTCCTTAAAAAAATGTTTAAAATAAAATGTATAAATGTATAAAATAAAAATGTATACCTGAGAAGCAAGACTAACATGCGATGTATTATTCAAGTTGTTTTTTTTATATATATTAAAAATGTAATAAATTGCTGTCTTCTCCTCCCCTAGATTGTTTACTAAACGAAGAGAATTTCTCAGTGAGGTGCCCCAAGCACAAGGTAAGAATCTTCTCCTGTATTAGACCTGCTTTTTTGCTGCCCTCTTCTGGTATCTAAATTTGCTTCAGTAATTTCATACCCGGATAACATCTGTAGTCAGAGATGCTTTTAGATGAATTCTTCTGTGATGTGTGCTTGTGGTATGTTCTGGGGGCAAACACCGACTTGAGAAGAATGCAGAGAGTTTAAGAAGATAAATGAAGTTTTTTGCTGTATCTGCTCAGTTGTTCTTTAGATCCTTGATGACTCTTTAGAAAACCCAGCTTCATTTCCTGTCTTCTGTGATAGAATCAGTACGCTGCTCACTGCCTCTGTTCAAGTGCTGCGTTGCAAGCTGTGGTGTGGGTTTTTTCATGGATTTACTGAGGATGCAAAAAGAAGAGTAGCTCATGGAAACGTTGTGAACTGCTGTAGTCATGAACCTGAAACACATTGTCCTAGTAAATTGGTAGTAACTCGGCTGAGTCCTACCATTCAGCCTACAATATACGTTCAGCTCTTCTGTAGATCCTTGGCTCTCCAAAAGACCCACTGTTTCCTGGCTTTGGTGATGGATTCAGCATGCTGCTTCTGCCTAGGGTTTGGGCATGCTTCACTGAATGTCCCTGGAGCCTGCAAATGCAGTGGTGCTAGGAGCTGGAGTTCATTGCTCTGGGTGGAAAGCGGAGGCAAGACAGACAGAACAGACTCTCTTGTGCCTATAAGCAGTGTGATACAGGGCTGGGAACATCCATCCACCTTCATGCCTCCCACTCCCACTCCCCCAATCCACAGCCCATAAGGGAGGTTGCATCTCTAGTATCCAGGAAAATGGTGTTCTTGTGGCCAGTTGGGTACAACGTAAATTGTGTGAGAGTGTGGATGGCACATGCTGGAAGAATAAATGATAATAGGGAGTAATTCTGTTGCTCTCTAGCAGGGATTAGTTTTCATTTAGTTCTTGTCTGCAGATCTCTTCTCTGCCTAGAATTAGACTGACATCTGGTGGTTTTTTGTCTTCACAGATTATCTTTAATCTGTCTTTTGTAAACACACAAGAATTAGTCTCATGTTCCTTTCTAGATGTTTCACCACAATATGATGCATTTATGTAGATGTATTTAAAATGCACTGGAAGATTCTGGGGGCATTGAGTCAGTGATCCAGACCTGGCCTACTTTCCGTCATACAAAAGAAAATCACTTACTCTGTAAAACTGTGGAGAGGATGTTGAAAATTCACAGCAAGCTTAAACTGATGCATTAATGTTGCATGAGCCTGCACTTCTTGCCTAACAAAAAGG
Source organism: Aythya ferina (assembly GCF_964211825.1). NCBI lineage: Eukaryota > Metazoa > Chordata > Aves > Anseriformes > Anatidae > Aythya > Aythya ferina. Next base: position 164,124,052 of record NC_140296.1, read on the forward strand.
GAAGGGGTGAGCTCCCCTTACTGTGGAATGCAACTCCAGAAGTGCCACCCTCTTCCCAGCTTTGGATACTTGCCTAAAGAGAGTAAGAAGGTTGCATCTATGAAGGCTGTTTTATTTTTGCTGCCCTCTGCCTGAAGTATTACAGTGAAAGATGGTTCTAAAGCTTTTCATGGCTGGCTTGGGTCAGCACTGCTGTATATTAGTATTCGCTCGGATGGTACCCGAACCATGAAAGGAAACGACTGTTTTATGGAACCCAACCTCTTGGAAAAGATGCTGAAGAGGCACAATGATTTCTGAAGTAATCTTGGAGGGGGCGAGAGGGGGAACACTGCCAAATAGGTTGATTAAGGTACTTCACGAGGCAATAAAAGTTGTGAATTTTATGTGAAACTACCCCGCTGCACACTTGCTGTGTCGCTTCAAAAATAGAAGTTCAACATCAGCAGCCTTTGACACTGAACTTTGGTGGCTTTTGCTTAGTAAATACACAAATCATTTGCAGTCAAGCAGGGCTTTTTGTTGCCTGCTTGTGACTCTGCCCTTGCTCTGTGGTTCACTACTCATTGCTGGTTTGCTGCAAATTCTTCTGCAGGGCAGGATATAGCATCGCCGTGCTCCTTCCATTGCAGTCACTGGAGTGGGGAGTTCCAGCCGGCTGGGAGGCTGGAACAGCAAGGCTGAAAACCATTGCTCTAGGATGACTGGGAAACAAATTACACCCATTTTTTTTTGCAAGCTACGAGCATGAGCAACTGAAAGGAGAAGAGATTTTAGATTAGACCGTTTAAAACCAGGCTGTTAGGGAGCAACAGCTTAACATCAGTAGCTAATTAGTAGCTGTCTAATGTCTCACTCCTCTGTTCTGTAGTTAATGGGTGGAGGAGCTAACTTCATAAATCCACTGACACTCACTAAGTCCCCCAGTATAGCGCTTCTTACCCTTTTTTTAGTCCGTGCCTCACGTCGGTAAATACACCTCATCATAATAAGTGGCTCCTGGAGAGCAAAGGTGCTCCGTGCCTCATTAACTGCGCTTAACACTCGAGGCAGAGGCAGGCGAAGTCCGGAGGGACTGCTCCTGCCTTCCCCTGCGCTCCCCAGCGAGCTTCCCCATTTCCTTCTGTCAGCATTGATGCTTCAACCATCCATGTCCTGAATGTGCTACTTTTGCAAAACAGCAGCTTTTATCACGGGGAGAATGCTGTCTGAAAACTAATCATCTTCGGAAGGGTTCGGCTTCCGCTGGCAGCCCCAGCCAGCTGGGTGTCTGCAGCGCAGCGAGTGCTGCTGCGGGAGGACTGCTGAGGATGCAGAGGCACAGAGGGGGGCAGAGAGGGGATGGGACACCTCTCCTTTCGGGGGCACCGCACTCTTAGGTTTTCTTAAGCCATCTGCGGGGTAGTTACACGTGATGTTGCTAAGTTTGGTCTACTTTTTTTGTGTTAAATTCTGTGTTTCTTAACCAGGCTTTCGTATCCCAACCTCTTTACTTTTGCAAAATTGCCTGCTTTTGTCACAGGGAAAACTCTGTCTGAAAATCTGTGTCTGGTTTCAATACTGACTTCTCTTTCTCTCTCTCACTTTCTGTATGTTCACTTTCCCTACCCCTGTCTTCCTTTTCTCCCTTGTTTTCTTTTTCCTCCTCCTTTTGGCTTGCTGGTTCGTCAGCCCCTCCTTCCTTGCTCTCTTCCCTCCTTGCAGAACAAGATGGTGAAAGGCAGCCTCAGCACAGAGCAGTCGGAGCGGGGGTGAGGGGGGAAGTGTACTCCTGGGAATGGAAATAAAAGCAAGCACAGGTGAGTTGGGGAGAGTTTCCAGTTTCCACCTGCCTTCTCCTGTGGCTCCTTACCTGCAGTGCTCTTCCCCGCTGCTATGAGATAACAAGGTGATCTTGTGTACATGCAGAAAATCTGTAATTACTAATTTGTGTTTCCTTTTTGTCCTGCTACCAGACTGTTCAGGCTAGTGGCTTGAATTTGGTTGTATTTCTGCAGCAGTTCCTTCTGTTTAGTGGTGAGAGACAAAGCTTGTTAGCTGTTGCAACTGCTTGATTACTCCCCCAGCTAAACCAGTGGCAGAAATCTCCTTTTGTAGTGCCCTGATCATGCCCATAAGGATTTGAAGGGTTTTTCCTTAAGTCACAGGCAACTGCAGCGCTGCAGAAGGCAGCACTTCTGCTCTCGAGCCCCAGCTCCCTCCTTCCTCCTGCCTCCCCCTTTGCCGAGCACAAATGTTCGTACAGCCACGTGTGAACCTGGTCAGAAACTCGATTTGTCTGAAATTAAGTTTTGCCATGATTAGGCCCTTGTCCTAACCTGGTTTGCTGTGTGGCTGGGCGAATTCCCTGGCACAAGGAGGGAGCAGCACAGAGGTGGGAATCAGCGCTGGGGAATATGATGAGGAAGGGATTTCTTACTTCATTTCCGTCGAGTTCATTGCCATTTGGTGGCGACAGGGGGGTCTAAACGAATTAAGTGGTTTCAAATTAGGTCCTGTTGCCACATTTACCCATTAACTGTAGCCCAATAAAGTCTCCAGACTTCATTTCAGTGCTCAGGTGCATTTCTTACTCCAGGCAGTCGTTTCTCTTTTTCTTGCAACACTGCAGCTGAAGTTGCTCTTTCATGCCTGCTGTCCGAGCTGATTACTGTGGTCCCTTTCCCTCAGCACCATTTCCTCACTTCCCAGCCACCTCCTTTGCCTTATAATCTTGCTTGTTTCCCAACTAAGTACCTGTGAAGGGCTTTTAATGGTGTTTTCTATGAAAGATGAGGGATGAACTGGAGAATTCTGGTTTTTGGTATAGTGCAGAAGACAGCTAGTGTTTCCTATAAACACTTTGTAGAGTGACTGCTGCATTGGCCTGGGTCTGTTTTCTGTGATTTTATTTGTAACGGTATTTGTTCTTGGTTTTGGAGTGTTGTTAAAACAGTTACCATGCAAACAGCATTAAACGTCAAAGTTTATTATTCGAGTAACTTTTTCCTTCTATGGAAGGGACGTCGGGATTCTTTTAAGCTTTTCTCTTTAAGTGTAAAAGCCAGTGTGGTTTATAATGCTTAAACAGGATGGCAGCCTTACAGACAGTGCATCAGGTGCAGCTCTTTAACACTACGGAAGATGAGGAATTGTCTTCTCAGGGATGATTTCTGTAGGCTTTTTAATAAGGAGTTTGTGACTATTAGTATGTCCCAGAGACCTTTATGCAGCTCTGTTTACTGCATCACTTTCCAGCACTAAATTTTTATATATACAGCAGCAATGTATTGGCTTAAGACCTTGCAGGCTGTGGAATCTCAGCACCATGTTAGCTGTGTGCTCTAGGCATCTCTCGAAGGCATCATTTCTTCCCAATTCTGCTTTTGCCTCGGGTGGTTCTCACCTGAAGGTCCTGTTTAGCCCCCTCCTTTGGGGCTGAGAGTATTTTAGAGATGAAGTTGTCCAGCCTGACCTCGTATCGCAAAACAAAAACCACGCAAATCCGAAAGGCCCTGTTCTTTAAAAAAAAAAGGGTTGCTGCATTATGGGGGTAATTAACTAAGTTTAGAGGACTTCTGCTGTTGTCCTGGTGGAACAGCAGCTGCCGCTGCGCAGGCCTTAGTGCAAAGCTGGAAGGGGCAGTCAGCTGTTGGGCTGTTTCGTCTTGCTTCGCTCCTCGGCCCGGCAAGTTAGGAAAAATCCTGCGTGTTGGATCACTTCCAGGCAAGTCAGTGTATGCTGTCTCTGTTTGTTGCTTCTTTCTCCCTGAGCCAGTTGCCTCCAGAACATTTGGATCAACTCCAGATCTGGAGAGTGACTGTGAGAGTGAGTCTGGTGCTCTGGATCCCGTCCAGGAACGGGGAAGGACTCTGTGTGGTGAGCCTGCTTTCTCCCGGAGCCAGTGCCTAATGCTCTGGATGGATTCCAGGCATGGGCAAGCAGCACTTGTACAGGAGCCAGAGACAGCAACACGGCCTTGACACTCCTTCAGTGCGGGCTCGCAGTTGCACGGTAATGAGCACCACACAGGTCAGCTGCCTGAACTGCCTAGGAGCCTCCCCCCGTTCCCCTCGAGCTGTAACTCCACGGCTCACCCGTCTGTTTTCCTACCTCCTTGCCCGACTCTTCGCTCGGAGCCTGGCACCCCCGTAGGAGGGGATGTTTGCAGCCAAGAGGTAGCTTGCTGCGATGTGATCTAACTGGTGTGCTGCTAATCAGAGGGGCACTGCCTTCTGTATCACACCGAGGACTCCTGGAGTTTAATTGCCTGCTCTGAGTGATCAGGGGTGTTACCTTGCTCACAGGCACACCCCAAATGCTATCAACGGCTTTCCAGATGTGCCTCTTGCGTCGGGAGCTTTTCTTTACCCAATCCCACTGGCTGGTGGGGAGGGATTTATCCAAGTTGCATCAAAGGGTTAACTTACTAAATAAATGCATTGCTTCTGGGCCTCGCTTGTGTTGCGGGAGAAGGGAAGAAAGGAATATATTATTTCAAGCTTTGCTTTCTTGGCTGTGCAGATTAAGAATGAGAACTGTGGCTTAGAGAAATGAAATTTTAACTTTGTCTGCAGTTTCTCTTTTGAACTACACCTCCACCAGCGTAGTGAACTCCTGGAGTTCATTTTGTCTCCTCAGAGCGTCTGGACAGGAGAATGAGCATGCCAAGCACTGGGACGTTCCCACATGTGTCTGGAAAGGCATCACGAGTGTAGTCCTTCCATGAACTTTTGCCACCACAGCCTGGCCATTAGGCAACACAAATGGGTATTACTTGATCAGCAATTAGTATAGCCATAGCTCTACCTTTAGCTTGTGAAATCCAGCCATTTCAGGAGCTCGGTTCCTGTGCCCAGACTCGTCTGGTGCTGAGACCAGTGTCATTATCTGCTTGGTCAGGGTGCAGGCAGCTCTGCCCTCTGGGCTCCTCCGTAGCCAGGCTTAATTCATTTTCTGCTGGCTGTTAAGCTCCTACTTGTCGTTACATGGATTTGCTTTTATGAACTCTTCACCATTGTGCTTGCGTCCATTTTTAGCCCCCAAACCTCGAGACCTGGGTGTTGCTGCAGCAGCAGGCTGCCCGGTGCGTTTCCCCAAAGCGCGGGGGGAGCACTGGAGGACCGAGGAAGCGAAGCCTCCCAACACATCACCGGTGTCGCTTTGTTTTTCAGGTTAGGCTGTTGAGATAAAAAAAGCGGTGGACATTCGTGAGTGAATGGAATCTCTCCCACTGTGCAGCCATGCCCCCTCTCGACGTGCCTGCCAACGCCAGCACTTCCTTCATCAATTCTTACATCACACTCAAGACCGATGGCATCACCGAATCCGACCAAGGAGTCCGAACCAGCTGTTTCCATGGACACAATCTCCATAGTGACAGTGGGAAGGGGAGGGGGAAAAAGGAAACAGGTGGGGGGAACTAAAGAGGGAGGGATAAATATATATATATATAAAGATCTATTTTTTAGTCTCGAAAGACTTTGTTTTAAATGAAAGGTGCGCTATCCCTTTTGATGCTTTTTGATTAAAATTAACAAAAACCCAGATAAATTAAAAAAACAAATCCGTAGCTGAAGTTAAATATTAAATCCGAAATCAATGCAAGGCTCGCGGAGCCTTACATTTTGCAGGAAAGAACAGTGGAACTGGGAGTACTCCGGACTGGATTTGTCTCCCTTCCTCTCGCTTTCTTTCTCACAACATCCAAGGAAATTCAATTTTAAAAGGTAAACAAATCACAGGATAAATTGTAGGGTGTGGGAGGAAGGCTTGGATGGATGCAGGTGATGGGGTGTTTGTACTTTGTGTATGTGGGGTAGGGAGGTTAGAGTTTTAAGAAACACTATACGTTAACAGTGGAAGCTTGAAAAACATCCGAAGACTCCTAGGTCGTGGCTCACGAAGGAAGAGGTAGCTGCTGCTTGCTTAGATCATGCGAACAAACTTAACCTTGTATGTGTGGAAACATCGGTGCCATGTTGGGGAAAGGAGCAGCTGTCCTCTGTGGCAACAGCATGCACCCCCAGATCATTCCCAGAGGCTGCCTTCAGCTCTGAAGGCAGGCAGAAGACGTGGTTTACCTGCCAGCTTGGGGAAATGGAAGGGAAGTCTGAACGTTGGTGGAGTCAGCGTGCTTTCAAACTGTTCAGAATATCCACTTAGCCCTTTTTTATTTTACGTTTTGCTTTTCCAAAAGAGAAGAGGGAATGTCAGTGTAACAGGCTACACTATGTGGTTTTGTTTTGTTTTTTTTGTTTGTTCTTGTAAATTATGTGAATTGTAAAACTTTTGGGTTTAAGGAACAACAACAAAAAATTCTGAATTTTTTCTTATTAAGGCCTTAAGAAAGGGGTTAGTGCATCTTTCAGGGGTCACTCTGCCATGGGAATAAAATAGCTGTTTCACAAACAGTTTTATATAAAAAAAGCTTAAAAAAAAACCAAAAAAACTAATAAACTTCATTTTAACCTTGTCTCCTTTTGTTTTGTGCGAACTTGATTTGTTTAAAAGGACAGAGAGACACTACTATCTGCTGCTTTTTGGTTTATTTGCCTTCATCAGTTCTGCCTTCAGCGATGACCTTCTGAACTGGCCCAGCAAGAGGAAGACCACAAAAGCTTTTAAAAATAAAAGCTTAGGATTTGTTTGATGCTCCAAGAGAACGAGCCAATGACTGGATGAATTTTCTGTTCGTGTGAGGCGGTGGCTTTTCACCGGCTCACTGACTTCTTTCACTCATAGGATGGTAGCATATCCTAGTGATATCAAACAGCGTGGTGTTTACTGGGAAGTCACTATAGATAGGGATCTAACCAGCATGACTTGGATAAAAAAACAAACAAACAAAAAAAAAAAAACAAAAACGGGGGGGTTGATATTGTGGGGAGGGAAGAACTATTTTAAAAAGTTATGTACTGGATGCTTGCTCAACTACTCGCATTTTGGAGTATTCAGCACATAAAAAATAAAATCTATGATAGCTCATATTAAGATATCTATTTTAACTCTATTTTTAAAAGATCGATTTAAAGATTTGGGAGATAATTTGGCAGTTATTTATTTCTAGAAGTTGCTACTTTTGCTGATAAGAATTTGGAAAGAAAGGGCAGTCTTCTGCTTACTCCTTTCCCAGTAGCAGCTACTGAAGTTAGTATGTCCTTCTACATTAAGAAATAGACCTGTTGTGATAAATGTCACTAATGTGTCCTGAACTGGTGCTGAAAATATTTAACTGCTGGTGTAGTCAGAAAAAATCATTTTTAGCATAGTTAATGTGATTGAGTAAATGACTTCTTTTCAACTGAATAAAAAATGTTTTTTTTTTTTTCGTAGTGTCTGTTCTATTCAACCTGTTGGGAGGGGAGGGGGAAGTCATTGCCTTGATTGATGTTGGAGAGGAATCAGCTCTGTGGTACTACAGCAGCAGAAAACTGGTAAAACTGCTGATCTGATGCTTTTGGCTCTTTTTGGTGGTGTCACAGCAGAGAGAGAAGGTTCTGGGATGGCTGGGAGGGAGTCTCAGGTTTTCCTTGTGTGTGCTCATGGCCATTGTGCCAGTTCTAGAGCTTGCACACCTTGTTTGGAAGGCAGAGGGAGTCACGAACAATAAATCAACAAATTGTACCGCACTCAACTCCATGACAAATACTGCTCGTTGGGAAGTACTTTGAGCCCTTCAAGTCAGCTTCCACTTGGCCCCTCATCACGGCGGTTTTCGGCGGTGCAGAGCATGTTCTCCCGTAGAGGGGCCCTGCAGGTTGGCCATCTGCATGGCAGTCATGTACAGAAACCTGAGCTGCAACAACTCTGAAGCCAAGCTAAGAGGATCTAAAAGAATGTTTAATGGATTCTTGGGAGAACTTGGATATGGTCCAGAGCAGTCATAAAATCCACTTGGAAATAAAAATCTATTTTGGATCAGAAGCTGAAAGTGCCGAAGCGGATTCTGAAAGCTGTGTGCAAAATGTTTTTCAGTCCCTTCCTGCAAAAGCAATAGCAGCTTGATATGACGGATACCCCAGCTCTGAAAGAAGGAAAAAAGGTTTGGTAACCTTGGCTAATTTAGAGTTTGTAGAGCAGCAATGACCCTCAGCTGAATCGGATCAAGAAGCATATCAGTGGCCTTCCAACAATTTGTGAGTTACCATTTGATGAGAAAACGAACTGAGAGTTTGGATAAAGCAGCTCATTTTCAAAGTGGTTCTCCATGCTGTCGGACTCTGATCAGGATCTGTAACAGCAGAGACTAACACCAGCTTCCTGGGAAATACAGGTGGTGGTCTAACAGCACTTCCCAAGTGAGTGGTTGCCATTTAAAAAGGAAGCCGAACAGCTCACCTGAGTGAATCAACACTGCTCAACATGGTCAAAGATAGTGGTGTGGTGGTGGTTTTTGTTTTTCTTCCTTTTTTTTTCTTCCCTTTAAAGGATGTGCAACAGGTGAAATACACAAAGGATGTCTATAAATATGAGCTGATCAAAGTTCAGCTGGAGGCCAGAAGGATAAAGGATATCCCTGCAGGAATTGATGGACAATCTGGGATATGTAGAGCAAGCATATCCTGTTACTGGGAGCTGTTGATTGATTTACATTCATGGATTTTTATTGCGTGTGAAATCTACACATGGAAAGCCAAGGCATAGACTTCTGTGGAATTTATAGATTGCTTCAGAGGAAAAAGCTCCCAGTGCAGAAGGTGGTGACCACCCTTGCTAATCTGTGCACGACACAGGTGTGATTGGGGATTTGACCTGGGTTTGTGATGTTCTTGAACCTTTTGAATCAGAACAAGACAGACTGGTGACGTGCAATGGTTTTGAGACAAAAACACTCAAGGGCCCCAGGGCAGAACAGCTCCCGGAGAATATCGTACGTCTAGTTCATGGAGTCCAGCTAGCGCCAAGCTAAAGAACAACGTTTTTGGTGGGACATGCATTTAAAAAATACAAATAATTTTAAAAAAGGAGGTGGGTAGTGCTGTCAAGGTATGGGTAACTAAATGGTGTAACATGCAGTACAAACTACAATGTAAAAGCAATGTACAAGCTACAGCTGTAAAGAGGCAGCATATGTGAGGAAAGACAATGCTGGTACAATTAGGGGGAGAATATTTTGGGGCTGAGTCAGGTACAAATTTTCTAAATTATGGCTAATAACTGTTATGATATCACAAATTGTATGTGCCATCTGGGGCACAATGGTTGTGCTGGGTGTAATAGAGATCCTCGGTTAGAAGGGTACTGAATTGGTTTGTCTGACCTAGTTCCTGGCTTATCAGAATAGCCAGGACAAACAGGCCTCTATCTAAAGCCACAGAAAACTGAATTTAGGTGTCGGGCCTTTGGAAGCTGAACAGGGTATCTGGATGGTTGAGGATAAATAAGTCAATCATCATTGGTTTGGAATTTACTATTTATATTTTTAGTGATTAAAATTGGCGTGAAAATGTAGAGGTAATGCAGGTTTAGTTATAGATCTAGAAAATACAAAGATGGGGCTCATGTTTTGTGGCACCGGCTGTCCTATGAGAAGTCAAAAGTGTAGCTACAATTGAAGGTTTCGATCAGAGTTCTCTTTATCATGAAGCAGGGTGAGATTCTCCTTTGGCGATGGTGCACTTGTAACAACCATCCTGTGGGTTGGTGTGCTTTGGTTTTGTTTGTTTTGAGCTCCTGCAGTGTGTTGTGAACCAGATCATTTATTCAATTAAGATAGAGAGCAAAAGTAACTACTAGAATATCGTGGCACACCATTAACTCACACTATTTTTTTTTGCCTGTTTTTGTTTCTGCATGCCACAGACAGTTTGGCTAATGCACATCACTGAAAAATCACTTCCATACTGATAAGGTTTTACTTACAGCCTACAGATTAGTGAAACAGTTGCTGTTAGTGTACATGAGTGTTTAATTTTTTTCTCTGCCTGTGGTTTTGATCAGATCCAAAAAGTTCACCCTGTTGTCCAGACAAAAAGTGAACAGGGTGTTCCTTAGAGGGTCTTTTTGTAAGAGTTCATTTCTTAAGTGGGACCCACGTGCTAGTTTGCCCTTCTACTGAAGGGAGCCTGAATTGGAAGGAAAGCACGGCTTGTTTGCTCATCTCTTTCATGAGGTTATATTCAGAGCCTAGATTGCTTCCCCTTTCTCCT